>NC_066326.1:7920600-8545600 GCF_022539315.1 Serinus canaria | reverse complement strand
TGATGGGGATGTGCCACAGAGGATTTAGCCTGGATTTAACCCAGTGTAAGAATCTGATAATAAGAGAATGGCTTCAAAAAGTGCTCTGTCATTATGTCTGCTTATCATAATCACTTTTGAACACCTGAAAACTACAGGTGGGATGGACTGTGAGTAGCCTGCCTTGAGGTCCATAAACAGGAAGGCAAAACTGGAGCAGAATGTGGAGGGGAAAGCGAGGGGCAGAATCCCTGACCTTTGCCTTTCCCCCGCCTCCACCACACCCTGAGCCTCTGGGAGCCAACACTGGCTGCTTGGGGAGAACCCCCTGATCCTGCAGCCCTGGACCGAGGTCAGGAGGGAGTTGTAGAGCCCCTGCCCTGCTCCTGTGTCCCGTGGCAGGGAGGGAGCACCACGAGCAGACCAAGGCTTGGCTGCAGAGACTGGGCAGGGCTCCTGCATCCTGAGCACGGGCAGCCACATCCCAGCCACACTGCTCCTGAGATCAGGGAGGGCAGATAAGACACTTCAAACAGCAGAAAAAAACAGTGCAAAACCTGCTCTGCTCCCCCACCCTGTCTCAGCAGTAACCAAGGCAGCACAGTGAGGTGGTGACCTATCCTGTGCTTTTAAAAGTAATCCCAGCATTTTCTAACTTCTCCCGACTTTCTGTCTCTTTGCCTCTCTTACTATTGAATCAAAATATATCAAATTTTTGGCATCAACTTTTAATCTTATTTGTTTTTATCTCATTTTTGGGAGTATTTTGAATTTTCAAAGTTCTTTCTGTTTTATACATAGAGACTTAGTTTTCTTGGCTCTTCTGGGTTTAAACCAGTTGGTAACACCCAGAAATGATACTTTGGTCTGCAAATATTAACCTTCATTGCTGCATGCTATCCCTGTGGACTTCTGGCCTTGCTGTGACTGCAGGAGACTGTAGGACATTGGCAAGAGCTCCATGGGGAAACCACCAATGTCTGAGCATCTCCAGGGATGACTTTACCCTGTGCCATGTGGGGAGAAGGAGCTCCTGTGAGCAGGGCTGTGGGATGGGTGATGCTAGACTGGTGGCACAGGACCTGGCATGCTCTGCCTGCGGGGGAAAGTGTTGATTATGCTTGAAAATGGAAAGGAGAAGGTAGTGTTTTGTAATTAGAAATCTCATTTAAGAAATTTACAAAAACTTCTACAAAGTTTTTAGTTGAAAGATAGAAAAATAAAATACCCAAAACTGACCCATAGATGAGGATGGCTTGGCTGCAGCCTGGCCACGTGTCTGCTCAGCTCTGCAGGCACTTGTACAGCTCTTCTCCAAGGCCAGCACAGTTCCTGCTGTGAAACAGTTCCTGTGAGCAGGCAGCAGCTGCTGGACTCTGTAGCCTGGCAGTGGAGAGGCTGCAGTCCCCACGATGGGTCTGGTGTCCCTGTGAGACTGTCCTCCGTGGCAGGCTGGAGCTTGATGCTAGTCCATCTTCTTGGGGGCACAGCCCTCCATCTCCAACAGCTCAGGCCAGCCCTCATATTTATTTGTCTCTTTATCATTTTTAATGTGCTGCAGGAAAAAGAGAGAGAAGATGAATGAGGAGGTTGGAGCAGTGCAAGTTTGCAAGGTGGCAAAAGCTGCAGCTTGCCTGGGCGTGGGGATAATGCCACTGGTGAGGTGCAGCTCAGGGGGTGCCAAGAAGAGGATGGAGCCTGCAGAGCTCATGGCAGGGGAGGGCCATGTACCTTTTCAAAGGGGCTCTTGTTCATCAGCCCTTTTGCTCCCAAGAAGACCCAGTTGTCCCGGAAGCCCAGTGTACCCACGTGGCTGCTGCCCAGCTCCGTGAAATACGCCCGCACTTTGGCATTCATCCTGAAAGAGGGAAAGAGGGTGTCACTGTGGCTCCAGCTGGGTGTCCCCTCTTTCCCCCTCTCTGTTGGTGGCAGCAGCATGTCCAGCTCCCCCAGCTGTGTGTTTTTGGGGAGCCTGGTGTTGCTTCCGTGGGCAAACTCACTTTGTGGCAGCATCGTCGTAGCTTGCTGTGAGCACAAGGGTGCCACGCTTGATCCCTTGGAGGAAGGTCTGCAGCTTGGTAATGTCTGGGAGAGAAAAAAGAGATTTAGTAGGTACTTCTGCAGGGTAGCTGGGGGAGCCTTCTCTGGGCTGGTGGGAAATAACCTGGCTGTGCTGGTGCCAGCCAGGATTTGGGGGAATGGTGGGCTCCCAAATGACGCATTCCCCATCCTGTGTTCCCTCCTGGGCTCTCCTGCAGTGCACAGGACCGACGTCCTCCTTTTGGAACAACTGCAGGCTGGAAATTCGTCCTAAACTTTGCTTGCTAACTCTGAAAGCAAAGTTAGCAAGCAAAGTTGGGTGAATTTACCTCCCAACCCAAGAAACGAACCTGCCTGGCCTCAGAGCCGCCTTCCCTGCCATCGTGCCTCTGGCTGTACGGGGGGAATTTCTCCTCATCCCGCGTCTGTGGGATGCTTGAATCCAAGGCCCCATCTAGTGGCACATGAGCTGACTGCTCCCTTCCTCCCCGTGCCTCTCCCACCGAGCATCTCACTCACAACCTTGGCTGGAAATCTCATTATGTTGGTGACTCTCCTAAAACCAGAGTTACCAAGAGTAGGTTGCAAACCCAAGGAATGATTGAGGGGGCCCTGTCTCCCTGAGCTCCCTCATTTATCCTGCTGTGAAAGGCAGGGGAATGAGCAGCTGCTCAACCACCACCAGTATGCAAAAACTGAGTTACAGGTTGCAAAGTGTCAGGATTAGTGTAACCACCTGATCTCAGAAAGTACCTTTCTCAAGTCTCAAGTGCCTTGGTTGATCCAGGTTAGTGAAATCATGTTTTCCAGGCCATTACATGCTTGTAAAAGGAGCGAGAAGCCAAGCTTGGATGTGGAAGCATTGTGAGGACTCCAGGCTTGCTGGCCTCAGGGAAAGCTGGACTTTTACCACCCAGAATGGCAAGTCTGGTCACAGCCCACCTGACTTTGTCATTAAATACATGACAGAGAAGCAGCTGAAGCAGCCAGCAGTGCTGGTGTGAGCCCTGGCTGGGAGCCACCAAGGAGCAGGGTGGCTGTGCTTACCTCCAGAGTACATGTCAAAGGCATCAGTTTTCAGGAGCTTCCCAGTTGTTCCTGAAAGATTAAAATTGAAAACAGAGCACAGTGAGTTTGCACTGGGGTGGCTCTGGGACTTGCCTGGCTGTGAGCAAAAGGCTTTGCTCTTCCCTCAGTGTGTTGTGCCTGCTGTGATGGTGACTGTGGGGCTTGGAGGAGTTTGTGGAGCTGGCTGTGCACAACCCAGGTGGGTTTGTTCCCTTCTCACTTGCAACCATGATTGTGGCTGTGGCAGTGCTTGCAACCATGATTGTGGCTGTGCTCCCCATGCAACACCAGATGGATGTGCTTTTGGCTCAGCCTCAGTGCCTGGGATGGGGTTTTCAGTGGCCTGTGCTTTCCTGGGGAAGGAAGGACCCCTGGCAGTGGGGAGAAGGGGGTCAGTGCCTTCTGACTCACCATTCACCAGTGCAATGTTCAGGCCTCTGCCAATGTTGTTTTTCACGCTGCTCATGAGGCTGGAAAGGAAAGCAGAGAGCACCAGTGAGTGCAGGGATGCCCTGGAGATGCTGACACCAGTGAAACTGGTGGGGTGAAGGGGCTGTAGATGGCAAAATAACCAGAAGTGGTAGCAAAGAAATCTATTTAAACTTTTTTAACCACAAATACACTGTGATGGCCACTGATGCGATTGGCAGAGGCCAAACCTGCCCTTTTGGAGGCCAGGCCAGCCACAGCTGCCTTGTCCCTGCCATGGGCTGCTTACACAACGTCTTCAAAGCAGATCGAGGGTCCCACCACATTTGCAGCACCACTGATGATCTTGAAGGCAAAATAATTCTGGGGGCAGCTCTTCTGGTTCCCACACTTGTGCCGGGGCAGCTTCTCACCTGTGAGGGAGCAGTGGGGCTGAAGGCCATGGCTTTGTCCCCACGGGGAGGCACTGGCCGTGTCCCTGGGGGGCTGAGCGGGGCTGGACTGGGATACAGTGGCCCACTAAGGGGGCAGCACCTCGACCAGTTTATTCCATGGAGAATGCTTGTCCTGGGGCTGGGACCAGCTTCTTGTTTGAGGTTTATGGTGCCAAGGCCAGGTGCTGCTGCAGGTGAGACACACCCTGTGTGCCTGGAGTATTCAGAGCTGGGTCCAAGGCAAGGCCCTTTCCTGCCCACAGCTTCCCCATTCTTGGCCAAGGCTGGGGCCTGCCAAAGACCCCACTGCTGTGTGCAGCAACAAAATCCCCTGAGTTTGGGAGAGGGGGATTTTTGCCTCAGGGAAGGGGCTCTTGAAGGAGATCCCAGGCTTCCACCATCCCCCTGAACCTTGGAGGGGACTTGTGTGATGAAGTCGAGAGCAATACTCACTGCTGGGCTTCTTCGAGGCACCTGTGGGGGTCAAGCAGGAGGATTAGACACCCTGGAGAGCTGCTGGCTCTTCCCCAAGCCAGGACCAGCTGTTCAGGCACCAGCTCTCTAAAACTGCTTCCCATGGTTGCAGGCATCCCTGGACCCAAACCCCAGTGGTGTGGTGTGTGGTGTGCAGCTTCACACACCACGCACCACACACACACACCACACACCACACACCACACACCACGCACCACACACCACACACCACACACACACACCACACACCACACACCACACACCACACACACACACCACACACACACCACACACCACACACACACACCACACACCACACACCACACACCACACACCACACACACACACCACACACACACCACGCACCACACACACACACCACACACCACACACCACACACACACCACACACCACACACCACACACCACACACCACACACCACACACCACACACCACACTGTCCCCTCCCTGCCCTGCTGGTCAGAGCTGGTGGCTGAAGCCTCGTCCAGAGACTGCAAATCCCAGTGCCAGGGCAGCCAGGAACCTCTCCCACCCTCCCTCTGGATCCCCGGTGCCTCACCGAGCCAGCTGCGCAGGCTGATGGCTCTCCAGCTGTGCTGGAAGTAGGTCTGCATGAGGAACCAGGTGCCCAGCAGGGTGAGGAGCAGCGCCAGGGCCCGGATCACACCTGGGTGTGCGAGAGCGGCGGGCTGAGAGCAGCGGCTGCGGCACGGGGCAGGCACGGACCGTCCCTCTGGTTTATCTGGATTTGATCTGTGTGTCCCCTGGTCACCAGGCACAGGGTGACAGGCAGTGCCTGCACGGTGCGGGGAGGCAGCTAACAACCCCTCACCCTCCAAATGGATTCTGATCTCTTAATTACCATCTCCAGAGGATGTGGTGATGGTCAGAGAGGCATTTCTGCTCTGCTGGGAGGCACTATTCGTATTTCTCTCTGTGTTAAAGTAAATCTGATAATTACTCAGAAAGCTGTGTAAATCCAAATATTTCTTATGTTCCCAGTGCTGGGAAGGCTGCTATCCCCCAATTAGTCACTAGCTACAGCCAGGCAGCTGCTGATACAACTGTGATTGGCATTTGGCTTTAAAGCAGCGCTCATCAGAGCAAAACGTTCCAGTCCTGCATGGAAAGAGAGCAGAAAAATGTACTTTTATTGCAGCTGAATGGCTCTTATGGAACCAGGAACGTCTCAATAGCCATCTCTTCCCAGTCACAGAAGGTTTCACTGGGAAAAATACAACAGGCTGAAATCGACACAAATCTTGTAACAACCTGATGCTTATACAAAAGCCCTTTCCCATGTCCCTGGCAGGGGAAGGGCAGGGCTGCTGGGCTTGGAAGGCATCATGTAAATGAGAAGGAGGCATAAAGAAACACAGAAAACCAGAGAAAAGTAAATGTGTCCCTCCTTACTTGTTACCCGCATGGTGGTGGGCAGAGAGCACAGCTGGGAAGGACTGACAGCCACAGGTCACCCTGAGGAAAGAGGCAATGCCTTAAAGAGTGCCTGTAAGCCACCAAAGCCAGGCAGGTTCTAGATGAGAAGGTAATTGCTGTGTTCAGTCACATTTGCAATAGTGAGGACGTCACCAAAGATACACAAATTCTTACCAGGCAGAAGGTCCCACCCTGATTAAGTCCTGGAGCAGGCTGCCCTCGCTTCCTTCTGGAGCCTCTGAACCCTCCCCCTGTCTGCTGCCCCTTGTGCTCCCCATTCATGCCCTGTTTCAGTAATGGACCAGCTTTTTCTGTTCTGCTGGTAGCAATGAGGACACTTTCAGTCACAGCTTCTGGGATGATGCAAGGTAAATATTAGGCACTGCAAAATGGTGTCTGAGGACAAGCTGTGATCTGGTCTCTGGGAACAAGCTTGTCTTCCTTAAAATCCAAAGGAGAAGGGAGGAAGGGCAGCACCACTGTGCTGAGGAGAGCAGCCAGCTTTGTGGACACCTGACTTAAACTCAGAAATATTTCCACCTGGCCAAATCCTGGAGTGTCTTCACCCCGTGGACAGGGAGTGGTTGTCATTTGGAGCATGAACTATTTCCTGCCCTGGAGAATCCACCTGCTGCCCTCTGCCCTCTGTCCTGCTGCCACCCTGACCGAGGGGAAGGCACTGCCACCCCACAGGCTGGGCTCCCCCAGGGGCTGGGACCAGTCCTACCTGTGAAATTCGGGGCTGCAGTCTCTTCAGCCTCTGTCCTGGCAGCCACGCTGGAGCCCTGTGGTGAATTGTCACTTGTGAGATGGGTGCTGAGAGTTCATGAGCAACTAAAGCAGCCCTTCAGTAATGTTTGACAGAAAATTTGTCAAGGAGCTGTGCTGAGAGTTGCTTTTCCTGTTTGAAGGGTAAACAGGAGCAGCGGGCTGTAGCAGGGCTGGGCTGAATGTTGATTTGAGGCTGCTGCGTCATGAGGAAGGAGAGAAGAGCTTTTCCTCCAGCCCAGCCCTGCTGTGGGTCCCCTCCCAGGGCTGGCTGTGTTATTGACCATGGCTCTGGGACAGCCCTGGGCTGGATGGAGCTGTGTCCCCACTCAGTGCCCCAAGGAGATGCTCCCTGTGGCTTCCCTACACCCAGGGGTGGGCTGCAGCATCACTGTCTGGGTTTTTATGCAGCCCCATCAGTTTCAGCTGAGGTTTCTGGAGCCTGGCACTTCTCCCTGTGACACCCCTCTGCTGTCCCCACACCTGCTGTGACACTGCAGCAAGGACAGTCTGCCACCAGCTTCCCATGGGAGACTGGCCCACCTGCACTTTAGGGAAAGCCTTGGGAGGGATTTGTGTCCCCCCATGTACTGAGACAAAGTGTTTTTGTTGGTGCACCAGCTGGGCACACTGGCTTCCCAGCAGCATCTCCCCTCTCTCTGCAGCTGTTCCTCTCAGAGGAAGGCTGGCAGTGAGCAGGAATCTGTCCCCATGGGAGGAGGCAGGGGGGTCTGTGATGCCACAAGCCCTCACATCCCAGCCCTCAGCACAGTTACTCTGAAATGGATTTTAAGGCTTGTGTCAGAGCTGGCATGAGCAAGCCCATTTCACTGAGCTGGTATAAGATCCACAGACCTGAAAAAGGACAGTTTAAAGGTTTCAGAGGACAAACATTGCCTGCGGCTGGATCTGGAGGAGCAGCACGAGACTCTCCCCTTTTGCTCCTTTCAGCATGAAGTTTATAAACACAGGGAGCCTCTTCCCATTTCTGGCTCCCCATCCCATCTGATGATGGGGTTGGAAAATGGGGCCACTTCTCACAATCCCCCTTGGCAAGTTGTGAAGACTTCAAAATTGGTTTTGGTTTGCCTTGGGAGCTTGTTGGCTTCCCCACAAGTGCCCTGAGCAGAGCCTGGATCTGGTGAGGATTCAGACCTGGGGTGTGATTTGAACACAGTGAGTGGAGCAAAACTCTGCTGGGTTTGCAAAACCTTCCCTGTTGTGTCCCCAGTCCTGCAGTGAACACTGGCCTCACTGGGGCCCACTGCACAGCCCTCCCCCTCACCAAGGCTGTGTTTTTATTCTCTCCACACATTGATTTCATCGCAGAGGAAGAGAAATGGAAAAATAAACCAATAAATGCCAGTGCTTTAGGGAACTCATGTATTTCTATGGGCTATTTATCTTCACCTTAATCCTAGATAAAATTTATTGGGTGGAGTTCCTGGGTGCTGAAATTCCTAGAACCTGATTGCATTACAAGAGACTGGTCCTGTCCTGGGATTTCTATTATATCGTTTTTTAATTATTTGCATTGGTATTTTTTTTTTCTTTCTAGAGTTGTGCCAGAATAAAAGGCACCTGTGCTCTGGCAACTGCCAGAGAGCTGCTGGCAGGAGAGGGAGAAAAGAAGGAATTGTGATAGGTGTTAAACAGAGGTGTTTGTCTAATAAGCCTCAAACTTGTTTGCTTAAAAAAACCATTCCAGGAACAAGAAAGCTCTTGGGCAAACATTGCTAAAGCAGCTCGTGGTGCTGTGAAGGAAAAGCTCCACCTCAGCCTGCTCTGGTCCGAGGCGCCGCTTGGCGGAGCTGAGTCACTGCAGCTGGAGGAGCAGACAGATCCCTGCCCTCCCGGGGAGCCCTTCAGGATGCACCAGGTCAGTGTTCCTGCTCTCCCTCAGTGCTGGAAACTTCACTTCTCTTCCCCACAAACTTCTGCCTTTTTTCTCCTTTCCCTCCCTCCCCCCTCCCCCCTTTTTTTTCCTGCTTTTGAGACCCACGTGTCCCTCTCCCGAACAAAATCTTTTTGGTGCAGAGTGGGGATGCAGCTCCAAAAAGGGTGACTGCCAGATGCCCACAGCCACTGAGTCACCCACCCAAAAGCCAGGGCTTTCCTGCCCAGCTGAATGCAGGGTGCAGAGGAGGGACTGGCAGGGTGGGAGCACGTCCACCCTGCGTTCAGGGTTTATCACCACGGCAGAATGGAGGATGCCACAGTGCCATTGTCAGTCTCAAAAGGAATCAATCTGACTAAACTTTGCTGAGTTGATCAACAGGAGGGTGCTGTTTGCCAGAGAGCTTATAAATTTCCTTGCTTATAGAAATGCTTGGCCAGCTTCTGCATCCACCAAATGGCTGGAGATTTCCCCCCAGCTGTGCTGCATGCGTGTGGCTGGCCCTGAGTTCTGCTTCTCTGCCTGTCATTTACAGGAAGCTGGAGGTTCCTTTTCCAAATGAGCATTTATTTATCCAGCAACAGTCCTGAACTCAAAAGGAGTCCTGAGTTAACTCAAGGTATAGATTTAGGCTGTTTTATTTTTAATCATTTATCATTGTTATTATTGTTGTTCTGAAGGAAGAAATCACTCCTGAAGTTAGCTCTAGGGGCTCTCTATTTTTTCCAAAGTTGCACTTCATTTACCTGCCAGCCAGGAACAAAAGTGTTTCCATTCCTTCTTTAATTTTTCTTTTCCATTCTTACCACTTAGAAGAACCAAACATTTTCTTTTGGAGCTTTTAAAGCAATTTTCGTCCACGAACCAGGAGGAGTCGTGGGGCTGGCAGCCACAGTGCTGCCTTTGGGACTGCAGCTTGCACAGGGCTGGAGCAGAGCCCCTGTGGGACCAATGCTGCTTCCTGATAATTAGTGTAATGCCTGAATGTGATGTCTGTATAAGGCTGTGCCCGGAGCTTTTCTTTGCTTACCCCCAGTTCTGGTCCTCAGTGCTGGGCAAGAGTTGCAGGAGGTGCTAAACACTGGGGGAAATCACAGCCTTAAACCAAACCCTTCCAGACAGGGAGCAGGAAAGCAAACACACAGAAAAGCCTGGGCTCTGCATTGGGATAATTATTGCCCTCGGAAGGAAATTCTAGCTGTGTGAGAGTCTGAGCTTAAACAGCACAGTCTAAATCAAAAACCTTCTCTCTCTCAGGGGAAATATCCTTCCTATTAGTTTGTTTGGCTGCTGGCAATAACCAGCTCAGCTCAATAACAAAGTGCCCCAAGCCCTGGAGCTCCCAGCTCTCATCCCTGCTGTGTCCCTGCTTGCTGCCCCGGCAGGAGCAGGCCCAGGGCAGGGGACTGGAACACCCTGGGGGGGGCCTGTTCCATGGTGAGCTCCCCTCCTGGTTCGAGGGACCTGAGGCCAAACCTCCATGGACATGGAGCCATTTCTGCTGCTTGCAGAAGAAGTCAGCAAAAACCATCAGCAGGGCCATGAGCCTCCAACAATAAAATCGTGCGTGAAATGCTTCTGCTCTCTGGAACTGAACATTTCATCCAAGATGTTTCCCTAAAATCACAGGAAAGGATGGGGAGCTGTGGGCTTTCCTTGTGGCACATGCTGGTGTGGGGAGCCCTCATGTCCCATCTCTGCATCCTGTGGTGGCCCAGATTTTGCCCATCCACTGTGGCACACAGCAAAAATGGGCTTTTAAATCCCACCTAACATTAGGGAATGTGTCAAGTGCTGGGAGTGGGGCATCAGCTTAGTTTTGACTCAGCTAATAATTTACTGGTGCAGTGCAATTAAATTGCACCAAGCTCATTCGCAGACTCCCCCAGGGAGTCCTGCATGATATAAAAAAGAGGAATTAGGAAAAAAATAGTAGATGTGGTATCAGCTGCCAGACTGGGGAATGAATAATCAGTGGTGCAAACTCACTGCACTGTGATCAGCACTCTGGTAGACCAGCAGGAGCGAGCTGGTGAGTGAGGAGCTGCTCTCCTCCTCCTCCTCCTCCTCCTCCTCCTCCTCCTCCTCCTCCTCCCTCCATGTGTGCACTGACCCTCAGTGAGTGGTAGGAAGCATTGGGACACTGGTGCCAAGGAAGTGGCTGCAGGACTGTCCCTCCCAGGATGTGGAAGTTCAGCACTGGGAGGAGGTTTCCCCCAGAGATCCCTCGCTGGGCTCTGCAATGCCCAGGAAAAGCTCTTTTCAGGAGCGGGCTCACTGGGACAAACTGGTGACAAATTCTTTTAGGAAGGGTTTGGCCGCTGATAAGCACAGTGGGTGTGTGGTTTCAGACTGCTGCTGCCCAACTCCTGCAGATGTTAAGTGTAGCTCCTCGGAAAGGAAACGATCTGTCCCTCCTGTGTTTGTCTTGTGCTGAACACCACCTGCACTCCCGCAGGCCACATGCGAGGGTGAGGAAGGGCTGTCCCTGCAGCCACACCTCCCACCTGGGCTGCGGGCGATCATTCACGCTGCCCTCAACAATCCCGCTCCTGTGCTCACCTCTCCTCTGGCATTCTGCAGGGCTCAGTAACCGGCGCTGTTCCACTGGCCAAAGAGGGAATCTTGCCAGCGAGCCCGTGACACATCCCCGAGCTCCGGCACGGTTCCCTTGTGCCGGATGGGAGGAATTGCGCCAGGACAAAGTTTTACAGGAGGGCTGATCTAACAATATCGGACAGGAAGGCGGGGCAGCAGTTCCAGGGGAGAAGGCAGGTCTGTGTGGCCGGCAGGGATGGAGAATCGCTGTGCCGGCTGCCGGGGGTGCTGTTGTGCAGCGCATCCCGATGCCCAGCCCCGGCAGCGCCGCCGCACGGAAAGGGAACCGGGGAAGTCACAGCCGCTGGTACATGAAACGAGAAATTATCTCGTGCCGTGCTCAGCCCCTGCTCTGTGGGCCCAGCACAAACAATCTGCTTTTATTGTTTTGCAGGACTCCTCTGCAACAGAACGATGACAAATACCAGGAATTAGCGCGGTGTAATTACTCCGTATTAGCTGAATTCACAGTATAGACACAGATCATAAACAGCCATTGATTATTCCTAATTTCACATTTTCACCATTCTGAATTGAAGCAATTACGCCTGTCTGAGGGAATTAGCTTCTCTTTCAACCCTGCAGGTTCCCAGTCACTGCCCTTCCTTTCAGAGACTTTTTTACTGCTGAAATAAAGGACATTCAACACAAATCCCTCCCTGCTTCTAAAATAAAATGTCCTCCCCTTCCCCCCTCTCCTCAGTCCCTAAATCCCTCTGATTTTGCAGCCCAAAGCTTGCTCCTTTTGCTGCCAGCTCCCTCAAGATTCAGGTGGATGCTTGGTGTGTTCTGTGGCAGCTGGGCCACAGCTCATTGCTCCCTGGGCTGCTGCAGGGGCATCAGCAGCCCTGGCTCTTGGCGCAGGTGCTGCAAAGATTCCTGTGGCAAGGGGACACGCCGAGGTTCAACATCCATCTCCTGCTGCTGGTTGGTCCATGCAAGCAGTGCTCCTGTGCAAGCATTGTGTCCTTTTTGAAATAGGCCAGGACATGATTTCCAAAAGCAATTTGAACCCCTGGTGAAATCGATTTGGGGGCCTCTGTCTCCAGGGTAACACCTGCACTTTTCCCAGACAAGAGGCTGGTGGACCTCAGCACTTCCTTGCTACAGACTGCGAGCAGTATTAAAAAAAAAAGGCATGTAGATATAAATTATTAATATTTGCATGGGAAATTTCTAACCCCATTAGTATCATAGTGCTGCATTTGTTCCTTGAGCCCAGGCAGTGATTTCATTACAAAGGGTAGCAGAGCGTAATGCCAGCTCTGCTGTGCTGCCTTGGCCAATTAATGATGAGAGGGGGAAGAATCTGTTGTTTGTTGATGACACAAAAGGCCTTTGGGACTTTTCTTTTTGCTTTTCCCCTGGGACATACTGAGGGGTGGTGGGTGACTGACTGCCACGGGCACATGCTGCACTCACAGATGGGCTGGGGTGCCAAGCTGGACCTGGGGGGCTCAGCCCAGAGGAAAGGAGACTCAGGGAGGTCCTTACTGCTCCCTACAGCTCCCTGAAAGGAGGTTGTTGCCCTATGAGGGTCTGTCTCTCCTCCCAAGTAATGAGCGACAGGACAAGAGGAAGTGAACTCAAGCTGTGTGGGGAGTTCTAGTTTGGATATTAGGAACAATTTCTTCACCAAAAGGGTTGTCAAGCATTGGAAGAGGCTGACCAGGGAGGAGGAGCAGTCACTGGAGGGATTTAAAAGATGTGTAGATGTGGCTCATGGGTCATGGTTTAGTGGTGAACTGGGCAGTGCTGGCGGAACAGTTGGACTTGATGATCTTAGGAGAGTTTTTCCTGACCTAAAGAACCCCATGATTATAAAGTTCTATAAAGAGATGAAGGTCTGAAAAACCTCTGGTCCAAAGCCCTTCCCACTGCTGGCTTCAGACAGGGAGTTATTTATTCCAGGCAGCGGCTGTGACCATCGAACAGCAGCAGCAGTTTTTTATTGCATCCATTCTAGGACACTGAAGAAAGATTATGCATGCTTGCACCATGCCAGCTTTTTATTAGATTGCAGGCAGGGGTTAAACTGATCCTTGTCAGCACAAATATAATGCCCAGGGTGATGGGAGCAGCATAAATTGAGGACAAGAGGTGGCTGCTTTTACCAGGGCTCTCAAGAATGCTCTGCTGTTTTACTGCATCGTTTGCTCTTTAATTGGGACATTTCCCTCTGGCCAGGGGATGTCTTTCCTTTTTTTGCCAATGAGGTGCAATAAATAAATGGGCTGAGACACAGACTCTGAGGGGAGGTGAAGTGCAGAGGGCAGATGAGTGACTGTACCAGAGCCCTCTGAATGTCCCCAGTTTGCCACAGTGGCACCTGATCTGGTGCATCTCTCCCAAGCTGGGGACACGGGCAGGGGCTGTCTTGTGGTGGCAGGGGGTGGCAGTAGTGCAAATCACACAGGAGCATAATCCATTTGTCACCTCCATCTTTTTCAGAGTACTGACATCATGAGGTGATGGACCTTAGTGCTGGGTCAGTGGGGTGTTTGTCTGTAGCCAGTTCTGGTATGTCTGTGTCATTGAAAAGCAAATATGCAAAGGAGCACATGACAGTCCTGCACATGGGGCCAGCCAGAGCTGCTGGCTGGTTACAGCAGAGCAGGATTTGGGGGTCTGGCACATGGCCACCCCAGCTTGGGGCTGCAGGGCATCTGGGGGGTAAATAAGGTTCTCATTCAGTTGTCCTGTTGTTATTTACCTGCCAAGTAAATTAATTAGATGTCTTCCACCCCCCCTCTCCACCCTCCCTGTGCTGCCAGCAGAGGAAATCCTGCTTTTGTGCTGCTAATGGACCTCACAGATCCAATAAAACATTACAGTGCAGACAAAATGTCTCTTTAAAAGTGCAATAGAAATTCAAACTCTCCACTGAGAACAAAGCCAGTGGGGCTTTTTGCATCTCCTGTTTTTATAGTATTCTGTAACATTTGTAAAGTAGATCACTTTCATCGAGGGAGTCTATCTTCTCTCCCAAGCTGTAATTCCTAGACTTCTTAAAGAAGATTTCTGCTCACAAAGGAAATAAAAGATAGAAATATGATGCTCTCTGACATTTGAACACACTACTGAGAATCTGAATTAAAACGAACAAACTCAGAAAGTATCATTTATACAGCAATCAACTTTAAAAAGTCACCATCTGCTAAGAGTTACCACCCGGTGTAGCTGTGTCTTTACTGCCAGACAGAGAATAGGAAATAACTCAGGGAGCTCTCCTGCACCTGCTGGGTTTTTCCTGGCGCCGTGCACACTCTGAGCCGCCGTGGCTGGGGAGCCACAGGGTGCCTATTGCAACTCTCCTTCTACTCCAGCTCACTACAGAATATCATTCTGAATACAGCTGCCATTAGCAGGGAGGATTTGGGGCTGTTCAAGTTACAGCTTAGTATCAGCTTTTCAAAAAGTCTAAAGGGCAAGAGAAATGACCACAGCTGGAACAAGGGACTGGGATGTGGTTTATATTTAGAGATCTGATTTTTTTCCTTGCTTGCTGCTCACCTCCTTGCTGTTCCCCACCTTAATGACATTTCCTGGTTTCTCATTGCCCTTTCTAGTTTTGTCTTCCTATTTCATCGTAATTGATGATAAAATTACCAAAGTCTTTGCCCTGAGCAATCTGTCTAGTGCTCGCATTGCAGTATTTTCTCTCATTTTGGTTTTCCACTGCTCATCATCTCCTGGAAAGGTTGTGAACTTTTTGATACAAAAATTTCCCATCAAATTTTACATCTTCCACCAAGACCACTCTGTGTTCAGGTGATTCTTAGCACAATTTAATCCTCTGTGTTGCCAGTGTCATTCCCTCTGTCTTGGAAATTGTGATGGTTTCCCTCTGACCTCTCCATGCACAAGACTCGACTATGGCAACAGAATTGCATGCACCACTTCAAGTCTTTTCTTTTTTTGGAAGGAGCTGGGAACTGAGCTGCATTCATGAGGTGTATCAGCTGAAAAAGTGTGGAAAGGCTTGTGCAAGTAGTTTCTGCATTGCCTGCCTTGAGTTTTATACAACAGCACCAAGTGCTGGGGAGCTGTCCTGGCTTTCCCCCACTGTTTCCCATCACTGTGCAACACTGATCACAGACTGCTTGGTTCAGATGCAAGGAAACAAGGCACAAGAAATGAATTAAGAAAAAAAAAGTGTTCCATCAAATTTCTCTTGTGTCTGTGCCATCACTGAACCCCATCACTGCCAGGGCTGCTGAGGGGCATCATCATTATTTGGGCTGATGCAACAACACCTGTCATGGCAGGCAAGTGCATTCTTCTTCCCTTTTAGGACTGTTAAGCTTCTCACACCATCCCTCAGGAGGCCACTGTGTCCTGTCTCCTTTCCAAGGTCTTGTCTTGTTGCAGAGGCTGAGTAAGGGATTATAGAAAGTCATGTTACTTTTGTGCCTGGGGAAAGATGCTTTTGTCCTCACCCTCAGTTACCCATTCCTGTGTGTGTTTGTAGCTTTGTGCTGGCCTTGGGAATGAGAGTGCCTGCAGTCCTTGTTGACTTGCTTTAAGAGTTTTAATTGCATTTAGTCACAAAGGTCTAATTAAAGTTTGGAGGCTTTATTTGAGGGCAGTTAATAGATAAATTAGTTAAATTAATTGTGGTTTGTTGTATACAGAGATACCCTTGGTTTGGCAGAAGGGCAACCAACACATGCTCTGATAACAAGTATTTCCAGCCTGGCCTGTGAGTCTGGAATGCCCAAACCTCTGGAGACTGATGCTTGGTGTTACAGGATGTGGGGCTGTGAGTGTCTTCTTCTGGCTTTCTGTCATCATCAGTCATACAACCTCATGTATTGCAAATTTAAATGACTCTTTAAAAGCTGGATAGGAATCTGCTGTAAAGCATGTAAACACCTTGCACAGGGGCATTTGCCAGGTGCCCATGTGGTCTGTTCAAGGTTGAGTTTTACATTTTAAGCTTCTTTTAGGTGGAGGATAAACCTCAAGAAGATTCAGAAAGCAGGGTGACACTGCCTTGAAGGACACCAAATAACATCTCTATTTTCCCCTGTAAACCAGCTGCTTTGGGAACACATACTCACATTTCATTGGTGACCTGCTTTGGATTTATCACCAGGAAAAATCAACATGTGCTGAATTGTCTATAATCCTTCCTCAGATGGAGGGGCTTGAATGAGATGGGATTTTGTTGCTTTGTTGAGATGAAATGTAATTACCTTATGGGGCTTTGCATGGTGTGTTAAATTCTGCCAGTATTAAAGCATGATACAAGCTATAGAACTGTGCCACTTGCTGAAGATTTATGGAATAAAAGGTATAATTTCACACTTCACTGCATTTTATTTTGAAGTTGGATGTTGACGTGCTTTTCAGTTGTTTAGATGTGTTTATTTAGCCTTTACTCTTGGTTGAGACAAGCAAGAGTAAAGGGATTGAGGGATTTGATGAGTGAGAGGCTGGAGTTGCCTTCCCCACTTGCCAAAGGAGATGCCTGAGAATGTGGAACCCCAGGCTGGAGCCCTGAGCCAGTGTCCCTTACAACACACTGACACAGTGACAACACACCAACAGCTCAAGCATTGTGGTTTTAGAGGGGGAAAAGTCCTCCTTCTGTCTGCTGTATTTCAGTAGCTTGTGTTTGCCTTTCTGTACTCCAGAGGATGTCCAGCCAGGATGCAGTTCACAGCCAGTTTGGCCCCAGAGCAAATGGCTGATGCTACCAAAGGAAATGGTAAAATTGCAAAAGTGCAAATTCCTCCAGAGCTTTTCAAGCCAGACTGGCCAAACACGAGGGGCATTGTGTAACACATCACAGAGATTCCCTCATGACTGAGGCAGGGCATGATGCTGTTCTCACATCAATGAATGGCACTTCTAGAGCATCCAAAAATTCACCATTGGTGAGAATTCTTACAGCTGGACTCCTGTGTTTGACTCAAGAGAACTGATAACAGAACTAATGACTCCCTTTAATGAACACAGACACACACACACTGTATAGCTGAGCCAAGCTGGGTGAAAACTCCTTGCATTTCTGTTTTACTTCCTTGAAAACTGCATGGCTTTAATATCCATCAACTTCTGTGTAGGGCAGCAGTTCATTTTTAGGAATGATTCCATGTGCCATTCTCTATCACTGGCTAATTACCTGAAAAACATTATAAAGAATATTTTTTCATGCAGCTCCATAAGAAGAATCCATCTATTTCCCCCCTTTTTTCCCACCTCCCACTGAGAATCCATCCAGGAGCTGCATGGAGAGTGGTGCAGTTCCTGAGGTGAAGAGTCAGGGTGAAGGCAAGAGTCAAGGCTGTAGGGCTGCCCAGGGTCCTTCACCACAGCTCTGCCATCCTTGGAAGGGGAAATTGTTAATCCAGACTAAAGACACTCATGTCCAGCCTATGAAACCCCAAACCCTCACGCTGCCTGCACTGCAGTGAGCTGCTCTTCTGAATCCCTCAGCAGTTCCTTCCCAAATAACCTGACTTTGCAGACCTCCAGCTGGTGGTCACCAGTGATGTGTGCTGGGGGGAGCTGCTGTTTGCCCCAAGGCTGATGGACACACAACACTGCAGCTCCAGCTTCAGACCAAACCCAGGGCTCTTTGTCCTTCCAGTGACTCTCCCACATCCCGTGCTAATCCACTCATCCAGGAGGAACACCTATTTCAGGGAAGACTTTCCTTTTGGCCAGGACTGACTAAAAATAGTCCAGATCCAAGCAGTTGTTGGTGAGCTTCCAGCGTGCCTCAGCTGTGAAGCTCCAAGGTGAGGGCAGCGTTCCTGGAAGAGCCATCTCGTAAGGCGGCACTGGAGGAGAGTTCCAGGAAAGGGCCCCCCTGCTCCTGGCTCTCTGTCCCCAGCAGCTCTGGGTGACAGTAAGTCTTGGGCTTTCTGAGGTCAAGATGACCCCAAGGTGTTAGAAAGTCTCTTTTTTCCAGCCCTGAGATCGAAGAAGGAGTCAGAATTCTTCAGCTGTGGTGTTCCAGGTTGTTTATTCTCTGTTATCCATAACATTCTTTTTCTGGCCTGCTGAGGTCTGTCCAGCAAGTGGGTCCATAGCACACTGCCTGCCCCAGAGGCAGTGTTATCTTTTTATACTAAAAACTACGTGTACATTATTTACAATACTTTTCCATTACCTTTCACCTATGGTAGACAGCTTCTACTCTAAACCAATCCAGAAGGGCCAATATGACCCAGAAGATGGAGGCTAGAAGAAGAAAGAAGGACAAGGCATGCTCAAATCCCTCCATCTTAACTTCTGAGCCCCCATTCTTAAAAACCTTCAAATTCTATTCTTCTATCTTGTGACTAACTATCATTCTACTTAAATTCTCGTGGCTTGTGAATCCTCATATAAGATTGGTAATTTTCACCATGAGTTAAAATCAAAGGCACAGGTATCTTTGGCTTTGTGCCAAGGTCTCTGAGCCTCCAGCCCTCCAGGGCACCCAGAGGGATGTCCTGGGTTCTGACAAGTAAGCAGCTCCCTGGCCCTGCAAAAGCCTTTGGGGCTTTCTGCTGCCATCTGTCAGCTGCCACTTGGCCACCAACTCCTCCCTGGTGCTGCCGTGCGGCCGAGCCGCTCCCAGGGCACGGCGCCGCTCTGCCACCTGCACCCACCCAGCCCCAGCTGTGGGGACACATCTGGAGACACCTCCTGGCAGTGACCACCGGATCTGCTGCACAAGAGAGGGCCCTGAGTAAATCCAGCACTGAACTGAAGCTGCTTTAGACTCAGGGGCTCCTTTGGAACAGGCACTGCAGCCGTGGGGAGCCCTGTGCCTCTGTGCTCCCTCATTAGGGTGTCTGCTGCCTTGTTACAGCTAATAAATGACCATTAGTAATATAAAGTTCATTTTTCCCTAATAATTCCCTGAACTCATCAGCCTTTTCTGGTACTAAAACACCTCCCTTGTGCCCTGTTTCACCTGCTTTAATATTACTTCATGGGAGTTGTTATCTCCTAGAAAAACATTGCAGTTCACTGGAAAACTGTGGGATGGAGCTCTGTGGGGTGTGTAGAGCACACAGCTCACAGCCCCCTCCCAGCCAGCCCTCACACAATGTGCTGATGCTGAGCTTCACAGCAGCACCTTGATTTTAACTATTTAATAAAGGCTCAAAACTGCTTTCTTACAGAGCCTGCATCTATAATTATTTTCTCCATGAAGTAATTTTGGTTGCACAGGTAAACACCAATCTCAGCAATTTCCACTTTTAATACACAATCTGATTTAGGACTAAACATCCTCTGCCTGCTAAATAGGTATTTATTACAAGCAAGCTGGCCAGACTCCTTTCCTCACCCCCCAGGTTTTCCCCTCCCCCCTACACAATAATTATGGTTTTGGAGGGGGAAATGTGTTACAACACATGCCTGAGGGGGGCCTGAGCAGTTTAACAAGGTTTAATTACAACATTAGCAATGTGGGTGAGGCATACAAGTAAACAACTCATAAATCAGCTCCTAAAAGGAGCAGAATAACCCCCTTCCACCCACACTGACTGCAGATTGCACTGCACAAGTGGTGTCCTGGGTGTTTGGTTAACAGGAGGTGTGCAGATTTGGGTGCCATCGAGCTGCTTACAGCCAAAAATGTCCCCAAGAGCTGGGTGTCACCTCCTGTTCCCCCAGGACTGACCCTTGTAGGGACGAGGTGCTCCTGCTCCCCATCCCACACAAGACTGGAGCTTTCCCAGGAGCTCCTTCCACCAGGATCAAGGGGCTCCTGTCTGCTTGGCCATGGGCTGTTCCACTCTCCAGCCCACTGCAAATGGTGCCATCTCTCCAGCCTGGCTTCTCTATGGAAGCAGTGATGATCTGCAACATCTGCATTAGTTTTTCCAGAGGAACTTTGGGAATTTCCATGGTGATGTGGCAGCAGGTGTCCCCCTGCCCAGAGGGGACTGGCATCAGATGCTCATCCAGAGCCACTGTGGTCAATGAACCATGAGTTAAGAAGGATTTACAGGACACTGTGAGAGAGCTCTTAAGAGCTGTTAGAGTGTGCTCAGTGATCCAGCTACACAAATGTGCCAATGTGCTTGATAAAAGATTTTAACTGCTTTAAAATGTAGTTATAGGCTATTGCATAAAGGAGAAACAGTGTCTTAACTATTCTCAGGCACTGAATCTGCTTCACTTTATCATGTGTTACAGTGATTTATGCAAGATATAAAAAACAATTGTCAAAAATGTGAAAGAAAAATTCAAAGCCAAAAGCACAGCCATTTGTTCTGATAACATCTGGTAACGTGTTAATGCAAGGGGAGAGAAACATCAGTGCTGCAAATGGAAAGGGATCATTCAGCAAAATAAACTCTTCCCTGGGAAAAATATTTCCACAGAATAATAATTATCCATTAGCTTTAAAGTAAACTACAAGTTAATAGGTGTTTTCCTAGCATATAACACATTTTTCCAGGGAAAACAAATCTCTCACTAAGTGAATTTGTATTTGTAATGCTCTTTATTTTCATGATTGGGTCAAAACAAAACCTTGTGAAGATAGAAAAAAAAAGGTGCCCTAGAAGAATAAAGGGTTATAATTCAGTCAAGGTTTCATGATGGCACTGCATACCCACTGCAGTGGAAAGAGAGCCTTGAGACTGAATTAGTGCCTGAACATTTTGTGCAAAATCCTTCATTGTTACAGGGCCTTGCCAGTTCATATTTATGTGGTTTATAAGGTGTCACGTAGTTGTACATTTTAATCTCCTGGCACTGAGTTTATTGCTGAGAGGGCTGCAGAGCTGGAGGTGTCAGAGGACCAGGAAGGGAAAGCAAATTCATCAATTAGCACCCTCGTCCTTAGTTCACTGGGTTCTTTATGCAGAGCCCTACAAGTGTGTGTCACCCAGATTTTCTGGGCTCAGGGTGCACATGGATGGGGTCTGAGCCAGCAGAGCCCAGGCAGGAGAAAGGCAGGTCCCAGGGAGAGGGGCTGGGGCAGCAGCCACAGCAGGGCTGGGTGCAGCTCCCTGCCACAGGCAGTGGCAGCAGCAGCACCTGGCTCAGCAGCAGGGCTCTGCCTGGCACTCCGTGCTGCAAGCCCAGCTGTAAATTTGACTACAGACAGCTCATTCCCATTTAAACAATGCATCATTAACCTGCAACAGTGGCAGAGTGTTCCCACGATGACCTTCAATGTGATGAGTGCCCAAAGTGATATCAAACCCCCTGTTTCACTTGGAGGGAGGTATAAATCCCTTAAATACCTTAAATACCTTCTGTCTGTGTGTGTGCAGCTCTTAGATGGCTCTGGAGGGGAAGTGGCAGCAGGAGATGGGATGGTGGATCCATGTGAGCTGACACTCTTGTCCTGGCTGTCTCAGAGCCTGCTGTGGGTTGGTTTGGTTATGAGCTGGAAGTTAGCAGGAGATATCAGTAAAAGATAACAGGAGATATCAGTAAAAGTCCTTGGAGCACCTTACAGACTGACAGACTGACAGGCACTTCTATTGGCATGTGAGGATTTATAGGTCATGTTAAATGAGGTGTAATGCACAGCAGGGGCACTGCAAGCTATCCTTGGCACCAGGAGCTGCCAGGCCCTCAGCACCCCCAGCTCCTCTGCCATGGCACACACCCATGGCAGGGTGAAGCTGTTTCAGACAGAGGGGGAGGATTCTCCATGTTTTGCACTGGGCTGAGTGTGGAGCCCCAGCCTGGCTCTAACTGAGCAGAGGGGAAGGGTCTCTCTGAAGCACATCCCTCATAATAATTAATATCTTTGTTTGCTGCTCAGGACAAGGTGCCCTGGGCTCCTGCCTGGGGGTCTCACAGCAAGTGTTTATCTCTGTCCCCTTCAGTGTCACCCCAGAGAAGGCAGCACTGGGACAGGGCACCCTGGGACCCTTGATGCACTGGGGGAAGTGTGTGGCACTGCAGAGGAGCAGCAGTTTGTTAGGATGGCAGGAGCCCTTCAGGGGTGTCCAGAGTGTCCCACATGGCCCCTGTCAATCCTGTTTTCCTCTGCTCAATCCCCACAGTGTGATGGGCAGCCCATGCAAGGATGGGCCTGCACACAGTTGGAATGACTCAGTTTCACCCCACTAACATTTCAGAGCATTGACACAATGGTATTCCTCCTCAGAGCCCCTCTCTAGCCCCAGTGAGAAAGCAGGGAACTCTTGCATGGGATGTTTGCTGAGCTTTATGTATTCATTAGAAAATTACTCAGTGCTGTAATAAATGCATCCAGAGCTTTGATACTTTGCACATCAGGTGGTAAAACAGTAGCTGGGAATAGATTGCCTATATGGAGGTTTCTGCCTTGAGTGCTGCAGCAGCAGATGGTCTAATAAATATGCAGTGCTCTAAAACAACGTCAGTAATTTCTGTGACCTCAGGTTTTTTGGTCTCTCATGCAGATAAAATGCACAATCATCCAATAATAAACTTTTTCATCAAAGAACCCCCTAAGCAGTCTAATGTAAACATCTTTTGAAGTACACTAGCAGTTTGTACTGGGAGCCTAGCTGGGTTTCTTTATGAAAAGTGTTTTACTGTTGCTCTGTGGGTCAGTGCAGGGAACCCAACATTGGTATAGCCTGAAACTCTTCTCTGGCAGAGGCCAGGTGAGGATACCTGTGGGGACTGGGATGAGAACACAGTGTTAGTCCCCAAGAGCAATCCAGCCCTAATGCAAAAGTAAAATTGCATTTTATTTAATGGCTCTTGATAGCAGTTTTCTTCTGCTGTTTTATAACCTGTTTCTGTAATCTTTCAAACCTGTCTGTTCTTCAAAACTCCTGGTGAAAGAACATGATAAGAAATGAGAACCCTGAGATGTGCTGAAGATGCCCCAGCTGCAGGGATGGATCCCCACCTGCTCTGGCCTTAGCAGAATGTTCTGGCCCTGCAGCCCACGCTGGACCACTGTGCTGAGGGCTGGGAGCCAAAAGCAGCTGCTCAGGGGTCCACATCTCCTTTCTCTTCCAGTGCTGAGGGGATTTCTGTGCAGACATCTTGGAGGACACCAGTGCAGGGGCTGTGTAAGCAGAGGGACCCATCTGGGCCACATTTTGACAGAACTAGAAAAACAGCCTTGGTTACAAGCATAATTCTGGTGTCCTTAGAACAAAAGAAATGTGAAGCTGCTGGGGAGCTGTGCTCAGCTGGGACACCTGGTGTTTGCAGTGGCCTTGTGCTCCCCTCCAGAAATGTCTCAGCACCTCAGCATCCCCAGCCCAAGCCCACCCTCATCTGCCATGCAGACTGGATGGCACATAATGGGGATTAAAAGCATCTCAAGGCTGTTGATTCACCACTGATTTACCACAGGAACCTTCATAATCACTCTCACCATGCAGGTTAATGGCCACAGATTATTTGTGTGCTTGAAAACTGTCAAACTTGGAAACAGCTTTTAGAGTGGTGTGATAGGAGCAAAATCCTGCTCAGGTCTTTGCACCCTGGGCTGCTGCATGTGAGCCCTTGGGAGCTCATGGCTGCTCCTGGGTTTCATCCTTCTGCATTTGTGCTGCTGACAATGCCTGCAGCAGGATCCCTGAACATCACAGTCAGAAAAGCCTCTACAGCTGCTAATGAGCAAGTTAAACACCAAATAAGAAGAAATAACAAATATTGTTGTTACACTTACATATTCCCATGGGTATCGTGAAGCCAAGCTTTCAGTTTATCAGGGAAGTGAATTTAAATAGTTTTTTTCAAGATGCCAAAAAAGGTGGCAGATAAGGATGCCAAGTTTCTATAGTAACCATAAGAAAAGCAGTGATTATCAGCAATATCACATAGGAAAGACTGGATTGTCTTTTCATTTTACATGTAGCCCACTGCTTAAAAAAATTAAACCCTTTCTTGAAAAAAAGAAAAAACCTATGAAAAAAATTGAATATGAAATGCATTATGCAAAATTATTTTCTAGGATTTTCCAGCCTGTGTATCCTTGCCACTTGACTCAGTGTTTAGAGGATGAGTCTCTGAACAGAATGCTTTATGGCAGAAGAATATGTGAATAATAAAGCATGACTTTTCATATTTTCTCACCTAGTAACCCAGGCAGCAGAGGAGAAAAATCAATATTGATTTCTTACTGTAAGCTCCTTAGGACAGAGTGTGTTCTTTGTTTGGCATAATGAGGCTCAGGTACAGACAACACTTGGGTACAAGATTATGAAGTCTTAGAGCTGCTGGGAGGAGTCCAGGTGGCAGCACAAGGTTCCAGGCTGTCAGTGATCTGCACCTCAGTGCTGCCGCTCTCCACACACACCTGAAGGCTGAAACCTGGCTGGACTTTGGAGAAAACCATGGTAGATGGACCTAAGACAAAAAGAATGAGAGATAAGGAGAATCATTCCAGCAGCATAGAAACACACTGCTCTGGGCTGTGTTTTAAAGCAATAAAATGTATTTTAAAGATTTCTTCTTCCTTCTGAACTATCTGAAAGCTGGTTGACTCTTTCCTAACAAGCAGAAACAAAGCAGAGCTCTCAGTTACATCTCACATGTGTAAGGAACATAGGAAGGCCTGAGAGACCAATTGGTTGACTTGTGATCTGCTGACTCCAGCAGCTCTACCCAGCTAACTTCCTCTGTTTTTAATGCAGGTCCAAGGAACATTAATGAAGCCTTACTGAAATTTACTGCATTTCAAAATTTCTGTTCCCAAAATTCATAACTGATGCCAGGTTTGTGGAAATAAATCCTTGCAGTTTCATTTATGAAACTCTATGCCCAGACACAGGTATTTTTACCTGCTGGAAAGCATGCTCTAGTGAAAACTGTGATTCTCATGGTCTCAACCATTGCACATGACTGCTAAGAGCAAATCTCTGTGTTCCTCATCACTTGCCATAACTGCTGGCTTTGACAAATTGGCTCAACAAAGCCCCTGCTGTGTGTCAGCAGTGCTTCAGTTTGAGGTTCACAGGATGATGATTAAGAAAAACATTGTGAGCAAAACTCAGAGCCCTCGTGAGCCTCTCCTGCTGCTGCAGGCAGAGGTGTTGTTCACAGCATGGTGGCAATCAATCCCCACGGTGCTGGGGACATAAAGCTGCTAACTAGAACACAAAGGGCAAGGACCCCAAACTGCTGATTTTGAAAAGCAGGTTACAGCTGCTCACTTGTAAAATACTGCTGAGCTAATGACCAGAAAACAGATCCTATTTGTACTTGACTATGAACTGGGAACAACAGACTCACCCTGAACCTGCTGTCACTACTCACCTGGCTCCTTAGCTCATTAAAGGCAGGGGTAAGAGTGTGGAGTCTCCAAGGACTCCCTTTTGCCCAAGCTTTGGGTGCCCACTGGTGCACTTCTGTGTGTGACAGGTCAGTACTTGCCAGGACAAGCACATGCACCCAGACAGGCCCTGGCAGACAATCCCCCTGACACCAGTTTGCAGCCAGAATTTAGTTGGGGTCTGTTCCCCAGGGGAGTGGCTACATCAGGGACCCAGTCTGGACTCACAGGGGTGCCCTGGAACACCCAACCTCTCCTGTGAGACTTGTGGCTATGAAAGAAAAGTAATAACATGTTTTAAATATCCTTGCCACACACAGAGGGAGTGTGGTCCTGATCACTAAATGATGCTAGAATGGCCAGATATGCACAAGTATGTACAAGCCAGCATCTGATTTTTGAAAGTCAAAATTATGATTGCATTGAACTTTTAAACTGATTATGGCATTAGCAAGAACAGTACAAATCTTTCTGGCTAAGGCAGGGTAAGTAAATTATCTCAGTGCAGTATCTGTCTTCCTGTGGATTTCTGTGCTACTCTTCCTTGAATCAATTTGTGATGATATGTTTGTACCTGCCACAGAGCCAAATACACAATCTGATCTTATGCCAAGCCACTATTAACAACTGCATTTTCAATTGATTCTAGGATATTCATTAACTGGGATCTACAATTACAAATAATTTACAGGCATATAATTTTAAATCACTTGCACTGAGCTTACTGAGCTCACTTTATGACATTCAAATACATTATTCTTAAAAATTCACTGAGTAGTCAGCTTGAAAATAATTACAGTGGGATAGCACTGGATGTAATCAAGTAGAAACTTAGAACAAGAATGACCAGCAATGCCTGTAGATCACTTTTGCCATGTGACTTTCACATTCCCTTCAGCTGTCTCCAGGAAAGGGTTATGCACTGGACTGATGGACTCCAGAGCTGTTCCACTGACTCAACTCCATTAAAACAAAACTCCTTGGACTTCTTGGGCCATGGACAACTCCTAAGCAACACCTTTTCTCCTGTACCTGGCAGCTGGTGTTTCAGTGATTTATTTACCTTTAGACAAGTGTCCTGCTGGTTGGGGGATGCTCTTGGCAAGCAGCACTGCACTTGCTCTGGGGCTGGGGATGTTGGGCACAGCTTGGAGCTGAGCAACAGCCAGAAACATCAGGGTCAGGTTAACTGGATTTTAGATCAAAGTATCCAAGCACAGTAATAAATCCATGAATAAATAAAACAAATAAAGTACATGCACGGTATTTGATTAATTTTAATAGTGATTTCATTTTCAAATGCTACATATGTTCTGCTCTTTATCTGTATTCCTTCTCTGTGATCTTTGTGCTCTTTATCTGTATTCTTTGTGTAGAGCTATTTTACATACCATAAAACCAAGTTGCACAGATGCAGGAAATTTAAAACTCCACGTTGGAATTTAGGGCCCTCCCTGAAAACTGCACTGAAACCCAACAGAGATGTGTTAAATGAATTGCATTATTTTATTGCAAGGTGTAGTGGAGAACCTCACACAAGCATGTTGGACCTGCCCTCTGAGCACAGCTTCCCACAGGAATCACAAACACTCCTCCCTGCCTTACCTGACACAAGACTCCACTTCTGGAGTGTTGGACCAACCCCTCCCACTCTTCAGCCCTGTGTTGGTTCAGCTGATGGGATCTGTGCCCTCAGCATCTCACAAAATACACAGTAAACAAGCAATTTTTTTTATTTGAGTAAAGCCATGATTTACACAAAAACACCAACAACCTTCTTGATTCAGCTTCATTTGTTTTCATATGGAAGCTGTGAATATTGGAAATAAATTAGACTAGCAAATAACTGTCATAGACACAAGGAACTTTTATGCTCTGTGGTCTTCCTCTGCATTACAATTTAATACATAGCTGTAAAAATAAGACACTGTTTGCCAAATATATTAATTTGGTTGCAAAACTATTGTTTAATTTAAGTTTCAAGTTATATAATAAATTATATGGCTCAGTCAGATTTTGTAAGAAGTTAGAAGATACTTATGAATACAAAATAATATCCTCTGATGTTCTGACTATGGCAATTCATAGTATTTCCCAGAATTCAGGTCAAAGTAACAGCTCAGAAGTGGATCATACAAAAGAGTCAAAACTTCCTCATCTTCTTCAGCACTGGGGTGATCTTCACCTGTGTGAAGTGGAGAAAGTAAGAATAAATCACTCTACTCCCTCAAGCAATAACATGGAAATATCTTTCTGTCAGATGTGAGATTTTTTTCTTTCAAATGTATAATCTTCTGACTTCTGAATTGTTGCCTTCAAGATAACAGCAATTCACATTTTTATTATATTTCTGAAGACTTGTACTTAACTGAGGGGAAGTGAGGTCAGCAGGAGTTTGCTTAACAACTGGACTTTTCAAAGTTCAGTGGAGCAGTTCACCAAAAGTACCTTTACTAATAGTGGATAAAAGTATTCTTAAGTGGTATTTTCCTCAATAACCTTTTTAATAATTTTTTAGCTTGAACAAACACAGTCAGTGCATACTTAAGGCCTGTAAGAATGAAAGAATTTGGATGTCTGGTATCCAATATGTCACCTGAATATCCAGGATAGGTAAATCTGTGCAAAAGATCTTTCAATATCAGAGAGGAAAAAAGATTCTTCCAGACAATTAAAAAAAAAAAAAAATCGAACTTTTCTAAAGATATATAAAATGCAAGAAAACTTTCAGGAAATGAATCTTTAGTCTAAAATACACTGATAAAGCCCTAGAGGCTTTTCTTACAGATGCTTTATATATTACAACTTCTTTTCTGAACCTGTGTGTCTTCCATATAAGCTAAATTTAAGTCATATGATCTACAGCTTTTTGATGGGAGATAATTCAGAGCTGAATGGAATCTGTACCTTGAATTTCATCACAAATGCTCATCCCATCCTCAGCCTGCTAATACTGAGGGCTTTGCACACCCCAAAGCTCCATGACAAGTAATGGCCTGACAAGCAAACAGCAATGGTTTCACAACTCTGAGTCTGTTTTCAGCCAGGATCACACAGCAATAAATGGCGAACATTGTCTGGAGAGCAGAAAGTAACTTGGTGCATTTGATGCATACAGAAGTGTGCATCACCTCATCCCTTCAGAAGAGATTTCAGTTTTGTTTCCTCAGTAGCATCTAACAAATACCATCAGAAAGAAACTGTCCTTCACCCTAAGCAAAGAGAAGAAGGTAAAGCCAAATTGTTTCCCTCCCTGCTGGGGGTGCTTCATCAGGCCTGGGAAACTAAATTAGGTCAACTGGGGTCTTTTCTTTGGACAGCTCTTGGGAGAAGTGATGCAGTGCAGAAAGAAGGGGAAGAATTGAATGTGTTTTTCTCCATTTCAGATCACAGTACACAAACAAATGGTGTTCATGCCTCACTCCCTCACTCAGCCTCACAATTTCACCGGAAACCATGCTGTTATTTCCACTGCATTCTTCCTTTCATTATTTTGCTTTCCAGTGCCTATGCTTCACTTTAAAATTATTCTCTTTTCTCCCCTAAGCTTGAATGTCTCTCCCTCTTTACCTTGGAACTGACCACTCAATATAGAGTTAGGAATAAGAAATTCTTCAGCCCCATCAGAGGTATTTCAACCTCTGCCTTGTGCCTTGAATTCATACCAAATCAAAATTTTATTGCATCCAAGACTAGCTGGATTTACACCTTTATATCAATAATTCCCTGCAAGTATTTTCATGTGACCAAAAGGAGAACTAAGTTTTCTAGACCTATCTTGGTTTTAGTCAGGTTTCTTTCTTTTAGCAGCTCACAAGACCCCCAAATGCATTATAAGGCATTTCTAAGTGTTGCAACAAATTTCCAGTGGCAGGATGGGGTATCCACTTCTGAGCAGACATATGAAAACCTCATTGCTGTTCTTCTTCCTGAACAGAAGTACTACTTAAATTGAGTGATATTCTTCTAAAAGACTCCTGTAGTGTGTAGTGGCTGTGCTAGAAGGTGTCTTTCTTCTTTCAAGTGGTACCTTCTGGGCAACCTGACCATATTTAGGAAAGAAGTGCTTGTGGCCAAATTAACTGGTCAAGAGGTCACTTTCAAAGAAAATTTCCATTGTTGCTCATCTTGCCACCACCCACACTTCTGGGGTTGAAGCTGCTCAGAATTGCCTGAAAAAACCTCTCTGCAGCTTAATTTGCATCTCATGGTGAAAGCAGAATCAAAGCTTTTGTTCTTAAAATCACTAAAAAATTAAATGGTATTTTAGGTGAGAAAATAATTTGATTTTAAATGAAAACTGAGGTCTGTGATATACATTACAGAGGGATGAGTGGTTTTGTGTTGAGCTGAAAGAAGACTGAAGGTAGCTAGTACCTGTAAGTACCTGTTATATGAAATGAAATATTGTCCCACTGAAATCAGGGGGACCATTGTTTTTCTGGAAAAAGACTTGATCAAGATGTCTAAACCAAGACAACGAAGAACAGGCAGTCATGTGGCAGCTTTTTCTGAACTCAGAAAGGAATGTACAAATAACTGTGCTGTTATTTGGATTATGACAGCAGTGTTTACACAGTCACCACAATCTGGAGAACTAAAATAAATCTTTTCCCTTTTCACAGAAATATATTTTTATTTTATTCTAGATTTTAATCTTAGAAAATACCTTTTAGCAAATCTCACTTTAAGATACATGGATCATACTCTGACTCTGATGCAAGTCAAATGCACTGGATCAGCTGTCAGCAGATGGTCTGGTGGAGAGAACACTGCTGATATTTTCTCCAAGGTGATCCTTGAACTACAGTGCTCAAATCTATCCTGTAATTATGTACTGCAGGGTTACCATATGAATACTGTCAGCAGTTGTGGCCCAAAAAAGAAGATTGAGTGGTTCCTAGAGTTTTTAAAACCTTATCCCTTGGTCTTAAGGCCAAGATACCATAAAGCAAATTCCAGAACATTTATAGCTTTGTCACTGTCACTTAATGTGGAGATTTTCTTGGTAGGTCAATATAAACAAAACTGAATATACCTCAGGAATATCAGTGCCAAATAATGGAAAATCTATGGAAATTTATCATATTTATGAGTCTAGTTTTTCCTCCTATTGTATTGGGAAACCTGTTGAATAAAAGACTACTTCTCATTGCATCTCACCATTTAACTAATGGATGGTGCAAATGTTAAGAAAGGAACTAGAGAGTGAAATCCTTTCTTAGAAAGGAATCACTTTTCCTCCCCAAAGTTAAGCCTCAACTTAAAGATTTTATTAAAATGTAAGAATTGACCAATCTTTATTAATTTACTAATGCTATACTATTTTTCTTTCAGGATACTTTTAGATAAAATTCCTATCTGGAATACATTATCACTCATTGCAGATTTTCAGGGCTTGGAACACTGGAAAACTGCACAAAGTAGTGTTTATTATTTACAGAGTAAATAATCTTGGGACACCTCCCAACACGAGAATTAAGTAATTATCTAATGTGGTACTAAATAATCAAAAAAAAGTGAGGCTAAGGAGGGCAGAATTTTCTGGAATGGATTTGAGCATTCAGTTTGTTGTTCAGATCTGGTCTATACCTGTCAGTAATGAACCAGCTCTTTTGTCACACAAATTACTGACCTCAAGTTAAATGAATAAAGGAAAAAAAAGTTTTTCCCAAAGTCCTCAAGATATATCACAGGACACAATTTATTTAGCACCTCTTTCAAAAATGCTACTCCAAACCATCTAGTTACCATGGTCCATTGGATTTTTTTTCAAACCAAGGTATCCAGGATAATACCCAGGTTCTGATGTTTGATGGGGATGATCTAATCTGACTGGCCTTTATCACACAGCACTGCAGCTTCTCTGCTGCTTTCATAGAGAGGGTGTCCAGTAGCTCAGAAAAAAATCCAAACTGTCCTGTTTGGGGAGGGAAGGTCATGGAACGGCTTTGTTGTTCTCTCCTATTTCTTGGAGGAATGATCCTTTCAGTACAGCAGGGGTTTTTGAGTATCTGGAGATAGAAAAGTTTCTGTATGAAGTTATCAAAATTACAAACATCCTGCATATACATGAGTCAGAATTTGACTCAATGAAGGTGCAAAAATAAAAGGCAAAAACAAAAAAGCTATGGTATATAGACAGTTTGTCTCCCCCAAATGTGCAATCACAGGCACATCATGTAAAATATTTCAGCTTAAAGGAAAATGAGTTTAGGAGCAATTCACAAAACAGTTTTGAAATTCTAGTGTGAATAACAGGAGAAATACAAATTCCCAACTGTATTATTTTTAAAAGCTTTTTAAAGATAGTAACACAATTTTAAAAATTACAAAAATTATAGTTTTTAATTATTAAAGTGCTGCAACAAGCCTTGAATTTCATAATACTAATGAAAAACATTCTCTGGGACCTTTCATGAATTTTTATCCTATGTCCCTATAGCTCAAGGATGACTGTTCAATTCTGCTTGGCTTATTTAGGACCCTTAACACAACATCTTACTTGATTCTTCTAAGCAAGGTCCCTTCCTGACAGAAAAATTGTATTTTGCTGTCACAAACAATTACAAGTCTATGTCTATGAAAATGTTCCCATTTTGAGGGGCATAATTTATTTCAGACAGTAAATCACTGAGACATCTTTACCCCTTGGACAGCCAGAACAGAGGGTCAGATTTATGAGAGCTCCCAGTGAATTCCTGAGACCTGAAGAAAAATGTAAATGTCTGTCCTGGAAGTGTCCAAGGCCAGGCTGGACCTGGCCTTGAGCAGCCTGGCTGAGGGGAAGCTGTCCCTGTCCATGGCAGGGGGGTGGAACTGGACTCCAAGGTCCCCTTCAGCCCAAACCATTTTATGATACTCTGTGATGATGATCCTTCTACCCTGCTTCCTAAAATAACTGATAAGAAAAAGGGCATTTGAGGAAAACAAGGTATTTTCTTCATTCTGCTGTTGACTTCCCAGTTCTTTGCCATTCTCTAAGCAAACACCATTAATAAGCACAAGCCTGTAACTGGTGACAAAAGTCCTCAGGAAATCACTCTAAGATTTCATTTAAAGCTAAATCTGCAATTTTTCTTCATAAGAGAAGTATCTCTTATGCAAGTTTAATCATGCCTCTGAAAAAGAATGTTTAGTCCTTGTGTTCTTACGTAGGTTTGCCATCCCCATTAGCATAAACTCCTTATTTTTAACAAATAAGATGCATTTTTTATGAGTTAATCTGTATAGAACACCAGGAAACAGCAAGTGCATGTTATTCTTCTAGCAAAGGCAAATAATACTACATGGAAAATTCTGCTACCTTGAGCTGAGATTCATAAACAAGGGAACTTGAAACCAAAAAGTAGTGGGATAGAAAACTGTGAGAAGGCAGTACCAGCACTACAGAAAGAACATTTAGATGTGTCTTTCTACCCAGGTTCTTTTCACTGTCTTCATAAATTCCTACCTGGAGGTCTCTGTTTTGTTGAAGATTTAGAGTTCTCTTCTAACTGTTGGCTTCCAGGAATAAAAGTGGGACTGAACACATTTGACAAATCCCTGAAAAATACAAATCAAAATATCATCTATAAACACCCAGTTTGTGTTCCTATTTTTTTTAATCCTTTTGATTATTAAAAAAAAAAAGCCAGAAAAAACTGCAGGTTGTCAAGTGTTCTAAAACAAAATCAGGCTGGATTTTCTTACTATAAAAATAAACTTTACAGTTAATATAATTATTAAATGTTAAGATTTTCTCCATTCAGGCCTTTTCACCTCTTCTGTTCACATTAAAATCTGTGATTTAAGTCAGGTTTGCTTTTCAGATTTCAGCTGGTGTGGCTCTCTCAGCACAGGGTGCACAAGTATCACACAGAGTTATCCTCTGAAAGCCTTCAGGACCCATCAGAGTCTTTTTCTGAGGAATAAAGGCTTGGAATGAACAACCTTGGGAGGCAATTTAAAAATTAAAAATCCCCACCCCCTCTAAAGAAAGAGGCTCAAAGACAATCACAAGAGGTGTTTGGTTTGGTTACCATGGACTTGGCAGTGCTTGGTGCCCCTGCAGTAGGGTGCCACAGAATGTGGTGTGACATTCCCTGTCTGGATGGGTGCTGAGTTAGAGCTGAGCTTAGACAGGAAATGGATGCCACAAACAGTTTAATGAAGAGGAAACATTGGAATGAGTCTGAATGTTGTTGTTGATATGGGGGGAAAAGCATTCTAAATATTTCTATCCATTTCCTATTATAAAATCTTGTACATAATAGAGAAAAATTGTTATTGAATGCAACATGATTCTGGCTACTGGCAGGACAATATAGAGGACTCTTACCACAGGTGTCCTGTATTTATTTTACTTCTGTAAAGAAAGATATTTTGATGGGATCTTCATCACAGAGGAGAGAGTAATTTCTTCTATTCATGGACAGATGATGTCTGTTCTGGACACTAGTGTCATAACTTCTAAGAATTATTTTTATGCTACCATACATTCATGCAAAGATCAATGTTCCTTTCACATACCCCACTTTATGAAACACTGTCTTTGATTGGTGCAGCTCAGAGAAAGGAAAACAGAACAGCTGTTTTTATTGTTATTGTTGTCACATTTTTGTTGCAAACTGCAGTGCAGTGACAAAGTCACTCATATTATACTATCTGTCAGAGAAAGATAGCCCTGGAAGGACACATCCTAGCCACATTCTTTGTTCAGGTGACCATGCCTTGTAATTCTTTTCATGTATGAAATTAATCTCTGCACACTGTGCAGAGCTGATGGTTCCTTAAATTCCCATTTCTCCTCTCCAGCAGCAAAGAGCTGTAACACATTAAAGCTTCCATATCATCATTACCTAGACTGAACAACTGCAAGTCAACACTTGAACACAGTTTGAGGGACCTCAATGAATCACCTCATTTTGATAGAACCAGATCCAAAATTTTGGACCCAACTATTTCACTGCAAGGCAAGAGGTATGGAAGAGGATAAATTTCCATATGTTTGCTTCATGCTGATGGGAGCAGCACAGCTCTAAAGAGTAAATTAAACTTGGTCTGGGATTGATTTATCTTATGTCTGGCTGTTCCAACAGCTGGCACAAAAGCACTGTGCATGTGAACCTGTGCTACAGGCTGGGGAGATTAGCCAGAGCTGGAGAGTTAACTTCAACATCCATGGCTTTGTCTAAAAGGGATACATTTTTCCAAAGCTTGGCAGGTTTCTTTACATTCCAGACTGTAATTGTCTCAACTTGATTGTCCAACACCAAGGAAATAGGTGATACACTTCTAGTTTCTGAAAAGCCTTCATGATCTCATGTACAAGTTGCTGCTGTCAGAGAAATCTGGCAAGGCTCAGTCATCTGGTACAATTGCTAAAACAGGCTGACTGCTTTGGGTTTTTTTTTAGTTTTTCTGCTACTTCTGGACTTGTTATTGATTCTACATCATCTCCTGTTGGCATGTGTGCATAATCTGGGTTGAATCTGGGGACAACCACCTATCTGTTTGCAGTCAAAATGGAAAAAACTAATTTTCCGCCTCAGAAAACAGAACTGTTGGTGTAGAAACCCAGCAAGTAGCATGGCAGATTTAAAGGAAGGGATATTGAATTTTCCATCATGTCAAAATGTAAAAAACATACTTTAAAATTGTCTTCTAGCATCATATCATTTTCCCATATATGGCCAGCTTCACAGCCAATGCCTCTCTTCTGCTGTTCAGCCAAGGCCACTGGGAGCTGGTACAAGCAATGCCCACAGCCATGTCTGTCATTGTCACCTTCTCTGCACTCCCTGAACGCAGCCAAAGCCTCTTTGTCTACACCAAAGCCTCAGAAGTTTTAGGAATAACAGTTGAATGCAGGTTGACACCCAGTAGCATGGTGGAGTGGATTTTCCATTGCTGTCCCTTGCATGTTTGGTTTGATCTGTCTGAAAGTCTGCCCCAAACCCACGAGACTCACTCTGCCCATCCTCCCAGCAGGGGCTGGCAGCACAAAGCAGCAGCACCAGCCTGACTCTCCACAAGTGCACTGAAACAAAGCCAGCCAAGGCAAAGGTGATCTCAGAGCAACTGCACCAAATCTGGGAAAGGTAAGGAAGTACTGTGAGTGCTGAATAACACCTCTGCTTCCCAAGCTGCTTTTCCTTCCACAACCACTACAGCTTTTGCAAAGGCAGAGATGTCTGAGAGCCTGAGAAGAACCAGAATATTTCTGCTGGGACAACTGCTGAAACAAAAGTGCAAGGAGAGAGAAAGACAGCGCTCACTTCTGAAGAGAATTATCTTAGTCAGACCAACACAGTTACGAAATAGAAAAGCTTTGGAGTACATAGGCAGTTTTACCAGTCTGGCATAAACCAGAAATATTTAAAGATTTGTGCTTTTCATATAAAACATGTATCAGGGAATTCCTAAAGAAAATAGGACCTTTAAAGCAGAGAGGATGTCAGCAAGAAGGAAAGAAAGCTAGTAAGGTAATTACCTCCAATGGAAAAGAAAGAGGCAAATCATGTAAAAAACAATGAGGGAACAAGGTAATAATATGTTGTTAAAATTAAATAATAGGTTGTTAATATTTAATAATATGTTGTTAGAACCAGTATTTGTGCTGTATTAATAGGTTTTGTTACTCAGAGAATTGATGAATTTCAGTCTGAACTCTCATATCTGGAAGATTTGCATGAAATATTAAGTCTGAGAAATCAGAGATGGAATGATTTCTTGAGTAGCCAGGTGATTTTATCTTTGATTTTGTCCTTCATTTATTGGAGTCAAATACTCTATTAAGGTGTTCAGTTTCATATTCATATTTAGCAGATTTATCTGACTCAGTAGATGAATAAATACTTTTTCTAGGAGGTGCAAGAGTAAGATCTAATGATTTTGATGGTTCTAGAAGGAGGCAAAAAAGTTTTTATAAATGGCAGAAGGAACAGAGATGTGTTGGAAAGTTTATTGTTTCCTATTAGGACAGTCTTGATTCAGTTCATGTTTTTTCTCTCAATGTCCAAGGAAAACAAATAGTTTTGCTATTCAGGCCCCTGCCACCAAGACATGTAATCAAAGCATTTCAGTATTAGGGTTTCATTGTTGACTTAAAACATTTTACCCAATATATATTAAAAACTGGTTTACAACTTCTGTAAGTTAGTTAGCAATGTCTCAATTGACCTCCTAAAAACGTGAAGAGAAATTAAAAAAAAAAAAGTCATAAGTGTTGAAACCTTCCTGGTTAAATTACACTGAGGGTAAAGTGCTGGCAGTTGGTGGATAAACTTCTGAGGAGAGGGTTTGCAGCAGGAATTCTGAGAGATGCTGCAGCTGAGCAGACACACCAAACTTCCACAGTAAAACCTGCAGCTGCTTTTAGGAAGCAACTAAAGCATTTGTGTGTAGGGGGGGGACAGAGGGTTTCAGTTAAAAAAGCATCCTGAAAAATGTGTTAGACCTTGACAAAAGTCAAGGACCAGCATGGAGGCAACTGGCAATATTCTGAGAAACACAGACTGTGCTCTGTGTTCTGGTTATTGTGGTTTTATTCTAAGTGAATAGAGAATATTTATTTTTTATTAAAGAAGCTAGTTTATCTCATTAAAACAGAGAAGCTAATCACACATTCTGACTAATTAAACCCACTCTCTTTATGCTATCAATGCCTCCAGCTGTAATCAATACAATCAATGTGCAATAAACCATCCAGAGCTCCCTGATAACAGTGTGGAATGACAAATATTGTCTTTTAACATTGTGAGCTGCATTGTAGGAAGGCTCAGAGGGTACCACACACACTCAACAGTATCATGAATCTTTAGAGCTTGCACTAAAATTCTTCACTATTCTGAAAGCTATTCTGCATACCAAAATATAGAGCAAATATTATATAATATTTTCATATTTATCTTAAAAATATTATTTAAAAGTTCTTTAAAACAATTTTGGATAAGAGTAGTCATATAGTGAAATGTCACATGACAGCTGAACTCTGATGGAAAGCAAAAGAATCTTTTGGACTCATGAGCATCATTTTCAGTTTCATGACAGTATGGTAAATTTTGCAGAAAAAAGGCTTCCATCAGCAAAGTCTGTTGAGAAAATTAATGATGCTTTATTAAGCAGCACTTATCAATGACAATGTATTAAAATTATTACCATCAACAGAAATCCTTAGTATCAGAACTTTTTCACTGAAATCTTAATGAATACCTTTGATTTTTTCACAGATACTTTTGCAGACTGGGAGACTGAGAAAATGTCAAGTCACTTAGTATAAAGATTTTTATTATTGCTCTGTCTTGAGATAGCATACTTTATTGCATTTCTTTTGGATCACATTTAATTTGCATTACTTAAATCAATGGGATCATTTAATCCATTTTATTAAAAAAATGAAATGCTTCAAAGTATTAGTATGGTTTTGTCCAACAATCTATACCAAAATTAAGAGGAATATTTGTTCAGCCTTGCAGTATACTGCAAAAGTGCAAGGCTTGGGCTCCATTGTATCAAATCAGGGAATGAAAAACCAGCATTAGTTTTGTATCATTATGAACACATCAGATTAACAGTCTGTTCAACACCTGAAGGGTACAATCACTAAACCCACAAAAGATCAGATTGAACTGCATTACTCAGTGAATTTTTATGAACTTGAGAGGAGAATGGACTTGTGCCTGGGTGAAATAAGAGGAGCACATTTGCTGAACTGTGTTTTTACAGTGGATTATTTGACTAACTGTGGAGGGCCAGAAAATGTCAATGTATGAATCAACTGTAAAAATATTTTAACAAATAAAGCACCAGTTCCTGACATCTTGTGTAGGTATCAACTTAAATCTCAGTGCATACTTCTGCTGTATTAGCAGTATTTAATTCCATGTGGAGCAAATCCTGCTGCAAATGCTGAAAGTGCATAGTGATATCTCACCAGGATGCACTGAATGCAGAGTGCCAGCTCCCATCTAAAGGATGCTCCAGTTCTGCTAAGATAGAGACCTAATCCTCTCCTGTTTTAAGCTTTAGTTATATCTATTTCAGAAAATTTAGTAGAGACAATCTCAGTTCTTAGATAAATTAATAAAAAGTCACCTGGCTTTGAAAGACCTCTCATCTATTCCCTGATCCAACTTTTTTGGAGCATGAATTGCTGGTTAGGCTCCTCCAGATTAAAAGATGTGAATTTTCAATTATTTCCATATCTCATCAGTTTCAGGCACATGTTTATTAACTTAAAGCAAATTACTTACACACACCTCTTTTGTTTCTGCTTTGTCAGATGTAAGTCCTGAATGCATAATGGGAGGTTTGGGTTTATTTTTTAACAGGAGTACCTCCATAGAAATAAATTCTTCAATACAAGCTTCAGTAGTGAAGCAATGAATTTTTAGGTTATTAATGATGTGATTTGTTTGATGTGTGTAAAAAATGCCATTATTATTTGAAAATATGTTGAAACTAATTTCAGGTCCTGCCACTGCACTTGATTGTAATAATTATGAAATCACCTGAGCTTTAAGTTGTCCATTATTGTACATAACATGCTTTAAACAATTCAAGTTCTTGAAAATTAGTAAGTTTTTCCATAAAAATTCCATAGACTAATACAAATTCAGTATTAATTTATACATCAATAACTGTTCAGTGCTACTCAGTTTCAGGTGGGGAAACCAGTGTTTTTGAGTGAGTTCACAGAAGCAGAATATATACTACCAAAAGAATACAGAATATACTTATACATAAAAATCAAGGGGTTTTGAATGCATATTTTATCAAAAATCTTGAAAAATAACATAAATACATCTCTTCCTATGACTTTGCAGGAATTAGTTCTATTTTCAAAAGTATTTAAGGGCAATCTGGCAATACATTGATGATTTTAAAAAAAAAGTAAGCCATGAGCTAAAATGGTGTTATTTTCCTGGAGTGCTACTGTAGTTTCAAGATATCATTAAATCAGCACAAAGCAACACTTATCATTTCCTGCACATTTTTCACAGTGAGCTGCATTCTGACTATGAGTAATCTGTTAATCTGTTCCCTGCCTCACAATCCATCAAAGTGACAGATTCATTCCATCCCTAATACACAATATCTTCATTTACTGTATGCCTTACTGGAACTTGCTTTTTTTTCCCTAGCACTAAGATTGAGAAAATCACAAGCATATTTAGAAAATGCCTTTTTCCTTCCTCCAAACCACTTCAGCAAGTCCTTTTTGCCAATCACTGCACTTCTAATGGAGGCAGGGACCTCCTTAAAAGCTAAATAATTTAATTGTCCATGAGATCATAAAAAGTATAAGTGCAACTGTGCAGGGAACACTTGAATCTGCTCTTAAAGTCTTCAATCTCTAAATGAACTATCTTAGTGGTGCAAGATTGGATTCAAGGATAACAAATAAGATGTGAATTCTACTAACTTAACAAGATACTTGATTAAGTTAGGTGCTACTACAGGTATCTACACTAAAATCAGGCTGACTGGTATTGGCTGAAAGTCTGACTTGTTAATGTGTTCCAGTTTGTCTTTCATTATCAAAGTTGAAATGGTAACTTTGTGCAGGTTATTAAAACCATACACAGCCATCTACATCTAAAAATACAAATGATCTGAATTTGGAGGTTTAACAGCTTAGTAATTAATATATTTTGCTATTTGGTCTATGTTTTGTAGTTAAATACATGAAATTGCTATCATAACTTCTGCTAAATAGAAGGAACATTTACTTAAAGACTGAACCTTTAGATCATCACTATGTTAGCTTGCTGGCTAGATCATAGTCTTGGTATTCACTAGCAATATAAATAGCACTAGTAGAGAAAACCAGTGTTTTAACACCTGATATAAGTAAATTACTAGGTTTTTCTTCCTTGCTACTTGTGATTCATTTATCAGAAGATCAGCTGTATAAATTGGAAGTAATGAATTTGCAAAGGTGTGTCAAAATTCCTTTGTGATAATCTAACCTAAGCAAGTAAATTCTAGTAACTACATTAGATACTCATTGATCAGTGAATGAAATGGATTTGCACATTTAATGAAGTGTCTGTTAGGTAGGATGTACTTTTTTTTGGTGTACTTTTAACAATTAAACAAAATTTTAAAAAGAAATTATATTTTACTCTTCTACCAGTTCAGGAAGCACCTGAATCTAGTGACTAGGAAGTCTTGTTGCAATCAAAGGAATTTCTTTTTCCATAACCAGCCACCAACAGTGTCTGACTGTTCTGTGCAGCTCCCAAGGCTCTGAGAGTTTTCAGAAGATGGGCTAAGACAGACCTTAGGTGCTGGCTGGACCAAAGCCTCCTGTCATCCATAAACACTGGAGATGCCCTGGGAAAAGCCCCAGGGGCAAAGGGCCCCAGCAACAGCTCAGCTCAGTATGGAGAGACTGTAACAGTCTGGGAACAGGGATCTTGTCCTTTCCATCTGACATGTCTGAGAGGTAAAATCTTTTACTGCCTATTCTCCATCTTTATATAAACATGGCCTTTGTTTGAATGGCCCAAGAATAGCCAGAAAAATGTGCAACCAGTAAAATTATTCTTGGTAAGTCCTGAAGCTAAAAAAATAAAATTAAAAAAAAAAAGAAGAAAAAATAGGCTTTCTTACATTGACAGGGATGTAACATGTTTGAAATATTTGTATGAAATGCTTGAAAGTATTTGCCATGTTTTATATTTAAATCCTGAGTGCATATGCTGTCAATTGTCCATGTTCTTAGATTCCCATACAAGGGAAAGCCATTTTTGGATTATTTTAACCAGCTTTAACATGTTAGCTGCTTGGCCCTCCATAACCTTTCTGCAGCTAAGCTTTTTAGCATCATGATTAAAAAAATGTAACCTGTTCAATTAGATGGTTCCTGGGCCATTTGCTTCTTTTGTCATGTTCTTTTTCATGCACATTATTGCTTGACAAATGCAGCAGAACTTTGCTAATTCAGATTAACGACTGGGAGATCTACTGCAAATTACTCTATTTTGTGGGTAAGTAACTGAACAAGTAAAATTAAAACCAAAGTACATTTTGTGATACATTGTTCTTGTTCACTTATTTTGACAACTGCTGTGTAATTTTATACTACTTCATAATGTAATATTGTCTGTTTTGCAGAAGTAATGGTGGTGTATGATCTTATAATGAATCATAAGAATAAATGTGCTTCTTTGTTTGAAAAAATCAGTCTTTAAATGTGCTTCTTAACTAAGTTATTCTGCTATTCAAACCTTTGCATGGAAATACAAAGGCCTCTTGTGCCTGAATTTCACACCCTGCACGAGGGACAGGTTCTGGTGTAGTGCAAATCAATGTTATAGCTGCAACCCCTCTTTTACTGCACCATTTCATGGGTGAGTTTAATTTTACAGAACCTCTCAATGGTATAATAACACAAGCACCAGCTATTGGAATGTTTAGTTTTCATCTGGGATGGATGAGAGTAGTTGAATGGTAGTCTCAAAGCTGAAGATACTTTCAATATTTGAAAGTTTACAGCTGATGTGTTTTTAATGCTGGAATCACTGATATTATGCAAATTATGCAAATGTCAGATACCATGATAATGGCAATATGTATGGTAACCATAGGTTCTGAAAAAAGACTTCTCTAAAAGAAAATTCCAAAGAAAGAGAAAGAAATAATTTATTCTCTAAAACCAGTAGAGTGTTCAGGATGCACAGAAAGAGGTGTTCATTATATTTACACATAATTTATATTTATAACTAAAGTATCTAAATTTTACCAGTCATCAAGTTTGAATATAATTAAAAGATACTTTTAGTTAAAGGTACATGTTTATGCATCTCATGATTGATTACCTGAAGTGCTGTGCAGGCATATCATTACAAAAATAAGAAAATTGCATTGTTGGATAAAATAGCAGCTGATGATTAGGGCACTTTTTTTTTTCCAATAAGGTAAAACCAACAACTTTTTTAAAAGAAATTATTGTCCACCTCAAACACACCACTCTCCATATCAGTGAAACATTTTGTGGTGACAAATCTCAAATCCATAACATTTACCATAAAAGGGATGAAAATGTTATTTACTTTTCTTTGGGTCGATTGCATTGTTTAGTTTTTTGGGTTTTATGGATTGTAGAGGGAAGAATAATGCTGACATCCCCATCAGTCTAACAAATGTAGGTTACAATGACAAGAGAACCTGCTCCAGTCAGCTCATACCAAGCCCACATGAAGGGAGGTCAATGGCTCTAAATCATTTGTCAGAGGCTGCAGAACTTATCAGCTGGTTTCAGATAGAAGAAACTGAAAAAGAAACATCTGGATAAAACCTAATTGACATGCACATTTGGCACAAGATTATTTAAGTAAAATATACTTCTTGTAAAAGGATACTCAATTAAATGTTGAAATATTTGTGCCCTGCTTCAGTGCAGTTTCTGTTTGAACAAGAGGAACAAATTTGTGGTTTGGGAAGAGTTGAGTAGGATGCCAAGACAGGATCTAGTGAGGCAATGTTTATAAAGACAGGGTTTTTCTAATAAGTTGAAACCTTACTCTAAGGCAGAAAAATCATCTTTTATCAGAAATGTTCTGGAGAGCATCTGTGGAAGTGTATAAAATTCTTTAATAAATTAGGTTCAAGTCTGGATGCCACAATTCAGTATGGCTGAAATTCTAGAACACTTATGATCTTCCAGGATTTCCTTTAGTGAAACTTCCAAGCCTTCTATGACACACAGATAGTTTGGAGGAGAAAATCTTACTGAGTGGATGCTGGTTATATAGCAAAATGTAGTCCTTGCACTGGAGAAGAAGCAACACAGACAGTTACAGCTCCCTGTGTGCAGAGAAGAAAGCAATTCCTGAGCTCTGCCAGCAGCACATCAGTTGTGGGAATTGCAGGGCCAGGGCAGGAGCAGCCACATCCCCTCACTCTCCTGGCCCTGCAGCCCCAGCTGTCTCCTTTCATTAGCTGGTTCTCTGTCCTGCAGAGCAGCCCCAGCTGGGCTGGTTTCTGTGGCAGGAGCAATATTCTTGGCAGAGTTATGACCTTTACCCAGTGGAACCAATGGACAATGAGTCGAGCTGAGTCTCTTTATTGACTGAATTTCCATTACCTGCACAGGCTTTCTTTCCTGGCTTGTCCTTTTATCTTATTATGGACAGAACCTACATTTACTGGACAATAGCTTCCACATTGGTCTCTTCATTTCCCAGAAGATATCACTACTACACTTTTAGAAATTACTCTCAAGACCTGTTCTTTACCCTCTTTAAAAAAAACTATTTGTTCACTCAGCAAATGCACCATGTAACTGTCTTTATACCATAGCATTTACACCCACACACCTAAAGGGGCTGTATTTCAAATATTCCATGTGTTCCCTACAAAGCTATAGTAGGCTGACAAAGTTTTAGACATTTTCTAGTTGCTTATAAAGGATTTGTTAAAATTGCCTTTAGAAGCAGTTTAGAAACTAAGTTATAGAATTACCATTAATTTTATTTCCTCCTTATTTAGGTACACATCCTCTGTGAAAAACATTACAGTTTTCCATTAGAAATGAAAGGTAACGATGTGAATAATGGTATTCAAGTCACATCCTCTGCAGTTTTTATGTTATTGTGCAAACTGACCTCATAATTTTGTCATCTTCTGTATTTACAGCCCAATAATGCTTTTCTGGCAGTTCACAAGGGTTACTGAATTTATGAGGCACTTGCAAGTCAGGTATTTTATGAATACCACCTGCATTTCTCAAAAATGATTTCTAGGGAAATTTAAGTCTACTGTGTGTACTGGATTAAAATAGCATAAGAATTAAGTAATAAATTATACTATTTTGTTTTAAATTTTATTATATGGAAATACAAGTTTTCATTGTTGATCATATTAACTTGATATGATGAAACACTTTCTTTTTACAGATAATGGTGTTTATTTGTTTTTCCAGTATATAAAATGTACCAAGTACCAAATTGCTTTAGCACACGCATAAAAATAACTTAATAAAACCTGACTTAACCAACATATGGGCAAAAAGAAGACAAACAATGTAGCTTGCACTAAAATATAGGCAATTATAATGTCATCAGAACTACAAAATCAATTTTGGAATAAAGAGCCCAAAGTTCTGTCTCAAGGTACCTCCTGTTGTACTCTGTGGACTGTAGTCAGTGATCTCTGTCCACTTCATCCATTCATCCATCCAACTTATAAGGAGATGGTTCCTTAGACAGCCATCACCCAGGGCAGAGACAAACAGAAGTATCTTGATTTACATGTGAAGGGGAACAGCAATCCAGGATTATTCTTTTAACCCCAGTAATATATTGGAAATATATGGCTGTGTCTTGCAATAACTGATACAACTGGGTGAACTTGCACAGAAAGTTTCAGATTTTTACTTCATAAAATCTAATCAGAAGATCTTGAATCTATAAAAATATGGATAGCAAGTGAGACAAGTGGCTGAAAACATCTGTGTGAGGGGAAACACATTATCCTGCACAATTGACTGACAGTGAGCTCTCAGAAAACATTTCAGAATGTTGATAAAATATAAAGAAGTTGTAACTGAAATGTCCTCTCCTCCTACCCCTGCCCCCCAACACACATATATCATCCAGTTAAAACTTGGACAAGCAAAATCCACATTAATGACACCAAGTGAAAGTGAAATAGGACTGCTTTTAAAAATTAGTACACCTCTTGTTCAGGCAGTTAAAAAATTGACAAAGTGATGTTAGAATTTCACAGGTACAAAGCAGGTCTGAAACTGGACAATTAATCTTGATTGTCTCAACAGTCTCAATGTGATTAATTTTCCTTAGCCACCTTCTCCCCTTGTCTTCTCACCTTACAATGAATTCACAGGGATTTTGTTCCTGATTCCAAACAAAACAGATCAAGCTAAAAATCTGCCACACAAAATATGCTGTAGACAGGATCCTTTTGCTCTATCCCCAGAGTGTTGTAACCACCTCTCCTTACTGGGCTATCTATTGAAAAAAAATCCTTTCTTAATAAGTAGCATTAAAATCTTTTGGAACCAATTGATTCCCTGACACCTACAGTCACATACAGAATTCTGGCTCTAAGCCTTCAAAGCAGAGAGGGAGAAAGAAATAGATGAGAGTGTATGTATGGGAGATGAGGACGATTTGCTGAATCACACATCAAAGCAGATGCAGGAGCAAGGCCTGTGTCAGATACTTTAAATACACAGTGGTACATCCAAAACATGCAGGATTCAGTTCTGTGTTCCCAGACAGCTCAGACACGCTGTAGACAATGACTGAAATGAGCAATAGAGCCCTCTGAGAGGAGGTTGCAATTGAAAAGAGATTGAAGATTAAATCAAAGAGTGTCACATTTAATATTCAGAACACTCTAACTGAATCCTTACTGCCTGGGCTATAAATGGAATCTTACCGTGGGCTGGAATGGGCAAGTGGGCTCATTTCTTTCTGATAGTGATGCTGCTGACTGACAGGCTGTGGAAAACAAAAAGAATGGATTGTTGAGAAGTATGTCAGAGATCTGGTATGAGCATATACATTTGCAGCTTCTGATATTAGAATTTTACAGTCTTTTTTCTTATCTGTGAAATTAAAAATGGATATTCTGGTCCTAACTGTACAAAAGTACAACTTTAAAGATGATTTTTGTCTGGGTGGAAATACATATGAATTAAGGAGGTGATCACACAGTTATTTTTCTGCTGCCTGTGAGAGTGTTGGGACAGTCAGGAGACTTCAGAGATGGAGGGTGGTAAAGTCTGGTATGACAGAAGAGTCTGGATTGAACACAAGTACAAAGCATGAGGAAGAAAATCTTGTTAGGATCTGTGCAGAACAAACCATTTTTAAGAGTAGAAAACACCAAGGGAGAGGTAAGAGGGCTGGCAGACCAGCTTATAAGCAGTAACAGTAATTTTAGCAGCCCCAAATGAAGATTACTGAAGCCCATATGATTCTCCATGGCACTGCAGCTTTGAAGCCTGAATTAAGCTGTTCATGAACAGCTAACAGTGGACTGTGTGAATATTCATACAAGACATGATAATTTCCTAGTCAAATCTTACCTGCCCATTGTACATGCCCCAAAAGTTTCAAACTACATTTGGTTTATGGCATGAAAAAGAGTTATTTGCAAGAAGAGTCAATATTCCTAAACTGATGTAAAAATTCAAGAATTCAAAAATCCACAAATACATTTTCTCCCAGAATATGTGTGGCTTAACCAGAAGAGAATCTCCCTGCCATTATCACACACCTCAAAAGCAGTTCTAAACAAATCATTGCAGGAAATGCAAAACAGTGAAAATGTAAGCATACAGTGACAATACTTGTTCAATTTAGTGCATTAAATGCTAAAATAAAAAAAAAAGTGTTATGAAATGATTTTTTAAACAAAAACTAATATAAAAATGAGTATGTCCACCTGGTTTCAGAAAATGGAAAGAGATTTTGTAAAATATATGTTAAGGATGAATGACATCCTAATTACTACCAAATATGACTCACTGCCTGCTGGTGGCTAGTGCAATTCCCAGATGATAGCTAGTGGAAGATGAAGACAAGACAGAGACTGAATTAGTCAGTCTATGAACCAGAATATCTGTCTAAATAATTTTTAGTCTCATTTCATAGTAAAGAATACTCTTCCTCAGTTTTGCAATTTGACTTGATGTGAACAGATCCCTCCAGGGGTTGTCAAACTGAGCTCACAGTTGGCATAATTCTGGGTTTAAATCACATTCCTCTTGTCTGGCAGTCTTCAGTTCTGCCAGACCATTTCTGTGTTAAGTGACTTTCTTTCCTGAAGACTCACAAAGGAGGCCAAAAGATCTTCCAGAAATTAGGTATGAACCTGGAAGTAGGATTTCAAGTATTTTTCAGATCAAGACTTATGTGACTGAATTTATATTTAGGAAGTTGCTTGTGGAACAAGTCATCTTTCTTCTCTGTGAGTACTCCTAACTTGAAAGACAAGTTTTAGTGGTGGGCATAATTTGGATTCTGCTAATACAACATTATATCACTATTATACCACTACAACCTTCCAGGATTTATCAGTGAGCAATTAGGAGAATCATCCTTCTCTTTTGCATTTCTGATGAAAAACAAGGACCATATGTAGTAAGATATCCTGAATTCTCCAACAGATCTTTCTCCAAAATGTTTGTGTTGTGTCTGAACTGGTGTCTGAAGTGTGGAAAGAACTATCCAAGAAGCTGAATGGGCCAATTCTCTGACAGGGCAAGGAAGTCCTACAAGATCTCTAGAAAAAAACAAGGCATTTAAACAGAAATGTTTTGTAAGCTTTGCAAATTTTCTTGGATACTGTATGTATGAGTGAGTGTAAACTTCACATGACATTCTGCAATACACAGAACTGTGTCTTTCATAGTGTTGCAAATCTAGCATGGATTTTCATAGGTCTTAAGATTTAAGAAAACATTCAGGTAAGACATGGTCAAATAAAATATTTAAAAATATTTTGTTCTACAAACACATATTTTTGAATTGAAACTGTGCCCCACACACATTTTACAAGGATTTACAATTCTCCCTCAAAGTAAACCCACTTTAAAGTAGAAGTTTTTCATATTTATAACTGAGGCTACACCAGCTAATGTATAATATTCAAAGTGATTTTATTCCTTTTTGGCTGTCATAGTTTACTGCAGCAGCTAAACCACTTACATTTCAGCATTTTCTCCTGGCAGCATATATTCAGTTCTTGGTAGACTGTCATAGAATATGAATACACAATTTCAGTTAATCTGTTTTGTAGTTGTTAAGGACATCTGTTCTAACTGCAGCTCAGTACTATGATTGATCTATGTGCCTTTACATTGACAAGGGTTTCTCAGATTCATTAAAGTCAGTAACATGACACTTTTCAATGACTCTGGAAATCAGGCTAAAAATGGTTAAGTGGTAAAAATATTAAACTCACTTAGAATGTGGTTTATATATAGAATATTACTTTGATACATAAATTCACTATCTAACATGATTATACCCTGCTCTGCCTTGCAAAACATCAAAGGTATTTCAAAATTAAAGATGCACAAAAAACTGCCTTCTGGTGGTGCTGTTGCCATAGATTCCACCTAAAGGACACAAATGTATAAAATGAAGAAAAATTTGTAAGAAAATACTCCTTATTTATCTTTGAAAAACATATGAGAAAGCAATTGATACTACTGATTTAAAGATTTAGAAAGATACAACCTGGAAACACATGTAACCATGAAAGTTTAATCATTACAAGACTTTCAAGCTGTACTTAATTTCTTAAATTTCAATATAAGGCTTATTTCTATTTCTTTTCTATATACTGCACTGCTAAAATAATTTACCTGTGCAACTGGAAGATGGCTACAGACCTATATCTATATACATATATATATCTATAAAATTTTCGGCAGTTTGTACATCTGATTTTGAAAGGATTGAGCATTCGAAAATTTTCTTAAACAATAGTGTCACTCAAGATCAGAGACATAAAAACAAATCTGCTTTTATTCTACACATATATTTTTTCCATAATAAATCTATATATAAGAAACACTTCTTTATAAAAACTGGAAGCTGAGAAAATGATGAGTTTACTGGTACTGGGGGATGAAGGGATTGAGAGCAGCTCTGTGGAGAAGGATTTGGGAGTATTGGAGGTTGAAGAGCCAGACATGACCTGTCAGACCAGAATGCCAATTGTATCCTGGGCTGCATCCAAAGGAAGCATTGGCAGCAGGTTCAGGAGGGAATTCTGCCCCTCTGCTCTGCCCCTGTGAGACCCCACCTGGGGTACTGTGTGCACCTCTGGGCTCCTCAGCACAGGAGAGACTTGGACCTGCTGGAGTGAGCTCAGAGCAGGACTACAAAAATTATCAGAGCACTGGAAGATGTCTCCTGTGGAGAGAGGCTGAGAGAGTTGGGGTTTTCAGCATGAAGAAGGCTCTGGGGACAGTTTTTAGTAGGGCCTGTTGTGGCAGGACAGTGAGCAACAGTTTTAAACTGAACGAGTGTAGACTTAGAGCAGATGTTAGGAAGAAGTTTTTTACATGGAGAGCAATGAGGCATTGGAACAGATTACCCAGAGAAGCTGTGACTGCCCATCCCTACAAATGCTCAAGGCCTGGTTGGATGAGGATCTGAGCAACTGGGTTTAGTGGAAGGTGTCCTTGCCCAGTGGTAGGAGGGATGGTTAGATGACCTTTAAAGGTCCCTTCCAAATGAAAGTATTCTATAATTCCATTAGTTTATGTCTTACAGAAAGAGAATGCATGACTAAAGAATTTCAGCTAACCATTTGAATAGTGGCACAGCATCGCTACTCCCAAGCCTTCTGAAATGTTGTAAGCATATCAAAATATACTGCCCTTTAACATCAGCACACCAACAATTCCCCCAACTACTCTTTTAAAAGCTTCTGTGTTAAAAGAATGTGGGGTGATTTAATAATCACCTCCATTAACAAATGTTGTTAAAGCCTTCTTAGATACCAAAGGTCTACAAAGTGAATTATCACCCTCACATGTATACTCTGCATTTTTCCAAATGCTGGAACAGAATTACATTGAGTAGTGTTACACACACAAGTCCATACTCAAAAAGCTTCCATCATATCCATGAGTAGCTGGTGCTCTGGCTGATATCTCAGCAAGGAAAATATGAAGTGCAGCAGGAGATTCTGGGGACTGAGGACACTGTACTGGTCCAGTGCTGCTCTCCACAAAGGCTGAGGTAAACGGGTATGGAAGCCCTCGAAAGCTGAATTTCTTTGTTTTTGTGAGGGACTAAGTGGTGGTCTTTATCTGAGAAAGTTTAGGTTTCTTTCCTAAATTATCCTTCCTTGGAAATGAGGTTCTTGCCATTGTATCTTGAACCCTCAATGGCCACCTTGCAAAATGCAGAGGAGAAACCTGACAAGGCTGAACGTGTAAGGCACACCAAACTCTTCAGTCAGCTGAATGAAATGTGAAGAACCCTCTCAAAGACAAAATCTTGTTTTTTATGCTTGAATTATGTAGAGAAAGATAGCCATAAAGGGCTCTTATGAAAAACTACAACTATATTAAATTGCAATTTATATCACTAACCTATTATATCTAAACATTATTTTAGATTGAAGCTACAGAAGTTGATCAAGGCAGTAAGATCAAAGAAAAGTCTTTGCAATCACATTGTGTTTCACTGAATACTGCAGCAGTACATTTTACTTTAGAAGTTCGTTTTGTTTTAGTCATGTAATTTGTATCAACCAAACCTGACGTGTCTAAATATTCTTATCAATTTCCTTATAATTAAATTACTAAAAACATGATGAGACTGCTATTCTCTATATTTAATTGAGTTTCATTTTCTGGTATTGCAGATTTGTACCATGTTTGAGCCTATTTAATGAGTAGGGAGAAAATACACTGGAAATATTAAATTAACAAAATGCCTAATGGAGATGTATATCAAATAGTTAATACCAACTAATGTTTCTCTGATGTCCTGCAAAACATTCCTCTGTAAATCAAGTTCTTATTTGTACAATCACCCACTTATCAACACATTTCTTCTCATTTGAAACCGTCATTTAACAGGGTACTCCAAAGTTCCAGCACTGTGTTGATCATTCACTGTGGAAAGCTGCTGCTACAGGCCTCTATCTAAACCCTGTAGAACCTTGAAGGTAATTTGCACCTAACATTTTAGAGCATTTACTCTGCAATAGTTTATATTGGGGCAACACAGCTGGATTTAGTTTCCTAACATTGGATTTGCCTCAGAGCTGTGCTCTGTGCTTTACTTAAGCCACATTCATTGTTTATTATTGCCTCAACTGTAATAAAATAACAGCTATATTGCTGATATATATATGGAGTATGAGGTTATCTAGTTTTACAGCAGCTCCTGCTAATACCTTTCTATAGTTCCTGAAATGTTATTCTGTGCTTTCATACATTCAATACTTTTTGGTGGAATGCAACAAATACTCTGCTTCTTATAGCAGTACTGTGCATAGTGCAGCTGTGTGTGATTCTGTACCACTTTGTACCAGGACAAATAATGATCCAAGGTGTAAAACACATAATGATCACATACTAAGTACTCAGAACTACTATAGCTTTTTGCTGCTTTCTCCTGCTTCAGTTCTTTAAACATTCAGCTTTTCAGTAATGAGACTTTATCGTTGTAAGAAGCAATTATTTTCCATTACTCACACTGTAATGCAGCTGCTGACTGGTATATCTGGGTTTCATTCATTTTGGAACTATTTTTAAGTACCATATCACACACCTGCAGGTTGTCAGCCACTATTGTGATGAACTGTACAGCCTACATGATTATTCAGAATTCTAGGAAGGAATATATATAATAGATTTGCTCTTTTTCCATGGTGGTACTAGAGAACGTGCTGGAAGTGCATGTGTCTTGGTGAAATGTTTTACTTGATAAGTTCTGAGAGCCCTTGGTAATGATACCTTAAATTTCAACTCTACTCATAGAAAATTTAGTATTCAAGGCCCCTGAGAAAATACTGTGGGTTTAGACTTACTGGTGAGAAACAAGAGTTCCAGGTTGCTGTATCATCATCACTGCTTGTACTTAGGCTGACATTGCAGCAATTGATCTGTGTGGCACTCAGCCCATGGGAGATCCCAGCATCCCATAATTCTTCATTTTGTTGTCTCTTCATGCTGGCCAGCATCTGTAGTTCAGATGAACTCAGTCTATTTGACTGGTACTTTTTCCTGTCATAGTCCTGTGAAATAAAATGGAAAAGTCAACAATATAGACAGGATCATGGAACAGAATAGATGAATGAAACCCAGAGAGACCTTGGAGAATCTCTCAGAGAATCTTCAAAAAGCTTCAATACTGAAAGAGAAACAAAATTTTTACTAGAAAAAACTTAGTTAACAGATTTCTATTCATCTCTGAAGATCAAGGATATTTATAAACAATTACAGGAAGGAAGAACACCACAAGCACTGCATGAACTGCAGTTTGGATCCAGGGTGTTTGGTGAAGTTGCTGTTCCACTGCAATTAAAAATAGAAGATAAAAACAGGCCTTAAGAAGTTCAAAAATCTATCAGCTGTTAAATGAAAATCTTGAATTAAAGCAAATCCCACAGTTATCACATTATCAACACCATAAATATAACATTTAGTTATTGGTCAAACACAGCATAAAATTTCTCTGGAAAGCCATGTCAACACGAAATTGCAAAGGTTATTCTGGCAGTTTGCTAGTGTATGAATTTTCAATGCCTTTTCACTTTTCTTCAAATCCACTGGTGGAATTGTTAATATAACCCTAATGTTATAACTCACTTGTTCCAAGGCCAAAAGCTGCAAGCACATACTAATCATTTGCAGTTGATTCTTAAGCCTTGCTCAAAACCTTAAGATAGTTTCAAGTCACCCAGCCTGCTGCTGGCACTATCTTTGTTTAAAGAACACCTCCTTTAAGAAAAGCTTTCCCCTTTTTAAAGGGTCTACCTAGATTGCTCTTTCACAAAGGAACAAGTCTAATCCTTGACATTTAGTTTTGGTTTTAAATGTGAGTACAAAGCATTTCTGCTTGAGAAGTGAATCCAGGCAGTGAGCAGGGCTTGAATGGATTTAGATCACTGGAGTATTGGCCTGTGGGCTGTGAGACCCCATACAACACTGTCCCACAGAGGGACAGAGCTTTGATTCTAGTGAAGAGAATGGAGCTTTTAGACCAGGAATGTATCACATTCATGGCAGAAGGGAGGATCTCAGTCTCTTTTGCTGTGAGAAGGCATTGGGTGACTGAAGAGCTCAAGAACACACACAAGTCAGCAGTACAACTTTTCTTGCTATGAAATGTGGTGTGTAATGTTTTAGTATATCTTCAAGGGGTACAGAAGTCACCTTACACCAGAACTCATAGTGAAATTTTAATTCCTTTGCTTTCTTCCTCTTTGTATAAGATACAAATTACAAGAAGATGACAGAAGATACAAAGCATAAGATGACAGAAGCAGTTTGCACAGTTACCATTCCTTTTTTACAAACCTCACTAATGAGGTCCAAGCTTAATTCCTGAATATTGTGATGACTGCTACCATTTTTAATCCTAAAATAATGTGAGATGTTTTCTCTAGACCCTTTCTGAATGCCTGTTAAAAGCTCAGTGACTCACCCAAAGCTCTTTGATGTGCTTGGGGAGCCTGCTTTGCTCTAATGGATCAATAGGCTACCAGATCTGCAGCTGCTGTAACTTTTATTGATCTTATTGAACATGCTGATTTCCTGTTAATTTTCCTAGATATAAACCTTCTGCAGTTATTTGATTATTATAAGAGAAGCTTTGGCTTATCTTTCTTCCTTCATATAATTGGTATGCAGTCATTAAGCTGACAGAATGAACTGGTGCTCTGCAGAATAAAAGCACTAACTATTGAAAGAACTTTTTTCTCATTCTCTTTTTAATAAAAGCACAAAAAAATTGTCCAAACTTGCTTGTCTTTTCCTTTACAGCTATAAAGAAAGATGCATAGATTTGTGGAATTATTACAGCATCATTCTAAACATCTGCTGTTCCCCTCCCTGGCTTATTTCAATTTGTCATTCTGTTTTCTTTTCCTCTAATGGTCTCACTCTGAAAACCACACTCAGGAAGGAGGAGAGATGCTATGACCATTTTCTGTGTTAAATATCTCCTAAAATAAACGAATGAAGGAGAAATAGTCTGGAATATTTATTCTTCAAGTTCAGATGACTACTACCAACAAGCCTCTTCAAAAATTTTACATTTTCTTTGTTGGTTTTCAAATAGAGAATTTAAAAACTGAATTTGAAATTAAGTTAACTTTGTAATTTAGTAGAATCTTTTGATGTAAGAAGTAATTTTGCAATGCTCCTAAATTTGTCTAAAATTAATATTTCATTTAGTAATTAAAAGCTTATCTTGTCTATTTGAATATCCTTCCCTTATAATAAAGTATTTTTATTAAGCATTTAAAACTTTTACTAGATTGATAGAACCTGTTGTTTAAAGGATTTTTTTCATATATATAATGACATTTGCATTCTTCTAGGTTCAAATGATTTATTCAGAATTGTTTGAATGTAGTTATACGTGTGGAAAACTTTAATTACCAGCTATCTACATGCCTGCACTATTTCCCAGAGGGCTATACTTCTTTCTTAATTAAAAATATTTGAACTTAATAATAGAGAACTCTATTAAAACATGAATAAAACATTGCAAGAAACCAGGTCCTTAAAGCATATTAAGCAGCAGGCAAATCAATTGCAGAAGACTTGGTGAAGCACTTTTTTCCTTTACTGGTCCTTTGTATAAGCACAGAAAGAAATGTCAAAGAACTCCAGGGAAGGGCTTCTGTAAAATTTTAAGACTTGATCAGGTCTAAGACCTAGATCTGCCAGATACTTTTATCTTATGTTTTGTAACAATAAAACAAAATCTGTAGGTAATGAGTTTCTACATTAATAATAGGATTTGGTCTTGAAAAAAAATACTTACAAGCAACAAATCACATGTGCAATACATTTACAGCTACAAGTGCAGTATGGTAATAACCTTATTGTCCAAATTAGTAATCAACTATTGCAATCCACTCAGAGAGTCTGCATTTAGCTGTGTTCTACAGGGCAAAGTTGATGACTGCATTAAACACAGATAATATCTTTAAGGAAAATAATACATGTATAATTTCATTTATTATGGACAAATAGGTTACAGTTATGATAAGTAATAAACATAATTGAATTGTAATTGGAACAATTTTCTAAAACTTGAAAGTATCATGAAACAAGGAATACATTTAATTGCCAAGATGCAAGCAGCTACTGGAAAAAAAGAAGGATTAAATTGCTACAAACTATAATAGGAGGGTAAGGGAATGAAAAAATATAAACAAATTTTATCATACACATTCACTGCATATTAGCATCTCTAAGAAAAAGAGAATCAGATTATTGGTATCAGCTGGGGCTTTTCCTATCACTGAAAATTACAGAAACATTATCTTCTTTCCAAATAGAAATGAACCCATGCATTGCTTTCTCCCACATTTTCTACATCACTAGTGGCAGCTCTAATGTCTTTTCCAGATCATAAATACATAGAACATATGCTACTATTGAAAGGATTTTCTTTGCTTTTTAATTTTTTTTTGTTTTTCATAGTCTTTAAAATCACCAGCCACTGATACTTCTCATGATAATAAAGTCTCAGCACTGCTTCTAATTTTCACTTGCACTGCTGTGTTTCATTCCCCTTGCTTCCCCCTGATCTACTTCTTTCCCAAAGTCTCCACCACCTTCATGGATGTTCTGTTTTCATCAGGAAAAGGGCAGGGCCTTCACCAATCCAATAAACTACCTGCAGCATACAGGAAGAGATTTCCAGAATCCCCAGTCTGAAAGACAACCTCACAGACCTGAAAGGCACCTAACCCCCAGCCCTGCAGCAGTACTAAAAGAGACTCATTTCACAAAAATGAATCTGTGGCAGGGCAGGATGAACATTTCCCCACCAAGGACACACACAAAAGCTGAGAGCCCCTGCAAAAGAGAAGAGTCTATTGTTTTGATCCCCATAGGTGTGCAATACCTGGGCACCAACGATACTATAAGAAATTCAAGATATATCCAAGATATTAGAAAACAAAGCCCATGCTTACAGTGATCATGCTTACAATAATGATCATGAGTTCAATTCAACATTCCTGTGTTAAAATATCCACAAAAATTCACAAAACAGCAATCCTGGGACTAAGTGCCATAAAACTCCTACACCTGTAAAAGAGACACCTGCAAGGGAATATGATACACAGCCATCAAGCAGGAATGGCACAGGTAAGAACATTAATTTTAAAAAATTCATTGCATTTTATAACAAAGAGAAGAAGAAGAAAGGACCAGGAATGAGACAATGCCTTAAAAAAATGAAAATACAGATTTTTTTCCCCCACAAATAGCAGTTAAAGGTTGAAATTCACAGTCATAAGGCAAAGGCCATGTAGATGCAAAAAGTACATAAATCTCTGGGAAAAAACCTCCACCACCAGTTATTCACCACCTTTCCTGAAGAAATGGCTAAGCTAAGGCCTGCTGGAAGGAAACTTGCAGGACCCTGCTGCTGAGCTCCCCTGGGTGCTTTCCCTGTCCTTGCCCTGTTTTCCTCCCCAGCCATCCAGGGCTGGACAAAAGCTGCCTGGCTGCTGGATCTCAGGCACATAATTTATCATTGCTCAGGGCTGACACAGAGAGACCATGAAATACCCAAATTAACACTCCTTCTGTGGTCATTCGTTATCACAGCAATTTAAAATCTGCCAATTTTCCTCTGTAACCTTTCAGCCCCAAACTATTTTCCAATTAATTTATTTCCAAAATGTGACTTGCTCAGTGACACATCTTTTTATCTACAAACCTTTGTGATTTCTGTTGTATTTGGAGTATGATTTTGTTTTCCACAAACCCTTACAAAATCAACTTTCAACGGATTGAGCACAGTAAATGCAGTTATGATGAAGCCAGAATAGATCAGAATGAAAGATATACTATTAATCACTTCATGCAAATGGGTATATCTAATATAGCTTCTCTATACAATCTAGTAATTCAATTTCAAAGTAAAAATCACTTACACAAGTCTGTGCTGTCAGGCATGAATTTCCATTTGAAACTTTCTTGAGAGATGTTTTACTGACAGATCTTTCCAATTGATCTGAAACTCCTTCATATCTTTCAGTTTCTTCAGATACATTTCTAATTACTCTAAAGGACTTGGATTTACTTTGAATTGGAGATAGAGAAAGGATAGGCTTTAAATTTTTCTGAAAGTTAATAGATTCTGTTTTTCTCATGGTGGAACTCTGTGGTTTTGATAAGACGGCCTCTTCGAAGTTATATTTGCTGTGTTCCTTATTCCAGTATTCATTTCCCTGTGACATCTTATTTAATGGGATCTCTTTAAAAACTGCTGAATCAGATGTTCCTTGTCTACTGTGGCTGTTCTCAATGTTCTCAGCACTTTGGATGAGTTCACTGCTGTCATCCTAAATTTAGGAAACAAAGCAAGAGTGGTTGGTTCCCTCTCATCATTACACAGTTCAGTTTTACATAACCTTAACACTTCAAAATCTCTCTTTAATCTCTGCCTCCTGTTTCTAAATTTACAAAGATTCTGAAAAACAGCTGCTTTTCCTGGCAAATACACTGACTATACCATAAACATTTTCTTACATCTGAAGCTGATTTCAATTTTCAAAATGTCAGGTCAGATTTTGAATGCTGGTAATGTCCAAGACCTGTGTCTTACCTAACATTCATAATTTCAACAGAATTTATTACAGCTGTAAACCAAACCTAAGCTATGTGTCCATGATGGTGTCTTTCCATTGAATTATTAATATTTCATATTTTCACATTGCATCATCAACTTAAATGTAGAAGCAGTATCTCCAGCTGAGATCACTTTAGTCTGTTCTGGTAATCTTATGGTACTGGATATCATATTCATTACCATTTCAATACAATTTAGAATTTTAGAGGTTAGTTTATTAACCTTATATCCATGCTTCTAACAAAGTCTGCAAAATATCCCATGAATCAAGTGTATGATGTTCACTCATACCCCATCTCAACAGCAATCAGCAGGACTGAACAGATGAAAAGAGAAATAATGCAGGAGTGCATCTAGTGTTTGCCTCAGTGTTCTTATTCCCAAGAAAGGAAGGATGAGAGCAGCCTCATCCTCATCTCATGATCTGCTCCTCTGCCACATGTTCCCACAGAGGATGTCAGGCAGTATCACCTGCAGTGCCTCTCACAGCTGAGGTGCAATTCTGCTGCACATGAAAGTGATCCAAGATTGTTACTGACTTCAGTGAGTCCAGGATTACACAGCATGAAATGTCCGTTCAAGAAGATAATCCCTCAGTTTTATTAATGGTGCACATTTTGGAAATTTATAGGTTCATTCCCTCAGTCATTTTGTTAAACAGTTAAATTCAGTCCATCTTGCCATTATGCAACTCAGTTACATTTTATTTCTCTACTGTGTGCTACAGATTCAAATGGTAAGACACAGATTTTATCGTTAAAAGTGAAATATACTAGAATGTTCATAAAAGTAGGAACTTTAGCAGTTATTGTAATGACATAATGAAATTATTGCATACGTTGACAATTCTGCAAATTTCTATATAGTTTCAAATGATACCAGACAGATACACTAAAAAATTGTTTGTCTTATTTCATTAATTTCATTGCTGGGGGATTTCCACATTGCAAACGAATTAAAGTTGGTGATGCTCAGACAGGATGTGCAGCAGAAATATCAATAATCAAGTGACATTCAAAAGCTGGAATTTTGTAATTCACTTTCAACAATGTCAATGAGAAAAACCAGTCTCCATTTGCAGTTTTTAAAGACACAATGAATTCTGATTTACTGAAGTCCTGAGCAAACTTATAGGACTTGGATCTCACTCAAATCTATGATGCAGGTTTTTTGGGATTTTTTTGTAGTAATGATGCACAGTTCTGGCATCTCTCTGTTAGCTGACAGAGTTAGGTTTCTTTTGTCAACTTGTTACACAGGGTACACCTGCACTGAGTCCTGTATCTGGTTAGACACAGCAACCTGACAGAGACAAGTCTACCCATTGGTATATGGGGAAAAGATGATTTATCCTCTCTGTCTGGCTTGAAGACAGAATCTCATCCTAGGAGTCTGAGGATGAGGACTGCTTTATCAAGAGTTGCATGCACAAAGTGGCCTACCTCCTCACTGCTGTCAGTTCCTTCAGAGCTATCTTCAGTTTTGGTTTGCTCCTGCTCTCCGTTACTGTCGAGCTCCAGCTCCAGTGGGGAAATGCAGCTTTCTGGGGATACACTGGGAGACCTTCCGTAAGGAGCTGATCGAGGTTTTGAGGAAAACGTGAAAACCTCTTTCTTACTCCTTTGATGATCAGCTGTTTCCCTGGTGGGAGGTTCAACAGAGGCATCCTGGGCTGAGGGTAAATTACAGCAGGGTGAACTTCCAGTAGCTTCAAAGTGCTCCTTCCTATCCAACTGAATACTCTCAGTGAACCTCTCTGGAAACTCCCATGTGTCTGAAACACACAATTTCAATGCCAAAATATGTAAATTGTCAGCTACTCTGATCAATCTCATTTTCCAGAAAGCTGTATAGCAAAGTAAGTTTTTCTAATACAGAAATAATTTTCCAATCAAAGAAGAATAAGAATGATGAGGATGCAATGAAAAAGATCAGGTTGCTTTCAAAGTGCAAAGGTAATAAAAAAATTTCTGAACAGAGCTCAAAAAGTACACAGGCTTTGGTATAGGACATGTAACCCTGCCATTTGCACACCTGAAACTGTTTAGCCATCAAGATTTGAAACCCACAACTGAATTTTATTCTAGGAAAACGTGATTTTATTTAATATGGCCATTGATCTTTTTCTATTGCCATTTTTTGTGTCTGACATTTAAAAAATAATCACACATTGGTGGAAAGTTCATAATACTACAGTCTGCTCCTTCTCTACTGCTGAAATTCCAGACTTTTACATTCAGAACCTATGGTTTAAATCTCAATTTCAAACTACTGTTCTGATAAAAAAGTGTGACATGAAAAATGTATAAAGATATCTGTCTCACCAGGTTTCACTGAATACAGCCACAACTAATCTGACAATTTTAAAACAAACAATAAACTACAGAAATTGATTTAAAGATTGAGTGCACCAGATACACATGAAAAGACCATTTTTATGTTCTTATTGTTAACTTATATTTTACTGTTTGGAATGATGGTATAGAAAAAAATGTCAATTTGATTGATTACCACCAATCTCAAATAGCATCTAAGAAAAGGAGAATTGCTCAAGTATGCAATACTCCCTTATCTTCATTAAAGGTAGTGTGGTGTGGATTATTCACTAGATATTAAAACTTTCCAGCTCCATAAAACAAAGTTACCATCAACCATATTTAAAAACTCAATGAAAAAATACTAAAAATGTAATAATAAATAGCATTGCACTAATAAAATGCTTGCCACCACAGAAGACACTAAGTTTGGAAGGGTATTTTGTGCTTTACTGTGGTATTTTACTTTTAGTTTTGTTAGAATTACTACTTCAGGCACATTCAGCATCTTGGGAGGAGTGAGAGGGTGGGAGGAAGTCTGAATCACCATAAATGAGGGCACAAGAAAGAAGATTGAGATGCCAGGAGAAACAGCTGTCTTCTTACTGGGTTGCTATGATTTTTCCAGTTTACTGAAGACAGACAGCAAGGCTACCAAACTCCAATTAATATCCAGGAACCAGTGGAAGGTTGGGACTTGATGTATCTTGTATGACCATGGCTTGCATCTTCTTGTTCCAGAAAAGACCATTTTTCAATCTCTTCATGAAGACCATCTTTAGTAAGAACCCCCAAGGCTTTTCAAGTAAACTCTTATTCTATTAGAAAATCATTCTGGTTTTAATTATTATAAGCCTTGAAAGCTGAACATGCAAGTGATTTCATTTATTTTATAAATATTTTGGAGTAGCTCTTCCAAGAGCATCAAGAAATGAGTGAGACTACTCAAAACTTTTAGGAAACACCCTTCAATGATTAAACCAAATGACTTTTAGTTCTGTATCTATAACTACAGGTTCTTCAAAGGAGGGTACTGGAGCAGAATTCTCCAGACTACTATCATTCAAGATTGTGTCCCATTCCTCTGCTAACATATTTTTCAAAGGCAATTGGAATTACATATGAAGGGTGGTACACAAAAAAAAACCAACTGAAAGCATAAGAGAAAACACAGTCATGAACATTTTACAGATTTTATGCTTTTGGTATACTTTACTATCTATATAAGCTACCTTTATTAAGCAACCATTTCCCCTATAAAAATGAAATGAGAAGAGGGATATTTTCATGAGCTTTTCAAGTGAGGCTGAACACAAAATTTGGATGTTCAAGGACAAAGACTCAGGAACTGTTTTTCCCCCAAATGATTCTGATCTAACATGATTGAAAAACTGTCACACTAAATCAGTATTTTCAATTATTCAATTATTTATCCTGTAGGAATCTGGCCCATCAAGACTCAGATTGTTTTGAAAGTTTTAGGACCTGGAGATGCCTTGTTCACCACTCCAGAAAGTGCTATGCAGAAATGACACAAAAATATTACTTATCCCCAAACTTCAGCTAGACAGCTCTTCAGGATGTGAAGAATCTTTTTCCCGGCTATTTTGGTTGCTAAGTCTAAAATGATGTTACCCTTTTTCCTAAGGCAAAAATATTTAAATTTTTACTGGCTGCATTTATCAAAACAAATAAAAAAAATCTTCAAAAGTTACCTTGCTAAGAAACTCTTTGTATTTTTTCTTACCTCAGCACTTTGCAGTCCTCTTTCCAGTGTGGCACCCACCCTTCCAGTTTAATCTAGACACATTTTATTAGGTTTCCCTGTCGGTGTTGAGACTAACACCAAAATACATAACATCACTCCTTCAGTATTCAGAAGGTCTTTTCCCCATGATAAAATTAGATTTGACATGTCTCATGCTGCCTTTGTGGTTTACAAATATGCACTAACAGCTCAGACCACTGTGAAGAGCCCTCTAGGGTATGGTTATACACTTAGTGTACAACCCACTTCAGGAGAATTCACTGATTCTTATGCACAGAGAACTGGGAAAGAGTAGAGAGGAGTAGCTTAAGATTTCAGGTTGTTGCTACTGACTTAGCAACAATCCACTTCCCACACTGCAATCTCACCTGTTCTATTCTCATTCTAGAATAACTTCCAAGGCAGTTGTTGCTGTTTAATTTGTTGAGGGCATTACAGATAAAACTGTGTAATGAATTCTGAAGGAAACAATGTGATGAATCATTTGCTTTTTAAGATTTTAAGTTAATTTGGAATGAAGTATCAAAACATGGAAAAGAAATCTTAGAGAACAGTTTTTATCAAGTGTTTAGAGAACACGAGCCAATTAGAGCCTTAAACTCCTGATTTCTAATCCTGGTTCTGCCTCAGACATCCAAAAATTTCTTACACTTCAATCACCATTATAATGTCTTGCCCAGACCAAAAAGAGTTCAGAAATATAAAGAACTTCTTTAAAATTATTACTATATCTATAATATTAGCCCGAATATTCTGCCTTTTTAGTTTAAGCCACCCTGTAAAGAACTACATTCATTTCTAGAGTTGTTGAAGAAATGTACTTGAGTTAGGAATAAGTCAAACCCAAATATTCATCACATAGCACAGTACTTATTCTTAATGAAATATCCAGGGGACAGACAAAAAAGTCTGTATGATTTGAAGATGACATTTTATGCTGGTCACAGAGCTCAGCAACTTCTGTGATCTGTAGTCAGTGTAGCAGTCTTTCAATAGTCCACAAGTGAAAGATACAGGGAGTTTTGGACTAAACAAAATCCCATTACCTCTCCAACAAAAACTATATTAGAATTTATTTTCAACTCATAATTTCCATGTCAATTATAATGAATAATTTGGAGTATATTCTGAGTAAAATATGCAAACTACTATGTAATCACAACATTGCAGCAAACAACATAAATGCAAGAATGATCACCTACATCTAATTAGCTCTTCTACACAGTCAGACTTATGCTAAAGCTTCTAATCCCAGCCTAACATTATAATGAAGGCTTCAGCATTGAGTAAATAAGATTGGCATAAACAGTGTTCACTCATTTTATTTCTTCTCTCAGGTCAAGTTTATCCCACTTTGGATGAAATCCAGAACAAAGCCTAGAAGGGGACTTTGCTGATGAAGAAGTTGCTTATAGGAAGTTCTTCAGGAAAAATAAATCCAGTATTAATGGATAAAGAAATCATTAAGTCATCTGTGTGGAATGAGATAACTTCATATACTGAAAAGAAACAGAAATCTGCAGATTGAGAGTGACAACAGTGACAGGCCATGAAAATACAGGGAAAAAAAACTTGTAGAACTGTACCTTACCAACTCACATAATGCATTTATCTGTCTGTACACACAACTAAGATTATAAAGAAGCAGCTTTCATTATTTGAAATTCAAACAGCAGAAGAACAGAGTTTACTCATATCCTTCTTCCTCAGTTCTCTGCCTCTGAATTTATGAGAGGGCATTTAGACAGGCCAGCCTACTGCTCTAGGCTTTTCATATCACCTATATTTTCATAAAATAACAAGTGTTGATTAATTTTTTTAAAATTCTGGCACTAGATGGAGGTTTTGGTGTTCTAGATGAAAAAAAATTTAAGACAGTGATTTCTGCCCCAGAGTTCCCAAAATTCACTTAAATAGAAAGGAATTAAAAAAATTCTCTGAAAGAATTCTCTGTTTGCCTGAACATCTTGGATCTCTTTCAGTCAAATTATGGAACCCATAATACCAATTATGAATTACTGAAATTGCCAGAGTATATAATAATTTCTAAATATCCCTAAAGAATAAACACAAAGGAAATCACTCACAATATGAAGGAAAATCTCATTGGTCAATTTTGAGAACTTTTGAGTAGTCCAACCACTTTTCAAATTGGTGACTATGCCTTCTATTAAAAAGTAACATTACTGTTTCATAGAGACAAGGGATACTTTTGCCCCAAGAATGCAATTCCCAGACTCATGCAAAGGAAGTTGATTGACAATGTACGACAAAAAAAATCCACTTTTTTTGGCAGAGAGGTGCAAAAGTTCACCACTGAACTCTATAAACAAAAGAACCCCTTCCCCCTCCTTTCCCCCCTCCCAGTATTACATAGGTACTGTAGTTAATATTCTAAAAGCTTATCTAGGACAAGTAAAATTTCATGTACTTTTCATATTTGGAATCTTCAGTGTTAAATTTATTAGGGATTTAAAGAATAAATTATTTTTAGTTCTTTTCCTTTAATCATGAGAGCATGGAATTCTTCTTTTGGTATTCATTCACTGCTCTGGTACTCTGCTTAATCCTGCAAATCTTTATCAATGCTCTAAAGCAATTCTGTTGCAGGGTGCATGATTTCCATAATCCCCCACAACACAGATGTTTATTTTTTATATGAACTGCTTTTGGGTCCTTTGAAATTTGCAACAGTCTTTCAGACCACATAGAACTGAAATGTAAAATAACATAAAATGAGTACCATACCATTGGTTATCTCCCATGTGGGTTTGGTTGCATTTGTTAGAGATAATCTTATATGACTGTCCTTGTCTGGTGATGGTACTTGTGGTGAGGTGAGCTGAAAATCTGCTTCTCCACTTACAGATGTTTTCTCAGTCTCAATTTCAGGGTCTGAAAAGCAATGCAGAAATGAAATACCTGTGAAGACTCATTTGATGTACATATGGGGTATTGTACTGGGATGCAAACATCTAAACAGCATGGGAATCTTACAGGGCAGCAGGAACAGGGCAGCCACAAGGAAGGAAAAATTTACCACAAAGTATGGAAGAAGGGCAAACCATAGTAATTATACAAAACAGGCTTGCAAAAGTCTGCAAAACAATCAAGAACCACTGCAGCAGCTCAGTTGTTTTCACAGCATGAGGAAAGAGGAGCATGTGTATAAATTGTGGGTACTGCCAGCAGGTGATGATCCCTGGCTCAGTCACTCACAATACAAATAGCTGCAGAGAGAATGAGCATTTATTCACCCTCATACAGGAGAATAATTCATGATTTAATGAATATATCTTCACTAATTAATTCGGTAGATAAAGGATTAGAAAAACAAAGAATTAAGTCCTAGATTCAAAGGCACAATCATGCAAAAATTTGGCAGTTTGAGAAGTCTATATATTCTTTGCTTTATGCTCTTACCATTCTGATATTCATTTGCAGTTGTTTGGAGAGTACTTCTTTTGCCTCCTTGATCTAAAGGATCATTGCATGGCCAGAGTGGTAGCTCCAACCTCTCATTTTCTGGTACAGTTTCAGTTGGCATTCCTGAATTTTGAAGTTGGCATGATGTTTTGCTACCCAAGGCCTTTGTTACCTTGAAAGACATTATTTCTTGATGAAAGACAAAAATATAACAGCTTTCAAAATGCTCAAAGGTAAAATACAGATTATGAATGATAATTTTTCCCAAATACATATTTCCAAATATTTTTTTTAAACACTATCTTTTCACAAAACCTCATGGTAGGCTCTACTCAGTGTGGTATCTTCAATCTTTACAGTCAAGCAGCAAGCAGAGGTTTTTTTTCCACTGAGTGAATGGAACAATGCAAAGAAAAGGGAAAAATATTAGAATTCACTATGAGAATAAAAAGACTAAAACTTGTAGTTATTCTAAACCTCAGGAGTCTTTTCTTCTTTGAAGAAAGGAATATCATTTTACAACTTGACTTTCAAGTGACTTCCCACACAAGAGTTGGCTGGATCCCTTATTCTCAGTGTTAAACTGGAAACTGTAGTCCTGATCAGATTCCAAAAACCTGCATATTTGTTGCTGGCAGACTGGGATCAGGTGTTTTCCCTGGCATTGGAATTGACAGCATCACATGAGCTACTGTAAGGCTGACTATCAGAGCATCCTGAAATGTAATTTCTGCTCTGCATTATAGCTCTCATCATAAGGCAAAATATTTACACACACACACACATACACACACACACACACACACACACACACACACACACACAAATTTCAGCAGTCTAGGAAAAAAAAATCAGAAAAGAATGATAAGAGTAATTTCAGTAGAAAGAGGCATCTTTATATCTGATGCTGAATCAGCCTGTTTAATTTAAGTTTTGAAATTCTCCACTCTCTTGTGGCTCAGTTGCAGTTCTGAACCACTTTGTTGTATTTAGTGAGAGCCTCTCTGCAATTAGGGCCTGCTGCCCTTGGCCTTTCAGGGCACCTCTTAGAAGAGGCCTGGCCTCTCTCCAGCCCTGCATTCATTGAAAAGAGCAACTACATTTCCCCTTGGCCTTCTCTCCTGTGGGCTCCATAAACCCCTGCCCTGTGCTGGAGCCACCCATGCATTTTCCTTGCTCTCCTCTGGGTGTTACAGGATCTCTGGCACTGAGACCTATCACAGTTCTCTGGAGGCAGCCTCTGAAATAAACCTTTAGTTTAACTCTTCTGCTTATCAATATCTTCCTTTGCAAAAGGGCCAATGGTGTTGTTGGAATTCAGCCCTTCTTACCTTTCCAGGTACCTTTGCGTTGGTTCTTCTGTTTAAGGATGGAGGTGGCCCAAGGATCTTTGACCCAAATGCAATATGTGACACATCCTGAGTTTTACCATTGCATGTGTTGCCTTGGCCTCTATTATCCAAGATACCTAAGTTAAGAAAATTAGGAGTTAAAAAAAAAAAAAATTACAGTACTTACAAACAACAAAAAGTAGCTTTTTTTTTTTTTTTTTAGAATCAACTAAAAGAAAAGAATTACGAATACTAAACATATATAAGAGTTAGGTCCCCTTAAAGTGTACTCCCTAGGAATATAGGAATAGCAAATGCACATTTTATAAAAGTGTGTCAACATATCAGCAAGAAACTTTTGGTCTATTATAGAGACATAATTCTAATCCTCTTGCTTTAAAGATTTATTTAAAAGTGGGTTATTTATAAACAAAAAAAAAAGGTTTGCAGGATTTCTTTAGATCTTCAATGAAAACCTAACTTCTGACAGGAAGAAAAAAGAACTCTAATTAATAAATAACAGAATAAATAAATAATAATACAAAAAAACGAAGGCAAGACTGTCAAGGTATCAGTCACAGCTCAGAGAACTATTTACATGTACCCTGTTTTTTGAAATTACTGAATCTACTGTATTACCAGGGCTGAGCCCTAATATTGCAAATGCACTTGATTGCTGCTAAAATATTTATTACTAATTTCTTTTTTTTCCTGCTTAAACTGTAGATTTCTTTTTATAAGTCTTTTAAAGCATGGAAATTGCCAACCAGTCTTCAAGACAAGAAGTAAACATGGAATGCAGGTGAATGTTCTCCAAAAAATTAAAAAAGGAAAGACAATAAAATGGTTACACATTAATTTTACCACTGGGGTTGTAGAGCTGCATGTACTATCTATTTTGCTTTTATAATTCTCCAATATTTTCACTGAATTCTCCTTTCCAGAGCTGATAAAAATGGTATATTCACATTAATTTATATTTAATATTTACAATGTCCAAAGATATTTTCTTGCTACAACTTGTATTAAATTGCTGTCTCACTTTAGAGGTTTGACACCTTCATAAAGCAATAAAGGAGAAACAAAATATTCTGCTGATTCCCCTGAGCATTTTTCATAATCTTATTTCAAGATCAGCTTTATTTACAGTGTCATCAAGGAAATGAAACACAGATCATACATTAGCCACCAATATCAGCATTTACTGTACTAATAAGCACAGAAGAAGTTCCTTACTGCCATTACCTGACTCTTTTCCTGATGTGACATTTGGTTGCTGTTAACAGCTGCCATTTCACAAGATCAGATGACCTGTCATGGTTTACCATCAATTTCTTTTTTACTGGCTACCTTGGGATGTTGTTAGCTCCAATTAGGAAAGCTGATTTGCATTAAAATCTCTCTTAATGACCACATTAATTGACTGCAATTAATTACCTACATCTACACATAACAGTGTGTTGATGACATAATGAAATAATATGTGTAATTCAAAGTGGATGATACTAAAAATAATGTGGGCTTTTGATTATCAAATAAACAAAAAGTTTAGTGGATTAAAGGAAGATTTTCCAATTAAAATGTATCTAAACATACCAAAGCTTCCAATTTCAAGCAGACCAACATCTGAAATTTAAGACATGTCTGGAAGGACACATGCTATGTTTATAAGGTGGGATTGAAGACCACCACCACTTAGGAATAATTTTACAACTCCAGATTTCCAATAATGAACATAAATAATCCATGTTTCTCTATACTGCTGTTTTTAATGATGATCTATCTCTTTACAAAATTGTTTTAAAGAGATAATCAGTACTTTGATCAAGACAATAAGGACTGTAAATACATTTGCCCTGGTGAAATTCTGCTGTTGACTTTACTGCAGGTAGGAGGCAATACACAGTTTTAAAGCAAAACTGCAGCTTTACTAAAAAGCTCTCAATTGTCCGACCCAAGTCTATTTAAGCAATTTCACATCTTGGCATTTGTATCTACAATTCAGTTTCTACTGACTCTTGGCTTACAGATCTTACTCAAGCAGACATGCCAACTTAAACATAAAAACACAGGAAATGCTGGTCTAGAACAGGCCAATAATCCCTCTAACATTCAGTTCCAAAGGCCAAACCCAACACTTCAGAAATAACACAAGATAATTCAGTATGGACTTTTGAAATCATCTGCCTTCAACAAAGTTCTTAGTGTAAGGCTGGAAAAACTTGGAAGTACAAAACTGAATTTTCTCTTCACATTTTTACTGCTGCTAAATACAACATTACTGTTGCCTATATAAATTGGCAACTGATTTTGGAATCATACCAATTTCTTTACCAGCTTCTTTTAGCAGTAGATTCCACATTTTAATCATATTCTGTGTAACATGGAATTTTCTTTTATGAGTTTATAATTTTCAACTGCATCCTCACATCAAATGATGTCTTGTTTTTCTGCCATGAGATAAGAAAAACAGCTTTTATTGAACATTCTTTGTATCCCCGGTTACTTTTTAAATGCCCTTATGTAAATTTTTAATGTTTTCAGCATATCTTATGTGAGAGATTATCATTCATGCTGCTTCTCCCGGAATCACTTCTTGGTCTGTAAAGTATTTTCTGAGATGGTTTAGCTGATAATGTATAAAGTATTTCAGATAATAGTGCAAAAATGATTTAAAGGTTTGATACCTTTTTAATTTCCTATGAATTTGAATTTCCTGCTACTTAGTTTTTTAAAACATATTAAAATCTGGAAGTTCTACAGAGCTGTATCTCTGGTGATGATAACCTGCCAGCCTTGATTCATTTAATTTTGATCCTTTAAAGCTTAACTGTAGTTATCATTCCTCCCCAATGTAGAATCCTCTGCATTTAGCAAAGCTAGATTTTATGTGATGTCATGTTCAATGTTTACCCCATACAGTGGTGCCTAGACCACAATTTTTCAACACAGTGGCCACACGACATAAAACCAATAAACCTTGTTTTGAAAACTGTGATATTTCCTGCACGTTACCTGCTTTGTTTTTCAGGAAAAATTAAATATGGGATTTCCAATCTAACAAACTTAAAACTTCCTGAAGTCCCACTCTTTATTAAACCAGTATCTGTATCATAACAAGAATTTGCTCCCCTGTTATTTGCTTCTCTGTTGAGATTATTCATAACTATGATAAACAATACAGAGACTAGAACAAAAACCTTTTAGGTCTCCTGCTGTTAGCCTTCAGCTGTAACAATAATTTTAAATTTAATTCTTTCTTTGCTTTCTCTTAGCTTTTATCCAAGTCAATAGCTTGTATTGTAGCACACCACTGCCCAGCTTCTTTAATAAATCTCTTCAATGCAATGCTGCCAAAGTCTAAATTATATGGTTTATTATTTTGTAGCTTAAAGAAACATTCAAATAAGACAAGACACCAATAAGACTAGATTTCCCTCTTCAGAGTAGAAGCTGAAACACTGCATGCTCATATTGCCAGCTAAGTTTCATTGATGTGAACACACTGTAAAAAGAAGTGCAACAACTTCACTGCAAAATACTTCAATGTACATTCATATGACATCTCAAATATTATTATAAATCTCATGCTTGAATTAGAACTGTTCAGGCTCCCCACAGATCTCAAACTACAGAACACACATGTGTCCATGTGCTTGAGGCACTACAGGTGTGCAGGAGTGTCATGTTTCATTTTCAGACAGTGGCACTCTTAACAGGCACATTTACAAAACAATCAATTGTTTGCACACACACTGTATGGATTGTACTCACAGTATTTTAATACAACAGAATACCTGTTTCTTGCACTGCCTTTTCCCTACATTTTACTTTTGGCTTGTGAATTGCATTTAGATCCAGCATTTGTGTAACTTGTGGGACATCAGAATTGAGCTGGCAGGTCGGAGGAATATCATCTGAGGCCTCATATGGCCCAGGTGTAACAATGGATGCACCTAGAATCAGAAAACATGGGCTTTACTTCATGACACTGTAGAATTCAATGGGACTCATATTATTTGGTAGATTACATGTACTTTAGTTCATATGGCTATAAAAACTAAATAGATTATGGTAATTTTTAAATTTGCTGCAATTGGTCACTTTTTATTGCAAATTTAAAAATTATATTGTGTATACTTTTAGTCGAAAAGTTTAGAATACAGTTAAATAAATATACACTAATGGCTGGAGTAGCCATAGAGAATCAACTTTGATTTGTCAAGAGAGCAAACAAAACAATCATGAAATATATTTTATTAATTTTTATTACAACTCAGCTTTAATTGTAACACTGATGCAGTGATTTTCAGATAAAATGAACAGCTAAATATGGTATTCATATCTGTGGGACTGAAGTAGCAAAGAAGTCCCACATATGCAAATAAAGATTTTAACAAGGTTTAATTCCAAACTTTGGACTCCATTATGCTTTCATGATAAACTAAAAAGCTGTCAACCTATGTATTCTTGTGACACCAGGCACTAGCAGAATGTGAGCTGATTATCTCTGCTTTCCCTTTGATAACCAATACAGACTGAGTTTATGAGAGCTGCTCTCTGCAAAGAAAGGAATCCATGTCAGAACCATTCCTGATGGTACAACACAAATTCATTGCAAATTTTAGAAGACTTGAATATAATAAGCAAATTAATTATCCTATTTTCCTAGGAAAAGAAGAGGAAAACACAACCTGAAACCCAAACATGAATAAGGGATCAAGTATTGAGATTCAAATTTAAAAAAATCAAATGTCCCATGCTCTATTTCAGTGCAGGACATATTTTTCCAATTTTTTTTTTTTTTTTGCCAAGTCAGTACATTATTTATTACTGTTGGGCAATACTTAGTGATAAAATCCCATACATAAGTTCTGCATCACTATGGAAACAAGAAACTAGGTACAGTTTAAGCTTGTGTGCTTCAGTGTCATGAGGCAGAAAAGATGAAGCATTTCCTCTTCTACCTCAATGATCTCATACAGAAATAATTTCTTCGTATATGTGGTTGTCCCCTTTGCATTTACTACAATTTCAAAAATTCAAAACATACTGTATACTTGCTACTTGAAAAGAGTAACACACTCATTGCACCTTGAAATCAGTTCTTCCACCACACCGAGGAGTTTGAAGCAAAGAACTCAACCCTTGTCCTGGTTTCTGCTGGGAAAGATTTAATTTTCATCCCAGGAGCTGGTAGAGGGCTGTGTGTTGGATCTGCCATGTGAGCAGAGCTGATGACACACTGGTGTGTGAGCTGTTGTTCAGCTCCCCAAGCTGCCCTGTCAGGGAGCAGATGGCAGGGGGGCACAAGAAGCTGGGAGGGGACACAGCCAGGACAGCTGACCCAAGGGATATTCCAGACCACATGGCAGTGTGCTCAGCACATCAACTGGAGGGAAAGCTGACTGGGGGGAGCTGCTGGTGGGAAACAAATTATGCAAATAAAAACCAATTGTCCTTCTTGGGGTTTATTTATCATTTTTTTCCCCCTTGTAGTAACAATTTAGCATTATTAAGTTGTTCTTATCTCAATCCATACATTTTCCTACTTTTACCCTTCTTCTTTCCCCCATCCCATTGAGGGGGGTGGCTGTGTGCTGCTTAGGTGCTGGCCAAGGTTAAAGCACAACAAATCTCAATACAAGTTGCAATGTCACTGCATTCAGTGGGGTTCAACTAACTGGTCCAGTCATTCTGAGAGGGGAAAAAGCTTTATTAAAGAGTAATTGTTATCTGAAACTTAATTAATAATAAAAAATATTCTTCCTATTGTTATTCTTTAATTGGGCATGAAGTATAGAATCATTTTAATTCAGCCAAACCTTCAGCTGTAATGAAAATTTAAATGGGTCTAGAGAACAAGTTTAGAGGAGTAGCTGAGGGAACAGGGGTTGTTCAGCCTGGAGAAAAGGAGGCTGAAGGGAGACCTTGTAGGGAGGTAGGTGTTGGTGTCTTTTCCCAGGCAACAAGCAGCAACACGAGAGGAAAGAGCCCCAAGTTGTGCCAGAAGATGTTTAGATTGGATAATGAGAACACTTTCTTCATCAAAGGGTTGTCAAGCCCTGGAACAGTCTGCCCAGGGTGCTGCAGTCACCATTCCTGGTGGTATTTAAAAGCCATGTGGGTGGGGTTCTTAGGGACATGGCTTAGTGGTGGCCTTGGCAGTGCTGGCTTAACAGTTGGACTCAAAAGACCTTAAAAGTCTTTTCCAACCAAACCAATTCCATGATTCTGATTCTATTCCTATATTCTATTTCTATTTCTATATTCTTGCCTAGATAAGGAAATTCAAAAGCATAAAGTACTAATGCCCACCAGCTGTGTAATAATCATAGAATTGATAATGAAGTAATTAAAAGTGTAATATTTTAGTATGCTTATAGTTTATTAAAGCTGTTGAATCATTATGTTAGCTGCATTTTAGAATTTTGGAACTCATTTAGAATATTTAAGCACATTTCAAAAGCTGTTTAGAATGGAAGGGAAAAAACAATGCATCAGTGGAATTAAATTAAATGAATGCCTGTGAGAGCTTGAACTGCAGTTTCCTGCTGAGAATTCACCATATTCTCTCTGTAGACATTTTTAATTAATATTTTTTCCAGTCTTACCTACAAAAAATCAGAGGAGTGATCACAAGGTTTGCCTACTCAGCCCTATTGGTTGTTTCCAAATGGAAGATACATTTTGCTACACTTACAATACTGTTAACTACCTCTCCTTCTGAAACCAGAAACATTTTTCAGGTATGCTTCTTAAAAGCCACAAAATGAAAATTTGAATGAAATAGAAACTGAGTTGTTCCGAGGGGTGCCTTTAAAATAAGAAAGTGCCAGCTGTGCTTTTGAAATTTCTCCTGTATTACTGCAAATACCAGTGAGGAATGAAGTTCTCTCCTTGGAAAATGATGATTCAGGATTATGATCTGAGTCTGGAGACTGGTAAACTTGACCAATATCCTGATCTATTACAAACAAAATCTGGCCTTTTTCAGCTCATCACCAATATTACTTTCCCAATAAACAAGGCCACATTAGGACAACTGGACATGATATGAGGTGTTTGTTATAGTTTCATAGCTCTGTTTCATATAATGGTTTTTTACAATTTTGTCTGCATTATTTCAGAAAGAAATTTTTCATCAGCTGCTAACATCCAAAATTAAGAAAGCAAACAGCAAATGTTGCTGTTTTCAGTACTTCTCTTTCCTCTCAGATACTTTGTTCCTGGCAAAAATCAGATTTCTATCAGCCTAAGATACTCTCATTAAAACAAGCTCTCTACTCGATACATCTTGCCAGAATTTTTTCAGTAAAATACTTCTAAGGAATTCAGTGTTTTAAACACAGGAGTACACACATATTTAATTAGTTGCCTTAAGTCCAACACTAGCAGACTTAATATGCTGTACTACCACTTTAATTTTTATGAAATCATGTAATCCTTCAAATTGCCTATCTGATGAATAAGAAACTTTTGATTTTATAACATGAACAGTTACGATTAAGACTAGACAGGAATTAAAACACACCATCTTGCTCAGCTGTAACTTGAGGCTTGAATTTTAAAGTGAAGATCTTTCTTAGCTTACAGTTGGCTGAAATAGTAATTCCATCCAAGGACTGGAAGAGAGCTCCTCTGAATATTTCATAGGTAAATGTTACCAAGTCAATACACATATTGCACCACTAGAAAAGAGAAACAATATTCTTTAGTAAAACCCATAAGCTGAGGCTAACACACCTTCTATACAAATAAACCAGATGGCCTTGAGTAGAAATGCAGCAATTTTCATTTCATTTGCAGAACAGTAATACATTTTATACAATTACTCATCTGTAAAATTTAGCTGATCAATGATTGAAACTTTAAGGGAAAATAAAAGTAAAAACGTAATGATTGTACATGCCTAAAGTACAATCATTATGTTATAAAGTCAAGGTAGAAATATTAGCTTCTAATCCACAAATAGCAGATATTTTTGAAAAAAAATTCAGGTGCATACATTACTGTTCTGGTCTTAAATGTGAAATTTTGGAAGGAAAGTAATACTTGCTTTGAAGGCACCAAGCAATGGACTGAAAAATTCAGTATTTAATTATAACTGATACTTCTAGTGATGAGGTTGAAACATAGAATAATTTGTAGGAATACAATACAGAAAGCCAGCATGTGAAAATGCAAACTGTTCTGCTGATGGAACAAACAACTTATTACACATCCTGATTCACAACCCCTCATGCTGATAACAACAATCAGCTTGTGTATACAGTAGGTTGAACTATCAGAGCCATGTAAAAGATCTATTCAATCACTGAAAGCAGAATGCTCCCTCCTTTAAGCAAAAGCAATGATAAAAAGGCAGATAAGCATTTAAGGGAGACAGATATGTATTCAGATACACTAATACTGTAGATCTACCCTTTAAGGTTGGTCAAGCATTAAGGTTATTAAAATATTTTGTCATTATAAATGATCAGAGCATCTAGACATATCTGATTCCTGCTTTATTATCTAAATTAAAATTCATAACTGAAGTTAATCTTCTGCTTGAATTTAACTTGGTGTACATTAATGCACACGTTAATCCTGAAATACCTGCACTAGTCTGACACCAACTAACTGAAATTACACTGAAGAAAAATAATTTAATTCCACTGGATTTTGAATTAATAGCATCTTCAGGGGTATGATCTGATACATATTTATTAAAAAAATCCAAATGCTTCTTCCCACAAAGCAGAAAACTTCTCAATTTTAAGTTACCACTGTTGCTTTCACTTAACCTATCTCAAAAAAATTATAAATTCAGAGGTTTTTTTTGTAAAATATTCTCTCTCATGTCTAGCCTTAAATTCACAACTGCTTAGTATACTGTTATCTAGTCCTCGTCATGCAAACATATATTTTAAAATATTTGAAATCTAATATTAAGTTTATTTTCTAAAGCAGTTTTTGAGACTCCAATCCTTACATGGTCATACAGTAACCATCAGGCTTTGTCTCCTGTCAGCTATTACCATATGTTGTGGCTGGGAGAGTGGAACGAGGAGAAGAAAATTGTTTTTTTTATGTTCTCATCAGTTTGACACATAGATTGTTCTATATATGCCAGAATTTGGAAGAACCTGAAGAATGTGAAAGCAGCCATCAGCTGCAGTCTACCTCCAGGGAATGTCATCAAAGGTCACTTCAGGAGAAGGGGCATGTGAGCAGCACTATCATGAAGAAGTATCAGGGACACAGAGAATTTTATAGAGGCTGGATTAACAGGAGAGGTAAAGAAACATCACAAACAGCAGAAATTTTGTAAAATGGGAAAGAATTCCTAATACAAGAAGAAGGATAGAAGAGGTGCAGCACCAAGTGGTTCTGCTGCCATCTGCTAAAGGGGACATACACAAGTATCTTCAATCAGTAGAAGGTGAGTTCTAAGCAAGGAATAATTTAAAAGTTCATAATACACAGAAAATATTTCAGATTTTCAACCTCAGTCCAGGGGACATTCCCACGGTACCTACTATTTTGCGCTTGATCATAAACAGAGGAATTTTGGCATGCAGAGGGGTTACAGACAACTCCTTGTGGACCGTTGACAAATACAATCTTCTTTTAATATTGTCAAAATCAGTTATCCTATAAAAGAAAAGTCAGGAGAGAATGGAACAGATCTTTGTCAATTCAATAATCCAGTATCTTTGGGAAATCACAAAAAACCTGTTCGTGTGCAGAACCTTTATGTCAGTGACAACAAATATGGAATTAAAAAATTCTTTTACAAGATGGGTAATGAGATTTCTTTCTCCAATTCAAACTTTGTGGCTATATCCCTGCATATATAAAATCACTTTACATGCTAATTTCATTTCAACAGTCTACACTCTTTGCTAGATTTCCACAGCCCTTCAGAATATGAAAGAATTCAATTTGTATGAACTAAGAACCAGTAGCCTTTAATAATCACAAGTATTTGGCCCCTTAAGCTTGTCTTATCTTGGGGCCTGCTAAGTAGAAAAACATTATTTGCTTTCTTTTCCTAAAAATGCCTCTGTCACTGCATACAGATTTTTTTCAGCTTAAAGGTAAACACAATACATTGTCTGTTTTACTTCATGAGGGCTTATCTTCAGAGGTGAATTATAATGCAGAAGCTTATTGCTCACTATTCAGGTCATCTCACAGTGATACCCAGGACACTGAATTTCAACATTTCTAATAAATGCAGACTACAGCCATGGTCACAAAAAAAAAAAAAAAAAAAAAAAAAAAAAAAAAAAAAGGAAAAAGAAAAAAGAAAAAAGGTTTCCTTTAAATGGATAAAGAGGGTAATTTTTATGTTCTGTTTCCTTCAAGTCTTGTTAGCAGCTGTCCAGGTTTTGGCTGGGACCCAGTTAAAGTTCTTCAGGGCAGCTTGGAGAGTTCTGTGCTTTGGGTTGGTGCTGGAAGCAGTGCTGGTAACTCAGGGATGTTTTCATTGCTCCTGGGCACTGCTTACAGAGAGCCAAGGCCTTTTCTGCTCCTGACCTCATCTCACCAGCTAAGAGACTGGGGATGTATGAGGAGCTGGGAGGGGACACAGTCAGGACAGGAGATGCCTCCTGACCCAGGGGATGTTTCAGACAACACAGTGCCATGCTCAGCAGAAAGAACTGTGGGGAAGGAGAAGGAATGAGGGAAGCTCAGAGCTACATTGTTTTCCCATGCAGGCCTGAGCTCCTGGAGATGGCTGAACATCTTCAGGCCCACGGAGAGGAACTAATGCCTTGTTTAGATTTTGGTTGCATGTGCAGCTTTTGCTCCCCCCATTAAACTGTCTTTATCTCAGTGCACAAGGTTTTGCACTTTTAGCCTTGTGTATTCTCTTCCCCAGGAGGGAGAGGGGCCACTGGGGCTCAGCTGCTTTCTGGGGTGAAACCACAACAGCAGCACAACCTTGACAGTCCCCAACAGTCCTCCCTTAACACTCCAGAGCACAGATATTACTTCAAAGGCTACAATCTGGGAGAATATGCTTAATGTATGGGGAAACAATGATTAATTTACCTGTTATTTTGAACAAGCCTATTTCTAACAGATGAGTATTTCTCTGTAATTAGCAGCCCCTCTGAGAAGATGACAAATATAAAAAGCAACTTTTTGTCACTGCTTACAGTTGCTAAAAGTAATTACTCATAATCATTCAAATGCTGGGCTCTACTTCAAAATAGTAAGACTGTCCTGTAGATTTTTTTCATTTATTTATTACTGAAAACACTTTTTCATTAGCTAAGGACTACCCGTAGCTTAAATAATGAAATTATAAATTTGCAGAATAACATCATAAAACATTCATAGGTTTCCTTAGGTCCACTTAGGAGGACATTAACTCTGGGGCAAATTACATACTTTAGTTATTTCTTTAGTTATTTTTGCAAATTTGAGAATTTAAGCAAGGATAGTACAAAATATACTGCAAGTATGTAAAGATCAAAAGGTTCTGCCAGAGAGATTTCCATCTCTCTGCAGAATGGGAGAGCAAGAAATGTAACAAAGCACCTTCTTGTTCTCCCATGGTCACTAAGACCATCACCCAAAGCAAACTGTTCACCAGCTTTCCAGAACTTGCTGATTCTTTCCTCTCCCTTGCACATAACCTGACCTTTAATCTATTCATCCTCCTTACATGGGTGGGCAAATGAAAACAAAGTGGAAGACTCTACTATCTGCTTCATTTTTAAAGACTGGCAGTTCCTTTTATAAATCACACACTTGAAAAGCAGAAATTCCACTACTGTGCCAAGAAAAATGATTATATCCTCACTTATTGTATGGTATTGTTTGACATGAGAGATCCCAGAATCAGCTGCACATATTTTTATGAATGGACAAATTATACCAAGTCCTTGAAAAGTGATTTCATCAGAACACCTCCAAGTGTCTTATGGTGCTGGTACCTGGGCTTGATCTTACTTTTGAAGAAATATCAGCAAGATGTGAAATAATTCTATGAAGATCACCAACAAATGGGCCACACAGCTAATCCTTTGGTTAAGGCATAGTTCCAGCCATCACTTTACTTCCCATATAGCCTTTGGTGAAAAACCTCTGAATCTAGTTTCCAGAAACTCTTCACTCTAAATCTTGGGTGTTCAGAAGTGCTAAAATTCAGTGCACCAAATAAATCCAAAGCAGTGGAGCAATGGTCTCTTGAAGCTCCCTGGATTTCCTGGTTGCATTTAGAGCTGAGCAATTGTGATGAGAAATCAGGCAGTTGCAATAACCTGAGTAGTGAGAAACAAAAATACTATCCCTGCTGAACCTCAAACTGCATAATTCTCAACAGAGAATGTTGCTTTAAATGAAGCTATAACAGAGCAGTAGGAGCCTAGAATTAAGTCATGCATATCTCCAAACAACTGGCAATAAAACCTAAGTTCACTCTATACTATCAATTCAATATGTTTAAAATTTATTATTTATTTCTTTGATGAGTAGGTTTATCTCTCTCCCTCATGAAAAAAAAAAAAAAAAGAACCTTGGTTATAGAAGGGCCATTGGTAAATTTACAATTCAGTTACATTCCAGAATGTAACACTGAACACATTTATTTAGATCAAAAGGCACACATTTATATCAGACTCTGTCATTTAAGTCTAAAGTAGGACTTTTTATGACAATAGATGTGCCATAAGGAAGGGGCAAACCTGAGATGCACACATATAATCACTCCTAAAGAAGTAAGAAGTGTAATATATTTCTGTAAATACATTTAAAATAATAAAAATACTTATATTCCACAGGCAAAAGTAGGTGAAACATTCAAACAGGTAAATTAAAAAAAAAAAAAGAAGATGGCCTTAAAATTATATAAAATAATTTATTTCCCTGGAGAAGGAAGATAATTATTTAAGAGTTAGTGAACTTTCAGACTTTTCAATTACATTGCTTATTGGAAAATAAAAATAAGGAAATATCTGGAGAAACTCTTTTCTGAAATAATTCAGACAATGGGAGCTAGAACATTAGATCCCTCAGTTACAAAATTACTCCAGAGTACTTTTGGTGACACACATACTTTTGGTGACACACAACTTTTTCTCCTGCTATCCAAAAGCAGAACTTATGCTAAACCTACAATAGCAAGAAACATCTGCAGCACACATCTTGATTTTTCAAAGATGAATTAAAAAAATCTATACAGGAGTTAATGTATTTTTATTATGTCTGTGCTTGAGTATTTATATCTAAGGGTCAGATGTGATAGCAAAGTAATGAGACCATGTTGAGAAAAATGAGGTGGTCAACAAGAAAATCAACCTCATTTATAATAATATTCCTGTGATCAGCAGGTGCATAAGTCTTCCAGCTATGGTCATTAACTTCATTCATTTCACACTTAACATCTACATTTGCAAGCCATTTGAAAGTAAAATTACCTTCCAATTCAATTTTCAATTTTATTTTACATCTTCAAATTTGATTGACTATTTGCCTCACAATGGTAACTCTAGTGAGATTGCAAGTGAATGGTAGCAACTACCCAAGAGCACAGCTAGACTCATCTGCTCAGATTGCCTATTCACTTTGCTTCTGTATGGATAATAATTTATAACCATTTGTTAATGTTCAATTCAAGGCTAAAAATGAACTCAGGAAAAAACAATACTGAACTGTTGAAGGGATGCTTCATTTGTCAGAATCACTTGGTCTTCATATGAAAGTGTTTTTCTCTTTATAAATGATGTAACCTGGAAGTTTACCAAACATGAAAGCAGGCATTTCACTGATGTTGCTAAGCTCCCATGCAATTTAACACTAACAGAGATCTCTTTGTATCCTGGTCAAAATCCAGAGAGAATTCTCTGCTAATGCTTCACTATTAGTACATCAGTACTTTACAATTGTAGTGCCATTTCCTCCATAAAAGGCACATGCTTCCTAAACATTACATGGTGGCATCATTATCATCATCAACTCCATTTTAAAGACAGAAAACAAAGTAATACCAATTGTCATCTGATTTGCTTTCAGATTCTCAAATTTGCTTATTCACAGGCACCCTGTACTTCACATACATTTTATTTTATATGCTACTTGTAAGTTGGTCTTGTAGAAGATACTACATTACTGAAGTGGCTGCCTGATGATCTGCAATCCAGAGCAATGTATCCTGCCCTCATAAAAACAGAAGTAGTTACGTTGAAAATCATCAAATCTCTACAAAACAAGAGATCTGGAAGACTGCTATGTCACCCAGATCAAGAGAACAAGTTGTACTGTATACTGGAATTTCCTGTTGATAGTGGTTTTTTTTTCTGGAGAGCAAAAAACCCACAAAGTGCCCTTAACCAGTATCCATAAGGAGGGAGTAACACAAGTGGCAAAGAATCATCAAATCTGGTTGTTAGAATGACAATCTTTCAAAATATGAGCAGTTATGAAGAAATGGTGAATCCTGACCTCTCCCAACCAAAATATAAATAAATAGCATTTTAGTTCTTATTAATGCTTCCATCTAAAGTTCTAGAAGATGTGATGACTGGGAGAGGTATTAAAATTTTTTTACTTTCAAATATATGAGTTAAAATCTCCTTTGTAAATGATGAAATTTAACACACCCTAATACTTCTAAGAATATTTCTGTATTTCACTCCTGTTTCACAAAAAAATCAAGGAACATGTCTCATGCTACTAAATACCAGAATTTCAAATAATCTCTCAGACAAATCCATTGAATAAAGTTTACCTTCATTCTCTGTCTAAAATCTTCCAATAATTTTAGATGTACATGATAGAACTAGCATCTATGTCCTGCTTTGAATTTTAAGAGTTTGGTCCAAGTTTTGCAAGACTAACCAAGATTCATATTGTTCTGTATCTGAAAACATGCTGGGTGTTTGGGTTAACATGAGTAATTTAGGATATCTCTGTCAGCAAAGCTAAAATGATGACTGATTATGATAGCATCTAATTCACATAAATTCAAACTGTTATGGTATCTATGAATAAATTAGCTATGCTTGTAAAACCTATTATACTGTGGTTATTAAAAATCTCAAAGTAATAAGCTTATATTTATAGAAACAACTCTTTGAAAACAGGAAATATGGTACCAAAATATATATTCCACTGTACAGAGGGTTTGCAATAAGATTTCTTATCAGCAAGCACAACTACTTCAGGAATAAAGAGATTTTAACCCATTTTCCCCTACAGATTCATTTATACATAACTAGCTTCAACAGAAAACTTATCAGGTATGTTCCAGAGTTTGAGACTCTCACAGAGTCTGCATTGATTCAGAATATAATAGCTGATGTCTTCTGGAGCTGGCTAAGGCTAGTGGCAAGCAAAGCTAGTTTGACTATGAACAGTGGGACAGTAACTGAGCCAACCTGTTGGTAAGGGCTTTGCCAGCTGAGCAAAGGTTAAAAGGCTGAGGTTGGAACACCAGGAAGAATTAAGAAATTAAGAGACATAGGTACCATTGGAGTGAATGAGCAATCATGTGAATCCTCAGCACATTCTGGCTGGAAAGATGGTCCATGAGGTGCTGAGTGATTCTAGGAAGTGGCAGCACAGCAGGGCCCCACGGCACATTAACACCGGGCAGCACGTCTGGGCTGGGGGGCAGCAGCAGCTCTCACTGACAATGGCCATGCTGCTCTGCAGGTTTTCATGGCAGAGCTGAGGGGAGCTCTTAAAAGAATTCAGACCTCCCCAGCTACAAGTTGTGCCACATGTGTTTTACAGCTATTTACCATGCTAAGATTTAAACAAGTTTGAAGCAGCATGAATTGGGCATCAGTGAGAGAGGCAGTGTGACTTCAGAGCTGTAGCAATGGATGAGTAAGTACCATGCCTGAACTGGGGAAAAAAAGATTGAACAATAAACAGGGACTCATACAAGACCACAAAATGTTTCAGTACATAACCAGGAATTGAGCATCTCATCCTTGTTCTTACACCAGCTCAGTCTGCTCTTTTTGTTTTGTTTTTGTTTTTTTTGGGTTTGTTTTTTTTTTTCCTAATGCTATGGTACAAATTCAAGGTCTGTTTCCTCACATCAACTGCTCTACTCTTTGCTGTAAAACTTCCCATTACAAGGATGTGCTAATTTCATGTGATACCAAACACTGAGAAAAACCATATCAGAAACAAAGTATGACCATGACTGGCATTACAGTTCTTTAAGAATAAATGTTTGAGTGCTTGTCAAAATGCCAAGCAGAAATACTAACACCCACATGTCCATGTACTGGGAATTAAAGCAAAAATGACAACACAAGCCAGATGCTGTTTTCTTTTACATGCAAATATTTTTTCAAACATTGAATTACCTTTGCTTTTTGAGAAAAGTAGCAAAATCCATAACACTGAAGATTTAACAACTGGCTACTGCATTTGCAGCAGACAGCTATGTTCAGCATTACTAATAGCTTTGCTATTATTTGCTCCAAAGAAGCTGCATAAATTACATGCTCTCTACTTTAGTTGTGATTTTATTATGCTTCATCAAATTTTTCATCCACAATCTATTTTACCCATTTTTACAGATCAATACATTGACTGTTAATGTGGTGGTATTCATCTAATCATGCCACATTAAAAAGTATCTAAAATTCTATTAAGGTTTCCTCTGAAGAAAAGATAAACCAGCCAATATATGGTTTGCACATTTCAGTATTTTTGGCAGGAATCTCGAATGATTGGTTGACAGCAGCAAGTTAGAAAGTTTAGCTCTGCTGATGCCAGCAGTGATGGATGGTCTTGAAGAAATTCTTGTTTGCTGACTGAATCAGTCACTGAACAGAATGCAAAAGAAGATGAGGCTCAAACTAAATTCCTATTTTCATCTCTCTGCAGAATGAGAGAGCAAGAAATGCAACATAAAGCCTCATGCCCAGCTATTACAAAACTTGTCAATGATTTTTACATAAAGTAAATTTCATAGCTTGGCATGCTATCAATTTTCACTTGAAGCTGCTCAAAGATTCAGCACTAAGTAGTCAGGTTGTGTAAGAAACCATCTTCGAACATTAAACTTCAGGAAGCAACAACACCATCTACACTCTGTCTGCAAACAAGCATGAGATTTCTTTCAAAATATCTGAAAAGAAGGGAACTGAACAGCAGTCACATGGCAAGAAGGACTTGTCTTTATTATTTACTGGATTATCTTAAGTATTCTGGGATAAAATATTGCATTGTCTGTTCTGCAAGTCTTGAAGGACTTTATGGGTACAAGTAAATTGATTTCAAATACAAAACTCAGTATTAAAATATTTTTAAAGAACTTTTATTAACTTTTTCATACAGTTGCACTTAGTGGGGAACAACTGATATTGTACTTTTAAGACATGAACACCTTCATTCAAAGTAACTGGATCTTCAGAGAAAATATAGTTAATATAGTTTATATTATATGCATTATATAGCAATATAGTATATGTTACATAAAATATATATATAGCAAATACAAAATACATGTATTTAAATCTATCAAAGTACCTAAGAATATAATAAGAACATATAATTGCTTTTATAAGAGGGACATAGTAAAGATGGGAACAGGAAGTAGAAAGAAAAGATGAGAAAAATGTAAAGTTTAAATATAAGCTGGAAAGAGAAAAGGGAAATAAGGGCGGGACAGGTGATAGAAAATGTTTTTATCAAAAATAGCAAGCAACGAGAAAAATAAAATTAGTAGAAGAAGAAAAGAGGTTCTTGTTAAGAGGGTGGCAAATACCCAAAAGAATCAAGCTGAAGATGACATTACAAAAAAATCTGAATTCCTGCACCTGTCATTAAATCTCTGCCCCCGCTACAGAATGAACATCAGAAACAAATCCTGGTTTTGAGTTGATACTTGGTGTTTGGTCTCTGTGTGCTGCATGACATATCCTATTTGTTTTGTCCCTTTGTCCCTTTAAATGCAAACTTACAGAAAGTCAAACAAAAATAAAATCCTTCTTTCATTTTACACAATTTAATTGCTAATTTAATTGGTATCATTCAACTCATCTTTGCTTGCAGGGCTTCTAATGGCCTAATATTTTTTTTCTTTGTCCAATCTCAGATACTCTCTGGGCTACAAAGCTGAGTGAGCTGTGCTGTTTATATATAGTATAAACAGATGGTGCCACTGAGGGAGAAATGCTGTCCAAAGCCTGACAACTGCCCAAGTTTAAAACTCTATTAAATCATTTCACACCTAACTAATAAAATGTCTGTTTCTGCTGCATCTCTCTTTCTTCACACTGTGGAACAAATTATATCAGTTGAGCACTCCATTTGTTTTTCTAGCTTTTTAGCATTTGTTTGGTTGTGTTTTTCTCCTCCAGTTATTAGAATATGTATTTCTTTTTGCCTTAGACCAGAGGGCCCTCTCTTATGACTTATGGATAAATCTCTCATGAATTTTCAGGCAGTCCTCATGCACCAGTATTTTCATATATTTAACAAATCTGTGTCCATTTCTTTGGATTTTTCATCATCTTCATTCAGGATTTTTTGGAGTTTGTTCTGCCTTCAAATGAATGTCAGTATTTAAAACATCTAAGAAATAATGATCTCATTAGCTTAATTACTTTTTATTGACTTGACAAGTCACCATGCTTTAATGCAAAATCTGCCACCACAATTAATGACCTCAATCAAGGATTCACTTTATGTATTCAAAGAAATTTTATGCATCTTACAGTAACTCAGTGGAGAAGTCTTTTCCCAATGGCACAAAAATCTGAAGTGTCAGATATTGCTGCACCAGTCCCACTAGAAACAGGAGAAAAAAAGAAAAAAAGTGCTGTGTGCATGCAGATGCACGTTTGACTATCCAGCATTTCGATTTTGTACCATATGCTATGCTCCTACAACACTATTTCCCAAGGTTCACACAACATATGAACACGAGAAAAACCTCAAGAAATCCAATTCAAACTGCAATAAAAGTATTGTTTTAAAAGTCCCATCTGTGATTTTGGTGGAATTCTCATGAAAGCAAAAGAAACCTGGTTTTTAGGTTACAATTTTTGTTCTCCAAGAGCATGAAGACAATAAATATCCCATAAGAATTATAAAATGAACTAATACTGTCCTATCAAGACTATCTTATAGTGATGTTAAACTTGCACTCATGTTGGTGACAATGTACACCTTGCTAAGCAACTCCAACAAAACTCTTGGGTAAGAATGCAATTCAGATCATGACAATGCCTCTCAGTGGAGGCTTCTGATTTTTAGAATAATAACAAAGGAGTTTGACTGAAGGAGCAAACAAAAAAAAAATCAGGTAGCTCCCTATCAAGGGAAAACAGTACAAAGCTGTTTGAATTGAACCATATGTTGTTTTCTTAGATATCCCATCAGGGACTTTCAGGCTTTTCTTAGATATCCCGTCAGGCTGCTTTTCATTGACTTCACAAGCCTGAACAGCAACACTGGCTCCTCCTCTAAAGAACGACACATCAGAACTTTCTTCTTTTGAGGGCCAAATGACACCTTAAAACTTCAAATTAGATTTGCATATATAGTAGCTTTTATTTTGGAAGAGAATACAAAGTTCCAGTGCAACTGGGAGACCATATACTTGATTAATGAAATACTTGAGGTACATACACCTCAAGAGAGGAAGAGACCAAGACAGAAGGAAACAGAATGGTAACAGATGGAAACCTGACTGCAGTATTGCAGCATTAACTAAAGTAAATTTAAAACCAAACTATTTTTAGCAGTGATTACCTACACAATAACTTCTTAATACTCATTTTACTATTCTGCAACAGTTAGCAACTGTTTTCATTTTAATTGTTTACTGTTTGATATATTAGCTTACTGTACCATTGAAAATAAATTAGTTTGGTTTCTCAAAAATATACATTGCATTAATATTTATTTTAATAAAGATAACAGCCAATTTCTTTTATGAAAATCAGACTAAACTTAAAGGCCTTACAGAGCCACAAGCACAAAGAAATTTTTTTTTTTGTGTTTATTGGAAAAAAAAATATGTCTTACTGAATACCCTACATTAGAAGTACACTGGAAGATTCCCATTCCATTTGTTTAAAATCACTATCTCAATTTTTCTTCAAAAGCAAGCAGTTAATTCTAAGCCAGCTCAATTCACTCCTACAAGCCTTATAAGGTACAGCACCCTGTCATGGAGTTTAAAACATATGATGACTTCTGCATTGCAGAAGTCTGTACTGCAGACTGCTTGGATTCTGGATTATTGTGGTGCAACAGACATCCTGGGAAAACACTCCACAGTACCTTAAACACTGATTACATAAACACAGAGGAAATTTGGGTATAAATTTCTTGTACTGCTAGCACTTATTTGATACAAAACCAAAAATTCTTTAAAAAGTAAACTAAGAAAGAGGACAAGAACCTAGTTTACATTCATTAATGCCAGTAGAATTACTGACTTTTTTAAGTGCTGAATGGAATCAGAGGTTATTTAGCAGACATTGGTCTGTAGCAGGATCAGGTACAAAGTGACCTTGGCAGCACCAGAACATGTCAGATCTTCCCTACAGCACCTACTCTAATATGGCATTTCTGTAAGTTTTACTTATTTGTAATTGACTTGCTAAAAAGTTAAAAAACTTTTCCATGCTGAATTATGTCTGAACTAAGGGAGAATAATGTTTAGCATTCCAATATAAGATTGATGAAATAATCAGAACAGCATCACAGACATTTAATTCCTTGATACTCACAAGTTTGTTTGGTTTCCCTTGGTAGCTTCATTTTGTTGGTTAGACTGTTTCCTTCAAGTACAAAAACAAAGCCTTTTAGTTCTTTGTCATATTCCTACAGAAAGGAACAACAAACATAAGCATCCTGATAGAATTCTCCTCCTGTCAACCAACCATGCTAGTAACATATCAGAAAATGCAGATGGCACTGCAAGTATGACTGGCTCACATTTGATGGCAAAAATATAATCCACACAAATATGTCCTTTACTTGTGTGTTTTATGAACAAATATTGCTGACAAACACGATTCACGATTCAGTGAGCAAAGCTCAATTCACTGGTTACCAGAGTGCCAAAATTACTTTCTAAATATTTAAACTGTAAAATTACACTGTGACCAACTCAGTCTGCAAGCAGGCATATAGAAGTAATTTAAGTAGTCATTTAGTCTGCCAAAATGATAGAACTGCAAGTGACAACTTCACTGTCAGGTCAAAGCCCTCATTACCTTCTAATTTTAAGCTTCATTCACATTTTTCTGGTTTATACTCTAGGTTTTATAGATTTTTTTAAAACTTACTTTTGATATAGCTGATGGGTTGCCAAAAATCTTCCATTTTGCTCCTGGGTTCTTGCCTTGAGCACTGAATATTTCAACAAACCGGCCCCCCTATGATAAAATAGTTTGAGGATACATTAGCCAGTCAAATGCTCAGCACTAAATTATCAAGGGTCAAGATGAGAACTTAGGAATCCCTCTGTATCATGTTGTTACCACAGTGAGTATTACTGATCAGTCAGACAGCAGAATATCAACAGCAACTTCTAGACTACTATAACATATCAATTCATGTAGTCAATATTTGGCTTTACTAGAGGATTAGAAGATAAAATTGAAGGAATACCATGGAGTATTTTGAAATTATTTTATTTATTATGTCATTCTCTAAAAAGCAAAAGTATTGTAGACATTCAAAAACCATGCAAGAGATGACTAATTTATACTTGGATAAGATTTATTTCTTCAATTTGCCAAATGAAATTAGTTTTAAAACATGCTGCTAAAAAATAAAAGGTGTTGCAGATTCGATGTTTTGTCTGATTTCCAAAGGAAATTAAGTTTACACCATTTGTCTACATATGTAAATGGCTCTCCTTACATATTTTGCAGTAACTTTTCTACTAGTTACCAAATTTCAACCTGGGCCAACTTAAGCAGCCTGGGTGTGGATCTGTTCCAAGCAGTATCACCATGAAAAGGGTAAGGGCTACAGCCTTCATGAGGGAACAGAGAATTACTACTGGAAAAAGATTATTATAGATGTCCCTGTCAGGTGGAAAACTCCTGACACAGAGCATGTGCCCTACTGCACATCAAGGAATCCAAACACAGGCTCTTGGAGAGATTAGCTTCATCACCTCTGCTTAGGGAATTACTTCCTTCTAGATTTTTGCCATTTGATGTCACATTTTTTGTGACACCTGATGCACTGAGCCTACAGTTTGCTAAGCATTTTTCAGCAGCATGGTTGACCTAATCAATCATTACAACTCTGCCATTCCCTTCTCTTTTCTAGTTGCCTGCACTCCCCAATTCTCTTTATGCTCAGCTGCCCAAGCAATTGCCTGCAAGTCAGAATGAGCAAGAGGGGCAAGCAAAAGAAATGCTCCTCAGATTAGTTTTTCAGAGAACATCAACTCTGCACTGTATATGAATTAGGTATTTTCCTCTGCCCACACACACCTGGCAGCTCCAGCCACATGGTTGATCCAGTGACTGGATTTAGTAAATTCGAAGGAAATTCAAAATGGCAGTCCATAAACTGCACTCAAAATATTTTTTAAAATTACAATGGATCAATTTTTTTAATACGTTATACTATCAATTTCCAAGTTATCTGATTCATTTAAGGACTACAGGATCAAGCTCTCAAAAAAGTTTAAAAGATTTTTAACTGCCAAGCTGTATGTGCTTGCAGCAAATCTTAAACAAGTGGCTTTTCCTTCCATCTTTACAAATACATTTTGTTAATTGCACAGCCCTTGAGTTGGCCCTGATTTGAGGTTAAACTGAACAGGACATGGAAAAATACCAGACATGACATGAGAAAATGTCAAACAAACAGTGATGCAACTTTTGCTGACAAAAGTTCCTTGGTGCTGTGAAGGATTGTTAGGCCTCATGAGGGGCCCCAGTGAAGTTAGGCAAGAATTGCCAAACTCCACAATCAACTGGAGGGGAGTATGGAGCATCTTTGGGAGCACATCCTGCAAAGCCAGTGGCAGCTAGGCATCAGAAATTCCATGAACAGCTGAGACAGCCTAGGGAACAGCATCAGAAATATCAATTTTGGGTACAGAAGTAGAACACCTGGGACCAGTGGGGAAAATGTAGTTGGGATGGGCTGTTCTGTTAGGATGGAACTGGTGCAGAGAAAGGGAGGGCAAAGTGTGGTGGAAAGAGAGGTCAGGAAGGAGTAAAAGGGATAATGAAGCTCCAAATAATGCAATTGCTCTTGTCACATGCTTGTGCTGGACCTAGGGAATAAACCATCCCCCCTTTTCTGACTACACCTTAGGAGCTGGGACTCCTTCCGTGATTGCATGGAAGCAAATGTGCCTTCCCTGGCCACAAGGGTAAAGAACAAAAGCCATTGGCAAACTCATGTTGTGCCCATTCTAAACCTGACAGCTACCCACTACTTCATAACACTTCTCCAAAAATACTGAATTATGAAACACTCCAAAACACACCTGCAGCTGGACTTTTTGCATCTCAGGATAAGCTATTTTAATCGACCTCTCTCAGAGATGAAATGAAAATGGGTAAAAATTAGAATTATTTCTGTTTTACCTGATAGTGGTTCCTGAACATTTTTCCAGCTTTCATAGGCAGAAAATAATTTTAGCTTCTCAATCAGTAAAGACACTTGCAAGCTATGCTGAAAAACAAACAAACAACTTTATGTAGGATTTGACATGAAAAAATCCTATAATGACACTCCAGCCATATTTTAAAATATGTGACTACTATTATAAAGTACTTTTCTGAGTAGAAATGTGAATCAACTGCATCAGAATGCTACTGCAAAAGAATTAGCACCAAAATAATATTCATATTGACACCATCTTGGAAAACATTCTCTTTCTGCATCAAGTACTCAGGGCTGCCTTTTCTTATATTCCAAGTAGAACTAGTAATTTTATGTCAGTCCTTCTTTTTAATCAATGAAGACCTTCTCATTCTTTAAAAATGCTGAAAAATCATCTTTAACACATATGTTTTTATTGTTCTTTGTTCTCAAGTGCCTGCTGGAAAACATTAGAATCCATTAAAGAGGAGCTTAACATTCCATATAGAAAAGTAGACACATGAAACAGCTGCAACAGAAATCTCTAACATATCATTCAATGACAAATAATCAAGAAAGTAATTTATGGAGTTAAGCAACAATGAAAGATATTTATCTTTGAATAGATTCCTATCCGAATTTACCTTGTGATGTCTTGGTTTGTGCAGTGACTTTAATCACTGGTTTCACCATGCTTCTTACATCAACAATAAAGTAGCAGTATCCAAAGGGCCCCTTATTCCTTCCATTCACCAAGCCTCTCAGGACTCTGCAAAAATATCTCCATCCTGTGACAGCTTCTCAGGTATATTTCAATAATATTTGGTGTTTATGTAGTCCCAATTTCAGCAATTGGTCCTTGAAAGTAACAAACAAAAAGAGCATTTCACAAACAGCAAATGCAAACAGACCTTCATGCTCTCTTAATCTAAATTGTACTAAGCACTGCTCTAAATCCAGGAGAGACAGGGATGGACAGACTCACACAGACCTAAAACAGACCTAACCATAGTCATGGTTAGTCCCTTATCTTAAAAGGCACTATTTACATAAGTATAAGGATACAAGCTTCTGATCCATATCCCAGTGTTGGAAAAGCAAGGTTTATTTGAGATTTTTTATTCTAAAGTCATATCTGTGAAGCAAAATAAAGTGAATTTGCACATACTAGTAATTTGCATTGAAAAATGACACGAGTACACTATTTCTGGCAGGGCACACAGGCTTAGACCCGAGACTGTTCATACATATAACTCACCATCACGGGCCCAAAGCCAGAGCTGATTTATGGTGGCTGGGACACGCCAGGGAGAGCAGTTCATCACTGATGAAGGGTTTTAGTATCTCCCAGACAAATGAATTCCACATATTAAATATTTAAAGCTGAGTTTGTAACACCACTATATATTTTCTCAAAATACAAGTTACCATAATAAATGAGCAGAAAGACCATTAATAAGCTATTGCGAGACTGCTGGCTCTCCAACGGGAGAAGCTTTTATGCAGAATAGTGGGGAAAACAAGCTTTTATGCAGAATTGTGCAGAATTAAGAGGAAAACCAACTTAAAACAGAGCCTTTCGCTTTATAAAAATGGGACTGCAAAACGCTTTGACACAAGACCCGCGACCACCTGCGGCTCCCCCTTCGCTGCGCAGCGACAGCGGCACGGCCGCGGCTCCCCCGCCCCTCCGCCGGAGCCGGGGTTGGTTGGGATCAGGATGGGGTTCGGGGCCGGGATCAGGACGGGGATCGGGGATCGGGCAGGTCCGTGCCCGCCGGGTCTCACCTGGGTGAGGACGGCGGGGCCGTTGAAGATGGCGGCGAGGGCGGGGCGGCCCCTGAGGGCCGGTACCGGCTCGGGGGCAGCGGCGGTGGCGGCCGCTCGGGGTGCAGGGTGCTGGTGGCCCGTGGGGGCTGCGGTGCCGTGGTCCCCGGCCCCGCACCAAGTCACTCACAAATGGCCGAGGCTGTCGCAGAGCCTGTGCTGGCCCCTCACTGGTGCCCCCAAGCGTGTGGGAGATGACGCCGTGTCACCCAGGGCCCGTGCAGGTGCCTCAAGTGCAAACGTCGTTGACATGTCAGCTCATGAAACATATTTGCCCTTTCCCCTTTAAGGCTGCAGTCTAAATTTTTTTTTTCTCTTTTGTTTTGTTTTGTTTTGTTTTGTTTTTTTGATAGGGATGACGTGTGAGCTACAGCAGCCACATCAAAGTCTTTGGTTTTTAAGGAATTACAGTGGTCTCGGAGGTCTGGCATTTTCCCTGTGAGAGGGAAGGGAGAAGGACAGCCCCATTAGTTTAACATCGCTGGCAAGTACAAGCAAACACCTCCCGATGGCTTCAAAAACCTCTGGGAACAAGGTTATGGGGAACCAATTTGATCTGGGGTTTTATAATGAGACATTAGTCAAAGAAGATCTTCCCTTGAGCTGACTGCTTTTTTGATCACAGGACTTCTTCATGAAACTTTGTAGCCTTTTCACAGAAAAGTACTGGAATACCGTTTTCTTCCTCAAAGTGTGTCTTAATGTTTCTATGAAGAGCAATGATTAAGAACCTTGTAACCCATCAGGGCATAATGAAATACATGAACTGGAAGGGCTGAGCCATTGATGGGACCTGCTGTGCTCAGCTCACCATTGCTTTGCTCACCTTCCTCACTTTTCATCTTAAAGGTGCCATCCTGATTTTGCCAAGGAAGGGAATGAATTAAATCACTTTTAGGATGTATTTAGTTTTCTCATTTTACCTTAGGATTTTCAAAGAAATCCAATGTTGTTTTATCATGCTCTGGATTACACAGATTAGAGTTCTTAGGTATTGGAGATAAGGAAAACAATAATACTAAAGCAGAGCTACTGGTTATTAAATTAAAACAGTTAATAGAACAAGGACAGAAGAGAAATGATTATAGGGAAAGAAAGGTTAAAAAACCATTGTGGAGTTCTGTAGCCAACAGACACTACATAGTTCATAACATACGGTTGAACCTGAAGTCATTTTGAAATTAATCACACATAGTACTGTATCTAAAAACCCTGCACCCTTTCTGACAGGCCTTATGCTAAGGCCTGAGTAGTTTAGAAATTCTGATTAAAAACTGAGATTTGGGCTGAAGAACCTAAATTCAAAATGTTGTATGAAGCAGCCATCTGTGTAAGCCATGAATGTAAGGTGTAAAGAGCTACCTGCCTGCTGGGGACAAAACTGGGCTGCCCAAGTACCCTTTGCCAGCTGCCACTGGAAACTGGTCTTAGGCATACTGTGAAGGAAATTTCTTTTCCCTGATTTTTTTCCAGTTTTACAGAAAAAAACCTCATATCTTTGGACCCAAAAATTGCAGGTAATGTAAGACTGGCAAGGAATCTTGTGTCATTAAATTTGGTCCATCCATAGTCTGTTTTGGAATTATGGTGATGTGAGAAACATTGTAAAAATAGTGATGAGATAATCAAGGTGTTTGTTGTGATTAATTCTGTGAGATTGCACCTGTAGGTTGGCTGCAGTTGGTACCTGAGCTGCTTGGTTATGCACTTTTTTTTGGCTAAATATTTGAAGCCTCCGTGCAGTGTACACCTACCAAAGCCCTGGAAAGGCAGAGTGTTCAGCAAGTGCCTGGGTAATAATTCGGGAAAAACTGTGAGAACTCAAATACATTTGTCTTCACCCCTTACATGTTAGAACATATTTCAGTGAAGAGATTTCTATTGTGTCTTGGACTAGGAAAATGGAACACATGAACATCCCTTCTTCTCGTAAATAACCCAAGCATAAGGTGTGGTTAGGTCTCCTGTCTTAAATTAAAATACTGAGAAGTTGGGAGCATCATGCTGGGAAATGAATTGATTTAATTTAGGAGAGTATTCAATGTGCATTAGATATCTGATGTGTGATATTAAACCCAGCAATTTTTAAAGGACCCCCACTGAGATAGCTTGGGTTTATATGAATAGGAATGGTTCTGTATTTTCCTTCATCCTTTCCTGACTTAGCCTTATTACATATCATTGCTCACACTTGGAGCAGTCTCCCTTCCCTCTGTGTAAAGCTCCATTTCAGCTCTAATGACCATTTGCCAGTCTGTTCAGTACAGTATTCTTCTGAATTGGTTTGATTTGTGCCTTTTAAGACTGTCAGTTCATGTAGTCTGGAGATCTCTTATCTTTCTAGCTCATACTGTATTTTGTAAAATGCTATGTTTTGTCTTGAGATCTATATATTATAAATGCTATTTAAGCTAAAAAGAAGACACCCAGGCATCCTATGAAATTTTTTTGTAGTTCCTTCATTCCATTCTTGATGTGCAGGGAAGGGAGATATGTTGTGAGTTGCTGCCTGCTTAGCCTTCACTTGGTGACAGCTGCCATGGAGCCAAGGTGTGCTTGCCCCAGTGCCAGGCCACTCTGCATTTCCTCTGAACATTCCTGCTCAGCCAGTCACCTTCCCAGGAGTATGTTTGCCAAGATTACATCATGCTGGGTAATTTAACTGCCTAGTCACCATTGTATCCACTACAGTTTGTGGCTCTCTGAACAATTTCCAGCAGAATGCTCCCTCTTTCTTCACCCATGTACAAGAGCTCTGTATTTTTTCTCATTTTTATTTGTACCTTGGTCTTTTGATAGAATTACTGTTCAAATAAATAAAGAAGTTAAATTCATTAATTAGCATGACTGCCTTGTTTGATCTTCTAGAAGAAAATAAATTCTTTGGGAGATGCATATAATCTCTCCATCATCTTAAGGCCTTGCTTAAGGTGGAGTAACACCTTTGATTCAGAAAACAGCAGTTTGCAGAAGACTCTTCTTGGGTAAGCATGTTAAAATTGAGAATCAGTTCACAACCTATTTTCCAAAGCCCCACAAATATTTAATTATGGACATTCTGTAAGAATCCTCATTTGAGGGTTGTAGATAGTTATGACAAAACACAGTTGGGCCAATTTCTGTGGTGTCTACTTCCAAGATTAGACTTTCACGAGGTTTCCTCTCACTGATGTGGAGTCCTGATGCTCAAACACAGGAGGAGACTCCAGAAGGGTCATGGTCAAGAGGACTGAAAGGGATAGACACAGCTGCAACAGGGATGGCAAAGTTGTAGAGACATTCCCTCTGCATCTCTGTGTTCTTTACACCACACTGGACAGTGGTGAGTTAAGAGCAAAGACAACTCTCCATCACCAGACTAATTCTGTTGACAAAAGATGGAAAAAGTTGTAGTCTTTCTGTAAAATAAATGTGTTGTGCCACTCCAGAAAGCATTGAGTCCTCAGACAGTAATACTTGAAATTGGCTGCTTATGTCTTGTCTGGCTTTATAGGAATCCACCCATTGTGACCAGTTGGCCACATCTCAGTTCAGAGCAGGCAATTAAAATCTTGAATCCTGAAGATGTATTTAATGAGGATGCCCAACTAGTTAGCCAGCATTCATGAATGTAGAAAGACAATTAGCATAGGGTTAAAAAGATTTTTTATTTATTCCTCTTTTGTGTTTTGTTTGGTTTATTTTGAGGCAACTGGTATCTGTTTCAGATTAAAAAAATGTGGTATCATCTGAAGAAAGGTGGTGAATTTCTGTAACTGCAAGATCTATGAGCTTTGTGCAGTATATGTGCTAATCCTCTACTTTCCCTCAGGATAGTTCATTAAAACTATGTAATAACAAGGAAAGCACACAGGAAAAGTGAAAATCTGCCATGGTTTGCCTTAGTATTGAAGCAACCTGTGTTTAGGTTTGGCAAGTTATGTTGGAGTACAAAACATTTGCAGGTTCTCTTTGCACCTGCTACTGCTTTACAGGAGTTAGTATTCACACACCCCAAACTATGCCAATCTATTGGTTGTTTAATTTCAGCTTTGCAGTGTAGAAGGATATTTTGTGTAATGCCTTTTGTAGTTCGGTCATGCTTCTTTGATTCAGAGAATTTTTGAATAGGATTAAAGAAAAACAGCCTCTGGATGACTGGTGGGAACTTTAAATAGCATAGCCACTCTTCTCTGTCCAGTAAATCCATTACATGATAAACTATTGATTTTTATAACACAATTAAGGTGCCAATGATTTCTTAAGAAATCAATGTACATTACTTTTCTCTATTATTCACTCAGCACATTATCTATTGTGAATTGGAGGAGAGTGCTCTCAGTATGGAATGAAACAATCTTCAAGCTGTTCTCAGAATGAAACCATTTCCACACCAGTCCAGTGCTGCACAGTGTTTTGCCTCTGAAATGGACCAGTGGTCTTTATCCCATTGATTGTAGTGTGTATATACAAAAAAATGTAACCATTGTAATTTACTATTATTGGGACCATCTTAAGGCAGATAGTACCTAAAAAGTTTTAGTAACTTGCCTAGACAAGAAAACAAATTGGAATTTCAGGAGAAGCATCAGGATCCAGTGTTAAAATGGATGGCTGTCTGGACTCAGAGGAATTTCTTCATGTCTCCATCACATAGTTTGTACAGAGAACGAGAATGCCATGGAGTATTTCCTTTGAAATAGCATAAAATATTAGAGAGAAGGATATTGGTTGCAATGGGTCAAAATGGAATCTTCTATTCTGACATTTCCTGTGTTCTTTTGTGCTGAGATGGGATAAACACAGCCTTTATTTGTTCTGATAACTGTGGGGCTTATTTTCCTTTCTCTCCACCTTTGATTTTATTTTTACTGACAAGGAAAAAAAAAAAGTCAATATATAGTTTGATGTTGCTCATCCAACTTGTCAGATTTTTGTTTAGTGTTTTGATACTGCTTTTTCATACAATTATTGTTCACATCATTAGGGTTTAAGGTTTCTCATAGTACGCACTTTATATAAATGCCTCTGTTGTGTTATCTTTTAAATTAATTTATAAAATAATGGGTTTTTTAGAAATAAAAGCACTTTCAAATAAAATTATTTGCACATTTGGAATATAAATAAACATACAAATACAAATTTTGAGAAATAAAGAGCATCTGCAGTTTTCAGTGAATTTCTTTGGACTGAGTCACTGGATTCCATGCAGCATTCTTAATTTTGGCTCTTACAAAATTGTTCTCTGAAAAAAAATCTTCACAAAGACAGATGTCATGCAGATTTGTGTCCTGAGTTCCTCCTGTCTAAAAATCTCAACTTCCTCTGTCTCTTGTAACTCCCCTAAGAACCCAATCCCACTTTTTTTTCCTTTTTCCTTCTATAATATTTTCACATTTCTGCATCCCTGGCCATTTATCTTGTATTGTGACCAGCTTCTGCTTTCTTAAAACTCTTCCTGCAGTGCAGAATTCCCAGATGTCCAAATTCTTTTCTGTGTTTTTTCAGCTCAGCAGCCAGAAAAGAAAGTCTGTGCTGTGGTGTGTCCAACAGGAGCTGTGCTGAGTGGACAGCCAGGGAGTGCCTGTCAGCCTGGCTGCTGCCAAAGCAAATGAGTAGTGACTTCATTTCTTCCCACCTTTCACTAATGGCAGCATCAATAACATCTGTTCTGCATCCTGCTGTGGATTCTCATCAACCTTTCAGGAGCTTAATGTCTCAGGATATTCCATATGAAGTAAGAGTAAAAAATGTCACCAATTTAAAGAGGAAGATTTGGAGTACTTGACCTAATGCCTTACATTTCTATGTAATACAGTGGGTTCTAAAAGTTAACTGTCTTTGGTCTTTTGTTCATATCTTTGATCTGAAATGTAAATCAATACTTACTGTGTTTTGGCTGAGTAGCTGGTTCTCAAAACCTCCAAGGCTGGTGGAGGTTAAAGCTGTGTTTCTCTTTCAGATACAGCCAGATTTTATTTTCTATTGTAAGCAGATGGAAAAGGAGGAGAGATAATTTTGTGGTAGGTTCATTTTAAACAACTTAAAACAAATGTTTCTGTATATTTCTTAGAGGGAGCTGACAAATTCTTCTGTCATGAGGGGAGCACAAACAATTTTAAACCTACTAAAATGAATATGATATTCCATTTATACATTTATATTCTTGCTTGGTACTACTGCAAAGACTGGGTAGTAGGCAATGTGACATAAATACATTGCTCCTTCCAAAGCATGAATTCTGTATGACTTTAACTCTTAAAGGATAAAATTTGAATTCATTTGAATTTCATTTTAAATTAATGAACCAAGTTCTGGGGGTTGGGGTTGCCTGTGGAGTAGCAGCCATCCTCACAGAGGATAGTTTGTGGAGTGGTACATTTATTTACTTCTTACCAGGATGTATTGCTAAAAGCAATACATGTGTGTGGAAGCACACCATGCTTTTGTGTGCACTGATGATCTGAGCTTTCACAGAACTCTGCTAATATAGTTTGAATGCTTTCATCATTAGATCTTATGAATAAAGATGCAAAGTAAGTGTGGAATAATAGGCTTTAGGGAATTGCTAAAATAGAAAAAGTTTTTCAATCTCTTAAATTTCTGTCATGTTACCCTCCTCTTCTGGAGAAGTTTGGGATGCAAATCAAACTGGCATAATTCAGGAGTCCTGCATACCAGTGCCATCATGATGATGTGAAACTGTGTTCATTGGCTCAGTTTTTCATGAATGTAATGAATCTGGGAGAAGAGATCACGTTTTTGTCTTGTCCCTTCCCTGACCAAACTTTCTGTTCTTTTTGGAGCTTACTGCTAGAGGTGTAACTTTCTACCTCAGGCTACTGTAGACTACACTGCACCTTGGTACAACATGAATCTAAAGACAGGGGAGACTGGGGAGGTTCTGTGCCCTGGGATGGCTGCTGAGATAAATAGGGATACTCAGGTCCCAGGCATGATGGAATTTGGTTCAGCTGCACAGGGGCAAACATTGGCGCTGGTGTCACATTAGCCATTAATAGAGGTTTGGGTTATGAGAAATGAAGGTGAACTGTGCTGGATAAAATATACAGCACCTGGCACTTTTGCAAATGTTCTTTCAGTAACTTGTCCTTTTGGCCACTGCTCAGCACTGATTTGATGGAATACATTGAGGATAAATCTATAGGGACCTCGTTGATAAGATAATTCATTTTCTATATAGGAAAATGCAATTGGGCTTTTCTAGCTGGACTGTAGGTGTATATGTGATCTGGCATTTCCTAGGGAGATTAGGGATAATGCTCATCAGAAAAAAAGTTGCAAAGCAAGTAAAGAATCATGTGAGGGTTTGAGAGCTACAGGAAACACTAGAAAATTTTAATTGAAGGATTAGGTTACTGTACAATTTTTAAGGACTGGTCTTCTGACTAATTTTTTGGTATTTTTGTTCACATAATTTTCCCAAAAAGAAGATGTGTACATGTGAAATATACAGATGAAAGAACTCTCAACAGGAGCAGTCTGTCAGCTAGGAAGAAGTGGATGAACTTAAGGCCTGGAGTAGTGAAAATCAGATGAAATTCACTGCTGTGTGGTGCAAGGTCATGCATTTGGAGATGAGTAAGTTGCAAGCTTGTGTATGGGAAATGACTGAGGAAGCAAAAGTGCTGAAGCTAAAGAGCAGTGTTGGCAAAAGGACAAATGAGCATAAAGCAATCATAAATACAATTAAATTTGGAAACTAGAAGGACGTTTTTAGTTGTTGATGAAGTAAAATTCTGGAACAGTATTCCCATGAGAATTGTAGGGGCAAAGAAAAATTAAGTTAACAGAGGGGAGATTTAGATAATATGTTAGGAAGAAGTTCTTTACTTAGAAGGTGATGAGAAACTGGATCAGGTTACCCAGAGAAGTTGTGGATACCTCATCCCTGGAAGTGTTCAAGACCAGGCTGGATGGAGACCTGAGCAACCTGACCTGGTGGAAGGGTGTCTCCCCATGGCAGGGGAGTTGGAAGAAGATTTTTAAGGTCCCTTCCAACCCAAACCATTCTATGATTCTATGATACCAAGTTCTGCTTGGTTCCTCAAACCTTACACATAGCTTCTTCTGCTAATTCTTTATTTAATATAAGTAAAACAAACTAAAGAACTTTTTTGACAAAGGCACCCTGAGACATGCAGTGACAAGTTTGTGGGACATCTGTTTGGACTGAGGAGGAGTTGGATATTTGAGAGCAATTGATTAATGGATTGACTGTGCTTCTTGTAGTTGTGCCACCACTGCAAAATGAGAGGGAAGGAACAAAAAAATGCTTTGCATCTGTCAAGGCCAGCATGCCAATGTGTGGAGATCACAGCAGGGAGAATGGGACTAGCCAGTACAAAATGTTTCTTTGCTCTTGTATCCTTTTAAAAGATTCTTTTCATGTTTTAGTCTTGTACATAGAGCCAGACCCTCATTTGTGTCTCCATATGGAGGTGTCTTAATGTCCCTCTTTTCTGCCACAAGTACCCTGAATCTTCTACCAGCTTCTGCTACACTTCTGGTGAAAGCTCTCCTCCCCTCGTTTCTCTGCCAGTGTCTGTAGAGGCTGTGCTGACAGCTTAGGGCTGAAGCACACTTGGGATGCTTTGGAAATGTTCAGTTTCTTGCCAGTGAGTGGCTAATGGGCTTTAGAGCTGCTTGAAGCCATTAGAACAATGAATGGCAGCTGGCGAGCAAGGCAGGCTCAGGCTCAGTGGGGAGAGAGATCTTTTTGTATAGCCTTGGGTGATTGAGAGGAGAATGAGGCCTCTGTCTCCTGTGGCTTCTCTGCAAGGTCCTGCAAATCCTGCCAGCATTTTCCCATAAGGATGAGTCGGAATGCTTTGGGGCAATACTCTGAGGTTCAGGCAACAAAGTCAACTGTCTTTCAGGCCATATTTTGATTGTGTGGGGGGCATTGGCACTGACTTGAAACGTGAAAGAGGTCCCTGTAAAGAGCTACAGAAATGAGGCATTTTGTACTGGGTTTCCTGCTGTGATCCCTGTACTCTGGCACTGCAGCCATGGCAGATGCATGGCATTTTGTTCCCTCATTTTCACTCCGTGGCTGTGATATCCCCTACATCAGACACTGCGTACCTTTTATGCACACTCTCAAATCCAGTCAGTTCTTTTTCTCAGTAAATATGTTGTACAGATTCTGGCTTCCTTGGGATATTTTTTTGTTTGTTGGTATATAAATTTATATTCAGGATACTACCTTTTCATTGTTTAAATTACTGATGAGCTAATGCACAACTTTACAGGTTTCTTTTATTAACTTTTGTGGTACACGTTATGTGTTCCTTGGTGTCCCCTGCAATCTGCTCACAGTGACTTTATCAGAGATCTGTGGCCTTCTGGGGAGGATCCTTCACACTCTGGTCCACAACAGAGAAGGACTCAAAGTAAAAGAGAGTTTGTGAAGGTCTGCCTGCATTGTGTCACTAGCTCCTGATTTGCTGACTGTGCTCCCCAAATCCTGCTCTCAGCAACACTTACAAGCTACATCCTTATTTCAATATATTCCCCTACTATTCTCCTAGAGCTCATGCCCCACTTATATTCATTGTGTATTGGTGTTTGTCTTCTAGAGTCTAAAACAACTAATTCTTTTCCTATTTATACATAATTATTTTAAATAAACAAATACACAAACACAAACCAAGAAACATGTCTTGTTTTCTAAGTTTAATTTACATTTTTGCATCTTAAATTGCAAAGGTAACAGGCAGTGAAAATTTGGTACCTAAACCCCCCCATTGTCCACTTTTAGAGGATTGTTGCCAACACTTGTTTTGCAGATGTATGCTGATGATTTACATAAGCCTCTGTTTTCATGGCTGCTACATCTGACTGGCTATCAGTACATGAATTACACATTTTATGTAGTAGTGATGTATTAATTTCACACTAGAATCTGTAAAGATATTATATTTACAGATAAAACATAATTTCTCACGCTTCCAGAAATGAACATTAATTCTTTTCACTTCAGAAAGAATGTGAAAGGACTTGTTGCATTTCATAAGAAGAAAAATAAATCTGGCTCCTATATTGAAGACCTAGTCCATTAACATACCAGTATAGTTTTACAATTTTTTTCATGATTCTATATTAATATAGAACTCTGCAATGTAAATTTTTTCTCTGCAGAAATATGCGATGTATTTACTTAAGGAAATCCTGTCCCAGAGCTCCCTGCTGCATCACATCATCCCTTTAGATTGGGTTCTTCCAGGTGATAATACTTGCATAACTGTGAAATATTCTGATATTTTATAATTTGTCTCAAGTTGAGGATGAACTGTAATTCATCTTGTTTGATGAGAAGCTTTATGAGAAGGATACATTTGCATAAATATACCATTGCCATTTTACTCCATCCCACTAGGTTTTTCCTTTTCTTAAACAATGAACTGAAGTGACAAAAGTGATATATATATTGAATTGCATTCCATGATTGCACATGACACATTTCTGACACTTGAATCCTTTCTTATAAGTCACTTATCATATAATCTGAGTATATGACTGAATACTGGTCAAATGGCTTCCCCAATGCTCTGCATTTTTAAAGCTTTGAGATTTTGATTTCTGCTTTCAGGCAGCTCTTCTCTCCAGTGTAATAAGTAGCACTCGTTGCCCTGTTTAGCTGGTATGGCTAATCAACTATTAACAAGAGTGATTTTAAGTCATTTTGGTAGGGTACAAGCTTTGAGTTTGATTTATATTAATTTTTTGGGGCATACAATTCCTAGTGTGTGCTCTCTGAACAGCTCCCTGAAGTCTCTGAATCTTCACCTTATATTGCAAATTAAAAATAATAATTTAAGTACAAATTGGAAGCATCCAAATGTTCAGAATGGACCTGCTTATTTGCTGTTTATCACTTTCTAACTTGAACAATCTGTTTAGGGATCAGAACAGCAGTGATACCTTATGATGTAAGTGATCAGTGACCCTCAGTGGATATCCACTAAAGGATTCCTGGAGTGGGCAAGTTGCAATGATCTAGACAAAAGATAGATTTTTTTTTTTTTTTTTTTTTGGTAAACTGGTAACTATGGTCATGGGGGTTGGTTTGTCAAAGAAAAGACTTTGTTCTCATAGCCAAATTTATTTGTAAAAATATTTCCCTTGCAAACAGATAAATTAATCTCTGTCCTAGCTGGTTGTGATACTCCATGGCAGAGAGCATCCATCATATCTTTGCTACAGCCAGCAGTGTGTGCTTCATTGAATGATAGACTAAGCCCATTAGACCTTTATACTTTTTCTTTGGCTAATTTACCCAGCAAATTTCATTATCAAATATACATTGCAGTAGCACCTCCTGGAAACTATTACCTCCTTGTCGCTTGTTGACACATTTATAAGTGCATAAAGACCTTTCAGTAAGTCAGAATCTTTTCAGGGAAATGGAATTTATTTAATGTGATGGTTATACGAGCATGGAGATAGAGAGCTCCATGTATTAATCAGTTCATTGCTGCTGTTGCTTCAAAAATAATTAATCTGTCAGATGAATGTTTTCTACTCATGAAATCAAATGCTCCTTTTTTTTTTCTTTTTTTTTTTCCTGAGGTGTCTGTCCCTAGTATAAACATAGATATAATTTTCTGCAACACTTGACAAGGCAACCTTCATTCTGTTCATGCACCTCTGGTATATCACTTATTAGATATTTGCACTTGCTTTTTGGTTTAATGAAATCATACTCCTTAAACTTCAGTTCTCTCAGCAAAATCTTTAGGATAAGGGTCTGTTCTATGCACATCTCTTACAAAGATGTCACACTTTGTGCAGAAAGCTGTTTCAAATGCAGAAACACACTCTTGGCCCTGCTGATTTTAGTGTAATAGTGTGTGTCTTTCCACACCAGAAAAGATGTCCATATGGATTTCCAGAAGCTCTGGTGGTGATTCTATAGTTAGGGTCTGCACTTGGTTTAAATGGAGACTTCAGCATTTATCTTACACAGAAAATGCAGTAAATCTTCTAGTGTGATAATTTATCTGGATACCCATTAAAATAAATCCATCATTATTTTGGGAATTAACATGAAATGAAAATAGATTTTAATAACATTTAGTGCCTAGTTTCAGATTTTTTGCCAGGCAGAATATTCTGAACTTCTCAAGCTGTATGAAGTTGATGATTTCATACTTCTACAATTTTTGTTTAGAATAAATGATGATTTTCCACTTTTTTTGAAAATTATTTGCACTTGTGCTTGTTTAAATATAAAGATAAATATGAGGCTATTATTTGGTAATACCCTCTTCTATAGACAAGGTCCATCTCTCCTCATTGCTGGTGATCTACTGCTCTTGTTGCTGTTAAAGTAGGAGGTGGCTCTCAGCTGGTGTTCTGGAGAAGGAAGGGTCTACATGAAGAACGGTGATTGGAAGACAGGTGAAGAAGGTATGGTTGTTCCTTAAATGTAAGGAAAAAAAACCCAGATAAAAATAGTTTGTCTTTGTAGACATGTGGTTTGGAGACCCTGGAAAAGTTGAGTGAAGCTTCTTCAGACAAGAGGGATACAGCTGGAAAATAATTCAACATTCTGTTAATTGAGTAAGTAATAAATACAGGACACAGCAGGTCTTTCTTCTCATAATTTCATGTTTCTCATGACACTGATGTTCTGCTGGAGGTCTCTCACAGTAAGAAAAATTTACACTAGTCCCCATCAGAAAAGGTAGTGCCTGGCTGAAGACATGCAGGGACAGAAGTAGGTTAAGGAAATGAAACTTATGTCTGCTCTTAAGGATTTTCATTTTCACTGGAGGGGTTTAACATTGGGATATTGTGAAAATCATTCTCTATGTATGTGTTTAACTTGTGTAGATAAAAAATCACTTATATGAATGAAACAAAAAGAACTTACATTTTTTAAAGTGAACAAATTTTCTCTGATCATGTACTTTAAAAACACCTATGACCTACATCATATTTAATATTCAATACTGTCCTAAAACTCACTGGCATTAATAATTCTATCACTACTCTGTGTAAAATAATGTTAGGGTTCTCATTTCATTTATATTAATAACACTAATTGTACTAGTATGAATGTATATATTAAAATGATTCATGAGTCTATGTTGAGATGAGTAGGTTTTTGTTGGATTAAGTTAAAAAGGGCTATAGAATTAATTTCATTGGAGTAAGGTCATGGCACTGTCATTATAAAGCTGCTTAAGAAAACTAATTGCTGGGTGATACCTAGGTGAAGTTATGAACAGTTTTGAGGAAAATAGTGTCCTGGAAATCTCACTGAGGGTCCACAGTATTTGCAGAACATAAGCCCTGTGAAAGGACAGTGCCTCTGATGGTGGGCAAAGCTTTGTTCACATTTTAGACTGCTAAATGACACATGCATTAATGAGTGCCCCCAGGCTCAGGAATGTTGCACACAGTGCCCATGCAGATCCCTGTGGGTGCTTCTTCTTTCCCTTCACAAAGCTCTGTCCCTCTGGGGGAGTCTTGCCTCAACTCATCTTGACTTTGACTCATGACAGCTGTTTTATGTAGCTAAAAATCTGGTTCCAGCTCCCATTTATTCAGCTGCCTTGGCTTACTAGCCAATACTTCTTGAGTATTTAAGAAGATTTTATAGCTTTTGAGGGGAAGAGGAGGGAGCCTGACACAGCTGGCAGCTTTGCTGGCAGTGTGTGACAGGAATGGCAGTCATCTGTGCCTGTGCCAGGCCTCCCTGGCACTGGCTCTTAGGTCACCACATTCTCGTGGCTCTTTGTGGCCACTTAGTCAAACAGAACTTTGAACAATTACTAAAATGAAGAATGCAAATGTTCTCTACCATTCAGGATCCAGTCTTGCTTACATAAGTATCACTGGGAAATTTCCTACTGAAATGAATATAGCTGATTGTATGTGAAACATTTTCTGTACTCTAGAAATGCTGAGCTTTAATTAGAATTATTTTTTAAAATCCTGGCCACGTTTTTTCTATTGATTTCTAAGTTAAATAGATAGAAAATAGATATTTTTGCCCTATGTAGTCCAAAGAGTGTGAGGGTGTGGAGAAATATTTAGAAATACACTTTCCAACACTTTCATTTATCACTGCTAGGGCTTTGTAATGGGATGTAATTTTACATTTTTATTCGAAGTATTTTTAATCTATTTTTTTAAAATCTCAAAGTGAATACATAAATTAATCAGCTCCTGTAATCCATTCAGGTGTGACTGCTATATTCAGTGAAGGTCTCTGGCAAAATTGAATCACTTTATTCAACATTCAATCCTACATTAGATATTAGTAATTCCAGAACGTTTTACTCCCTTAAATTGTACTCTTAGCAGGGTATGTTTGTCATTCTCACTCTTTTTGTCACCAAAGCCTGCACATCTACAGTCCTATATTTCAGACTAATAGGTGACATTAAATGTGTAAAGGATTGTTTTTGTCAGTCATTATTTTTGCAGTTTGAGTTGCCTGTAATGGCTTGCAGAAGAACTTCATGATTCTTCTCCTATAATTCTGCTCTTTGAGCAATCCAGTGTAGAATCTCCCTTTTCTTACATGTGATCATTTGCAGATGGTTTTATCAGCAGTCCTCCTGCCTGCTCCATTGCCTCTCAGCTCATCCTTGAGTTGTTCCAAGCCTTTCTCTCTGAAAGATGGAAAGCTGAAGTGAGTACAAGTGGGTCTGGCAGGAAGTCATGTCACTTCTTGCTGGGGCAGGGCAAATCTCATAAGAAAAATCTTGCATTTGGATGTTGGCTAATTGACATATGCTACAGCTGCAGAGTGGTGGGGTCTACCTGGCTGTCAGGGAGAAGAAGAGGAGAGCAGCTGACACCTCTAGAGCTTTATTCAAGCTGTCTACATATGCTGACAGGCAGCAGTGACATATGCTTTTTTGCTGTCAAAATTCAGGCTTTCCTCTACAATTATAATGCTAAAAAATATCTAATATACACTCAGGTTCTGGATGCCAATTCTATGATTCAGTGTGGCGAATGTGGAATGAAGATCAATGAGTTTGACTTTTGTTTATTGTCATTTCTATAGGAGAAAATGATTTATTTAAATGTCAGAAACTCAAATTTATGCATGTCTTTAGAGATGAAAAATGGAACCAAACTACATGTCCTCTTTGCTCTACTAGAAATTGATGAAATAAAATTGCAAAATAGCCCTCATCACCAGCAGAGAAATTATTAATAACTGGTAAGGCCAAGAGTAGAGATGTGATTGGATGGCAAGTAGTTCAAATTTTATTCTCAGGCTTGAGAGTTAACATTACATTCATTAGGGTTGCATATTTTTACTGAAATTTGGGAGTTCTGACACTGCTAACTGTTTGAATGGTTTTTTACTCATTACCACTGTAATTTTAATATACTTTCATTAATTGAATTGCTAAATGCAATAGTACTAATTCCTCATGACACCTGTTCTGCAGAAACTGAAATGAAAGTTAACATCAGAAAAGTATGAGTAGGTTTAATTCTTATTAAAGTACCAGCCATAGAAAATAGGGATAGATGGGGCTGAAATAAAGGGGTGTAGAGCTGGAACTAAAGGACAGTAACACAAGATGACGTTCTTAGCTGCTGTGGGGAGGCAAATGGTTCTGGCTCAAGACTTTCAGAAAGGCATAAAGATATTCCTGCCACCCAGACTTCTGTGCTTATTCCACCAGGCAACTGTTCTCAGGCAGCCAAGAAAATCTTACTGCACTGAAACTTTTCCTGTCTTTCTCTAATTACAATTGTGGTTACAATGCAGAGACGCAAAATCTTGCTGCCTTTTCTCCAGTTTATTTACTGGGATGGCCTTCTAGGGAACTTCACATGCCTTTTGGTGGCTGTAATCAGGAGGCATTGCAGCAGGACAGGCCGTTCTAGCATTTCTTTTTTCATAATAATAATTTTTGTGATTGCTAATGACAATTGAATTCATAGCAATGCAACTACTTTTGTGAGCCTGAACAACAGGGTGAGTGCTCTGAGCAAAAGCTGAATTGCTGTATGATGGCCATTCATCCTGCTTTGGTGTCCCTCACAGGGACAGTCTGCTTGCAATCCAGCACATGTCCTGTGTGGTCTACCAAACCTTCTGGAGAGGATTTCTACAGGAGAGAGCAATAATTGGCTAGTCACAGTTTTTGACATTAGACTTTCCCATTTTGTTTTTCCACACTAACCTGGATAGCTGCTTAGCTGCTTTGGTACAGCATCCAGGAGGCTCTTTGTGGAGTAGTTTTGTACTGTGTGGTGTTGAGGAATACATCCCATGCAGGTAGCTCAGTGTGCAGCTGCAGGTTGAGCTCTGGGTGACAGGAACCCCAGGCAAGAGGCTTCAACTGTGACTGGACACTCAAAGACATGACAGGAGCTGGTCACCCCAGACTTTTGTGTGCTTAGAGTGTAAGAGTATAAAATGCATGGCTTCCTTTGTTCAGGATCCCTCCTTGGAGGCACCCAGCTTGAGCTCGAGGTGTTATTTTGCTGTTGCAGCATGATTAAATTATTTTAAAGATTGAGATATATCTGAGGCTCTGCTATGGGAAATCTTGGGTTGAGCAGAAAGGGAAACCTTCTGCTCAACTCTGTCTGATTATGTGACTGTAGGGTTTGTAGCTCTTAAGGGGCCTCAGTCCCAGCTCAGGTGGTGTGGATGTGGCTGTCAGAGTGGCTCCAGGACTGACAGGCAGGGAAGTTTCCTTCACAGTGGTTGAGCACGTGTCAGTCAGAAGCGTATATTGATTCAAACCCATCCAGTGCTCAGTGATCTACCTGCTGGTCTCTCATAGGCAAAGTTGTAGATGCATGCAAGAAAACTTAAACTTAGTTACTAAGACATGGCTGTGATGATTTTTAATTTCATGCCTGATACACAGAGCAAAAAGCAAACTGTTTTGGCTGAAAATCAGTTCTTCTATGTCTGCTCTCTGTGCAAGGTCAGAGTGTTGTTCCATCTCATGAGTGCATTTACATCTCTCAGATTGAGAATGTCAGAATTGGGGAATATGTAGGAAATGTTGGTTGACATTGGGTCAGGTGGTGATACAATTCCAGTCCTTTGGTTTGCCTCACACATCAACCCATATAACAAAAAACAATGGTAGCCAGAAAAAAAGGACTTGAAATAACTCAAATGGAGAGAAGATAAAGGAATGTGAGTGAGATACATAATGCAAGAAATAATTCTTTTGTGGTGAAATGTAAGTGCTGTGTTGACTACAATTAAACTAGCCCCTACACAGATGCATACTGGACATAGCTATGCTTGCATATCTGTGTGTCTATATACAGTAATAGAAAGAGAAAAATAATGTGGAGCTTGCAAGTGAGTAAATGGATGGGTGCATGGATTTTTGGGTTTTAGGAAAGTGCATAGAACACCTACTAACAGATAACTGGAAAAATCTAGATGGAGAGATACTAGAGGATATAGGCAAGATTTTGCTGCTTTAATACAAATCTCTATCTGGCCAGTATTACTGTGTGCCTGAATACTTAATACTACTTATAAAAATTATGACTTTAGTTATTTTCTGGCTAGTTCTCTGTTCTCTTCCCTCTTTGGAATTTGGCAGAAGGTGCATATACATTAAACAGTCATTTGGGTCACTGAAGACTGTGCATGTCCATCAAAACTAAAATGTTCTGCAAAGCCAGCCTTGGAATTATCATGTTCCTTAGCCAAGCCCTTTGCCTTTGGTGGTCAACCCTATACCAGGAGCACAGAGCTGATTTCCTCAGCCAGCTGAGTTTTATTCACTGGTGCTACAGGGAACAGTGCTACCAGGACCCTTCTCTGGTCCTGGCACTTCTCTGCTTTGGGCAGCTGGTGTTGATGTTGTGATATTTGGGTATTGTGAGTAGCAACAAATATTGGAGAGGAGTTAAAAGCAGCAGCAGTGCTCAACTTTGAAACCTCCTTTTGCTGTTGTGAAGATGTAACTATGGTAACTTTTTGCTACAGTGCCTCTGCCTGGGTGATAAAGATAGACAAATTTTGGGCACCAAAATTTCATTCCATTTTGGAGATGATTTGCAGAGTTCAATGCTAACCACTGAGTCATTAAAAAATCATTGAGAGGGTGTTCTAGTTTTGCATCAGCAGCAGGCTTTCAGGCTGTAGCATCCAAGCTTGTCACTCTCGCTTCTAGAGACGTTACTGATTGATCCCTGTATCGTTTCTCCCTGGAGTTTCTGATCCACTCTTTAGTTACAGAGGAGATTTTATTAAAGGCTGTTTTTCTTGCTGAGGAGTTTTTATTAAAGGTTGTTTTTCTTGCTCCCTCTAAAGGAAAGTCCTTCCAAAGACAGTATTGTTGGCACATATGAATTGTCTAATGCTGAGCTGATGGATGAGCTGTCATCAGGGTACAAACCTGTGACTGTTAGAACAAAGGTTGGCAAATTCAAATGGGAAATAAAGTCTTTTTTTTTTTAAAGCAAGGGAAATTAATAATTGAAACAACTCACCTATGGATCCAGTCAGGAACAGATGTCTTCCTAAAAGCTGTGCCCCAGTTCAACAAGATGTTATTGAGCTTCATGCAGTAATCCACTGGTGAAATTCTCTGGGCTACATTTGGCAGAGGTCAAGAGCAGAGGATTCAATGGTATCTGCTGAATCAATAAAGCAAAACCAAACTGCCTCTGAAGGAGCAGCAAACAGCTTTTCTCTGTAGATCAGGTGTAAAAGCAGAGAAATGTAGCATTTGACAAGTGTGCTGTATATAGTAATTAAATTGCTTCTATGCTTATTTTCAACTTTCTACTCCCTCTTCTCAGCTGCATTTTTTATCCTATATTTTCTCCTTCATTTTCTCTCCTCTTTTATCGCTTTCTATTCCAGAGCCTTCAAATTGGAGCTGAACTTTTGAACCACACAGGGAGTTTGTTTATCTTTAATCGCCAGCACACACTGCAGTGATCCATCGCATGACAATTTTAGAGCAGACATCACAAAATTATAATATAAGGATGGAATGGACAACCTTTAGGATTGAAACTGTTTAAAATATCATAGAAAAAGAAATTATGGCAACAAACTGTGATGGTTTAACTCATTTACTGGTGGAAGCCAAGGGCATGTTCTAGCAATTGCAGCACTTGTATCAAAGGAAGGGGGGCTGAATTTGAACTGCTGGCAGCAGTTCAGATGAATTTCACTTTGTGAGTGAGGTCCTCTCTTCCTACAGGGAATGGGAACTGTTCCCTTCTGCTGGAGCCTTGGCTTCTACTGACCAAAACACAGCTCAGCCTGCACGAGTGCAGACTATTGCAGGTGCTCAAGCAGTAGGACCTCATTTACAGATTGCTATTTTCTGGTGTGAACGTAGCAACAAACCTGGGGGGTCTCTGCAGGGCATTGTGCTGTGAGCTTTATGCATTGCCAGTGTGTGTTTTCTCCTGCTTGTTTGTGTCCTTTCTTCTGTTGTCTCACATGACAAAGCAGTCTGTAAGCTGCTCACAGCAGGTACTTCTTTCTGTTCTGTCTTTTTAATATACAGGACTTGTAATGCCTGACTGTGGGTCCTAAGTGTTATGATGGTAATTTCAATAACACTTCAGTTACTTTGGCAGTGATTAACTGGGCCAGGCTATTGCTACCAAGTTAACCACATTTGCATCCTGAATCCTTCAAACAGCAAGCTGCAGCATAATGGCATGAAATTTCCCTATCTGAAAATAATTTAGCAGTATTAAATGTATTTTTTAATTAAATGTGATAATTTCTTTCAGTAATTTGAAAGACTTCCAATTGCCCAGTTATTAACCTTGCTGCTCTATTTTTATGTATATAATAATTATTTATGAGATATTATTTGTAGTAGGCTTATTTACTTTTTATGGCAATCAGAGCACCACAGATCCCATCTTATTATAGAGCCCTTATTCCACTGGCATGGGAATGTGCACAGTTCTCAAATGGAAACAGCCATTGCTGTCATCTAATCTGAGGCAATTACAAGTGACTTCTGTCTTTGAGTCTATCTCCAAACCCCTCCCATACTGTCCCACTTATTCTGCCTTCCTACACCAGTAACACATTCCTTGGTCATTCCAAGAGGAATTACCAGCTTCTTTGTTGGCAGCATTCACATTCTTGAAGGATATACTTCTGGTCATCCTGCTCATTGCTAAGCTCTGTTTTGCCTGCCTACACTGAAGTCTGCTTTGTTAAACATTGTTTCAGGGATAAATTCTTTTTCCAAGATACCTAAGAGTACTTGGAAATATTAGAAGTCTCTGTCTGCTCCTAATGCCCTGGTAACACCATCTCTCCCATCTGTATGCTCCCAACACTCACAATGGAAATGTCAGCACTTACCTGCAGCTCCACAGGAGCTGCTGCAAAGCTGGTGCTGGTCACAATTCAGCACAATTGTGTAGGTACCAACTCTGACATTAGCCTGGAGAGTCATTAGCCTCGAGAAGCAGTTGGTGGATGTAAGTGCTTTCTAAATGAAGTGTTCTTGGTATGGATGAGCAGGAGTCTCATAATCTGGCTGATGGCCAGGACCCAGAGACCAGGGAGCCAGAAGAGTTTGCTTCCAACATCTGTTCCCAGTGTGTCTGCCTAACTCTCAATTTATCAACCCTTCACGTTGTCAAGTTAAAAAAATGCATAAAATAATTGGATTATATATTAAGACTCTTGAGACAGTTGCTTATTGACCTTCTTTTACTCTACTGAATTTAGCTGTGAAAAATTGGGTAAAAAGCAGGGCCTTGCTGAAAGCGTGATATTACATCTGAGCAGTGCATTCTTGGATAAGCAGAAATTACTGTGTAACTAACAAAATGTGAAGAAATGAGATCCAAATTTAAGTGTGGAAATTGTGGACTGTAGAAGTGATTGCTTTTATAAATACTTTTAAATGCATATTTGCACTCTGGGTTTCACTATAAATTGTAATGAAGTGCCTTTAAATTCAGATGTGAATAGGGCCAAATATTATTTGGGAAAAAAAACCAAACCCAAAACCTTTGAAAAAACAATCTTCCAAATGAAAATAGCTGTGTTTTACCTCCCTAAACATAGCAGGTTTGGTTCTGAATATCACAGAATATCACAGCTGTCTGATTCTTGTGCTAAGCATTTGCTTTAACCTTTTGGACCTTCCTTGTCATTCATGCTTGATGTAAACTAAAGCTACACAAAAAATAGTGGATTTTAAAAATACCATACATTCTGTCCGTAATTATCCTGGTGGCATGGTGTGACCTGCTGATTCAATTGTTATTGAGATGAATATGAGCTGTTAGTAGACCAAGGTTCAGTGAATACATTAAATCTTGAGGCCTCAATCAATTACCTGTTTCCTCATAGCACTGTCTAGGATGCCAGGAAAACAAGAAGTATCAGAGATTATTAGAAAATACCTCCTTGGATATAAAATGTCTCCCAAAAGTTGAATATCAAATTGAGAAACACTTTTACCGGTGATTTATAAAGTTTAGCTTGTTTTCCTCTATTCCACGAGAAAGCAGAATGTTGCCCTCTTTTCCATGGTCAGTGTGGTAAGGAGGGACTGGCTAAGCTGTGATACTGACACAACTGCTTTGTTGGTTGTACTGGGTTACCAGCACACAGCAGCCTTCTCCAAACAGGAGCAGAACACCTCTTTTTTCCCTGCCAGGATCCACTTTGCCAATAGGGCCCAGGATGAGGTGAGGAAGCTGTCACTTCTCAGCAAGCAGCTTCAGAATAGACAGTCAGAAAAGGAAGAGCAGTCACTTTGGTCTGAATTTAAAAGGCAATGCTTTAACCTTCCACAGAATTGGTCAAGTGGCTCTTGTGCCATTTCCTCTCTCAGGAGCCTGACCCAATGGTAGAAAGGGATTTTAAAGTATGTAAATATGTTCCCACCATCTACACAGCAATCACCATCATAATGATCCTTTTACAGAGCAGCGGGGCACACAGCAACCTATGAAGGGGTTCTGCTTGTGTTCTCCTTGTCTTGGTTCAGTCATTTGACTAACTTTTTTTTTCACATCAGCTTTTTTTCTGTGTACTTTTCTATGTATGTATAGTACATAAAGTCTTCCTCACTCACACCCACTTTTTCTTCTTTCCTGGTGGGAGCTGTTCTGCTAATGATACAATCAGGGAATACTGTGGAGAGACAAAGGGTGAAATTTGCATCATCTGCTGAGCCTATTAAATTCTGAATGTTCCATTTCATTAATTCTGTATGGCTGTGCTGGAAGAGCAAAGGACTATTCCCATACCCAGGGACCTACTCACCTCCTAGTAAGGACTTTATTTGGCATATACTGGAAAATTCTAGTTCTAATGTGGATGCCAGCCTACAAATGCACATGGAAGTACACCAACTGGACTGAGAGTTGGGGGTTTTGTTAGTGAGAGTTTGTGTGTTTTGCTAACTGGAGTGTGTAATTATAGCTAATTATTTGGGCAATTCACTGATTCTTTCACGTTAGAACAAGTGCCATGGTTCCTTTTATTTTTGATCTCATTAGACTTTGCAGATTTTAATGTCTTGTAGACCTTAAAAGAAAGAAGTCACTGAAGTCTGTTGCTATATTGCAAAGACCATAGTATTGTAATAGGACAAATGTCTTGTCTGGGATCACTTGGCAGAAGTGGGAACAGAACTTGCCTTTTGCCTTTCAGCAAGATCCTCCATCCATCACTGCCTCTGAAAGAACAGTTAATGGATATATGAGACCTGAATTCCTGCTTCTCAGGCCCATACCTCAGTGCACCTTCTCCTAATCTAACTGGAATTGTGATAGTCAAATAATTATCTGCCTTTATAAGCAAAACAATGTATGCAATAAGATAGGGGAAGCTACTCTTACATGCAACCATTTAATGAGAAATATTTACACTTTGGAAGTGGCTTCTTGTTCAGTTTTCAGTGTATTATTTATAAAGATGCAACTAGACTGACATTCCTCTGGAAAACAGTTTATCAGGCTGTTCTACACTAATATGATCAGTCATATGCAGTACATCTCTTCTCCTTCTCTTCCTACATATAAATTATTCAGAACTATTATAGCTAAAACTGAGAGCAGATGATTTTATTTCTGTCTTCTGAAATGCTAGAAAGGATTTGGTTTAAAAAGAAAGGGATGACATCCTTGTGAGGTACTGGGAAAACAGGGATCAATTGTGACTGTCAGTCTTACTCCTGGAGAAATGGAAAAATTGGTTAAAAAGATCCCTTTTAGTTAAAAATCTTAGCAGACTTCATACAAAATATTTAAGCCTTTAGAACTTCCTATCAAATATAACAATGAGTACATCAGTGTTCATGGAATGTTTTCCTAGGATAAGTCTATCCCAGTTCTCTTAACTGAAATGCTGTTAGTGTGGCTTTCTAGAAGAAATTTAACCTCTTGCACTGACCCAAAGATTTAGGTCTTTTCACCTGAAAACACTTGCTTTAGTCTTCTATAATCAAAAGGTTACTGATTTCTCTTGCATACAAATACACAATTCTGTGAACTCAGTCTGTAATTCCTTCAAATGCACAGGTTTTGTCATTAAACTGCCTTGAATTGCATTTCCCAGGAGCTCCTGGGCTGAGGAGCAGATACCAAACAAATAAATGCCTCCAGGTGTTTGGGGGGGTCTGGAGGAGGAGATGGGGTTTTTTTGTGTCTTGGGATGAAATTTGAAGCTATTGCTGTTGGGCTGCTTTGTGCAAGCTTTCCCCTCTGTTCCAGTCCAACGCAAGGTTAAGATAGGTTTAGACTCTTATTTGTGTTTTCTTCTGAACCATCTGTAGCAGGCTTTACCAGGTTTATATGGAAGAACGAGTCCTTTTCTTTGATACCAGTTCAGTTTGTGCACCTTGTAGCTTCTATACAGTACTTGCTTTCTGGGGCTCTTTGCTCACTGGATGAATAGAGCTCTATAGAGCTATGAACCATTTTATCTTGATTCAGCTGCATGGTCTGGACTGCAAAACATGTAATTTTTTGTTTTAGTGATCCTGAGGAAGTACAGTAACTGTAGAATGCTTCTGTGATTCCTGTTTTGAGCCTGAGGCATAAGCTTTGTCCTCCATGAGGGGTTATATGCTCTTAATGCAATCCATGATGGTGTGGCCAGTGGTGTTATTCCCAAATCCTGCTCTAAATACCCTATGCCTAATGTTTTCTAGATAAATGATCTTGATCCCTTTTGATCCAAACCATTCAATAGGTCTCTGACAAGGTTTTGTGCTTTATGCCAAGTGGTTTATAGGCAATGGTGGTGATACAGTCAGAGAGAAATGAGATGGGGATGTTGTTTTGTTTTGTAGTGCTGATTTGAATGAGTCTGAGTTGGCATTTGGCAAGCCAGCAAGGAGCAGCCTGTGAACTTTAGGAAGAGTGTTCAATAAAATCTAGTAGCTCAGGTTGGTGGTCTGTGATGCTGTAGGTTGCCATCCTAACTCATGATGGTCCTGGTCATAAAGTTTGTGTTGGGATTCATTACAGCCTGAGCTTCAGAGATGCTTCATTTTCATGTGAATCCAAATATTTTTGACAGCATGGGGCACTTGCAGAATCGTGTATAGGTGTAGTTTTCAATTTCTTTTCTGTTCTTTTTCTTAAAAGTCTGACCCAAATGTTTTTCCCTTTGCCTCATCTTTGTATGCACTTATGCAGAAAACAGAAGTGCTGCTTCTGGCAAAAATCACAAGTTTTTACAAAGTTGTATCTGCAAGAAGTTTCTTCCTGTTATTTTGTTTAGTGCGAAGAAAGAAATTAATTCTGTGGTGACATATAATTTGTCCTCATTAGCAGGAAACAGAATTTATATGACTCAAAAGCTATTTGTTAGTCTAACATTCCAGCCTAAAATTTTAGCCACCACTGATTGTGCATTGTTGACTTGACAGCAGAAGTAACCATAACTTAGACTTAATGAATGCTTTCATGCAGTATGCACAGTCCTCCAAGAGTCCTTATTTCATACTATTTAATGCTGTGCTGAACAGTTGAGTTTGATAAAGGCTGAAACAGTCAGAATTATGCTTCTGTTTGAATTTTAATTTTTAAAGGGGGAAGGCAGATGGTATTGTTTTACAGAGAGAATAGCCCAGCGTGTCCTGCCATATTAAAAGTCTCTTTGAGCCTATCTGATACTGGTCTCTGAGTTTTTTTCTCTGCTGGTTTCCTCAGCTTATGCATTGTCTTCAAATTGCATATATTAGTTTCCTATCAGAATAACTTGCAGGCATGGAAATCGGCCATGTCCTGTGAAGGTCACTGAAAAATTCATTCCCAAATAGGCAGCTTTTGTACAGCATTGATGCTCTTCTTGGTGCCAAGGCCTTAACTTTACAAATGGACATGAGTTCAAAGGCAAATGCTAATTCAAAGCAGCAGCAAGTACAGTCTCCTTGTCCAGTGTCTAGGAACAAATTATCTGAATCATTCCCACTCAAGGGATAACTTGTCTGACCAAAAGTTAAAGTGTGTTTCCTAAGGCTATTGTCCAAATTCTCCTTAAGCACTGACAGCCTTGGGGCATCAACCATCTTTCTTGGACACCTGTCTCAGTGTTTGACCACAGTCTTGACAAAGAAATAAGCATGCTCAAAAGTAGAGTGGAATGATCTGATAATTTCCTTTCCTTTTTTTATGTCTTCCCCATGTATTTTCCTGCATGTCATCTGCCAGTAAGGCTGCTTGCTTCAGAGTTGGTAATGGACACTAGTCTGCCTCTTATAGATCTTCTCTCCAGAGTCCTTTAGTCTTTCTTAGAAGATGCCATCTGACTTTCCCCACCTGTGGTTTCCTGGCTCAAACATCTGTTTTAAAAGCTGTTGTAATCTCAGTACAGATTTGCCTCAAAAGAGACTGAACTCCTCTCTCATAAATCTTTCCTGATGCTTCCACATCCTTGCTTTTTCCCAAAAGCTCAGGCAGCAATATCTGTTATTTGCTCAGCTCAACCTCCTAGATAAAAGTTCAAAGCTTTTGATGTTGGCACAAATCGGTTTAAATGATATGTTTTAAAAAAACTCCAACAAACAAAAACCTCTCAACAAATCACCAAGAAAAAAGTACTTTGTTTCATGTTTGGTGAATTCCATGCAAGTAGATAGAAAAAAACCCCAGACAAAACAAATAACACACCACCAGGTCTGATTCAAAGGTGCTGGATACCATCACTGGCTGTGCAGGAAAAGGCAGCAATTGAAAATCTCATTCCATGCAATACTACCAAAGGTGATAAAGAATAAATTCTTTGAAACTGAAATCTCATTTCAAAACTTATTGTGAAGAGTTGATGGACAGTCAGAGGTGGACCCTGCTGTGTTGTGGGAAGTGGAGAGGGAGCAGGCCAGTAACTAATTCTGTCATGAGTGACAGTGGAAGTGGGTGAGTGAGGGACATCTAGGAAAACCAGTCTAGATCCTAGAGAAAAGCTTTGTGCCATCAAGACCAATTCATAACTGCAGTGCACATTGCTGGGAGGTGGTTGGTGATCTTAAGGAGTAGACTGGAGAGTGATGGATATGCCAAAACAGCAGCAAATTTGTTTTCCTAGCTGCTAGAAGGCTTCTCTATGTTTAACTCTTCCTTGGTGTGGAACTACAAGTCAGTGCCTCTCATCTGGGACCTTCTAGTGGTGGGAATAGTTGTGATAGAGGGCACCAGGCCAAGGACCTGGGCTGCACTTAACCCAGAAAAAAACAACAGGAAAAGAAAGTGAAGTTGAAGTATTGTACCCAGATTTCTTCCCCTGGTAACCCCAGTAGATCTGCTGGTGCTCACACAGAGGGGAGGACCAATTTGAGTAAAATAAAGTAACATTCAGTGTAAGAAAAAGTATTAGATACTATTTTTTTTTTAATATAACTGCCACTAAATATTGTGAGCATTCGCATTTGCACCTCAGGAATTTTTGTAAGTTGACTCCCTTAAGAGCAGAGTCATATGGATGATGGCCCTCTTCAAAGTGATGTGAAATTTATTTAAATCTTCAACTGGTTCTTGAAGAAAAATGGTGTCAAATTTAAATGCATCATGTCTCCCAGCATTTCCAGTGTACACCTTGACTTCTGTTTCAACTGCTGACTTCTGTGAGAGAGATTAAAGTGGAGAGAGAGCCTCCTACACTTTGGAAGACCTGTCCTTTTTTTTTCCTGCTCCCCAGAAAGGAACTTCTCTGGAAAACCTAACGAAGGCATAATCCATCTCCATATCAAAAAGTATGTCTAGCCTGTAAAAGTGTTAAATTATGTGTAACAGTGCCACCTGCTGAATCCCAGCCTAACACCTTTCTTCTGAAAGTGAATGTGGGTCTTAATGAAATGGTGATGGTTTTGATTAAGGCACAGGCACATACCCTGCCTTTTTCTTATGTAGAACACAGGGCACAACATGGTTTAAAAAATCAAATTAAATATTCATCTTCAGAGCAGAAGATTTGTTTCACTAAGTGTGACATGAGGCAAAGCCCTTGGAAATTATACCAAAACTAGGTTTGTCTGTTGTTAAATTGGCGTGATGCATTTTTTGCAATTATTAGTACTGAAATATAAGAAGAAAAAAAAATTTGAATTGCAGTGCTTGTAGTAACTTGTCTAGAAGATGGCAATGTTCTCAAGTTTCAGACAAAGCGAGATTCCCTGTTAAACTTCCAAATTTAGAAATATTTGATTCTACCAAGAACACAGTCAAATGAGTCTGAAGTGACTGAGACAGGCAGTCATTTTGTGGAGTGAGTGAATGCCTTCACTGCATTCAGCAGTTTGATAGATCAGCTCCCATGCTGCTGAGAACCACTTCACTTTGCTGAAGCCATTATAGGCTGAATTCTACCCACCTTATTAATAATTAATGTGTCTTTAAATGCTCCTGGTCCTTTTAATGGCATGCTGATGCAGGACAGTGCTGTTGAGAGTCTGTAGCTGAAATGAGCTCCTGCTCCCAAGGAGTGTCCTGGGTGATTGATGTCAGGTGCTGCTGGGTTTGAGTGACCTCCATGACAACACCTGGTATGTGGACTCCAGCACCCCTTGCATGTTACCAGGCTGTTTGATGCATCACATCATGTATAGAAAGACCTTTCTGTTGTGTTTAAATCTACACATGCCCCTGCCTCTCCCTTATCTGCCTGGTGCAGGGTTAGCCTGAATGGGCTGGTTTGTTTGGTGACCTCCTCTGCCACATGCACAGCTTTACCAATGCCAAGAGCAGTGTCCACTCTTGTCACAAGTATAGCTCTGACACCTTTGGGAACTCAATCCAACATGTAGAACTGTAACATACTGTGTACTTCTGGCATTAGCTGGCAGAAAATGTTATGCCAAAGAGCTTGCTGTGAAGCTGTCTTAATTGGGAAAGTAGAAGAGAACATAATGCAGTGGACAGGCTCATGTAAAAGCATCTAGCAGTAAGATGCAGGATGTATGTCTCCCCTTTTCCACATTCCTACAACAGTCTGAAGAACAACACACACAAAAAAAAAAAGCTCTCAGCATATGGCAAATACAGTTTTGTTTAATTAGAAAACTAAACATGCATATTTTTGGCATCAAATTCAGGAATCTGAGATTTACCTGGCTGTCATAGGTAAGATGCACAGGTATTTTTCTTCTTGCTGCCCCTGGCTCTGACATTACAGCTGTGAGTGTATAAATAGAGAGATGCATTCTTGTATTTCCATTTCCAGTGTGAGCTCTGTGTTATTGGCCTCAGTGTTTCTAAGCAAGGAGAAAGGGATGTTAACAGCCATGTAAATGAAACTGGACACATGCTTAACAAAATGTGACAGCAAAGTAAAGCCACTGACTTTGTTCCATCAAAAGATACAAATTTCCCATACTCCAGCAGAACATTCAAAGTGCCAGCACTCTCAGAGCTGTTTTCACTCTGTGATGTGCTCTAACAGTCAATTTGTTTAAAGGGGAAGAAGGATGGCATTGCAAATGCAGCAAATAAAACGTAGCAATGCTGCAGCAAGAAATTCTAGCAGCTATCCTACTGCTGGAGTCAGACTCCCAAAAAACCAGCCATTCATCCTGGCTCTGGATGGCAGCAGTGGCACAGAACAGAGAACCTGTTTTCTCCCATCCTGGAGTGCAGACAGAGGTGGAAGCACTCTTGTATTTTGTCACCTGTGCTCAATACCTGTGTGCTGAAGTATCTGATAAAAGCTTCAGAGGCATCTTGAGAGCTCTGTACCATGAAATAGATACTGTTGGCTGCAGCCTGGGCTCAGCTCAAAACCCTTGATGAACACAAAGGATTTCTATATATTTGATATAACAAAGATGGTCTCTAACAGCTCTGCATTCACAGCTGCAAGGAAGCCATAAGCTTCTGTGCATTTAATAGTGACACTGGTGTGTTAAACCCAGGCTGATTCTTGTGACTTTCTCAATCAAACCTTTTGCCTAAATGTCTCCCAAAAGGAGGTCTGGAGTCTGTACTGAGCAGTAGCTGTGTTAATCAAGCTGCTGAAAGCAATACAAGAATCATTGCTTATCTAAAGGACAGGGCAGCACAGCTTCTGTACCCTTTTTTAGCCTGAGAGGGAATTGGAGAGTAGGTCTAAGTAGCAGATTAGCACAGCACACTCCAGATTTGATTTTAAGGAGAAGAATTTTGTCGGGGTGCACTGAGGTTGTTCATGCTTGGGAGCTTCTGCCTGTTTGCTGTGAGTGAGGATGAGGAATCACAGAATGGTTTGAGTTGAGGGATGCCTTAAAGATCTTTTAGTTCCAAGCCACGGGCAGGGCAGATCTTCCACTAGACAAGCTTGCTCAAAGCCCCATCCAGCCTGGCCATAAACACTCCAGGGCTGGGATATTCACAGCTTCTATGGGCAGCCTGTGCCAGTGCCTTGGAGGGAGCTGCTCCCTTGACAGGAGGAATGAGAGGTGAGAAGGTCTTGGACAAAGCCTGAGGAATAACAAGACTCAGGCCCAGGTGCTCTTGTTTGAGATAGCAGTAAAACCACACTTTGGGACAAAGGTTAGCACAAACATTTGTTAAGAGAGCCATGATCTGAGTAGTAGACCTAAAGAAACTATTTACAATGACAAAACTGGTCCTCAACCTATGAGCAAAAGCATTGGAGATGTTGCTTGGTAATTTCCATTGGAAGCAGGAAGAGCAAACCCCTCCTGTTTGGTGAATTTGAAAGGTGTGTGGTGAGGAATGAATGACTGACTGGAATCCACTGCAATTTTCTGTAGTGCTGTTATGAGTCCAAATGCACAGGGGTCAGTGGAGAATAAAACCCCTTAAAAATTATTTCAAATCTCTTTTTTAGGCATACTCTTATTGGGAACACTTAGGGAAGAAGGAAATTGTATGCTTTTCCTTCTTCTCTAAGTAAAAAGTTGAAATTCTTCCCTTTTCACTGCTGAAAATTTCCTTCTTCCATCTCTGTTCAGTCATTAGGTGTTGGGTCTTAAATTTATCCTGTCTCCTGAGAGGAAAAAATATCCATGTTCTGTAGAGAGAAGGACTTACTTCTTTGATAGGTTTACTTTAAAAAGGGATAAGGGAGAGACTTGCAACAGATTTGAAGTGTTAAAAATAGCCATGGACAGTATGTAGGTGGGTGTCAGTTATGTAGCTTTTCTTAATACAAGTACAGAGCTGAGAGGGATAAGATGGCACAGGAGCAGGGTGCTGTGGAGGTGGTCATGCAGCTGAGAGTGTGTTTCCTAGCCTCACCATTTGTTGAGCTATTTGACATCTGCTTTGACCTTGAGTACTTTGTCTGCAAAGCTGATATCAGGTTTAGAATTGGACAATATTTTATGGACTTGGTAGGTGTACTTGGGAAAAAAGGAACTTGTGGTGACAAGGACTTTGGAATTTAAAAATCCATCAGCGTTTGTTGAAAGGATTATTTCTTTTTAGTGAGGAAAATAAAATGAAATTTTGTATGGTTGTGAATATTTATCTTACAATTAGAAAAATCTAATTTTTAAGAAAATTGGTGGGAAATTACTATTACCACAATGCAGAGAAAAGTTCCCTATTCTGTCAAAAGCAATCACTGCTTGTTTTGGTTTTTTTTGAGATTCATTGCACAAGAATATGAAACAGAGGTTCCATTTGAGCCCATAAACCCTGGGGTGGAGTGCTGGGGTATGTGTGCTGGAGGACTGTTCTTTCCCAGGGGAACTCCTGGTGATGCCAGTGTGGGTCTATTTCAGCTGGGCAGACCTGGACAGAGGGGGCAGAGATGTTGAACAGGGAAATTCTTCAGAGGAACAACTAGACATGTTCCTGACATGGGAAAGAGAATGGGTCTGATGAACCTGGAGCCTTTTTCTGCCTTTTCTTGCATGGTTTTAAGGCTGGGGCTTTCAGGGCTTCCATAAGACTATAGATGGGGCTGAAATGTTCTGTTGGTTTGCTGGTCTCATGTTGTTCAGCAGTTTCTGGGATTTTCATAATTGGGAGGGAAGCTCTCTAAGGGCACCAGCAGTGCTGCCTGTGACTTATTCTTGGCTTTTTGCACACAGACTGATTTGTATTTGTTCTCTCTACAACCTGTGGGGGTAACCCAGAGCAGGCACAGGGATCTGCTGGTCATTCACCTTTTTGATCTTTTGTCAAAATACATTTAGTGAGAACAGTGGGGTGTGAGGAGAACATTAGGAGTCTTGCAGCAGGTCAGTGTCAAAGGGAAGAGAGACCATTGTTAGACTCTGTCATAGTAGATGGAAAAGGGAGAAAGAACAGCCTACCAAGAAACTGTTGTGTTACACCTCAAGAGATGAGCTCTGGGACTGCAAAATTCTCTTACTGAATTGATGAAATAGTAAATGAAAGGGGAAGCAAAATTTTATTGAAATTAACATGAAGTCCCTTTAATCATCAAGCTTAATCCTCAGTAGAAAAGGACTCCAAAATTGATTTAAAATCTCAGTACAACTATCCTCTCTAATGTGAAACAGAGATTCAAGTAAATGAATGATTTGCTTAAAAAATTCTGACTAATCTTGAGAACATTAAAATTAATATAAATGTGTGATCTCAAGTTCTATCCGTTTTTGAAACCCATTTCAGTAAGTGCATATAATTTGGAATGGGACCTAAGCCATTTTGTGTGTGAGTGTACAGGGAATGCTCTCCAGTACCTTTAATCAGAATGTCAAAGAGAGATCAGCTTTGCTGTTCACATAAGGTATGGAAATAGCACCTGAGATGAGCTGAAATAGAAAGAAAGGATACTAGAGAGTGGAAACACTACAGTTTCCTTCAGGGTGTGAGGTGATTTAAGCAGCTATTTCCATAGGGCAAACAGCACCTGGGAGGCTGTGAGAGCTCCTGGCTGTGTGTGCTCATATTGTAACACTTAAATATTGCACGTGTCTGAAGTTCTATCAAGGACCTTGCTGTGCATGCCAGGATTCACTGGGATAAGGGAGACCATCTCCCTGTTTCCTTGGCTTTGTGGAGGAATGTTTTCTGCCTTCCTCCCTCCAAGGATTGGCTCTTTGGACAATTCATTGCTTGCTAAGGAATTTTGAGAAAGGCAATATGATCCATAATCTTAGGTGCTATATATCATTCAAAGTTTAATTTATTTTATATTCTGTAAGAAAAAGTGAATTAATTGCTCAGTTTAGAGATTATGTGATATTTCCTGCTGAACATCAAGAAATCAAGAGGAATCAGCTATGTGTATTTAAAATACTGTTATCACGGGGCTAAAGGTGACATGAGGACACACTATCATCTTAAATATTAAGTAAATTTTGTAGAACAGAGATAATTACCCCTCACAGATGCCTGCACTGTTAGCCACTGCTTTTAGTCAGACTGAAGTGTCTAGCTTTGGAAAAAGCAGATGTGTCACAGGCAGAAAAGCAAGGATGTGCCTCCCCCCTGTGCCGGCAGCACTCAGGACACATGGGTGCTCTGATGCTTTAGGGCTGGAGGTGCAGAAACCTAGAGAGCTCAAGTGCATCTGCTCAACTGGGAGGAAAACAAATTCTTGGTTAGCTCTGCGAGATGATCTGCCCCTGAAATTAAAGAGCAATAATTTTTCGAAATTTGAGCTGAGTACTGAAGAAAATAAAGGGCTGCTGTTTCTTTCTGTGCCTTGTGGCTAAAGGTCTGCCCAGGGACATTCCTAGATTTTCTCCTGCTTTTCCCTTCCATTTCCAGGCTGAGTAGTGGGTTCAAACCCTGTTCTTTAGACTTCTGGTATTTTATGATGCCAGCAATGGTGACTTTATTGCTCTCTGCATGCTGGAGTTGTACTGGTCCTGTGATGGCTTCTCCCCTCTGCCTTCATCCTGCCAGACCTCTGAGACCAGAACTGCCCTGTTTCCTCCTAACTCATGTCCCACCATGCAGGCTTCCTGTAGCTGAGATTCTCCTGTGCTTTCTGAGGTACATGAGAAGCACAGTAAGTAAAGCAGGAAGCACTTATTTTCACAAAATTAACTATTTATCTTTGCATTTGTACTTTTTGGAGAACAGCATACATATTAAACTGCTGTCAGCTGAAGGGAAATCACTTACTGCAGCTTGTAAGGGATTTTACACATCCTTCTGCAAGCCCAAGAATTAGACATCTGCTAGCATGAGGGTTAGAGAAAGTGATGCTAAGTTGAAGAATCTGGGGAAAGCCTGGAAGGTGATGTTGGGAGATTCTGAGTTTTGATGTTGCTCTTCTGAGGAGTGGAGAGGGTATTTAAAATTTCTGTCTCTTGGTCTGTCCAGGCTGCCAGATGTGGACAGGTTCCACTGAAGAAGAAAACTGAGTGTTTGTGACAGACTTTTCAGTGGACTCCTGTAGGTTGTGGAGAGTGAACGTGCCATACTTGGAGAAGGTGCTGGGCCAACAGTCTGGGGGAATGGCATGTCCTTCCTTGGTTGCAGGGACACAGCAGAGCTGTTGCAGTGCCAGCTCCCCCATAATACCCAGTGACCAATTACATTGCTGCTAAACCCAGCCACAGTAAAATCTGTGTCACGCTTAAATTGCTGTTACAAAAATGTGCGGTCAGCTGTATCAGAAACCTTTGCTAGATCAATAAATGAGGCTCCATAAACGTGGACAATATCCAGAGAAATCATACTATCCTTCCCAATGCATACAGCTGTACTGCAGTGGCTGGTCTGAGCATGGTCCTGCATCCAGAATGAACAGCAGTTGCTTAACTGGTGTATAAATCTCCTGTGAGCACATGGCTGTGTGGGTGACACTTAAATGAAGAATGGCCAGGGTAGATGTGACCTTTTGTGTAATTTTGTGAACCTGGAGGATAACTGCTTGTCATGTAGCTTCTTTCTGATTCAGTCTGAGGGTAGAATTTGTGCTTTCATGACTGATCAGATGCAGAGTGTGACTGTTGCATATGAAGGGTTTATCAGCAGCAGGTGCCTGTTTGTCAGAACCAGCTCACCCATGCCAGAACAGCAAGATTTTCCCAGTATTGTTTCTTTTCTGAATTTTTACTTTCTGCCATCATAAATTACTTTCTCTAATGCTTCAGATGGTTTTGACTCACTTTTATTGTAGAGCTTGAAGTTAAATGATATTATGCTGGTGATGGCTGGGGTAGGGTTATTTTTCTTCCCAGTGACTGTGGGGCTGTGTTTTGGATTTGTGCTGAACACAGCGATGATGATAACAGAGGTGCTTTTGTTCCTGCTGAGCAGGGCTTACACAGAGCTCTGAGGCCTTTTCTCCTTTCCATACTGCCATGCTGGCAAGGAAATGGGGAGTATGAGAGGTCAGGAGGAGGCACAGCCAGGACACGCGACCCCAGCTGACCAAAGGAATATTCCAGACCCCATATATAGATGTATAGCAGGATATTCCTGCTCACTGTATAGAGTGGGGGGAAGAAGGAGGAAGAGGAGATGTTTGGAGTGCTGGTGTTTGTCTTTCCAAGTCACTGATACACGTGATGGGGCCCTGCTCTCCTGGAGATGGATGAACTCCTGCCTGCCCATGGGAAGCAGGGAATTCATTCCTTGTTTTGCTTTGCTTTGTGCATGGTTTTGGCTCTCCCTTTTAAACTGTCTTTCTCTCAACCCATGTGTTTTCTGGCTTTTACCCTTCCATTTCTCTCCCAATTCTACTGTTGGGGGAGTGAGTGGCTGTGTGGTGTTTGGCTGCTGGCTGGGGTTTTAAACCATGATAAAATGACTAGAAATCAGGCTGCATTCTTTATCAGACACATTTATAATCCTGTTTTCATGATGCTTTTTCATTACTGGGTAACTTTTGAGGGAGGGAGAGTTTAATGATTCATCATTATTTCAATGAAATTAGAAGTAATGTGTACCAGTTGTAATTCTGACTTTGTAAAATCAGCTGTGAGTGCCAGACTGAGATGGAGTATTGCTGTAGGTAATGACAGTTGCATATCCTCCACTGATTTTTGTGAAGTTTGGGCTGTGCTGAAGGGATCTCATCTGGTATTTTCTGTGTTTGGGACCTTGCAGCAGTGTATTCCCTCCTTTCCCTCATGCCTGTGCCTGATTCACACTGTACAGGCTTTGCTCCCAACTGCAGTTAAAATGTGAATCCTCTCCATCCAAATCTGTGGATGTGTGTACCCTGAACTAATCCTTTTGTTGGCCTGAATGACATGTGCTGTTTATTGAGCTGGGCATTGTGGAATTCCCCATTCTGACTGTTATATCCTCCTCAGGGTGTGTAAGTTCCTGGTCATTGCACACCTGGTATAAACTTCAGCTCTCTGGGCAATGTGAAACAACAAGGGATATAGGAAAATTCCACAAAATACAAATGTGACATGGTGTGAATTGTTCACCACCTGCCTTCTTAATGCTGACACTTTCTACCTAATAATATATATTTGGATTTGGGAGAAACAGCATCTCACCTGTGCGTTCTAACTCCAGAACATGGAGCAAAGGGCAGGCAGAGTCAAGATCAACAGCTGGAGCTGAGATTGTGCATGTGATATTTAACCTTCAAATGAGTGGCAAGGGCTGGGGTAAATGGTGACAGAAAATGGGCAAGTGGTAAATCCAACAAATGGATTTAATATATATGTGGAAGATGTTTGTATGAGTGATTTAACACTACAGTTACCCAGATTTGTCCTGGCCAGGGGCTTGCCACTGAAGCAATTAATTGAATGAGAGGGGCATGGTAACATGAGTTCTTACTGTTCTCAGCTAGGGCTGTGTATGTACATGTGACAAATAAATTGCTGGTGACTGGCAGGGATTGTAGTAAAAGGTGGCATGCCCCTTAGCCAGAGGCAGGCTTTGGAGGCAATTAATCAAATGAGTTGGGCAAAGATATGTGACACCTGTCTCAGATAGCACTGCAAATACACATGCAATTAATGATCTTGATGAAAGAGAGAAGAGATAATTTAAAGTAAGGTGTTCTCTAAAAAGCTAGAAAGTCTTACTAGAAAATTTCTGCCTTAGTTACAAAGGAGTCCCAGCACTTTCAAAGTATCTGGTTTCCAGATAATTCAGTGTGTGCACAAATGAATAGGAAACACAAAGAATTTTCAGTGTCCTAAAATTCCCTCAGCTTGAAAGCTGCTTGCACAAACAATGTACATTGTGTTCAAGTACTGTAGCTCAGCTCCCAAATTTAACATAAAGATAGCAGACATTCCCAAAGATTGTAGAGTGCTCTTATAAACATTTTTGCATCAGGTACTAGGTAATGTAACCTGAGAGTTTGCAAATGTACTTTGCTTTATTGACAGCAGGTATTTTAGAGCTTTTTAGGTCATGACACCTTTTTACAAGCTAAAGGAATATTGATCTAACCATAGTCTTCACCAAAATTATGCTGCATTGCACCTTTGCATGGCAAGCATTAATTTCTAGTGGTGATCTTTAGATTTAAAGAAAAAATTAAAAATGGTAGTAATATTTTTTCCCATGGAGATTTAGCTCATCAGCTGCTTTTAGCTCTTGTTTCTTCTTGCCCCCAGCCCTTTTCCTTCAGAAAAATCACACTTATTCCATCCTGAAACTACTTCTCCATTATAAGAATATCCTTGAGTCACTACTGACTTAACCAAAAGCCTCCCAATGCAAACAGTTAACAGTGAAGGCTGATAATGTGCTGAGTTTTGCCTGCAAAGCCTAACACAAGGTCAGATCTCTGTCCTTTCAGGAGCTGCACCTAAAAATGATGACCCCTATGCAGAACATTGACAGGCTTCACATGTTATGTTTGTCTTCTTCATACAACTGTTCTGCAGTGGATGTATCATTTGGGTTTTGATCCTACTACCAAAATGAGTTATTTAGGAATGTTGTCCTTAGATTTATCTTCTACTGTAATCCCAGGCATTGCTCCACAGTGAGAATATCCCTGATGCAAACTTCTGGAGACTTCCTCAGCTCTTTTGTAGCAGGATTTTGTGTGAAGTCTGCAGAGCTCTTTTCTGAAATATCCCTACCTTGCTGAAACGGACAGGAATTGATACTTAGCCTTTATTAACCCAAGCTTAACATGTCATCAATTATCTGAAGAAACGTTTAAGATTTTTTTTCCAGACTTGTCATGGCAACTCATGGACTTTCAAGATAAAGCACAGAGATAGTGTTAGCTTAAATGATGAGCAAACTGGTTGACAAGCACAATGGGAGATGATCTTTAGTATGTACATTAACAGCTTGCCATTTCAGAGAACTCCTTTTAGCTGAATTGAGTGGCACTTTTGTTCTCTTTGCAGTTTCATTCCCACAGCAGGGAGAATACAAGAAAAGGAAGAGCAGGACCCTACAGATGGCAGTCTGATCAGTTAATTTCAACAGCAACAGAAAAGGAATCTTTTCATCTCCTCATAAGCCTCTGCCCATTGCTTGCAGGGTCCCAAAGAAAGGAAGAGAGCACGAGAGCAGGGTACCCTGAGGCCCCACCACTCCCACAAGGTCAAACTCGTTACCTGCTCTGTTGCCACTTCTAAACTGTACCTGCCAAAAAAGGATTAACAGAGATCTTTTGATTTTTTTCTCCCTACCCTAAGCAAAACACAAAAGCAGCAGTAGAAAAGTCTTAAGGAGAACCAGGATGATGATACCAAGATTCTTTAGTACAGAAGAGAAACAATCTGTATTTAATGTGTTCAGAGACATAGAAATTATTTGCAGGCTGGTTATCAATCCTTCCAGTAGTCTGCTGGAACTTGGAGATATGAGGTAGCTGCTGGAGTTGTCAGTGTTTGGAGTTAAAGAAGAATGAATGCATTGCTGTCAAATGATCCTTCTGTATTCTTATTTTTTTAACCCTGCTTTATTATTCATGTGCAAGCAAAATAAGAGGACAACTGGATGGGAATGAGAAACTAACTAAAAAAAAAAAATAATCTGTCTGAAACATAGAGACTTATTCAATAGAGCTGGGTTGTCTTTTTCTGGAGAGCAGTTTGAAGAGAAGATTCATGTTGGGACCACATTTCATATTTCTTGTTGGTTTCTCACCAAGCCTGTTCTGTATGTATTTCAATATGCAGGTGTTAATGAAATCAGTTTAATTCTGTTCATTACATCTCTGTTGGAACTGGTCCAATACACTCTAATAACACTCAACCTGCTAATTGTTTCCCAATGAAAATGGAGATGGGTCAGTCTGAACCTATAGGACTTTATTATTGATTACCTGGAAGCTTGATTGATGGTCTTTGCTTAGTTCTTAATGAATTAATCTGCATTAGTGATGAGGAAAAGTAGAAACAGTTTTGATTTTTGTCCTACTGAAGCTGTGGACGTGTCTTAAATTTCGCAAACCAGCAATGGACAAATGAGGACTCCAGCTCAGCAGAGTTAACCACAGGCTTCAGAATACTAATTTTGGTCTTCATTTTGCTTTTTCTTAGAATGAAGCCTGAGTCTACAAGCATTTTTTCTTTCATCTTTAGCTTTAAAATTGCTCAATATCAGTTTTGCAGTCAAGTCAAAGCTGGAATTTGGGTTTCCCCCTTGTAAGCCACATTGAAGTTTGCTGTAAATCCACTTGACTGTTTGGTTGGCAATGATATAGGATTTTTGTGCCATCTTAATGTGCCCTGTTAGAAAAAGCCATAAATAAAATAGGGTTCTCAGAGGAGTACCTTTAGGGCCAAAAATATTCTCCCTAAAATTTGGAAATCCCCTAATTCAACAATGCTGGGATTTTTTTCCTTTAAAAAGGAACAATTCTTCTCAGCTTGTGAAATTCTGTACCAGTAATTATTGGTACTAATCTTAAAAGAAATATCATGGAGTGGACATATATGTGCACTTGCACACATATGTATTTCTCTATGCACAAACAGCTAGATTTTGAATTTAGCTTCCAGAGATTTATTAAAGTGACTTGTGGTGTCACCTCCTGCTTTATAGGAGCCCTTTAGTTAAAAAGATATGAGGGCAGTGATTGTAAAACCATCATGTTACAAACATTAGTTAATGCTTCTGTCAGTCAGCTCTCTCTGGTGTGCAGTAGTCTCACATCAGAAGGCATTAATCTTGCACTGGCTGATAGACAGAAATGCAGTATTGCTCTTCTGTTAAATCAAAATGTGCCCAGTCCTTTGCAGAAATGTGTTCCACTCCTGCCAGTGAGAGGTTCTGCTCTTTTGGCAACATGCTGTGTTCTTGCCTTGTCATAAAAGATTCTGACTTTTCACTAATGTACATAAATCTTTGGTTTTCAACACTGGAAAATAGTGCAGGTCACTCTAGACCTAGAAGGACCCCAAATCTCCTATATTAGTTCCTCAAAACAAAAGGACTTGAGGGAATGTAGCTGTACTAAATAATAAAAAGCAATGAAAACAGCCACAGTTTGGTGCTGAAAGTCCAGTTCTATTCTTCTGTTCCCTTTGCTGTCCTCAGCTACAGCCTCTGAGAGCTCCCACCTCCGCTTCAGTTTCAGGAAGGTCTCATCCCTTTGTCTGTTTATATATGTCAGTATACACCTTTGTATGTGTATGCATGCCTGGATCTTCTTGTACCTTCTAGCTCTTGTCCTTAGAACCTTTTGTACCTCTTTTTTGTAAGACCTTCTGAGGAGGTTTCTTTGGGTTGCTTATTGTCAGTCTTGGCTGATTCTGTGGTTTCTCACTGCTAGACCCTTGTTCAATTTCCAATTTTTGTTTGTTTTTTTCTCTGGACTGCTTTCCTTGTGGATTCTTTAGCATGTTTGCTATTAGGTTTTTATCTTCTTGAAATGTCAAACCCACTGCATCATGTACTTTCTAATTTATAAGGCCTTTGAAGTGGGGGATGATATTTATTGTGTTTACATGATACTTTGTGCAAGGTTACCAGCTTGATAGGCCTCTAAGCATATATTCTGTTATATTTAATGTTGAAATTTTGCTATGTGTATTGGCTTGCAAATTACCTTTTTGTCTTTAAAATGTAGAAGTTTTTTCCTGTTGTTTTTCCAGGACTGATAAAGACTTTGCCCAGCTGTGAGTAAGAAGTAAGCTTAGTTGCTTCTTCCACAGTGCTGTTAGGTATTTATTAATTGGGTCCTGTACAAACCAGATTGCAACACAATTCACTTCTCCCTCTTTCCAAGTTGAACCCATCTATTGCTAATCACTGAACTTAGGTGTAGCACTGAGCTTGTTTCCTGTCTATGAATTGTGCCACCATTGCTGTACTTATTAATCTTTATATACTAGCATTATACAGTATGGTCTAAAAAGCTTTCCTGGACCTTTTATTTCCAGTACCTTGTATTTCTAGCTCGAGTTCCAAGAGCTTTTCATTGCTGTGCTCACAAAAGTTTTGCTGAACATAAATTCCCCTTTAAACATCTTCCTGGACCAGGCTATGCAGCCTGCCTGAATAATCTTCTGTTCTTTGCCTGATCACTGAGTTTAGGATCTTTGCCTGTGCTACAGCTCTGTAGCTTTCTAGCTTGGCCCTTAAATCTGTTTTTAGTGTGGATGCCATGTAGGCTTTCCTCAAATGCTTACCCTATTGAAAAATTGCACTTTTCTAGGGCAGTGTACAAGCCAGTGCTGTTAAGAATGGTGATGTTACAAAGGCTTTGAGCTGTAGAATGCTATGGATTTTTTTTCAGAGAAGTTCTTTTCACTGAGGGTCCCACCCCAAGCTGAGCTTTCTGCAGTTTGGTGTGAGAGAAGAGCTCTGTTATATTCAGAGGGATTTGAGCTACTGCTGGTTTTAAAAGAGAAAGTATCAAAAAGGGGTGCAATAGAAACCCTAAAGCACATGAAACCACTTCCACAGTGTTTGTTGTCTTTTTTTTTTTTTTTTCTTTTCTTCATCTCTGCTTGCTTTACAGTTCTGGATACAGAATATTCTTTGTTACTTCTCTTGGACTGAATTCTTCTTTTTTTGACTGTTCTGATACTGTCCTTAGTTGCAAAAATAAGATATGTTGCCCCACTAGTAGGAGTATATTTTTTTCCTGTGCAGTTTTCTCTTCCTCCCTGCTGTTCATGAGCATAAAGGGATACATTTTTAACTCTCCTAGTACTAATTATGTCGCCTGATCAGTCTTTTTAAAACCGACAACCCTTCCCAAGGACAGTCCTGCCTCTGGGCAGACTCATATTGATGCTTCTGTGTTTGGAGTGTTTTAAATCCTTGCACTCTTCAGACTAATCTGAGCCATCTCTTGGTATCTTGGGGAAGAAAAAAATTCCCCCACAAACCATTTGTATTGCCCTTGCACATTTGGCATATGCCTTGCTACTTTAGGTCTCCTGGATATGAAATGTTCCAGTAGCTGAAAATGATGGAAAAGCAGGACTTCAGGCATTCTGTGGAAAGCTGATGTAGGAATGTGGAGCAGGAGAATATTGAGAAACTATTTTATTAAATTCCAACCAAATGTTAACTATCCTTTGTATTGGTTTGATGCTGTTGGTGCTCTCCTTCCCTGCTGTGTTCTCTTGCTTCTTGTCCTCCGAGAGGTGGAATTTATCACCTTGCAGGCAGATGGGGCATTTGGCAGAAGCAAGATCCAGATGTAAAGCTTTGGAAAGTTCCCAATAGCAGCATCTGGGCTTGGCTCTGGCTTACTGCCTGAATTCCTAGTGAACTCAGAACAGCTGGCTGTGGAGCTGCCTCTGGGGTTATCTCGGGGGTGGTTGCTGCAGATCTGGCTGTGAGATCAGATTCTCCTGACGTCCCTCTCCACTCGGAGGAAATGTACCCACACATTTACATGCAGAAATCTTTTTGTAGCTCAGACTTCAAATGTACTGTATAAAATATGAGCATGTATCTTTTTGTACCCACAAGATGAGTGATCTGGAAATCTGCATGAGGAATAAGCTTGTGTGTGTGTGGATTCATGTCAATGCATTTCTCCGTGAGAATATGGATAATTGTTAGCAGATTCTGTACTACTATGACTGCTTTGACTCCAAGTGCATGGGCATATGCCAGCAGATTATTTGGCTAAATATCTTTTCATTTCATGTAGCAGCAGAACACTGTAGGTTTTGGGCATGTTGCCTTCTGTCCATTTTATTTAAAACACAGCCTTGCGCAGTTGAATCGTGTTGCCTTCATTATGTGAAACTTAGTTCTGTGCACAGGTCTGATAAAGACTAATTTTTCAGACTTAAATGGCTCCTAATTCAGTGTCAGGCTCTCTTTGCAGTGGGGATATTCACTACTAGATAGATTTCAGTGCAGTCAAAACAAAACAAATGTGCACTGAGTCAGTATTTTATAATGTTCACCACAGCTGTCTACATCATGAATGGAGAACAGTCTGTCTTCTATTTATGGTAAATCATTGATTAGAATGCACTTGAAATATTGTGTTGAAAATACATATATGTTGTCTATGCAGATATATTTCAAAATTTATCCCTCTGTGTGTAGTGTGGAATATATTTATAATTAAATGTCCAGACTTGTGAATTTTGGTGCTTCAGGATAAAAAAAGAAGTATCTTTTATATATATATGATCTTTTAAAAAATAAAATTGTCATAAATGTTTATTTGGAATGACTTCCATTGGATTGACTACTTATTAATATGTAAGAAAGAGAGGCCTAAAATTGAATTTGACTGCTTCAATGTGTACCTCTGGATGCATCCATGCTGTTTTCATACATACTTTCATGGAAAAGTAGAAGAATAGGATAAGTTTAGGGTGAAAAGTGTTTGAAAATGATAGAATTTTAACCACTGATTTGTACTAAGTCCTTGGCAGGTGTTTTTCATTGTTATAGCTACTGAAAGTTTACTTCAATCAAGACTGGTTGAGTCTTACAATGTGAACTGGTTCATCTGCACTCATAACCCACTGGGAATTTAATCACAGCTTTCCTTTATGGTAGATCGAAATATACAAATACAAAGGCAAGAAGTTTTGCTTCCTGGCAAGTTTTTCTTATTTCCTTGGATCAAATTTTCAGTACAAGAATGGGGAGCAGTTTCATTTCTTCAGGTCATCTCTGCTAAAGCATCTCTCTGGGTGTTTTAGTGCTGCAGGTGCTGTCCATGGAGACATTCTGTCTTTGACATCATAGGGAAGCCTGTACAGTTGCTTGCAGTGCAGATTCCCTGCTAACAACTGAGATGTGGAAAGAAGGTGATGGCAGAGAATTTTTGCAGTTGGGGAAACACATCTGTTTTTCTCTCTCCTTTTAACATTGAAGATGCTGCTCTCACCAGCTCTGGCTGTTCTGGGGGAGTTTGGTGGGTAAAGGCAGAGGCATCAGCCAGCACTGGGGTGTACCTTGTGCATGACCTCTGCCAGTCAGGTCAGGTTAGCAATTGCTGCATCAGACACAGCAAGCACTGATTCCCCTGTTGTGCCTTCCTCTCTTCCTAATTACTGAGATCCATCTCTTTCCATCACCTAATACTGAAAGTGCAGAGTGCATGGGAAAGTATTTCTGTCATGTGGAACAGAGATAATGGGGGAATCATAAAGGAGAACGGTATTTTCTCTATTTCAGACTACTTTTCTGCTATTCTTATACTCCTTTAGGTATAAAAAAAGGTAATAGTATTTACTTTTTTAATTTTAGAACTGTAGCAGGTGGTGGGAAAAGACAGGATGAGACAAAGCATTTCACTTCTCATGATGCAGTTTGGGGCCATACCTTGTTCACTGCTTTTAAGTTTACATGATTTACTCCCACAGACCTACTGTCCCTGAAAGGGTGGTTGCTGCACTGATACACCTAAATCTACAGCTGCTGGGTGTAGTTTAGGACAGGTGCTGAGTAGTAAGTCCTGCTGTTGTGCTAATCACCAATAACTTCCTAAAATGAGTTGGTAGTTGGGAAGATATGTTAACATTTTAAAAGCAGTTGTCTTGGCTCATCAGGTACAAGGTCTAAGAAATACAGAGCAGAAATTGGTTGAATACCTCTAAAAGCCAAAGTACTATCTGGACCTGCTTGGTTTCTCATTCTTTGTTTTTAGAAAAGTGGTTTTTCTGGCACCCTCTTGGGATTTGTTCTGGAGAAAATGGTAGAATCTGTGGCAAAACCCTCTGCCTTTTTAGCTCAAGCAGTGAATCTGTCAGCAAGCATGATGTGTGAACTGCTGTGACTACAATGGAATTAAAGCTAAAAAGAATAATTTTCATATTATAATGCCATTTAGTCTGTCACTTGCAATCTGTCTTTTAAGAGCAGTTCTAGGTCACTGACTTGTTCTTAACTTTCAATTTCAAAACTACCATGGAATTTTGCTCAAAACCCTCTTGAATAAGACAAAAACTGTCTGTTCAGTTTCCTGGGTGCAGCAAGAACATATGATTATGAAAAAGATATTGAGAAAATTATAGAAAAAAAATCTTCTTTCTCTCAAAGAGTGTAGCATTGCTTTTAAAAGGGACTTTTCCCTTTGACAGTAGTTTGGTTTTGGTGTATTCTGAATAATAGAAATCTACTTTTCCAGTGTTCCATATGACAGGGAAAACTGTTTAATCAGCATTACGTCTTCAAAATTGCATTTAGCAAATAAAAGTGTGGTGGACTTTAAATACAAATAAGAGCCATCCCTTGGATCTTCTTTTAACTGCAAACCTTTAAAGAAATTATATTTTTACTCTCAGCAAATTACCAAGGAGAAAAAAAATGACAAGTGTAATCTATTTTTTCCACAGCTGGTCGGTTGGCCAGAGTTTCTCATCAAGGAGTACATGCTGTTTGCTCCCCAGATGGACAGGCTGTGTGAGTAACAAATCCACAGAGCCTGGGACACAAGGTAGAAATTACACTGCCTGTGCTTTTAATCTTGCATAGCTCTGCTCATTGGTAATTGCAGGTGGCCCATATCCAAATGAGACTCCATTGGGGCAGTATCCTGTTTCTTGTCAAAATGAGTCCTATTAAAGCCTCAACTGGAATTAGGCCAAAACACTGAATTAATTATGGGAGGGAGACTTATTTTTAAAAAGTTGAAGCCCCATAATGGTGAAAATTAGACACTTAAGCACCATCAACTGCAACTGCAATTTTTGTTTCTTCTGCTTGGTCCGTTTTGTCTGCCTGGCTCAGTGCTACAATGAGAGATGATGAGCAAAAATACACAAGAATGTGACTGTGAGCACTTGTTCTGGGGTGTCTGGGTAGTGCTGGAGCAGCAGTGCTTGAACAGTGCCTCAAGAATTCCCTGAGGCTAGGACAAGAAATGCTGCCTGTGCTCTGGCACAGATATTTGGGTCACATCTTGCTCATCTTGCTTTCCCTTTAATTTAAAGCATGTTTGCTGCTGTCCTCGTTCTGCCCAGGAGTATTCCTACTTTATCAGTGAAAAGGCATGGAGATTTCAGACTTTTTTGTGAGAGTCTTATTAGAAAGTCTGAATTACAAAGTGATTCCATACATAAGCCTTGAACTGTTTCCTTGGGGACACCAACTCCCCTCTCCTCATACAGTCTAGATGTTGAAGACCTGCATTTTCTTCTTCCTGTGCTTTTGAGATGCCATTCCAGAGCTCAAACCTCTCAAAGGTTCACTAAAATGCTACTGGGCATGTTTGAAAGTGATATGTCTAATTTCTAAAGAAAGCCTCGAGGCAAAATGCTTTTCTCTTACTCTGATTTAATCCTGCCGACTCCTAAATCATTATACTTTTAAACTAGGCATGTAAACAGCAGAATCCAGACTCATTAGTGTGAGACTTGGAGGGCTGCTGCCTGGGATGTCATGGTAACTGGAGCTCTCTGCTTTCCCCCCCATTTCATGAGTGCTGTGGGGCTGGAGCAGAGCAGAGGCCAGTCCACTCTGGTGCTGATCTCCTGGGACAGCACTGAGAGGGTTCTGGGCTTTCAGCTTGGCTCAGTGGGCTCTCTTGGTCCCTCTTTTTAAAAAAGTCTCACCCCTGCAAATCATGCTGGAGCGTAAACTTGGTGCTGACTGTGTGGATTAGAAGTGAGATACTTCTGGTTGTTGTAGGTGAAACCTCCTCAGAGCTCTTTGTGTCTGCCCTCCCTTTCTGGCTGGTCTGGCCCTGATGTATACACAGGGAAGATGTGTGGACATGGGTGTAGGAAAATGTTAGATCTGGAAAAAATGTAATCAAATTAATTTATTTAAAGTCTCCTGCTGAATGGAGATATTGCAACATGTCCTTGTTTTATCTGGTGTCTGGAAGTCTCTTGGTGTGGGTACCCACTGAGCTCATGCAGTATCCAGCTAGGACCAGAAGGAATCTCTCTGCACAGCCCTTTGTTTTCCCTCGTAACGATCAAAGCTGAATTCCTGCTGTGACATTACCTCAGGATCCCATGTCCACTCCTGCCCTCTTTTCTATGGTACAGAATTAAGCAAGCTGGGGTGGCTGCAGCCCTTTTTCCCTGTGAATGAAGGGCTCCTGGCAGCATTCCTTGGTGGTGTTTGATAGAGCAGTTACGGAGTACGTGAGTCCCGGGCTGTCAGACTGCAATCTGTCTCAGCACAGTTTTGCTGATAGTTCCACAGCAGATGCCTGTGTGGGCTGATTTCTTGTAAGCCCTGTAGACTACTTTATCTTCAGCAACCTCCTCAAACCTCGAGGTAATTTAGATAAAGCATTTGTGCCCTTGCTCAACTTCATGATCAATATTTAACTGCTTTGCTATTATAAAGATACCTTGCTAACGAGCACACGGCGTGCACCGTCTGCTGGAGTGCACATTTGTTGGTAATTTTTCTCCTCCCCAAGAAAGTAACACAAGTCTGTATGCAAACAACAGCATCAATAAGCAGCATGTTTATATCAATATAGAAAGGATAAATCTGAGCAAGCTACAGATAAAAAATACAGTGTAGTTCTTGTGTAGCTGAAAAATTAGAGAAAGGCTGTTTGATTTTTCTTTTTCTGAGTGTGTGTTGTTTTTCTTTTTTTCTTTTTTTTTTTTTTTCCCTCCCACTTTGGTGGGAGACAAGAAAAATCTTCCTAAACAAGTCATATTGCCTGAAATATTACACCTCTGCACCACAGGTATAACACCTACATGATTGAACTTTTAATCTGGAAAATAATCACAGCCTTTTGTTTGGTTTATGCCTGCTCTGTCCTGGTTTTGGCAGCAGCAAGTGTAAATGTTGTTAGTCCTCTAGAGTCTAGAATGACAAGGCCAGTTGGAGTTCTGGAATGCCAGGTGATTCTCATACTGCTGGGTTATCAGAAGGAAATGGAGAGCTGAGAATTTGGACAGTAACCATTCCTGCTCCTTTATGCTGTAAGAAAGAGATGTGAAGAAGCCAAATGAAGTTTGCTGAAGGGACAGGTTTGTTACTGACCTCAGTGAGTGCAGAGTAAAATGTGTTCCAAAATAGGTAAACTGCTATTTTTGCTGTCATTGTTCTGAGTAGGGGAAAAAGCTCAGCTAAAGCCTGGAGAAGTGTTTGATGAACACCACGGCAGCTCAATGCTCAGTGCTCCCCATGGCTGTGCATGAATTGCTTTAGGAGTCTGTCCTTCTGTCTGCCAGGAAAAAAAAATTAAAAATTGGCCGTTCTCTTCTTTCAGGCCAGTTGTGAGCAGTGGTGTCTTATGGTTCCTCCAGCAGCCCTGCATGCTGATGCACTCTCAGCATTACCCAGCCATCAGCTCCCAAAGAAAACTGTAAACTTTGTAAACTTTTCACAACAAACAGGTTTCAGAGCCTTGAGTGGGATGTGACTCATGGGTTAGTGGCACCCACCCCACAGACCTCCTGATGTGCCTACAGCATGTCAGCATTTTCCCCTCCTTCAGAACCACATGCCAGCAAGTGCCCAGAGAGATTTCTTCTTCCACTGGGTCATTGCTTTTGTCATCCTGGGCTGCAGTAATCGGGTCAGACCAGGCTGAACTTTCTGCATTTGCGTGAGAGAGAGGAACCTTTACTGTGTCATTTCAGTGTTATTTCAGAGTTGATTTAATTAGCCCTTTTCATTTTTAGCTCATGCAGGAAGCATCCTTTTTTCTTACCCACTTAGCCAGAAACATCATGGGCAGTTTTTATGGGCTTGCTGCAAAAAATATCAGAGCAGCAGCCTTGAACATTCTCTGAAAGCAGTGTTTGTGGCACTTGTGTGTGGTTACATCTGCCAAGGCAGCCCTCTGTGTCCCAGGAGAATTAGGGTCAGACATTGCCCCCTCTAATGATGAGCAAATAGGGCTTTTAATGTGAGCATATCTGGGCTGAAATATAAAACAAGGGAGCAAGCTGTTCATGTATTGGTGGTAGCATATTCCAAAGATGTGAGAAAAATAATTGCAGCTAAATTCATTGGGCTATTGATACACCTGGTAAAGATAGTGAATAGCAGAGAATTGTTGCTGGTGTGTAATCAGCCACACTAGAAGCAAAATGCTGGTAAAGGCTCAAGTAAAATGTGATGGAATCTAGAATTGCATCTTGGATCCCATGGCAAAGATGTGGCCTGATCCAGAATTCAATGCCAAACTTCTTCTGGCTTCAAGAAAGTTGGAATCTGAAGGCTGGAAATTAGCAGAATATTTACCTAAGGCTGGCCTTCAGTTTTCCATACAAAATGCAGCATGAGAGAATTAGGAAGCTGATGAAAAGATGAATTTTGAAGTGCAAAACTTAGCACCCTGGCCATGGCAAAAATATTTTAAATCTGTGCAGGAATACACATGGAAATATACATTGAACTCATCTCCAAGACAGGAGTGCTATAGTAATTGCAACTTATTTATGTAAATGCTGCTACTCATAGGAAAGTGGTGCATTTTATCATAAGCAAAATCTTTATCATAAGCATTTTATCTTTCCTCTTCTAAGCCACTTTTAGCAAAAGACATCTTCAGCGTTCAAAAAGCTACAGGAAGAGCAATTTCAGGACATGTTGGACTCCTTAAACACAATGCTTTTCCTTGCAGCTCAGTTTCTCCTGAGCCTAAGCTTATATTTTTCTTTCAAGAGCCTTGGCTTCCTTGAAGGCTTGTTCCACCTGAGGAGAGATGTCCCTGTCTTGGTGTCAGCTTTGATTCAGAAGGTAATGCTGCATGGGGCCAGGAATCCGTGGCCTTTCCCACCAGCTGGCCATCTATCATTTCATTACAGAAAAGTTACCAAATTGAAGTGTCCTGGCTAATTCTTCCAAAGCAGCTGTAGAGCTGTCCAGTATCTCACCAGGCAAGGGTGCACGCTGTCTCAGTTGATAATAGTCTGTGATAGCATTAGCAGATGGCAGAACATGGCCTGCCTGTGGAATCTGACCCACAGGGATCTTCCAACAGTGCCTGTTTTCTCAGGGAAGTTCTTGAGACATCCTCTTCTCTTTCTGGTCCAGCATGAACTGTATTTAATTTCTCATAGAAATGAAGGAAGGTATCCCACTGCTGGAATCTGGCCTTGTGACTGCTAGTGACTAGCTGAGAAATGAAGATTTGCTGTTAATATTAATCCCTAGCATTTCTTCAAATGAGACTGTAATGAAATTTGATATATCATTTTTTTAAGTACCGGCACAAGAGGTATTTTAGATTTAACAACTGCAGTATCTTTGCTTCTTATATTTTTCATTAATCTTGATGTGCTTAATTAGTTGCCGTTCCTCAGTGGAAATGTTTGACTAGAGCAGAATGAGACTAATGAAATCTCTTGGGTTGCTATTGCTGAAAAGGACTAAGTGCTAGAAAGACACCAAACCTGGCTAAATATGGTGTTTGTTCCTAGGTTAGTGCTATGTGACAATGTTGCATATGTAAAAAAATAAAAATGTTTGAAGATATAAGCACAGAATAACATGCTTTTGTATTTTTCTGGTGTCCGATTCCACAGGAAATGTTTTTTTAATTGTGACCCCTAGTTTGTAGGGCAGGTATAGGGAACCTATGTGCAGGCTGGAAGTCTGTGCATAGAAAGAGCTAATGGGAGAAGTTAATCTCTGTTTTGAAAGCCCAGCACAGAGCTTTGCAAATACCAGTGTACCAAACCCAAAGTGTGTAAATTCCAACTCTAGGATAGGCAAAATAGGCTACAGTTTTGAAATTGGATCAAAAAAGATAGAAATATGTTTGAGACATAACTACATAACTGAATAAAGTCTGAAATCTGAGGGGAAAAACCCTCTGTTCCTAGCACTGAGATCACCCACATTTGCAGAGTGGTTTGGACTAGGTTCTATATTTCCTAACTTTTACCTGAGAACAGTATTTAACATTTTTAATTTGCTTGTTCAAAAGTCTGCATCCATGGCTTTCTTCATTTTTAGCCAGAGCATGGCAGCTATCAGGGTACAGTATAAAGGCTTACACTGAATATTGGCTTATTTGAGACCAGATTCAATCTCTCTGTTCATTGTTTGGAAGGAAGAAATGGCATTTATCTTCTCCCCAGCATTCAGCATTAGTGGTCACTATTGCAGAACTCCTTCCATGCTGTGATAACAGTGTAACAGATAGTATCATCTCTGTCTTCAGAAGAATAGGAAATAATGAGCCAGATTCGCTTCTGTTCCGGTTCCATTGAAGTTGGGGAAATTATATCAGCAGGAAGTTTGGCCTCCTGCATGTTAATTGAGCTCTTTTCAGTTCAGTGCTTTGTCTTAGTTTAATTTTTAAATTATAGCCATAAATTGTGCCTAACAATGCTATGTCAAGACCTGCCCTACTGCCAAGTGCAGCCTTTCAGATTCAGTCATTGCTGCAGCAGTGAGGTCGTGAGGCACCCTTGGGCTGGTTTCTAAATAAAACACAACATTTTCCACCAGCAGTTACCTGCTGCCTGTGTGTGCCACCTTCCAGTGCCTGATGAGACTTGTACCTGTGAAATTAAGAGTCATGTGGCAGAAGGATGGGGAGCATATGTCTGCCTAAGGAGGCCCAGGACTTGCCACAGAGTGAAGGCTCCGTGTCTTAAGTGAGATTCATTGCCACCAGGGACCTGGCAAACAGATGCAAAGAGGTTTGGTTTGGATGGGTTTCTCCAGAGATGGTGCCAGCCTGGGCTGATCTGTCTATCTTAGTCTGTTTTCCTTTCCTCACATGCAGGAAGAACAGCTGGGAAGGAAGAAGGGAGATGGCATTGCTAGAGGCTCCCAGGTACGGAGCAGCTGCTGTGAGATGCTGGCAGTAATGGGGGAAAAGTGGCTCCCTGAATTAGATGTGAACCTTGGTGCCTAATATTCAACCCAATGCTCATTAAATATTCTGCAGTTCTTGGACGAATAAGCCTCATTTCTTTTGTGTGTGAGCGTTTGAGAAAGTGTCTGTTTATCTAATTTATCTGGTTTTAATTGCACCTAACTTTATTTAATCAGTCTTTATTACTGTATTCTCTGTCTGTAAGTGATCTCTCTTCTACTAGATTGCTCATTCTTTTTACTGCAGGTGCAGCCTGAAAGCTGAAATAGATGATACCACAGAAATAGTTTTTCAAATTTGTAAGAATTCATGAGCATTGCCTAGAAAGCAGATTTTGGATCGCCTTCAGGGGGGAACACATTAAAGCCAGGTACTTGTAAACTCTTTTACAACATATTAGCAAAATAACAACGTGTAAAATAAGCATCTTCATCATCTAAGAACATCTGATGTTGGTCCATTAACTGCCTTCCTCTTTGGCTCAAGCTGCCAGTGGTCTCCATATCCAGCCATCATTTGGTATTATAGCCAAGGAATTGCCTGCTGTTTTAGAGAAGTGACCAAGTTTAAATAATGTACCAGGGATTTGGATTATTTTCCTTTAAAAAACATTATGCCCCATGTCAGTTGGAATCATCTTGAGAAATGTTCCTGTATGCAAACACCTAATAGAATTACATCTTGAAACCCTTAATTTTGTCATTAGCAATTGTTATTTCCTCTTAGGCCAGGTAATTAGTCGTACATGAGAAAAATACAATTCTTCCTTCATTTATTAATGGAAGTATCAAGGGTTACATTTGGAAATGGTATTATGGTACACATCTGTGTCTATTCAAATTAGGAAGGTTTTAATGATACCTCAAGAATTAGAAAAGCAATTGCTTAACTAAACTGAGGGAATTCCTACAAATGAAGGCTTTATGTTTATACAAGATTAGTTTAATCTGTGAATTGTTGCATAATTAGTTACATTATGCAGGAAAAATTAGATATCCTTTTTTTCAACTCTTTGTAGGTATGCTGTCATCAAGCTACAAAGAGCTCTGACTTTCTAACTGCTCTTCATTAAATATCATAATTACTGTTTTGTAGGTAATGTCCTGCTTTGGCAATGTGTGAAATTAGTGTCCTGAGATATTCTGAAAGCTTAGAAGTGCATGTGTTAAAAAGTCCAGACCAAGTGTTTATTTAAAATAGAGAGATATTCAGTTTCCTATCCTGTAGTTTTAATTACTGATACCTAAACAATTTTATGTATGATGTGGAGGGAGCAATCTGACAGTTCCTAATTGCTTTTTTTTTTGTGTCTTGATACAAGCTTACCTTGTTGGCTTTATTATATGGAAATACAATCACTACCTTATGAAGAGATGTTAGTTTCCCATATGGCTCAATTCCATGTACCTGGCAATTGGGATTACATTCTAAGGGTATCATGGCATTTGTTAAGAAGGGTGAAGGTTTCAGAAGGGGTTACTGTCTGCTTCAGTGGTGGATCTTCCCTACATGTGCCAGCAATGTCAAAAGACAGGAGAGCCACAGTTCATGGAACCTGCTTTGTCCTGGCATCTGCATGGCAGAACTATGGTTCAGAAGAAGCTAAGGCAAAAGTCAATGTTTCCAAAGCTGTGAGTTGTGGGATGTGAGAATGTGAGAACCATCAAAAATCATCCATCTAAATGTATCTTGGATCAACCATCAAAACAAACTTATTCAAAACCATTGAAAAGTCCACATTTCCACACAGTGTGAGGGTGAGCCTGCGGGAGTTTTCCTGGGTTTTAGATCTGCTGCTGCAATTGGGTGCTAGACCAGGATTTTGACAATGAAATAAAAGTGGTATAAACACGTGGATCCATGTTTTGGGTTTTTAAACTCTTTCCATCTCAAAGACAGCTGGGAGGTGTTAGGAGGGTTTTGGTTTGGTTTTTTTGACACCTGTGTGCACCTTTTGGAAAAATGTTCAATCTCTACTTTAAAGTGCACAAAACTGTCTTGAGAATTTGTGATGAGAAAGTCCAGGAAATGTGATTGCTGGGCAGAGAGCTGACCTGCTGAGAAGGCTGCTCACAAGAGACTGGTGCTTTTCAAGTACCTTGACATCAGGGAATGTCTGGGTTCCTGGCAATGTAGACTCTTTGCCTTTAAGTAAATGCATTTGAGAATAGATTAGTTTGCAAGCACTTGAATTGATTTAATATGTGTTTACTCTTCAGATATTCACTGTGGCTGTTTACCTCTGCAAGATAAATATTTAAAATTGCATTTGAACCTCACATTAACATTTATGTTAGTGTCATTATAGTTTCCTTTTGTGAATGAGATTTACCTATCAGTCTTAAAGCTGTAATAAGAATGAGTCTATTTTTGTAATTTTCAGCTTCTAACGATAATCTGCCATAGGGTTGAATTAATTTTGTGGTATGTTTACTGCTCATTCATCATCAGAGTCAAAGCAATGAAGCAGTCATCAGGGGGAAAAGCATTGTGGTTCTGTGAGCAGTGCAGGATGACAAGCCTTGCAGTGAAATCCACCTGCAGCACAGTGCAGCCACCTACTCCCAGGCAGTGAACATGTATCAGGGGACTGAACAGAGGTCTCCAGGGCCAAAGTCATGACAGCTGAACAAGAAACTGGTTGCAGGCATTTATTTCATTCTGGAGCTTGTCACTAGAAGGGAAAGGACCCAGGTTATGGCCATAGTTTTCAGTTTCCAGTAGCTCACTTGCCAGGAGCAGAGTGCAGAATTTCTGTTTCACCCATGGCTGCCCAAGGAGTGGCTTTGTTGTTGCTCTTAAGTGTACCAGGTTTGTGTCAGTGACTTAGGAGTGAAGGTTCCTTTGCTGTCTCTGTGTTTGCTTATGTCTGAAAATAGTGCCACTACCTAAATGGCTTCTTCCCAAGATGGGATTATCTTCCAGTTGCTGTTTTTTTAGCTTTGCATTAAGTTCAGGAGTCTATCTGACAGGAGCAGGGGCACTGCAGAGTTTAGCTTTTCCAAGTTCTCACTTACAGAAGAAATCTGATATTCCCTTGTGTCCAGACTAGATTTTTCTTTTTCCATTCTCTAAGGACTTACATGAATTCATATTTGGTTGGACTTTGGAGTTGATGGTAAAATGCTGAAGAATAATTCTGAATTTCTGTACTTTGTGCAGAGTTTTCACGAGTGTTTCAGAACTTTTCCACTCCATAGGCAGTTAATAACATCATTATGAAAATTTTAGATTTCTCAGTTCATCTAGTGCTAAATTCTATCAAGGGAGCAGCATGGTTGTGTAATGGCATGGGTTTCATTAGTGGGAACTCTGTGGTTACAGAAATATTGTACTGAAAGTCAAATACCAAGGTATGCAGTCAAGGCCCTTCTGGTTTTGTAAAGGATAAAGACTTTCATCTTTCTTCCTAATTTCCCATTTAATAATGGAAAATTATTTAATGGATAACTGCATATACACTTTTCCTCCCCTAAGAATTAAGAATGTAATTATATAGCTGAGAAAGTCTGAGCATATAAAGAAGCAGATTCCTGCTAGAACACCTTACAGGACAGGCAGTGTCCTGGTGTGGCTGGAAATCAGTGCAGGATGTGTTCAGCTTCCAAATATTCCTCATTTGGGTTTGTACACTTTGATACACAAACTAAACAATATTCTTTTTTTCCTCCAGCACAGAGTACTTCTCTGGTGTCTTGTGAAGGATAGCAAGCAGTGATGGCAGAGATCTCTGCAAAACACTTTTGTGTATTGCCTGTGTGATACAATCTAAATGTGCTGTTCTGCCTCTGCAACATGGATCAAACATTGCATCTTGAGTAAGGACAGATAATGGGTGCTCCCCCTTGGGAGATAGAAGATGGCTTGAGGCTGGACTTTTGGCATCAGAGAGATTACTTATATAAGTGATTTTATTTCTCTTTTTCTGGAAGGTTATGGAAATGATACACCTTAATAGAAAAACTAATAGCCCACAGGTCTTTTAGGTAGATTAGCCCTGATTTTGCTGTGTGTTTCTTACTTCATAAAAGACATAAGGTATTCAGAGCAGTAGAGAAAGACTTACAAGAAGAGATACTGTTTTGACAGTTTGGACAAGTAATATGATCTTGTTTGATCTTTATTTTGGAGTGTGAGATGAAACTTTTGCATGTGGCTGACTGTTCCAGCGCTGACTGCAGGACAGAGCTGTCACAATTCCCCTTGCTGCTGCTTCTGGGGGAAGGGGCTGCCTGTGTGAGGAGGAACTCCTCAGTGGAGGTGGAGCTGGTAATCAGGCTGTGTGGCTGTCAGAAGTCTGGGCATTGTCCTGCCCATAATGTGCAGATGTCTCAGGTGACCCTCAGCTGACATTGCTAAGAAAGGGGTCTGGAGCTGGTCCATTAAATCTGTGCAAATGAATCTTAACAACTGACATGATGGCATTGCTCTGGAAAGCATCTGCACCCAGGCACTGAGCAAGTCCAGGGTGAGGGCACTGACAGGATCCAAGTTAAGCATTTTCTTCTGATATTACTGTGAGCAAAGCCAGAGCTGAACACTGCTGCACTCATTTCCTGGGTTTGAACTGGAGGAAACAAGCAGCAGGTGAAGTGTCAGCCACGTTCCATTTCTGGGCTTTTAGTGACCCAAATCCTACTTTTTAAAATCCTAGGATTATTAAATCCTAACTTAAATCCTACTTGTCCATGTCGTCCTGCTTTATACATACAATTGTACTGGTAGGATGGGAAGGAAAGGGAAAATGAAGACCTGAAGAGAGTTGTTACCTCCTGTAACTGGTTTGCCTGCTAGCTCAGGACGACACTTCAGGGTAGATTGTTTGATGTTTGGAGAATGATGGGTAAAGTCTTGCAAGAACTGGCCAGGAGCACTCTTGTCCTCCATAGATAAGAAATAATCCTGGTCAGATCAAAACCAATTGCAGTAGATAGAAGTGAAGCAAATATTACTATATCCATAACATTTGCACTAATGGGCATTGTGGCTCACAAATTCTGAATTATTTTTAGTCCTCAATTTCTTGAAAAACTAAAACAAAGTTGGTAAGAAATGCCAATGTCTTGCAATGAATAAACACTGAATTTTAATTCTCTACTGACAGTATATATTAAAGTTTCTGTAAGCCAAGTACTTTGTAAAAAATTTTTTTTTATTTACTCCCCAGATAGATAACATTTTGACTGTCTCCAAAACTTTTTCAGAAGTTACTAAGTCTGGTAACACTGTCTTTATAGTCTTTGCTCGTCTGTCTTGCAGCAAAATGCACATAAAAGTTAACTTTACAATAATACTATAATATTCATGGGGTTGCTGTAGGAACTTTGAATAGTACAAACTATGCACACTCTAGTTGCAGAATAGAAATATGGAAACTTCATGCAGAATATAAAAGTAACTTTGATTATTGACTTTAACTACAAAGAACTGTAATGAAATAATTTGGTGAGCTGTTGTGAAAATGAATATAAAATCTAGCCCAATTATTCAGATATACAGCACTGAAGAATGCGGCTAAAGGGCTAAGAGAACAAATGGTACCAACTAGAGTGTACCAATATAATGTTAAAGAAGATATCTGTGTCACATGGAGAAATGCACTGACAAATAAAGGATTTTCATGGCAGTGTGTATTGGAAAAGAATGCCAAATTAGATTGTGTCCTGACTCCACTGGTAATATATTTTATACTTTCTAGACCTTTGATTCCCAGCTGATATACCATGTTCAGGGAGATGCTTTTAGCACTGACCTTTCAACAAATACAATTCCACTCAAATTCACACTTCATGCAACAAAAACATGCATTTATTGCTATTAATTCTTTAAAAAGTGTATAGAGACTTTGAAAAAGATTACTCTGGGTGGAATGAGAGAAATCATACAGACAAGGCTGGAGTGGTTGTTACTTTATGTCACAAGATTTATTGCACTATTCTCAACAGTGTATGTTAAACAAAATTAGTATTAGTGAATCAGTGGTGGCAGGCAAATGTGGCATAATTATGAACTGCAAATGGTAGCACAGTCCTTTGTTACTAATGCAGTTAAGTCATTAATAATGAAAGGCATACGCTGAGATGTGGGCGCTGAAAGTACTTTAGGAAATTATAGAACATAATTACATCTTCTCTGCTTTTGGGCACTTTTTTTTCCTGCCTGATATGCATGTTCTATTAGCTTTAGCTCTTTACAGACCCTAAATATTTGTAGTGTTTTGATCCACAGCCAGGTCTTGTAAACTACAGTGGTCTAGATCCTCCATTTATGACACCTAGAGCAACTTTATGGATTTTCAGCATTTTCCTGTCCTACAGGACTGTAGGAAAGGACTGTGTTGCTTTTGTATCTGCTGAGTTACTGCCAGAAGCCTTGCCACTGAGCTGGAAAAAAATATTGAACTTTGTGGGTTTTGTCATTTCTGTGGAGCTTGTGGTAGAGGTGACTGTATGGGAAATGTTAATGCTCTGGGGAAGACCCCACAGGACCAGGGTTTGTCATTTTGCATTTTCGTTCCTGAGCTGGAGATGGCAAAAGGTGACCTGGAGGGCTGCCTGGGGGAAGGTGTCCCTTGATGTAAGTCAACATGACAGGCTGGGTTGCTCAGGCATACTCTGTTTCCTGACCTGGGGTTGGTTTTTTTTGGATTGTGTCCTTGCAGGGCAGGTAAGAGCCTCCCATGGCAGAGGCACCTCTGCATGTCTCAGCCAGGTGACCATCCAACATGAGAGGGGGTTTGGGCTGTGGAGTGGGGAAGGGACTCTCAGCTGTGTGAGAGGAATGTGAGGTGCAGAGAGGAGCCTGAGGGAATGGTGGGGGTGCAAACATGGTGAGTGCCAGCTGTGGGAGGGGAGGGGTGACCTGTGGGAGCAGGGCTGCTGTGCCCTCGGTGCATTACTGGGGAGGCAGAGCTGATAAACAAAACAAACCTCCTGTTTGTCTGGGACAGCTGAACCTGGAGCTAGAAAGGGAGTGGGGAGATGAATACAGCCCCCATGCTGTAACAGTACCAAAACATCTCACAAGGGCCAGAAGGGCTTGGATGAGATGGAGATCACAGAAAGTGAGGACACCCCTTAGATGTCCCTGCAGGGAGGTTGCCAAAGGGCCAGGTCAGCGTGAGCAATGTATGAGGAGGGGGAAGTTGCTGATCTGCTTGAACAAAGTCTCTCTTTGGGGATCACTGCAGGGTCAGAATGGCTTCTGACTGAAGGGCAATTTCCTCACCTTAGTGAAGCCTGTGGCAAAACTCCCATTTTTCCAGATGTCTCTTTAGATATCGAAACAACCAGAAAAAACAAACTTCAAGCTTCAGTTCTCTGCTACATCCACAAGTTATTTTGTGAAGATCATCTGGCAGTGATATTTTCTTCCTCCACCTGACATGCCCTCAGAATCTATGAGCTGCTAGAGAGAAGCTGGGCAGGTGCTGGGCAAAGTTCAGCCAGTTTCAGGCTGGTGAAGTGGAGCATAAGGACACAAGATGCCTTGATTTTTGGCTGAGTGTTCCTGGCACATCTCTTTCATCCTGCTCATGCACAGTTGCACAACTGAAATGTGGCCTTAAGAGGGATGCAGTGAGGAACAGTTGCCATGTGAGAAAAACAGTAACACTAAGACCCACATGCTTTTTATTGTATTTTAATATATTTAAATTTTCAATGAAGATTTGTTCACAGCAATAACTTCAGACTCAATTCCATAGCTCTTCTCCTTGGCTCCATGAGCTTTTCAGTCTGAATAGCTTTGTCCAGTCTGCAAAGCAATTGTCTTTTCTTCTGATGTCTGCTTTAAGTAAGGTTTATTTTGTACTAATTTAACATTACCTTACTGATTAGTTGACACTCTTTAATTGACTTACATTTAAAAGGTTTTAAATGCAAATTGAACAGTTTAGCCAAATTACCAAACAATCAACTTATATCAGAATTAGGCTAGATAAATAAGGACAGTAAATGGATGGGAACACCATTGCTTGCAAAATAATAAATTAACAGAGCATCAAAACCAACTTTGATTGTTGTGTAGCAATTATCTAATGACAGTTTATCATTCAGGTAAAACCATTAGTCCATTCCAAAGTGCTTCTACATGTTCTCCAATATACGCTGTGAATTGCTAGCACAGGGAGCTGAGGATGCACATGGATCTGTCAGGATACAAACATGTGATAAAAATTTAATTTGTGCACACAGAGATTCTTTACTCTTGCCTGCTGTTGGTTTTGAAACAGGTTAATTTTCCAGGAGCTCCTAATTAGAACAGTGCCAAGAGTCTTCAAATCTTTAAACTGACCTTGAGAAATAGTAAAAAATCCTTCATGTCTAGGCCTTGATCCTGCTTTCATGTCTCTTTTTATTTGGATTACTCTCCAAGTATAGAGGTCACTTGAAACTACAGGTCCCTTGTGACTGTGAGGATTTGAACTAGTATATCCCATCACAGGGCATAATTAGACATGAAAGGCTAATTTAACTATGTGGAAGTCAGTCTAGGTTTACACAAGTGGTTTAGGGAATGCTCAGTACAAAGGGTGGATGCTACTGTCAAATAACATTTCTCAGATAACCTTAACACTGAAAAGTAATGAAGTTTAACTGGTAGGTAGTTTTAAGGAAGATCACTGTAGTAGTGAAAAACACATACTGTGTGATGTTGTCCCTCTGTGCAGAGATAAAACAACACAGGTATTGACTAGAGCCTGCACAGAAATGGAAGTAGTGGTGCAACAATTTTCATTTGAAAATAAGATATTTGATATGTACAAAAAGACCTCAGTCTGCATTGAAGAAAGTTCTCTTAGCTTCTAACCAGAGATAATGGAATAGAATGCTTTGAAGTACAATTAAAAGGAATAATTAAAACCCAGATCCTAAAGCCCCAGCATAGCTAGAAGTATTTCTAGGGATTGGGATGCCCACTGGATGGACTGCTCAGGCTAAGGATTAGCACAGTTATGTCATGTTACAGTGATGTGATATACAGGGTATGTATGTCTAAGTATTTATATATATGTTTATAAATATATGTGAATGCAGATTTTTTCCATATTATGCTAGAAGGACAGATGTTTAGAACTCTGGAAAGCCAAAGTGTCCAAGACCTTTGAAAGCATTTGATCTGAGAACTTGTTGATGCCTGATACCTGAATTACCAGACTGGAAAAGAGAGTCCTCTCAGTGAGCTTTGGAGTTCAGAAAACTGGGGCAGCCCTGATCTATTTTCAGATATTACAGGAGATACAGCAAGGACTGCTATAAGGAAGCATAATGATGAGATTAATATTTTGCCACGTTTTACTTCATTTTAAAATACAGTATAATAAAAACTGCTCCCTGTGAAAGAAGAATGCAAATGAGTTTGGAGTGCATTAGCACACTGCTTTGCATACTAGGGGGCTATAATATATATATATGGATTGAATTCACCCCAAGATTTTTTTGAGTTTACATAGGAATTTAACTAGAGCACAGCCCAATTAAATTGAGACCTAGGAGGGCAGTAACCCTGTTGGAAGATTACATTGCTCTTCACTAAACCTCAAAGACCAAAACAAAGGAACCCTTCCAAAGATATGCTGGTCACAGGGATAAAGTGCTTAAGCAAGGCATCCAACGTGCAAGCTTGAGATTAGCAGGTCTTCATCTTTGTCTGAAATGACTTCATAAAGGGAATCCCAGCCCAGAGCAGGAGCTGGAAGTGCTGTGTGCCAGCCTGGGGGCAGGATCCTCATTAGCCATGGTCCTTATCGCTGCTCTGCTGGTGGTGGCCAAGTGCAGGGGGTCAGCCTTTCCCTTGGAATTTAAAGATTCCATTTTAATAGCTTTAATCTTTTGCTACTGTAGATCCAGCTCTATAAATTATTTAAAAGGCAGAAGGTTTTTTTCTCACTAATTAATGACAGGTTTGTTAGCTACCGTAACAGCCCGAGGCTTCACTTTCCTTGTGTAGTTCTGTAACCATCCCATGATTACTTAATATAACACCCAGCCTCTGTGGCATTATAAAATTATAATTGATGGTTTGTACCAGCAGCACTTGGAGGGGTGACACAGCAGTAGTGCTGGATGTATTTACTGTCACAGAGAGAGCAGCCTGGGGAGGAGAGAGCAGCTGCCTGTTGAGATTTCAGTGCTCAGGAAGTGTTGAGAGTTACTAAGATCATCGGGGCTGACCAATTTTATGTCCAGGATTAGTCAGTGTTTCACCACACCTGAGAGATCACAGAGATCTTTCGAGCAGACAGAACACCCAGGTAGTAGTGGCAATAATGGAGTCCTGCACAAAAGCTTTCACCTTCTTTCTTCCTTTGTCTGCTTGGTAAGGGAATAGTGTTCCATTAAGTGTCCTGTGGATGTTCTTGTGGAGGACTTGCTGTCCTCCTAAATCACCATAATACCAGAGGTCAGATCCTTAACCGAAGCCTTCTCCTCCCTCAGCTGTTAGAGAGCCTCTTGCGGGGTCTGATCGAAGGATCTCAGGTTTCTGAAATGTTTGAGAAATGCCCTTCATCTGTCAGAGCTCAGCAGTGGAAATTACACTGCTGCAGCCCACGTGTCTTTGAACACTGTACCAGGTATCTGATGTCTTTACACCTTGGTCTAAGTTAGCTTTTTGAGTGCAGCTAAACTGGAGCCTGCTCCCCAGAGCTTGAAGCCACTTCCTTCCACACTTGCTGGCAATACTAAAATGATGCCCAGACTTCCAGGAGCCAGTAATTAACAGCTTTTTGCCCATTTGAAAATAAATAATAATTAATTCCTGCATTTTAATATCTTACTTGGAGCAGCAGAAAGATCAAAGTTCCTTTGTGCTTGTGTCCAAGCATAAGATGACAGAAGCAGCAGAAGGGCAATTTGTGGCTGTGTGTTCTTGAGGTTTTTTGTAACCTTTTGCACTGACTAAGATTATGTCAGGGCTCTCTGGGAATCCTAAGGCAGGGTAGGAGCTGACATCTATGGAGATCAAAGATGGAATATCAAGAAAGGAAAGGAAGGGGAATAGGGCTGTCATCTCTCAAAGTTAATATAAAAAGCTCAGCCTGATGTGGCATCAATGAATTTTGTGGGGGTTTTTTTGTAGTGTTGCTCCTCATCCCATGTTGCACAGGATGTGTTGGGGGGAAGCTGGGTAGGGCTCTGCCAAGTCTCTGCCCTGTGTGGTGACAGAATCTCACTTTCTGCTGGTCTTGTGAAGCCCTTGGCCATGACTTTACATTTGAAAGGAAAGAAGAAGAAAAAAAACCTGCCAAGACATCTTCTAGAAATAGATCCTTTAGGTCTGGTTTTTTTCATCTTCTCACTGGCAGTATCTGATCTTATGTAAGTTTGTAGATGTTTCATCAATGTGAAAAGCAAGAAAAAGTTAAAAGTGCAACCCAGAGTTAATACTGTGATTTTGCAGTGTGCCATGAGCATGTTTAAAGTGTCTTAGCCTACACAGGTGTGGAATTTGGGTTTAGGTTGTGGAGACTGCCATAACTGTTATGTAGTTTCTGCTCTGTGTGGAGATCTGATGTATCAGCTCTATGTTGCAAATACATTGGAGAGTTAAAAATGTATGGAATCCATGAAAAGCTGTGATCTGTTGGTTACAACAGCAGAAGTTACTCTTTTGGCAGCCTGCTCCGTGACCCCTGAGGCACTGAGGAACTGGTGTAGCTGCACATTGCTTCATAGCATTAAGTGAATTAGAGAGAAGATTTGAAAAGGTGAAAATCCTGAGCCTTGGGAGGCTTTGCCATCTGCATTTTCCTCCTGCCTCTGCTGTGAGCAGGGATGCAGGTACATAGGCACAGCCAGTGGCCTGACCTTCCTTTGCTCACAGGCACTGGAAATGAATGTGAATGACTCAGTGTCTGTCTGAGAGAACAAATCCCACTCCCACGGTTTCAGCAGGAAGTTATGCTTTTAAAAACTTGATGGCCCTTAAAGAGCAACTCCTTTCACATTTAAATTTTGCCACCCCATGCATCTTACTTTCAGGATGATTCAGGCTGCTTTAGGAGTAAATGAGGGGTGCGTGAGAACAAGCCATAAGAATTATGTTATCCTGATCTTTTGCTCCTGACAACCTTGCTGATGTGCAGTGAAATATAAAGGCTTTAGAGCATAATTCACTGTTAGACGTTAAAGAGAAAAAGTTCAGCTATTCATAAATTAATATTAAATCTGTTTTCTGCAGCCAGTGTAAGGCTGGTGATGACTCACTTGCCTGTACTTAGTAAAGAGCAATGCTCTCTAAAGAATCACATCCCATCGTTTCTGCTGACAGCTATTAAGAAAAATATTTAAAATACCTCTTAAAATTGTATATGTAATTCTTGGTGAAGTGACATTACATTATTTTCATTCAGTCATCACCCTGAGCTAGGACTGGAGTTTGTGACACACTAATTAGCTCTGATTTAGCACAACCATTATTTTTGGAGTTAATGGTTAGCAAACGTTGTCTAATATTATTATATAACCATTAATATGACTAAGGTAAAAAATGAGTTAAGTAAAAATGGGAGGAAAGTTAACATGGCAGTTTGGAAATACAAATAGGATTTTGAGTTTCCCAGCAGTAAGTCAAATAAAACAGCTGCACCATCCGTCTCTAGAAAATAAAACATGAAGATGGACCATTTCTGATGTGTTGAAAGGTTCAGTCCAGGGTGGAATTCATTCATTTGCAGGTGGACAGCTCCAACTCTGTGCATGATGCAGGCTTTGTATTGCCCTGGTCCTGGGTATTCTGTGGGATGTAGGAGAGAGTTTTTCCCAAAGAGTTTGAACCCTGAAAGTCAATGCCTTCAGGGGAGGGAGGGTCTGCTCTGCCTCTTCTGAGGGGTCTGTAGGGCACTCTTCTATCTTAGGACAATTTAAACACTACTGCCTATCACCTGACCAGTTTCTCCAACCTCTCTCTGGTGTGAAGGGCTGCTGAGTCCTGCCAGGGCTCCTGGGTGAAGCAAAGACCTCTTTGAAGTCAGGACTTTGATTTTCTTTCTTTTTCCTTTTGCTGCCTTGTGTTCCTGAGAGCTTCTGTGACAATATTGTGATTTCTGCCCTGTCCTTCCTGCCTGCCCCCCCTCCTGGGACTGGAGCAAGGAGAGGCAGAGGAGATATTCTCTGGACCCTGGATCACTGTGGGCAGGACTGCCATGGAGGCCAGAAGAAAAGGTGCTTACAGGGAGCCAAAAGACTGGGCAGGGTGGGAGTAGGGAAAATGCTAGCTCCAAAACTGGTACATAAAAATTGAGTTGAAATCCCCCAAAATGGTTTTCTCATTTTTCTTTATATGCAGAGAATTGTCTGAGACCTGAAGCCAGAGCATGGAAAGTTTCTCTTTCCTATGTCCTTTACCTATACTGCAACTTACAGAGCTGAAAAAAATCAGCCAGCCTGAGCCAAATACCCCCTGTCCCTCTCAGATCACCACAGCAAAGTAAGACAGCATGGAATAAAGGGGGGCACTCCCACCAGAAAGATCCAATAATGCTTTGGGGGAAAAAAGGATTTTAAATGTTACTTTAATAGTAAGTTTTGGTGCATGCTTTGTTCTCTGTTTATGAAAGATATTTTGCCTGCAGGGAAGCTCTTTGCTTGTCTGAGTTTATCTAAGAAGATTAAACTCCAAAAGTTCATGACTAAAAAGCTCATCTGTGTTCACCTGTATTCCTCACCTTGAACATGTAATCTGATGAGTGGTTAGGGTAGAAATACAGAGATGGGCTTTGACTTGGCTGAACTAAGCTGAAGACTTATCTCCAGCTAGCAGGAGGTGGGAGCACTGCTGGGGTGGTGTGTGTGTGTGTCAGCAGCACAGTGAGCTCTGGGTGTGCCAGCAGTGACATTCTGCAGGTTGGTCTCCCCAGCCCTTGCAGAGGAGGAGAACAAAGCTGGTGCAGCAGGACCCCTCAGGAAGCCTTGGGTGGGTTCTCTGGCAGTTCAGCTCAAGCAGAAGATGGCAAAGGGATTTCTGGGAGCCACTGCCTCACGTGCCTGATGGCAGTGCCCTGCCCCACCACACTCCTGTGCTCTCTGGGCGTGGAACACACACGGAGCAGGGAATAAGAGTTGTTGGCAAGGAGACAGCTGCACTGCTGGCTCTGCAGAGCTGGTTGGGATGTGCCTGGGCAGGGCTGCAGGACTGTCCCTGTGGGTTCTCAGCCCAGCTCTGGTCCCCAGTGCCTCACTCCTGGTGCAGGGGGTAAATCCAGGCTGGCACCCACCCCTGCCTGCTCAAGTGCTTTGTTCTCCCTGTGGAATCCCTTGCTCCTGGTCTGAGTGCTCAGCTCTAACCTTTCCCTGCACCTGCCTTATTGAGGGTTCACAGAAATGAGCAGAGGGAAGGAGAGAGGAAGCACCTTTGCTTCTGAAATCTTCACCACCATGCAGGTTCTTCACTGTGCAATGATACAGACCTGAAAACCTGTGAGGCACAATTAACTGCATTTAAAATGTTACCCAGCTTCAGTTCCTGAGGGCTCTATGATCTAAAAGGAATATGTGTGCTCTGGGTTCCAGCAGTGATCTGATTTTCTGTGTAAATATTCAAGCAGGTTTGTTGCAAAAAAATTATCTCTAAAAATACTGGTAAAATTTTGATTACTATGAAGCTTTACAAGGGATTTTGAGTTAACCACCCAAACTAATTAAGTGAAATTTTCCTAATTTGTTTATTATGTTAATGATCTGAATTAATTTATAGTAATTTAGCATGTATTACTAAAGATTTATTATGTTTCCCACCAAATGACTTAAGAGCTATAAATCCCATGGTTAACTGTAATTACTAGAGACATATTTATTGAAAGGGATAATTACATCTGATAAAAGTTCTTCAGTTAGGCTTAATTAAAACAGATTATTCCCCCATAAATGAAAAGTAAATATGGTAATTATTGGATAGATATTCATTGCAAAAATGAATATCTCAGCTTTTAATTTTCTAAAGGGGTGGGTAACTCAACTAAATAACTGATTGTTTCTCAATAAAGTGTAATTAACAAGCCTAGGAAATGGATATTTTTATGGGAGTAAACATTTTGCTAGCTAATGACTGAAGAGTAGACACTACTCAGAAAAATCAACAAAAAATTAACTTTTTTTTTTGAGTGGACTGTTGGTACTTTGAACTAATGAAGAGCATGCCAGGAAAATTATATTTTCTTACGGTAAGACTCCTCCCAGTTTATCTAAGTAGCAGGACTGAGGAAAAACCACAACTTTTGCTGTTGATAATAAGGATTACAGTTTCTTAGGCATACACCAAATTTACTGTGGTTTCTGCTGTTAACAAATTATTTAATACACATCACTGCACATGAGATTAGATTGCAAATCTGATTTTTTCATAATTTATCAGTGCACTGTGTTAAAAGCACTTTCTTCGGGGCTTTCACTTGTAAATCAGATTCAAAAGAGGGGTGAGAGCTGAGAGTAGAAAACATGTAAACATGCAAAACCAGATCCTTTTCTTGGCTGAAATTACTTCTCAAAAACATTTGGAGACATGGGGAATAAGTGGGCTCTAACTCCTTGATCACAGTTGCCCAGGTGTAAATGGGGGGAAACAGACATTTAAACTCAGATCCTTGTCACAGAATGTGGCTTCCCACTGAAGAGTTAGGGCAGCCCTTTGGCTGGAAGAAGGGCTGGTTTTCCCCACAGTCCTTAAACTTCCCAGCATTATTAGCATGCAATGTGAATTGTCTGCAGTTTGGTGTCAGTGAGAGCTGCTGCTGCCTCCTGGGATTTGTGACTGGGGAGGGGCACAGTGAAGGATGTAAAATTTTGGGACTGTGCATATGAAGTATTTCCACCTGTAGCTTGTGGAAGGTTTTGTGGATGGAAAGGGGTGGGTAAGCTCGGGCAGCTGAGGGCTGTGGCTGCCCAAGTCCCCTGGGAGCTCACCCCCAGGTCTAGCAGGGAAGTGTCCCAGGAAAATGCTGCTGGCGGGCAGAGTGGCTGGGGAGGAGTTGGGCTTCACTGGGATGCAAAACTATGGAGGGAAAACTTGTTTCAGGTGTGTCTGTGTCTTGTTCATGTGTCCAGAAGGTTTAGAAGGAACTGATGCTATTTTGGTGTACGCTGAGAAATGAAGATTTTGGTGGTGTGATGTATGCCATTTACAAATTTAGATGGAGTTCTCTCAGTAACTCAATATAAAACAGGGACAGAAAATTAGAATATGCCAAAGCTCTCTTTCACAGGTGGCTGAAATCCTCTCTCCTCCTGCAGGCACTGCCAAGCCCATGATGGGGCTCAGAGCTGGGATGTGGCCTGAGCCTCACCCCAGTGCAGCATCCTCCTGTACTCTTCCCCACAGTAATAAATGAAACATTTCCCTTTGGCATTGCCCAGCCACACTGTATCAAGAAAAACTTTTCAACCTGTTGTTACAAAGAAGCATTTCTCATGAAATAGTGTGACCTGAGTTTCAAGGTTAAAAAAAATATAAATTAAATAATCCATATAGTGGAGCTAGGATTATTTTCTTTCGGTCAAATGAAATGCTCTGGATCAATCCTAAATGAATTTTGCAGAAATCCCTCAACAAGTATTTCAGGTTGAGCAAGACAAGTCCCTTCCATCTCCTTAACATGTTTTTCATTGATCACTTCCACACAGACAGTACAGGGTAAAAGTCAAGACTGGGGTCAAGAGGTGTGCCTTGAAGTCCTAGGAAAAAAGGAAACAAACAGGTTAAGCTCATTCACTGAGAGGAGCTGATTTATACAGCTGCTGTTTAACAGCAGATTTTGCTTTTTGCAAGAACAATCCCCGTGCACAGGAGGAGGGTAGAAATATTTGAAGTCTCAGAGAAATTAAAGCTTTTTTTTTCCCATTTTGAAATGAAATTAATTGAGGCAAAATATTAAATGAGACTAATATGCTGTATTCTTGGGAAATATAAATGCAGAGACCTTATGTTTATCTGCTTTTTAGACAATTCATGATTTACATACCTGTAACAATTTGACACAAAGCTGGCAGTCAGTGATAAAAATAATTAATGGTAAAAAATAGAGATGCTTAATCCAAACCAAGTTAAAGCTCCAGCATACATTCATTATTACTTGCCACTCAAATTAGGAGCATTTCAGCAAGTCTGTGTGATATAGCACACCTTGTACAGCTTGAAAACCCTGAAAATGCAAATGGAAAGGTTTGTGCTCCTGGACTCATCTTCCCTAACTGGTGGGAAATTGTTTAAGAGGGTATTTTTCAGGTAATATATCTTGGTTTTTCTGTGGATTGCAGACCATTGCAAGGAACTCAGGATCTTTTGAAATGCTGGTTTTGAAGTTGCCTTCAGTGAGTTGAGCTAGGGCACTCAAAATAGGACGTAAATTCCAGTGCTGTTGGGAAGGCTGTGGTATGACTCTCAAGACTGAATTATGTTGTGCACTCCAGGTTTGCTTTGCAATTTCATCATTGTCCTTAGAGATCATCAAGATTGGCAGCTTTTCCAGCAGGGATGCACTGCACCCCTGCTCCTCCACATCACTCCTGGTCCTTGGGAGCTCAGAGGACTTTGTTCTGTGGTATTTTACTCCTGCCCATGTAAGAGAGGATTACTCTGGAAGTGACTTGTACAAAGTAAAGGAAAAATCACAAGCTGAAGGCACCGAACGTGGCTGTGTCTCTCAAAGAAGCCTGGTGATGCATTACAAAACAGAGACTGAACAAGGCTGTGCAATGGAGGCTGTGCTTTCTCCAGAGCAAGGCAGAGCTGGGGCTTGCTGCATGAAGCAGCTCAAGAGCCTGGTTGTCATAGCTCAGTGTTGGTGGATTCTTGGAGTTTAACTTCAAATGAACCATAGTGGGATCTGGTTCACTTTACCTTCTAAGGAGCAGTTTGTACCTTCCTGTTGTCAGGCTGTATTCCATGATTTCTCTGCTGTGTGACCTGGATGATGAACACTCACAAATGAATTTTATTTTCCAAACTGGAAGGGTTTTGTGTATCATTCTTTTGTTTTTCCCATACTGAATGGCAAAGACAAGACATTTCAGGATGGTGAGCTGGAGACAATCAATATGTGTGTGTAGATATGCTTGTGTTGGCTCTGAAAGACTTTCCTGTCTTGGCATTGAGTTTCATCTGCCATTTCATCACCCCACTGTTTTATGTGTGACATGCTCAGAACCTGAATTGTCTGTGAGGTATCTGGAGCAGTTCTGTGTGTTCATTAGTGTTGGCTGCTGGAGGATTCCCATCAGTTTTCCTGTCACTGTGGGTGCAGTGAGCAGATCCCATGGGACAGATGGCTCCTCCCTGTGCTGAGTTTGCTGCCTCTGGCCCTGTTAGTGGGCTCAGAACATCACCACGTCTCATCCCAGGACACCTGGGGCTCTTGGAGAGCTTTTCATGAGGAATATGACCCAAATTTGGGTCAGCTTTTCTAAGGTGTAGGTAAAATCCCCTAGGTCATTCATCCAGTCAATTTGTGAGCCAAGATGTTTTTCAGCAGCCACACTGGTGCATTCTCACAGCACTGTATTTATTTAAGTGCCTGCTAATTCTTTTTTTTGTTGCAGTTTTAGCCAACCAGTCAGATTTAATGGACCTAGCTCTTTCAGTCTTCTGAAAAGCCTGTTAAAAATTGCTGTCATTTCTTTCCTTTTTTTCCTGTCTTTAATACTGAAGTGAAGGTAAACGATGGGGTACATGGCCCAGTAAGTGCTTTGGCAATTTCATATCCAGCTCTGTGTTGGTGCTGGTAACTTGTTACTAGTAATTTTATTCATTTATTCTGAAATGTCTCTTACTGACATTTCAGTTTGACACAATTTCTCAGACATATTTTCTGTGCAGAAGAGGGAAAAAAACCCCTGACAAAACCCCATAAAAACCCCTTCTGATATCAGAACATCCTTAATCTCTTCCATCAAAAAGCTGATGCAAAAAATGTAGTTATGGATGGATTTTTCTCCCTCCTTTTTTTTTTTTAATTTTTGCAATGGTTTTATCTTCTTTCAGTCTTTCTCTACAGCTCAATTTCTTATCAGCTCTGCAAATTCTTTGGTAGGATTCCTTTTTGACTTGTGGATTGAAAAATTTTTCTGTTATTTACTTTTTGTGTCTTTGGCATGTTGATTTGTCTTTGTTCATTTGATGCTTTTTTGCCTACCATTTTAAACTTCCTATCTAATGTTTCTGAGTTGAACTTTTAAACAAGGACCTCTTATTACCCTTTTTTCTTTGTGTTTTATCCTGTTAGACCACATCATCAATTTATTTGTTTTTTTGAAAGAAAAAGTAGCAAGTATTTCTTCTGAGCAACTCCTATGGTTTGCTAAATAGCTCCCATGCCTCCTGTGAATGCCTTGTCTTTTTCTGCCATTTCTTAGTTTCCTAATAATACCAATCCTAGGCAGCTCTTCTTTTTAGATTTTAAGCAATCCTGCAGCTCTAATCTCCCTAATGGCATCACTCAGTTACATTGTAAAGAGCATTGCTGCTGATCCCGCTTCACATGTTCACCATTTCAGCTCAGAGGAATTTTCTAGAATAAATACTTTTCTACATTGTTGGCTCTTTGCTCTCTTATCCTGCATCTGGGACAAGCAGCTTTTCTGGGGTCTCCAGCATCCTGTCTCCCTGTAGGTTTGGTTTTGCCTCCTGGGCTTCCCTCCTGTCCCTCCTGGCCTTGCTGTTACCCCAGCTCTTCTTCAAGAGCTCTCTGATGCTCCCACACCCAGCTGCAGGACATATTAATTGTATTTATTAATTTAGTAGAGTGTGCTTATACCATTCCCATCTCACCAAAGAGTTGGGAATGTCTGAAAGGTGTCTTGGATGGGAGAGCCAAAGGTGCACTGGCTGCTTCTTGTGTGGAGAAATCTGGGAGGTGTTTTCTTTAGGATTTTATTTAAAAGTACACAAAGCTTGGGCTTTTATCTAAAAAAAGGAGAGAAAGCTCCTCTTTTCCTGAGCAACCCTACTGGTAAGGGAAAAGAGCTTACCCTAATCCCTGCAGCAAGTGGTGATGAAAACCAAGAAATCCAACAAGAAAAGGCCTTTTTCTGCAGCAGCACAAGAATCCTTGGGCCACGTAATTATTCCTTTCTTCAGCAGCTTAATTTACAAAATCTCTTGAATATTCTTGACCTATAGTCAAGAACAGGCACCTACTCATCCTCAGTCTTACATTTCCTTATGGAATGCCCCATCCTCTGACAACAAAAGGCTCATTGTAAGAGAATTAATAGTGCCTGAAGGTTTAATAACCTCCAAGGGGAAAAACAGCTTGAAGACAATGATTGCTAAAAGCCAGAGCATTTTCTTTGATTACACCAGGCAAGAGTGGACTATGACTGTTATTGAGTTCCTGCTATATAGGAAGTAGCAATGAATTGATCTTGTGAGTTTATTTTTCAGAAAATGTTTTAATTTCAGTATGTGTGTTCCTTCCTGTTTGGTGCAAAGAAAAGCTTTCTAAAACTTTCTTGGAAATGTAAGTTAAAATACCATTTTAGAAACTGAGGGGAAGTTGGAACTTTTTTCGGCAATATGTTGGTAATAAATCATATTATGGCATGCATAATATTGTCTTAAAAATATCCTACTCCTTTTAATTGGGACTGCTTAATTATTTAATTTCTAATTTCTCAGTGAGATATCAGAACTGATTTAATTTTGGGGAGGCTGTCCAGGCACACCTGATTGATGTGAATGGCTCTCTCCTTTCAAGGCAATGCTTTGTGTTTGTGAGGCAGTTCTTTGCACACTTCATAAACTCTGCTAGCATGAAGTTGAATAATGACTTTTGAGCAGTGTTTTGGGTTGTAATGCCAGCAATCAGAGCAACAATTTTTTGTTTTTTTTTTTTTTTTTTGTGTGTGTGTATGTGTGATTGTGGAAGCCTTGGGATTGCCTCAGATTGTGTGTGGAACCTCATAAGTCACTTCTGGCAACCTTGGTCTTAGTCAAGTTTCACTAATTTGGCTTCAGGACAGAAATCAATCAAAATGCAAATCTGATTTCTTTAAGCTGTGTTTCCCTCATTCATTCCTTCTTTCCCTTGCTTTTTGCACACACACCTGCTCCTTTGCACACATGCAGGCACCAGTCTAGTACATGCAGCTAAAGAATGAGCCAATCAATCTCTGTGCCTGGAGGAAAATAGAGAGATTGTTTATTTCCATATGTAATCACTCCTTATTAAAGGAGCAACAGAACTTTTGACAGGACAAATTATTTTCTTGTGTAAGTAATAAGGGAAAGTGACAGGCACACATAGGGAATGAATGGGAACACAATACAAGCTCTTTAGTGAAGAGGAGATGTAGTTTTTGTGTGTGTGGTTTTTTTCTCCTACAGAGATAGAGGTGATACTGCCAATGTTCAAAGGATAGAAAAGGGATATAGCATAATCCTCTTTAAGCAAGAAAACTCTTCCATGTCGTGGTGAAAGTACCATGGGGAAATCCTGCATAGCAAAATGAAGAGAACAATCAGTTAACACCCACTCCAGGCTGGTAAATCCTGGAAAGCACAGGAGATGGTAGCCCTGAGATGGACAGGATCAAAGACAAAGTGCAAGTATTTACAGGAGTAGAAAGTCTACTGTAAATAGGCAGTGCTCTCCCTGGAAGGACAGGAGCTGAAACACTGAGAGGCTGAACAGGGAAACACCTTCACTGCTCAACAGCTGTGAGCACAGGGAGGAGGCTCTGTGTCCTTACCAAAAAACTGACCAACAGGGCCAGGAGCTGAGCAAAGCATTCTTGTGTGTTCAGTCATGCCCACTGAGCCATTCCCCACCTCTGACCCAGAGATCCAGTGCTGCCAGCCTGGTTTCTGTGTAGGAAAATGACTAACCCAACTCTGCAGAAATTGCAGCCAGATGAATGAGGACTTGAAACAATGAACCACTTTCCCCCTCATTTTTCTAAGAACCCAGAGGAGTGAAAATGTCAGTTTTGCTAAGGTGATTTAGGAGAAATCTTGAATTCTTTGTCTGACAAATAAGAAGCAAAATGAGATAAAGTCAGAGAGCAGGTAGGGAATGTGCAACAGAAGGCATCACAGAAATGCAGGACCAAACAATGATTTACTGAGGGCTGTTACAACAAAGTGACTTACCAATTCATAAATTCACTGTAAGCTTGCTTTTGTATTATCTCTGCTATCACCAGTCCTTAGGACTGATAAGGCACAGCACAAGAAATCTCCAGTCCTTTCAGTCTTTGTCACCTGAGTGGCAGAGTTCCCTTTATACTCGTGCTTTGCTTTTCCCCTCCTGCAGATTTGTTGCCTTCTGTCCATCCTTGCAGCTCTGAGCTGGGCACAGGAGAAGCAGGAAGGCCTGAAGCTGCTCCAGCAGCTCAGTGTAGCCCCCAGCCCTTCCTTCCTCCCCTGATGGCTCTGGCTGAGGGCAGCACCATGCACTCAGCTGGGAACAGGCACATTTGCTCTCTAGATCAGCTGAAGGAGAAGTGCTGCCAAGACAATGTCTTCCCTCTGATTTTCCCTCTTAGGCTGTGCAAGCACTTCTGAGCCACAAAGTGCAGTGTGAACTTCCTTTGCTGTTTCACACAACATCAATTTTTTAAAGCAGACCAATTACAGGAATGTTTACAGCATTTCTCCACTGCAGCTAACATTAAACATTGAAGAGCTCTCCTCATGATCTGGGCTGGAATCCAGCCCTATAGATGCTGGGGAGGCTTGCTGACCCATGGTCCTCCAGGAATCAGTGCAGAGCAAGCAGTGGGAATGCAGCTGGCTGGAAGCCCTGCCAGGGGCTGCAGCCTGCTGAGCAGGGGAGCCTTGGCATCCCATGCCCAGGACTCCCTGAGGATGCACAAGAGAGTCCAAAAATTCATTAGGAACCCAAGCCATGTTCTGGTTTGCTCCATGCTCTGTCTGGAGTGACCCGTGGAGCGAGGCATGGGCAATTGCTCAGCACCAGAGAACAGCAAGCAGCCTCCACTGTGTGAGCTGCCTGGGGGGGCTGGGGATGAATGTGTGATGTGCTGAGGACTTCTGCATCTCTTTTTTATGTGTTGGTCAAGACAGAGAGTGGCTGTAACGTGGGGCTAAAAAGCAAAGTGTAGTTGCTGCATTATGCAGTGGAAAGGGGAGCAGTGCTGCTCAGTGTCCCTGTCACTGGCTGGAAATGGAGAGGAGCTGCACCCGTCCAGCACCTATGACACCTTAGACCTTTCCTGGGTAAAGTTTAGCACCTGAAATGCTGAGTCACCAGAAAAGGGAATGAATTAGGGCCAAAGGATTGAAAGTCACATTTGCTTTGCTGTCCCTGGTGTCACCATGAACCTGCAGGCTAATTTATCTTCGAGCTTGTTGACCCACTTGGAGAATACTCCCAGTGCAGCTGTGCTGACCCAGGGCCAAGGAGAAGAGGGGCTGGGTAGGTGCTGTGTGCAGGTATTCCCTGGGCTGCTGGGACAAGGATCTGAGTCAGAGCTCTCCAAGGTATTTATCTGAATCCCCTTGAACAGCAGGAGTGAGGCTACATCTGGAGACAATCATTACTGAGGCACAGGTTGGCTTTTTGTTGGTGGCAACCCCAAACCTGAGGGATGAGCACAGGACACTGTGTAGCTCCTACCTATGTTAAAAGTGTTACAATGCTCTGGTTTCACAGACACTGAAATTGCTGAAATTATAAATCAGCAATTTTACAGCACCAAGATGATTATTTACACTGTGCCAAGGCAAGTCTTTCTCTTAAATTCTCATGCTGCTTTTGAATAAGATGAATCTTTCCTGCTGTTTGCATGAGATGGCAAAAGCAAAGACATCATCACCTTTAATTCAGAACAGACAGGTTAAGTCATAGCTGAATTTTACACCAGTGCAATTTTATAAATTTCCATCCAATTACTGGAGATTTGTACCTGCTGAAATGGAAAAATGCCTGCTTGATGTGTAGATTAAGGCTTAGGAGCAAGGAGCACAGAAATGTGAAGCAGAAGCTGTTCCATGGGAAAGGAATAGAAATGAGAAAGAAGAAGAAGAATTATCCTGCTTTAACCTGCTGTTGTTAATCTGTATTGCCCATTATAATCTCGAGTGTCCTGCTCTGTGAAGTGTGCAATCTGTAGTGCTGCTCCCTGCACAAGCAGTGTATCTAATATAAAGGACTGCCTCAACATCCATCATAATAATTACTGTGTCATAATTTTCTGCCCTTCCTACCTCTGTTGCAAAGAGATAGAAGAGGCCTTTCAAGTGTTTGAGATTTTTTGCAAAAAAATTTCTCATTTATTTTTTAATATGGAAAATCTGTATTTCTGCCCTATTTATTTTGCAGGTTTGACCTGAAATAATGAAATATACTTCACTGGGGGATGTAGAGACTTAATTTGAATATCTGAAACCATGTCTATTTAATTTAATATCTGAATTTGCTCTGCTGCACTGAATGGGAGCATATTAGAGGTTTCATTTGAAAAATGCTTCCCCCAAAAAATCCTTAATTCAGTGATCCACAAGTTCAGAGACTGCTTGACTCTAAAATTAAATATGAAGAGGTTGCACATGATCATTGCAGTTCAGGGTGGTTAAAAGCTGATCTCTCTTTAAGTGTTTTGTATCAGAGGGGATGAAGCAATGAGCCCTGCCCCATCTGTGAGACAGCACCACTCAAACCTGGTGCACTGTGCCCAAACCATGCGTGTGTGATTGCACCAGCCATGCATGTGTGATTGCAGCACCCATGCGTGTGTGATTGCAGCACCCATGCATGTGTGATTGCATCACCCATGCGTGTGTGATTGCACCAGCCATGCATGTGTGATTGCAGCACCCATGCGTGTGTGATTGCACCAGCCATGCATGTGTGATTGCAGCACCCATGCGTGTGTGATTGCACCAGCCATGCGTGTGTGATTGCATCACCCATGCGCGTGTGATTGCACCAGCCATGCGTGTGTGATTGCAGCACCCATGCGTGTGTGATTGCACCAGCCATGCGTGTGTGATTGCACCAGCCATGCATGTGTGATTGCACCAGCCATGCGTGTGTGATTGCACCAGCCATGCGTGTGTGATTGCAGCACCCATGCGTGTGTGATTGCAGCACCCATGCGTGTGTGATTGCACCAGCCATGCGTGTGTGATTGCACCACCTTCTTGGCTCGATATTTCAGTTTGCATGGTGGATTCTCAATGCTGGGAAGCAGAGCTGGGAAGTGTGGTGTGCCTGAGCAGCCTGCCCAGGACCCCAGCTGCAGGAGGGGCTGAGCAGCAGCTCCTGCCCAGCACAGCCCCCCTGGCACACTGTACCAGGGCAAGGTGGGCAGCACCACGGCTGGCAGGGCTGTCCCTGCTCCTGCAGGAGCAGCTGATTCCAGGGCTCTCTGCCCTGACCCTCAGTGCATTGGTGCTCTGCTGCTTGTCTGTGTTTTTCTACAACAGCCCCCAGGAGCATTTTTGGTGTCACTGAGCAGTGACATCAGTGATAGGTGATCATTGCTGTGGTTTCTCTGTTCAGGGGCATCATCCCAGGTAGTGGGTGTTGTTACAGGAAAGACTCTGTAGCCTGCAAAGCAATGCCTTGTGTCTGTCTTTGGGGTGCCCTGGTGAAGCCAGAACCAGCTGGTGGGACCTGAGCCAGGACACAGCACAGTACATTCAAAAACTGTAGCAAAATTGAGTGATACCTTTTGGAGATTACAAAGGTTTGCAGTTTTACTTTAGTGCTTCAGTAAGGCAAGTCCACATGAAGGCTTTTATTACAGAAAAATATAATTCCATCACTGAAAAGCAATAAAGATTTCTTTGTAAATGTATTGTAGTAAGTGTTACTGAAGAAAATACAAAGTCTCAGTTCCACAAAGGGATCCACTTGACAGAAAATGTAATTGAGATCAGGACCTGAACTGACCTGTTCTGTACTCTAGTTGTGTGGTTGGTTTTGTTTATACATTTTGGTCTTATTTTTAATTATAGAAACATTTTCTGCCTCTAGGTGTTTTTAAAATTGCAGCTTTTTGATGTGTGGGTGCAGAAGAAACAAAGAATAGCTTTACACTGTGCTTAGGAAACACAGTTAACACCTTCAGCTCATGAAAGAAAAAAAATAGTTGAGAGTGGTGTAAGCACCAAATCTTTCCATTAAGTCTGTGCAGTTTACTGACCATTTATTTGGTTTTAAGAATTTCCTTTTTTTTTTTCTCAGTGTGCTGTTGTATGCAAGAGCTGTAGAAACAATGCCTGTGTACTCACGTTTACACATGTGAGTTTCCTTACCAAGAGCTGAGCAGTCTCATTTTTCTCTCAACTCTTTAAATATTGGGTGGTTGTGTGGGGACCATGTGCCTGCCCAGGCAGAGTTCTGTCACTTCACAAAATGTGGTTTCTGCAAAGCACATAAAAATGGTATTATCTTTCATTTCTCTCAGCTACACTAATCTTAACAAGTAAAAATAAAAAAAAAATAAAACAGGAATGTGATGTTTGAATTGATAACATCTCTCTTAAAGATATAAAAACTGATAAGCCTGGAAATGAGCCCTGAAGATCCCACTGTGGGATGAGCTGCCATCCCCCACCACCCTGGGAGATGTTTTTCTATCACAGATGAAAATTCAGCAACCTCTGTATCAAATGTTGAGCTCAGCTGCAGCTGTCATTAAGACTAAATTTTTGTACATCTGAATATTGAAAACCTCTTAAACTCACCTAATATTATTCTATTACTGGAACACATCTAACAGTAAATTGGAAAAAAAAATTGGTACCTTCTGAAAAATATGCCTTCCCCATCCATTTTCAGCTTCAGCATTATGTAAAGATGACAGTTATCAGCTATGTAGAAGAGCAGCTATATTAAATGTTAAATAACCTTTAACAGCACCAAATATTTAATCATAAAAATTAAATTGACAGTGGTGTGGTTCACCTAGTATCCCCTCAAAAACCTGACAGCATCATTTCTCATCTATATTGATAAGTACAAGACATCCATAAAATTGTGGGCTCAGTAGCTGCCTATTTATGAGAGGCTATCTAAAACTCATTCATTGCAGGTAATATCAGTAAGTCAATTCAGCTTAGGCTGATAGCTCATAACTTTTCAGACTGTTGTATTTACTGAGCCATGGACTATCCTTTCTTCAAGTGTACTTGAAAAAAATGACTTGTGTTATAAGACTATTTCTTCTCAAAGTATAATTAAGTGCTTTAAAATGAACTCCAAAACTGCAAATTCAAAACAGTATTAGACTTGGGTAATAATATAAAAAATATTGCTTTAATAATGCTTTGGAAATTGCACTGAGTATTGGCAGTATTCTGTCTGTAGGAACCCACCCAAAAAATCATCAGAGGGAGCTTGGTGCCAGGCAGGTTTCACAGGGTGGCAGGAGTCCCTGTAGCAGAGCTAATAAAGCTCCAGGTTTAAATGGGAGATATTCCTCACAGGGTGATGTGAATGACTGTGGGTGCAGGATCAGCTTTACAGGGAGCAGCAGCAGGGACAGACCTCTCCATCTGGGGGATGTGAAAATGCCTGGCCAAATTCAGGCCTCCCAAGCAGTGAAAGCACATCTGTTGATGGTGTTGGCTGCCTGTACCAGCTGCTGATTTTTGGTGTTTGTTGTAGGGTTTGGTCCTGGCCCTGTCAAAGTGGAAGCAATATTTTGTGTTTCTAGAGCAATCCCTTACTATGGGAAAGTCTCAGTTCATGTCTGGTGTTCTGTGTAAGCACAGCAGAGATGTACACAATAGAAATTCTCAAGTAAAACTGTCCTGTAAATGTTCTGGTGGTGCTTTGTTGAAATTGGCTTGGACAGATTTTTTTTTTCCTATTTGCAGTTAGGGAATAGAATTAAAAGCTCATAGAAATACCCCTATTGACTTTAATAATCTTTTCACTTAGGATAAGAGCTAAATACAGAATTTACCAATAAATAAACAGAGTCAACAGGAGACTTGTAAATATTAGCAATTATTAAAGTGAGTCAAAATCACAGAAGTGAAGCTTGAAACCAAGGCAGAAATTGGGCAATGATGTTCCTAGCTGGGGATCTTCCCTTTGCTCTCCTGCATTGCTTTTTCCCTTGTTCACCTGAATTCTCTGGTGCTGTCAGGGGCTGAAGGTGAAACTAGAGAGAGGCTTTACTTCCCTTTCTGGTAGCAGTGGTCAGGTTTGCTCAGCAGTCACTTCTGTCCATAATTCAGGCGGTAAATTGCTGTTTTGGAGGACTTCAGGGTGGAGAATTGCGTTACCAAGCTGTTTCATTATTTTTAAATTTCTGTTTCACTGCTTTCTGGCTTCTGATGTTTAGACAGAATTACGTTTTAGTTGTGAAAACATTTCCCCTGGGGCCTGAGCTGCAAAGGAGGAGCTGCTTGCCCCTGGTTGATGTGCAGGGGGAGGGGAAGCTCCAGCTGTGGGGCCCAGGCTCTCTTTTGGGCTCTGTGAGTGGCAGAACTTGTGTCACAGCTGTCCCTGACACCTGAAGGGATGCTGAACTCTCTGATCCCAAGGGACTGAGAGCTGGGGCTAAGGACAAAAACTCTTTACAAACATGGGCAAAATAGCAGGAGGTAGGTTGAGGGAATAGAGAGAGAGAGATGGTGAAGAATACCTGAGAGAATTCTTGTGGTTCTGCCCAGAGCAGGAGGGGTGTGCAGTCTGGAAGAGGGGTACTAGACTGCCCAGGAAATCTTAAGTAATTCAGATGTGAGAGCAGCAATCAGAAGATGGAGCAGTGCTTTTAGCCAGGAAACAACAGTCTAGGGATCTCCTTCAGAGACCTGTTGGACTGCACAGGAATGCCTCACCTCTCTTGCAAGATGGAGGATTTGGGGTGTGGATGGGTTTTCAGGGTTGTTTTTTTATTTGTCCCTGGCATAGAGGTACTGGTGGCAGCAAACCTGTTCAGAGAATTTCACAGCAAGTGTCTGAGAGCAGAGGTATTTACAGCAGCACATCAGCCTCGGCTGCTCGGCGTGTCTGGAGCCACAGCCTTGCCCTGCCAGAGAAGAACCTGCAGTGTCTGACCTGCCAGAGATCAGTGCTGGTGCTCAGCTGTAGGGCTCTGTCAGCCTGACAAGTACCAGGAATGAATGGTGTCATCATCTGCCACGTGCCATAAAATTCTAGCAGGAGCAATTGCCACCCCACCAAGGAGGGGGGAAAAAAAAGACCTGGACTTGAAGGAAGAGGAAGGCAGACAAATTAATGAAGTTTGGATGCCCAGATATGTACAGGGGCTGTGACAGCCTGGAGCAGAGCAGATGAAAGGTGTTCTGTACACTGGTTCCCCTCTGGAAGTGGTCAAAGGGGAATATGAGGTTTCTGCTGGGAAATGTGAATTGGCTTCAGGTCAGGCAAGTTTGACAAAGACATTTGATTTTTTCTGGCCATTGCACCATGGGCTGTCACAGGGTCCCTCAGCTGGAGCTGGAGCTCCCATAGGTGTCCCTTTGCCCAGGTAGGTGGTTGTTCCTGGAGGGAGCCAGGGGGACTTGCTCTGTGTGGTACAGGAATCCACAGCAGGCAGAGCCTGGGCTGTGGAGCCCGAGAGGGAAAAGGGATTTCCACATCTGATATATTGTTTTGCCTTGATTGAGTACAAAATTGTGACTTCTGAAATTTTTCATAGCACTGCTGCCTTCATTTGGAGTTAGAGTTGTGGCATGATATAACTGCCACTGTATAGTAAACTTGAGTTCTCATATCATGCTCATCATGATCCCAAAGTGCTTTCCTGAAGAGGAAGGCTGCTGATTCTATCCCCATTTTCTAGATGTAGAAATGATGACAAAGAGAGATGAATCGATTTACCCTGCAGATAAATTGATTTAGTGAGACTGAGTGAAAAATGGTCACAGTCCCATCCTCTCTGCAAACTTGAAAGCACAATGCACCAGAGGAGCAAGAGCCAGCTCTTTGCCCATCACATCCACCAAACACTTGATGTTTGTCTCTCTCTGGGGCAGGGATGTCACCTGCTGACAGGGCTGGTGACACACACAGGTGTCTCTGTGCTGGGTCTGTGGCACCTTGTCCTGGCTATTGCTGTACAACAGCATCCCCTCCTCAGAGCCTGATGGCTCCTGTGCTTTGAGTGCAGATTGCATCTTTCAAAGCCAGCTGCCTTTGCAGGTGCCCTGTGGTGAGTGGTCAGCTCTGACAGCAGTGTGGAGCTCAGCCAGGGCGTGCTGCTGATGCAGCTGCCTGAGTGCAAAGTGTTCAGGGATCTCCCCTGGCCCTGGGGCTGAAATCTTGTTTATGCCCTCTGAAAAGCAGTAGCTGTGGCAGCACCAACATGCCTGGTCAGGGTGACCTCAGGCAGACCTGTGTCATCCAAATTGTCACACTGAGACCTGTCTTCATCTCCACATTGAGAACAACTTTTTCTGATAGCAGGTCAGTGGAAGTGAGAGACACTTGGATTCAAAATGAGTGAGTTTAGGAAAAAATGTTGCTGTTGACAACTGTAGATGTGTTAGAATGGTAATGGGCAGCAGGAATGGGCTCAGTTCAGGGAGGGCTCCTCCAGGGAGAGGATGTTGGAGCTCCTGCTTGTAGCTGATGGTCTGGCAGGTGAGTATAACCCAAATATGTCACATTTTGTGTAAACATCCAAGCTTTGGGAAGTCAAAATGTTGGCAACAGTGCTGTGCACGAGGTGAAGTATTTCCACACCCTGGAACTAATTATTTTTATTTGAGTCCTTCTGCATAGTTAACCTTGGTGCTGTTCCTGCTTCTGCAGCATGCATGTTCCAAACAGAAATAGGATTAATTGTTTTCCAAGCTGGTAGCACATCTCTTAACATAGGCAGGAGGCAGGCAATAAATAACTAAAAGAAGCCCATGGAGCAGTGGCTCCCACTGAGGATTTTACTGAGCACATAGAGAAATTGATTCTGTTAAACTTCACTTGCTGAAGTGGAAAGTTAAAGAAGAGAGAAAAATGCTAAGAAATAGAGTAGTGCACAAGACTGTCTTCTTCATTTTAGGATTCTCTCTATAAAATATGCACATCAGAGGCTTGGAAAGGCTTCCTAAGGAAAAAGAGTTTTGGTGCAATGTCTCAGGGGCAGAGGGAACCACAGCACTTGCCATGCTGTTTAGGAGGCAGAGGGAAATGCATTTTAAAAATTTGCTGTCTGTTCCAGGTTCTGGTTTAGGGTCCATGTGCAGCCTTTTCTCAGTTAACACTTCTGATGAAATCAGCAGGATGCCAAATGGAAAATGGAATGTCTGCAGGCTGTGAAGTTTGGCCCTTGCTAGACTGAGGCACTGATCTGGAGGCTGGCAGTGCTTGGGCAGATGGTTGTCCCCACAGACACCTCATCATCTCCAGCAGAGCCCTGGCAGCCTCTGGGAAAATCCCCTGACTTTTCACACAGGAGAATGAGTTAGAGGACCAAAATGGTCCTTAATGGCCTGAAAATCAATTAATCCAAGAACTAATCATTCAGTTGCTCCTTTCCAAGGGTGCTCCCTTCTCCTTTTCTGATGAGAGCTGTTATAAACAGGTTTGTATCCAATATGTAGTTTGTGCTCTCTGTGTGCCTCTTGACTCTTCAGAGGGGAGACCTCCACAAGGCACAAGCTTTGATGCATGGAGTGTGTGCCAGAATCATGGCTGGCCATTTGCAGGTGTATTTTAGGGATTTTAACCAAATTAATTTCAACCTGAGCCATCCTAAATAGAGAGAAATATGTTGTTTTTTATTTTTTTCCTAGTGTGTTTTTAAAGTGGGCAATAATAGCAGTCATTCACAGCTATGATATGTTCCTGGAGCTGCCAGAAGGGCTTTTCTGCTGAAATGAAAAGCACTGGAATGGAAGATCCCCTGCTGCAAACAGGTTCATTATTTACTGTGCTCCAATGGCTGATCCCCCTTGATTTCCTGGGCCCTGTTCCCAACTCTGGGATGGAAGGAGCACCCTCCAAAGGTTCCCTCTTCATCCTCTTCTCTGAGGTACTGCCTTGCAGTTTGTGCTCCCAATTTGTAGCTTATCAGAGGAAGGATAGGACCAGTCACAGAACCACAGCAAATGCTGAGTTGGAAGGGACCCATCAGGATCATCAAAACCCCTGGCCCTGCACAGGACCATCCCCAGGAGTCCCCCCATGTCCCTGAGAGCATTGTCCAAATGCTTCTTGAACTCTGTCACACTTGGAGCTGGGACCTCTTCCCTGGGGAGCCTGTTCCAGTGCCCAGCACCCTCTGGGTGAAGAGCCCTTGTCCATTATCCAACCCAAATTCAGCCATTCCCTCAAGTCCTGATGATCCTGTGAGTTGGCTGCTGAGGCTTCAGCCTAGTTAACCCCTCCACTGCCACTGCCTGGGTCCCCCTGCTCAGGGCATGTCCCTGATCAGGATCCCTGTCCCTGCAAATGTCCCCAGGGCTGGCTGCAGACAGACTGTGCCCTCAGCCTGTCCCTGTCCCTGCAGACAGCCCTGTGCCCTCAGCCTGTCCCTGTCCCTGCAGACAGACTGTGCCCTCAGCCTGTCCCTGTCCCTGCAGACAGACTGTGCCCTCAGTCTGTCCCTGTCCCTGCAGACAGCCCTGTGCCCTCAGTCTGTCCCTGTCCCTGCAGACAGCCCTGTGCCCTCAGCCTGTGTCCCTGTCCCTGCAGGTGTCCCCAGGGCTGGCTGCAGACAGACTGTGCCCTCTGCTCCCTGGCTGGCAGCCCCAGAGGCAGCTCCTCCTGCCCGGGAGCCACTGGCAGGGTGCAGTGCCAGGGAAAGGGCTCAGCTGAGCATGGCCCAAGGCAGCAGCCTGCTCCTGGCTCCCAGGCCCAAACAGAGCCACCAGCAGCCAGCACAGGCAGGGCAGTGTGTCTGTCTGCACCTACCCGTGGAGGCTGGCCCCTTAATCTCCCTGTGTCTCACTTCTGTCAAGGGGGTCTAATAGCCCACTGCATCATGGAGGTAGCCTGGGATAAGAAGCTATTAATCACTGCACAGTGCTCAGACAGATGGGTTTCATTCCCAGAAGTGTTTCTACAGACCATGGTCACACAGAGCTGACATTAACACGTTGGTAACTGGGATTTACATAAGCTGGTCCCTGAAAGCACAGCTGGATGGTGGCATAGAAGAGTTTCTGGGCTATTGAGTGTTTAATTTGGCAGATACAATTCAGTCATGCAATGATCTGCTCTCCTGAAGAGGCAAAATGGGAGGGTTTGCACTGCTTGGTGTGTAGCACAGGGACAGGAAGGGTTACTGCTAAAAGCAAGTGGGCTCTCTGAGTGGGGAGGTGTGTGGAAGGTCTCCCAAATGCAAGAAGCTTTGGCTGCTTTAATCTAAGATCTGACTAATTTCTAGGAAAATCCTCCCCTTTCTACAGAACATACTGGAAAATTGTGCCTCACATTGTAAAGGAAGAGATTTATCTTGGGAAGGTATTAAAAGCTTCTGTTCCCCAGTTGTCATCTGGGAAGATCCAGTATTGATTGACCCTGGAGTTGGGTTTGATAGGTTGCATTGGTGATTACAGTATTGATTTGTTTCACATGCTGTGTTTGCTGTGTGCACAGGTCTCTTGCAGCAAGAATTAGTCTGACTTGCCACTTGCTGCATGTTTTTCAGGAGGGGAATCAGGCAGGATTCATTTTTCACCAGGCAGTCTCACAGAGTAATTAACTGAAAGGAGGCTGGTGAGAATTCCTGAATTACCCAGGGAGCACAGCAGTCAGAGGTTGTTGGTTTTTTTTTCCAGGCATGTGTAAGTAAAGAAATTTGCATTCTCCAAATATTTAAATCAAATACTGTATTTAAAGGGAAATGTGTCATTTTAAAAAGCACAGAAATATAATAAGAGCTGCAAGCAGTTTCAAAGACTGCCTGCCACAGCTGAGGCAGGGAATCTGCAGAGAGCCCCTTGGAGCACAGTGAGGGAGGAAGAGGAGGCTGACTAACTCCCCATGTCAATTCACACCCTGGCCTGAGAGCTGCCAGTGGCTTGTCCTGCCTTGTCTTGACCTGCCTTTATCAGCACTACTGCCTGGGCATGAAGGGCTGGTGTTTGATGCTGGGATGTGCAAAGGAGTTGGTCTGAACCCAGAATGTTCTTCTCAAGTTGTGCATTGAATTCAAGTAGCACGTGGAATGTAGAATCCAAGAGAAGGCTCCACTGCTGGAAGGTGAGGGCCATGAAGGTGATCACAGGGCTGGAGCACCAGACAGCTTGAGAGGGTTGGGAGAGTCCAGCATGGAGAAGGGAAGGTTTCAGGGAGACCTTGTGGCACTTTCCAGGACATAAAATGGCTGCAAGAGAGCCAGAGAAGGACTTCTAAAAACAATATGGAATAATAGGTCAAGGGGTAATAATAGGTCAAGGCTTTAGTGATATAAATTAGATATTAGGAAGAAATCATTGTGAGGGTGATGAGGCTGGAACAGCTGTGAGGCTGCCCAGGGAGGTTGTGAGTGCCCATCCCTGGAACTGTTCAAGGCCAGGTTGGGTGGGAGATCCTTGAATGGCATCCCTGCCCATGGCAGGGGTTGGAACTGGATGATCTTCAGAAATCCCTTCTAACCCAAACCTTTCCATGACTTTGTGATGATTCTGTGAAGGTCCTGAACGTTGCCTGGAGGTCACAAGAGTTGTTTCTGCAGTGACCATTTATGTCCTGGAAGGGAGGACTGCTGTCCCATGACTGGGCAGGGCCTGTGTCACTAAATGACATCATAGGCTTCTGCAGAAGAGAAGTTTTGCACATGAATTTTAATCTCAGGCTCTTAGTCATCCCATCTGGTATGATGCTAATTAAAAAAGTGAGACATTTCTAGGCCTACATGTGTAATTTGGGAAGAAATAAACATACTCAGAATGAGGCAGAGTCGTGTGGTGTTGCTGTTGCACTGAACCAAACCTTCATTGGTGGAGGAGACCATAATTAATTGCCATGCTAATTGTTACACTCCAGAGCACATCTAGAGTCCTTGGGTTTTCTCCCACTGTAAAACTAAAGGTGAAAATGACTTATCCTCACTTGCTTGACTTTTTCCTGCCTGGAAATAATTAAGAAGAAGAAATGAGAACCCCAGAGGTGAAACTCTCACTTTGAACAATGTAATGTAGAAAGAGGTAAAGAAAGTAGTAAAAGCAAGTGTTGCTTTGCAGTGCTTAAATTGCATGGTGTGTCCATGTGTGTAGGCATAATCTGGGAAGACATTAAAAATGCTTAAAGTTTAGCAAAATTAAGGAAAAAAACCTTCAATTTTAAAGAAGTTTCTCCCCTTTGATAACTGACAAGATAAATGGGGCAGGATAATAATTCAGTTGTTAACTTTCATCACAAACATTTTCTATCCCTTTTGTGCAGGGCTTAGTCTTAAATGTAACAAATAATTTATAATTATCAGTCTATTTCAATGTAATTTTTTTACTTCAGCATTCGAAGTATAATGCTTTCTGTGAATTTTTAAAGGAGTCATACTGTAAATTCATAATGAAGATTGTTAACATCAAGAAGGGGCCACTTTCCTCTCTGTTTTGCTAATTCCAGTTAGAAGCAGAGTGGGATTAAGCAGTCCCCAAATGCTGAAGGTGTTGCTGGGGGGTCATGAGCAATGTGCTGCTGTGCTAGATGGATCTGTACATGCTGGGAAATAGAACTCATTAGTGGTGTCTAGTTTTTCCTATGGAAATTTCAATTTTTAATAGGAAATATTCTACACTTTGCTGAAACAGTAAAACTGCAAATAGACATCTGAAATCTGGAAGTGTTTATTTGTCTGCAAAGACTGAGTATTCTCAGATCATCTGGGAAAAAAAAAAAAACCCAAACAAAAAAAAGCCAGAGTTGGATAGCTGAAAAAAAGAAAGAGGGAGGAACCATCACTGGTAATTTTAATGTCAAAACCTCTACTTCTTTTAGAAAGAAATCTTGCTGAATGTCCTGAAATGCAGCATGGCTGAGACAGCAGCATTGTCTCATTGCAGGGAGCTCAGCATCTGAGCGAGGCTCTCCTGGTGTCCAGTGGGGATGTGGCTGTAGGTCATGTTCACTTTTCCAGAGAGATTCTGTCCTTCCCAGTGTCCATGAAAGAATCCTGCACCCAAGATACAGATGCTCCCAGTGCAAGAGGTGTCTGCCTGTCTGCCTGTACAGACCTATACAGATTGTTTTCCTGTAGAAGACCTGTACAGAAGAAGGGAAACAGGTTTATGTAAAAATTGTGAGCTATCTGCTGCAGCGTGGCCTTTGGGTACCTCAGTGCATCTCTGCTTTCAATGTACTGAGCATGCACACAGTTAGGTGCTCAGCCACCCAGCTGCCAGGACAAGTGCCCACTTCATGGACAGACACAGGTATTGCACCTTGCTGTCCATGACAGTATGCTTCATAGGAGAGATCTTTATTGCTCTGATAAAGGAACTGGATTTTAATGAAGGTCACCCCAATGCAAGGTGAAACTGCTGTGCTGTATCACTCCAACCCAGAAATCAATTCTTACTGGGCAACTTTGGCTTGAAATTCCCTCCTCAAATCTTTCAATCAGATTTTCCTGATCATTCTAATACATGGATATCTGCTGTGTCATGGCTGTGTGATCATTAAATTGGGGGAAAAACCGCTAGTGCACGTGTGCTGGCAAGCAATTTATTCATTGCAGAACAGTGGAGCACTGAGTATCCATTCCGTGTCAGTTGGAGGGCACTGTGCTGTATTTGTTGCCATCATCATTATAAAGGTTACAAATGACCTACCTGGAGCTCAGCATATATCTTCTAGGAGGAGGTGCCAACACAAAGGTAATGGGGGTGAATTTAGAGTACAGCTTTAGGAACACTTGCTGCTCTACTCTCTAAGTCAATAGGTGTTGGTTGGAAACAGCACAAAAAGGAAGGAGAGGAAGCAAAGTCTCTGTCAGTAATCTCTGAGCATTTTTTGTTTGGAGGCAGATTGTTTGCCCTGCCCAATGCTGACAGCAGCTTACTACAGTAAAAGTGATTTTATTTTTTTTTTTTAATCAAGAATATTTTTTTTTGGTACAAATCATCTTTTTTGTTGTTGTTGTGAAGAAGTACATGGAAGGAATAATCATAAGACCAGATGGCATTTTCAATAGTAGGCCTATTCAGATGTTTTCAAATCTCTAATTGGTCACTGGTTTTAAATGTTAAAATGCTTCACTAGTAAATAATTTATATTCTCTCCTTTTTTTTTTTTTATGTTTACAAAGAATTATGGAAGAGTTAGATATATTAAAAAGAATGGTATTTTAAAAAATCAGCTTTCCAGCAATGTTTCTGAGTAGTGGCTGTGAGCTCCAGCAAATCTGAATAGAGTGATTGTCATTCCAACTGATTAAAAAGTGACAGGCTGAGAAGAAAGGCAGGGATGTATTTGTTGCTATAAACTGGCAAAACTATGGGTGAAACTACTCTGATGATCACCAGCAGACAATGCAGTTTGATATCTGTCATCATATCCTTGCTTCCTATGGCATTGCTTGCTTGGAGGAGAATCCATCTGGAGCATGCCTTGCAGCACAGCACAAGGGAACTTGGACAAAAGGGTTTGGGTCAAAATGAATCCATCTGAACTTTCAAAAGACATGTGTGGCATTAGATGGTAGATGAAATGCTGTGATTTTTTTACTCACTGGACATGCTGAGCCCAGTAGGAAGGCAGAGTGAGAAGGCCAGTCAGGATATACTCCTAAGAGGTGTTACCTGATTATGTGGCAGCCACCTGGTGCATCCTCATCTAAAATGTTCCAGGTGCTGGAGGAGGAGGTGATGCACAGAGCAGGGCCTTGCTGAGATATATTCCTGCTGGAGAGAAAGTGGCAGACATGAAACTGTGCTCCACTGGAAAGACAAAAGTGAGGAAGAAAAACAAACTACCCAAAGGATAACAAGGGAAATCAGTCTGACATCACTGAGGAAAATAGCTCAAAGTTGATGCTTCTTTCCAGGAATTTATTGGGGAACCTTTTGGTTAAATGTTGTCTCAGTACCACGCTGAAGATTCTGTAAAGAAACATTTAGTAATGTTTCTGTCTGTGGACATTACAAGGCACAAAAGAATTAAAGAAACTGAGAGAAAAAAGGCCTAGAGAAGGAGCAAGGACAGGTGCTCTTCCAAGGTACAGAATGCAGCAGGGTGGGCACCTAACACTTCATGCTGTGGATTGGTTGCATGTTAGTGTTTGATCAAAGGTTGGGCTTAATGATCTCGGAGCTCTTTTCCAACCTTAATGATTCTACGATTCTGAGTCAAGTAAAATACCAAATGTCAAATTGGTAACTGTATGCTTAAATTAGACACCCACCTCCTCATTTGAATGTGGTGAGAAATCCCTGCAGTACCTCTGAGAAGGATGGTGGGTGCTGACATAGCCCTGAGCAGAGCAGGTTAATGGAAATGGCATTAACACAGCTCTGGGGAGATGCAGCAGGTCCAGGCTTAAGTTACAGTCTACAGCTGAGGAAAAGAGGAGGAGGGGAAGACCAGGCAGGAGTTTGTCAAACTTGCCTCGCCTGGGCTCTGTCTTTGAGTTTGATATGTGTGTCCATCACTGAGGCCTCTGCCTGCTGGCTGTTGCAGACATGTCTGGACAGCAGGGTCCTCAGTGGGTTTTAGAAAAGCTTTGGCACTTGGTAGGTGCACAAGAGGGCAGTGCCTGGGCTGGACTTTCTTGGAGGGGTATAAGTGGTAGATGTGCAGTAAAGGGGAGATGGACAGAGAGGAAGTGCTGCCTGCACAGCAAGGAAACGAAATCTTTGTGAGCACTTGCATTTTTCACTTCTTTTTTCATCAAGAAACCCTTGTCTTGTGCTGGCCACAGCAACCTCCAGTCAGTCACTGCCAAGGTGTGTGGAGCACTTTGGTGTCCAGGTTGGACATTTCTACACATTTAAATGTTACTGAGCATGTGAGCCAACAATACAGTTGCCCTAAAGAAGCAGAAATATGTTGTATGCTCTTGTTAAAGCAGCTTGTTCAGAGACATTTGGATCCACAGGGGTTCTTTGCACTTTTCATGATGCGGTTGACAAAATAAGATCGAGCTATACTAAGAAACAGCACCAACTCTGAAAAAAACATCATCACTATATGTGAAGCACAGATGGTGCTTTTGGTACTTGGTATTATAGCTGTTTTTAAGTTTATTGGAGAAAAATATGGATTTTTAAATCTTACACCTGCATGCTGAGAGGAAGCATATGTAGAGACTCACTGAATCCCTTGGTGTATTCTGAGTGGATCGTTACATATTTGGAGATGGAGTTTTCTCTTCTCCCTCACCATGAGCAGTATTTAATTCTGCTGAAGTCAGTTAGGCACAGTGGAGGATGAAAAGGGTATTTGGCTTCTGTCCTGTGTTAGTGGTCTGGTTGAAAGGACAAAAGGGAAGCCCAGTTTTTTTCTTTCCCATGCCCTGTGCATGCCTGCACACACCTGCTCCCAAGTGTGCACGGCTGTATTGATGCATCTTTTGCACAGAGGTGTCAGCAGGATAAACAGAGCAGCTTACAGGGATTAGATCAGAAGGACTCCTAAGAACAGCTTCTTTGCAAGAGTAGCAGATCAAAGCCTGCTGGATGTTTAAATATAACGTCATGCAAATATCAGGGAGTTGCTGGCCCATCACTGCCTCTGAGCCTCCTGTCAGTGTTTGCCATGCTGCTGAGCCAGACTGGTACCTCACCTCACCTCATTTTCTGCAATCATGTATGGTTTTCTTTGATATATATTTCTAGGGAAGCTGTGCCCCTAGTTTGTTGCTGGTGTTCTCAGGCACTTTTGGAATGATAATGTTGCTTTTTTTCCATCCATTTTGTTGCATTTCATTGCCTGTTTCCATGTTTCTTTCCAAACCCTGGTGTGTTCTGGAATGTCCTTATGTTTCCCAGAAGGGAAGCTCAGAGTTGTACTCTGCAGCCCAAAAGTTAGATCATCTTAGGCAGGGCCTCACTTTTTGCATGCAGAGAGGTGTGTGCTTTTTGTACTGTAATTTAGGTGTGAAGTTACCCCTTGGTCCAAGAGGATGGATGGGTGTGCACGCATAACTTTGTCAGGGTGCTCTCTTCTCTCTCTCTCTACTCTTACCAGGCTTCCTCCAGGATGCTTGGATAGCTAAGCTCACTCAGAGCTGGGGTCAGATCTCTGATCCACCAAAATCTTCTTGGGTCTCCCTCTGTCTTTGCTCCCAGCTGGAGAAGAAGTCACTTCTCTAACTCCTCAGGGTGCTGCAAGAATAAACTCCCTGACTCTCATGCCCCTCTCTCGGGGAGAGCCCTGTGAGGAGAGACAGAATCACACAGGCAGGCTGTTCCCTGGAGTCCTGTCTGCAGGGAAACTTCTTTCCTGTTCCTTGATATTCCTGTTGCAATCATGCCAGAGCCTGAGAAGAAAACCTGTGATTCTCTCACAGCTGGTCCCCCTCAGCCTTCCTTGCAACGTGAAAGGTTCATTTTGGAAACCTGATTTTATTTTATTTTTTCTACATTAGGGAAAAAAATTGTTATTTTGAGGCACAGCAAATACTCTACTACCAAGATAATGCAAGAGAATGGAAGATTCCCCTTTCACCATTCAGTACCTACTCCTTGTGAAATGTGTAATTTTCAGTTTCCTGTTTCAAGAATGTCGTGGGGATCCAGAGCAGATTTTTCTTTTCAGTTTTTTTGAGCTGTTTTGTGAGCTTAGATGTCTTTTTGACACCATGAACTAAAGGGCAAAAATATCAAATAGTAGCTCTTCCCCCATGCTAGAATGTCACATTCTTTCCTCCTTGGGCTGGAGATCTGCAGGCAGAGTGTTTGCCTAGTAAGTGCCATGACAAGTCAAGGTTAAAACAGGATTATTTATTCCTTTTTCCAACTCAGGATCAAAGCACATTACACGTTGTATGGAAATCACATTTGAAACAGCTGAGTTCAATTACCTTCCCAAATAATTGTCAGAAACATGCAGCTGTTTTTGAGGTGGAGGGTATTACAGTAAAACCTGACCTTGGCCATACTCCCATGGCCCTCTGATTTCAGTGCATGGCTCTTCAGGCAGAATGTAAATCCTGCTGAGGGTCAGATCCAGGCTGCTGGGTAGCAGCATCAGTCAGTCATGGACCAGACACTGCCAGCTAAGCAGACAACATGCCACTGGGATCTTAGGAAAAAGGGCTTGTGCCAAGCATGCCTGGGTGTATTTGCTGCTGTATTTTGGCTGGTATGTGCTGGCCAGGATGTATCCTGGGTGTGGCAGTCCAGCTTTGCTGGTTCCCAAGCTCCTTGTGAGGGCAGTGGACATTTTCAAGCTTTGGTTGCCCTGGCTGTGGTGCTGACATGGAGGGGAGCAGGGCTGTGGGAGCCCTGCTAGCACTGCTCAGGAGGCATTGTTGGTGCCTTTGGGTTTATATCTCAGTTCCAGAGCTGCACTTCTCTATTTGTTCCTGCCAATGACAACTTTTAAACTCCCCTGATGCCAGTTCCAAGTGGGTGGAGAGGTGGCAAAAGAGCCTGCTTTGATTCAAGTGAGTGAGGGGGCAGTGCTACACTGTCTGCCTGATTATTTATCTCCCTAGTTACACACAGCACTTGCTTTCTCTGGAGTGATTCAAGCATATCATAACCTTTTGCTTTAGCTCCTTTATCATGCTGGTTTGCTGCTACAGTGTAGTCAGAGATCTGTCTGGGCCTGTGCAGAGCAGAGGATGTCATCTCATTTTATTGCACTTTGATGTGCCTCCCCCATGTTTTTTTAAGTTTCCCGTTTATCAAGCAGAAGGTTCTAAGAGCTGCTCTGGGTGCTTTTGGGCTGGGCAGAATAGGCTCTGTCAGTAGGAAAAGCCTCCCTCCAATGTCATGTGGAGATAAATGGGTATGGGAGGTGCTCAGCAAGGCTTACTGTGTCCTGGGGAGTGCTGTCTGTGAATGCAAAGAGCATCTCTCTGTGCTCAGGGATCCTCAGAGAGGTTTTAACCAAAACACCCATGGATTTCAGCAGGAGGAGTAGCAGATTCCTGCTTTTTTCTCCAGTCTCCTGCTAGGCAGTGGATGCATTCACACATACAAATGCTAGAAGTGATGCATGTGAGATTTGAGCTCAGATTCTGGGCCAGAGGGAGTCCTGGAGTCAGTTGCAATCTGAATTTTACATTGTTACCATGCAGCCCATTTACTTCTCTCCTTCTCAGGCACAATTACATTTCCATACCTGGTGTCTTCTAACTCTCCAACACAATTTGCCATGTGTAGGAGATTGCCTCACTACCTCCTCTGAGTCTCTTTGGAACTGCTTGAAGGAATGGGGAATTGTATCTCCTGGAAGGTCCTTTTTGGAGATGATGCCTAATGGGAGTGTATGATGCACAAAGTAAAGGAAACAACGTGTGTGTTAGGCTGTGGTTGAATTTTTGGGAGTAATCCAAGGACATAAAGAGGGGAGGGTCCCCTAAGTGTTTAGTCACCAGCAATTGAGGCAGCATTTGTGTGTTTGGAGAGGAGCAGCCAGCAGAGGCTGTAAGTGCTCCCATGGGGTGGCAATTCCACCCAGAGCTGGAGCTTCCCTACAGTTCCTGAGCTCAGGGTGGAGGAGAGCTGTTTGCTCTCTCTTTGTGCATCTCAAACTTTAAGGAGAAGAATTGATTTAATTTCATCTCATCTGATCTTGATTAATGAAAAGTCATTTCTGCTAGTTGTGGGCAGAAAAAATAATCTTTGACTATTTTGTAACTTTGCAGATATATGTAGGTGTGTGGCTGGAAATTCTATAATTCTAGAAATTATGACAAGGCATCCATAAAGATGAGGCTGAAACCCTATGAAGCAGCATTGTAGCTCAAAGGAGTGTTATTTAATACCTATTAATGGAACCGCTGAAGCATAAATACTTTCAGCTCAAACAGATTTTGTTAACTCCTTTGTGCTGGCAGTTTTGGAGTGGGATGGCAGGTGATTCACCACTGTCTGGCAGGGTGGCTGTCCCTCCATTCAGTGCCAGAATTGGTGTCATGGGGATGAGAGCCAGACTGCCAGGAGGAGGAGGAGGAGGAGGAGGAATTGCAGGAGCACATGGGCAGGCAGGAACCTTTTAAGGCTGTTCTGGTGTCCCTGGGGCTGCAGAGACACTGCACCTGCAGCTGTGACTGCAGCTCAGATCTTCCCAGAGCAGTCTTTGTCCATCACATTTCAGGGAAGGACTTCAGCCCTCCTGTGAGGGCTGCTGGGGGTGTGGGCACTGCAGGGCCCCTTTGGCAGAGGGAGCAGAGCAGGATCACTGCTGAGCATGCACAGGGGCTGGATTTGTGTTGCCCAATGGCCAAACTTTCACAGGGCACCCCTGGGCTTTTCCAGGAGACTCTGGAGAGGGAGGTACCTCCAAGGGGTGTTCCATATGGCCGAGATCAGGACCACTCCTTGGGGTTCCTCAGTCTTCTCAGGTGTTTTGAAGAGTGCAGAGCTAACAGCTCAGTCAGCTGTCTCAGTTAAGTGTCTCTGAAGTACTTTTGTTCTAGTTTCATTCTGTTTACTCATGGGTTCAAAGATCTGGAGCACAGCATGGGACCAGCATATAAATAACTGCTATTTAAAAGGAAGAACAATGCATATTGGAAAATTTCCATGCAAATTTTTAAGCAGTTTTGGGACACAAGGTTATCTTTTCAGGTCATCCTTTGAAACACAGGATTAGAAGAAATCTGTAAGTTGAATTTCCTAGACAATAACATGACTCCAGAAGTTAAGACTTGAAGAAAAATTGTAAACATTAAATTGATAATATATGAGAGTGAGAAATTTTATAATCTATTTTCTTCTGGGTTATGCCTACACAAGGAAAGTAGTCAAATTGTTCTGGAGAATGCTTTAATTAAAATTGGTACAAAATCCCTGGGTGGACTCTAAGATGGGTTAAGTTTGCATTTTGCTGTGAAATGTGATTCTATAGACAGGGCACAGATTGCTAATTATAATAAGTGGTGTAGCTGCAGCAGATCAGGTTTCTGCCATGCAGTGTTGATGCCCAAGCTCATAAGGCATGCACCAAAATCTGTGCTCTGTCCTCTGCTGCCAAACCAGCCACTTGAATGTAGGAGTCACACTTCAACGATCTTTAAGAAGCACTGAAATAAAAACAGTGACAAAGAGCAGCTAAAATATGTTCATCATGGAATTAGGGCTGGCTGTAGAACCAAACCTTCAGCTTTGTCAGTGGCAGCTCAGCAGTTTTCACATCACACAGCAGCCAAACAGGAACTTTGTTTATCTCTCACGTCTGTTCATTCACACTTTTAATTAGTTACCAGCTCTCCTCATGGTGAGGAGCTGGTGCCTGATGTTACTGAGGTTCTTATTAGAGTGTTCATGTTTATGCACATGAGTTCTTTTTATATTGGATTTCAAGCAGTCACAAGTCCTAGTAAGGAATTAAATGTCAGGTAAAGAAGAAATGTGACCCATTGATCAAGAGATGCTGTCCCACCAGGCTATCCTGGCTCTGGGTCTGAGTCACAGACAGGTGAGGATGTGCCCTGTTATACTGAAAAATGAGTATTTAGCAAAGCCTCAACACACAGGAGCACTCAGCAACTTCCACCTGCTCCCTCACTGCAGCAGTGCTGCAGCTGGCTCTGCCATCCCTCCACAGCCATGGCAGAGGAAAGGAAAGGACCAAAGAATGACAGAGAAATTTAAAATCCATCTTGATATAATCAAGGAATGTTTTTTAACTGAAGACTGGAGACAAAGATAAGGAACAAGCATGACACAATATATTTCCCCCTTTAAACTTGTCCTGCACAAGGGAGCAGATCTTCCCAAGATGTAAATCAGCACAGCTCCACTGGCTGGAGAGAACAGTTGTAATTTATCCTGCCTGAAGGTCTGCACAGAAAGTGCTTGAAGTTTCTTGCAATTCATTGGAAACTTGAGTCATTGAGAGCACGCATTTGACTCCACTGTCCTCTGAAGCAAGTGGCAGCACAGGCAACTTATAATTACAAATACTTGAAAAATCTCCTTCAGAGAAACTGAGGAGCTTGGTAAGATGCTCGAGCCAGTGGTGGCTGATTTCACTCCTTGAGAGAAAGCCTTATTGCTGTGATTTCAATCTCAGCACAAAGGCACTGTGCAGCAACACTGTGGAAGAGGTTCCAGGGGTTCAGCCATGCTATTCAAGTATTTTCAAGGATCATCTCTACCTCGTGGAGATCGGTGGGATCCTTTCCAGAGAGCACAAAAGCCTAGGAGAAACAAAAGGAACCTATTTCAAGCTTTTCTTGTGAAAACAATGTCTCTCCACAACACCTGACACCTCATGCAGCTGGTAAATACCATTCCCTATCAGCTACCTAAGCTTTTTTTTATGGGTATTTGGCCACCTACACTTGACCACCAAATTTCCACTCTGTTTGCCTCTGCTTACATTTATATAACAAAGAGCTTCTAACTGTTCATTTGTCAGCACAAGAAAGTTGAGCACAGGAGGAGACAAATATGATGGGCACCATAGAGCAGCACTCAGAGCTCTGCTGCTGCCTGTGAGTCCAGAATCTGTAATAGTTATGTTCAGCCCTTGCTCAGAAAGAAATGCTGCCAGGTGCTTGGAATGATTTAACTCTCTTGTTCCTGGACAAAAGTGGATGCTGTTATGTGCTAACTCCTTTCTCTGCTGGATGTCTCATCTTTGTTACAGATTTCATGTGATATAAAGGAAACACAGAGCTTTGGGCATGGCCTTTTCTGTGAGGCATATCTAGGGATCACCTACACTCTCCTGTAATCAGCAATCAGTGAGCTCAGGAATGGAGCTGACAGTCTCTTCTTTCTCATCTTTCTGCCTCCAGTCCATGGGTAGGGATTTCTGAGCAGGAGAAAGGAAGAGGATCAAGTCCTGCCTGCAATGCTCAGCATGTGAGAAGAGCTTTCTGGGCTTTTCCCTGTCCATCCTCCTGCTCTCCAGAGTCTGAGATTCCCAGGCAGTGCATCCTGGTGGTTGCTGTGCCCCACTGGGAATGGTGTTTGTGCTCTTCAGCTGCTCTGCTGAGGGGTCTGGGTGAAGCCTTGCATTAACTCTCACACAGACCTGGCCCTCCTGTGCACCTGAGAGTCTCACTGAGGAAAAGTGCTGTGGTAATTTCTCTCTTGATGTCTCCTAGCACTGGAATGTGGCTTTTGGTTGGAGTTCCTGCCAGCCTCAGGTAGCTAAAGAATTCAAGGTATTGGAACAAAGGCTGCTGTCCCTTGGGAGCAGAGCTGCCTGAGAGGGAGCTGACACTGGCTCTGACACTGAAGGATTCAATCTTTATTTCCTTATCTACAGAATCATGTGTCTTTCTGAGTTTCTAAATCTGGAAAGTGGTCAACATGATTGCCTTATCTTTTCCACTTGTGATGGAGAGCAAGGTTTTATAATGATACATCCATGCCTAATTAGAGCTGATGTTTATTAAAGATGAATATAATTTGGCTAAGAGGTTTTTAGTGCAAAACACATAAGAAAAAAATTACTGTAAACAATAACAAAGCCCCTGAACTGTCTTGAACTGTACAACTGAGATTCTCAAGTATTGTCAAATCATCTCTTCATGAAGCTGAACTGCTGACATTTATTTAATTACAATGTATTTTGGAGATGGAGCAACACTCCTAATTGCTTGTGCATGCTTGCATTACATCTTTTGTACAATATCTTTACTCAATTTGAATGAATTTGCATTGAAACGGTGAGCAAATTATTTATTTTGCAACAACCAGACACAGAGATTGCCTTGTGCTCATGTCTTACATAGGATTTTGGAGTATTTGCTGCTCACCTTTATGTAGTAAAAAAAAGTTGCTGAGAAGAAGCTTTTCTTCTGGTAAGAGAAGACCTGCAGAAACAACCTAAAATTGTGGTTGAGCTGAGATAATGGATTGCAGTAACCTCAAGGCTTCCCTCACTGCAGCAAATCAACTTGTCCAGGCACTGATGTTTGAAGATTGTGTTAGGATTTCCTGTTTTGTTTTCAGGGTGTTTTTCTGGTTACCCATGATTAAAAATTTAGCAGACTTGCCTAGCTGTGGGTTAGTGAAGTATGAACTTCTTATACAGCTTTTTTAGAAGCCGAGGTGTACTAAAAATTCTGTCTAGTTTCCCTGTGCTCCTGAAGCAGGAGTATGCAACAGAGGAAAGCCAGTCTTGTTTTGGAGCTTTTGGAGGATTCCAGTTTCCTAAGGGTATGGCACAGTTTCTCAGGTATGACAGGCAAAGTGAGACAGGTGTAAGTGGAGTGATTTCAGCATTGATCACTCTGCAAACCCTCAGGAAAGGTGGGGAACGGGTGTGGAATCTGCTGGTGAGTGAGTGGCAGAGTGTGGCTGTGCCTCTGAGGGAAACAAAGACCAGAACAAGCAGTGAAAGCTAATCCATAAGATGATTCATGTGATAAGAAGTTATCAGGATGATGAAGTATGTGAGGTCTGTGTGGTCTGATGCAATTAAGGCTCTCTGAATCAGCACAGCAGATTACATTTGTTGGTATTCATGCTGTGCTCTGTGGCACACGTGTGTCAGAGCTGCTGGCAGCCTGGAGATTTCAGCAATAATCAATAACTTCCAATTGGTTGGCCCTAAGCACTTGGTGAGCCAGAATGCCTTCTAAAGAATGAGAAGGATTTGAAAATAAGCATCATAGAACCACAAGGTTTGTTCTTCAGGATCATGATGCTGTTACGTGTCTGGACAGTTTATCAGATTGTGGACATGGGATTTTACATATTGTACCACTCTTCACATTCCCTACTGGGAAGTCTTGCACATTTTAGGACATTTGCCATCAGACTGGAGGGAACAAACCCAAGGCCATTTCAGGCAGACCTCTGAGATGCTATAATTTGAAATTGCGGCTCAGAGCTGGGAAAGAGCAAAGAGTTTTGCAGTAAAATATTGATTCTGCAGAGAATTCTAAAAGCAGGGTTTGGAAACTGCAGCAGCTAAGAGGATTTTTTTTTCCCAAACAGCAATAAAGTACTTGGAGTATCTGTGTAAGTTTTGTGAGGGAAATCTGTCCCTGGAAGCTGCTGCAGTTGTCTTTGGATGAGTTATTGTCTCTTAGCAAGCTTTAGGGTGTTGTTGAGATCCTTCCTTGCAAGGCTGGAGGGATGAAGACAACACTTTTAAAGATTGCACTGCAATCATCCTTACAAGAGCTGGCACTGGGGAACAGGAGGGCAGTGACAGACAGTGTTTTTTGGGTCCAGAACTGTTGGCCTTGTTTCCTATAATTTCAAACATAATGAGCATCTTAGAGTCAGGTAAGTTTTAAAAAGAGATGCTCTATTAAAAACAAATAGTCACTGCCAGCAGGGATGCAAGCTGGGACTACTAAAAGATGATCTGATGAGGATAGTTAACTGCAAATGGGATGTGGATTTCACTCTAATAGTTTATCAACAGGAGCCTTCTGAAAAACTCTTAAGTGCACTGCCAAATCCAGATTCCAAAGCAAGGAAAGTAATCCAAGTCCAATGTTGTTAGTGTCAGTGGTTTCTAATTAATTGTATGTTACCTGGAAAAAATCACTAGATAGTACAAAGCATTATTTAAGCCTTGCTTTGTGTCTGTCTATTCAGATGTTCCTTTGTTATAAATTTATTTTCCTCCTCAAAGCCCTCAAGCTCTTGTAATGGACTATATGGGTTGCATTATTCTCTTCATACATCTAGGAGATACTTCTACTGTTAAAGGAAAAATACAATTCCAGAAGTGTCTATGTGTGCCTGGGTTTGTACATCCTGAAAGAAGAGAAAAACCTATAAGGAAAACAATAATCTCTTATGGTGCTCAAGCAATTATTTTGTCTGCCTTCTATTTTATTCTGAACTCCCTTTTAAGCAGCCCTATAAGTTTTCTAGCACTGGTGTCTACTCTTTGGTCATAATGTTTCCCTGCTGCCTACTTAAAGTAAGGGGAAAAGAAGCCTCATGTTCCATATGTTTATTGAGGGAATTTTTTGTGTGTGCAGTTCACATAAAATTGCATCCATTTGGCTCGGGATCTACAGAGTAATTCCATTAACAAAGCAGCTCTCTACCTTTTGTGTGTGCTGTTATCCTTAAAGCCCATTCCTGTCATTGTGTCTCCCATAAAAAGAGAAGTTTTGCAGGTGATTTAGTTCAGTTCATTTCCACTCTGTTCTATTCTCTTTCTTTGTAGACCAAATAACTTTTCAGAAAACATTTGATAGAATCATTTTCATTTTTCTATTCAAGATAAAACTTGTACTGAGTAAAATGTAAAGTAAAATGCATTTATTCGATCCAAATTTTCCCTTATATAAAGCGTGAAGTTGTTTTTTTTTCTGCTTTATTTCACTCTGTTCCTCCCTCCACCTCTGAGGGCTGAGCTCCCCTTTCCTGTAAAATGTGAGGAGCACATGTGGCATTGTGTGCCATTCAGCACTGAGGGCTCCCTGTGCATAAAGCTCTCAATTCAGCCTGAAATTGTCTTCTTCCAAAAGAGGAACAAAATGTGACCTAGCTCAAAACTTCTGAGACAGGAGCACAGTTTTCCTCAGTGCCTCAGAATCAGCAGTTCTAAAGCCAGTGGCTGCTGCTCCTGGCTGAGCTTGCTGAGTTTAATGGTGACCCTGTGTTGTTGCTTCTCAAGGACATCCCTTAGGAAGCCCCTGGAATCTGGGATATCTAGAGATTACATCTTCAAAGGAAGTCATTCCTCCTCAGCAGATGTACCCCAGCAATGCTCTCACAAGGACACTCCACAGGACTGCTGAGGGTTAAGAAATGGGACTGAGTTCTCCAACTCAATGCTTTGACCACAAACCCCAGAGAAAGGCAAGCTGGTTTGCCCTCTGGCTTACAAAAAGGCTGTCAGGAGCAAGGCTGTTTATTGCCTGATGTACTGGTAAAAATGGTCTTGTGGCTTCCACATCCTCTCCAGCCATCTGCCCACAGCCCTCTGGCATCTCTGTGATGGCACAGGCCATCCTTTCTTCTTGTGCTTTCTACAGCACCTCACACAGTGAGCTCCCAGGCCATGGAAAAGCAAGAGGCACATAACCAACAGCAGTAAGTGACCTCACTGAGCCTGCCTGCTTGTGCCTTCCATCATAAAGCTTCTGGGTTTTTAGGGGCAAGGAAAAAACTGGAGGGAAACAAAGGGAGATAAAAAAAAAATAATTCCTGCCCTAAAGTGTGGGCTGAGAATCTGCCTGAAATATGAAAATATCTGCATGGAAGTACATGTAGACATCTAAATGAGAGTCTTTAGTGTGATGAAAGCAGCTCACCAGCCCTCATGAATTGCACATACACTTGTTTTTTCGAGTGAAACTGGAAATGAGTGGCTGCTTTTCCCCCTCCAAGTTAAACAGATTGCTGGGCTTGTGCTTCACTGCTGGCCCGGGAAGGTCAGGGGAGACTTTCCTTGCTCACCCTTCCCAAGTGCTGCTGTATTACTCACTCTGGCAGGGTGGAGACAGTGCCCCTTTTAGAAACTGCATCACTGGACATTTGCTAAGGCATATTGCCAGATTTAATAATTGATGGGTGGGAGAAGATCCTGCGTCCCTGTCTTCTGACCTCACGGAACATTGAAATATGGCAAATAACAATGCACACATGACCCCATGGAGGTGACTGGCACAATTTTCCATTTTCTCCCTCTCTCTTCCCCTTTTCCTAACCTTTCCATACCCATTTTTTCTGTTCAGGATATTTGTGCATCTCTTCACCTGGCTTTTAGAGTATAATTTCAGTTTTAGGGTATATTCATATTTCCAGGTACAAAATTAAGATAATGCTATGTGTCATCACAGATAATGATATAATAGTAGATCCCTTTGTCTGAAATGTGCTTTTAGGTATTACCTTGGTCAGTAATTTAATTGAATTGGGTAGTGACAACACACTGACATTGTTAAGGTTAATGACCCAATGATTTACAAGACAAGGCACATTTACCGGCAAATGGATTTTAGTAATTGTTCTACTGAACAATGAGTATAACAATTTGTACATTGATCCACAAAGTCCTACAGCAGAGCCTCTGCTCTTACTTTTCCAGTGCCCCTGCCCATAAATTCAGTGTTGCTCAGAGAATGTTTTGTTGGCTTTGCTCTATTTTCCCTGCATTGATCCAAATTATTTCTTTTGGTGTGATCCCCAGCTTTTGTTTGTGTGGGGCCGTGCTGGGTGTGGAGAATGGCAGACCTGTCCAGGCAGGGCAGTGTTTCTCTTGGCTGGGCTGGCCCAAGAGTTTCTCCAGTCAGTGGTTCCATCTCTTTGACACATGCTTAATGTCTGTTTCAGTAAATTTGGACTGTTCCATTTTCTCTTCCAAAATGCTATGGAAGGCAATGCCAAATGGGGTGGGAGAAATCTGGTTTAGTCAGAGCTATGATCTGCATTAAATAACTCTGTCATCTTCTGCAACACAAAGCAAAAGTGTTTGTTCCTCTTGAGCTGCTGCTTAGAGCTTGCACAAAATATTTTCTATTAATTCTTTGTTAGCTAAATTGCAGATTTCTTCTTTTTGTGTTTTTTTTTTTTTTTTTTTTGTTTTTTTTTTTTTTTTTTTTTTTTTGTATATTTTGGTTTCTTGCTTTGAAACCGACAACCAATTCATTAATTTTGCTTAAATATTTAGATTACTATGACAAGAGTAACTTTACTGGAGCCTGGAATTTTGTGAATGTTTAAGACCAACTGGAAAAGGTCATAAGAAGTGTTCAGCCAGAGGCTTAAGTTCCTTGATATTAATTATCTGTATTGCTCATTAAAGATGATGATTGCATGAGACAGTGTTTAACATCTTTATTAATTGACTATTACTGGAAAATGCAGTATTTAATCATCATTGATTTGCTGTATGGCTCCATCACTGGCATTAGCTGAAACACAGAACTGGACACAGAACTGGACACAGAAGTGTTTATTGAACATGGTTCTTTCTTACAGTATTATTGACAATGTTATCATTTCCATAGTGGTAATGGACCAGTAGCTGTTGGTTAGATACTCTTTGTTACAACACAGTTTATAAACTTCATTTTATTGACCATTGATTTCCTCAGTTGTCCTTTTTCTTCCCTTATTAATTTTGTGTCATTGCTTGCTTCTAGTGCATTGCTGCCAACTTTCTCTCTTTTGCATTTGACATTTATTGGCATTTCTCCCATTTTTAACTACTTTCACTCCCCCATCACGTCACAATTAGATGGTTTGTTCAAGGTATTATTGCAATTATCAGCCCTGTGTTCTTCAGGGCACTGCATGTGGTACATCCAAATGAGATTGTAAGGCTTCTGACCTTCAGCACAATATTCAGTAGTGCTTAGGTCTCAGGCCTCTCTCTGTTTGGGCCTAGCAATGTTTTCAATAGTAAAAAGAGAAAATGAAGAAGAAAATGTCACTTTATCCCATGATAGTGTGAACTAAATGGAAATAACTGGATTCTTTTGGTTTAAGGAACAATGTGCCTCTAACAGTTATCCAGCACAGCGACAGTGGTGCTATGGTGGTGAGCTTTTTACAGGTCCATAGTTTATTTATTTCTCTCAGTGGGCCCCCAGTCTGCAGTTCAGGAGATGGGAAGGTTGTAAAGGTTGAATGGGGATTATTTCCTTGTTTGCTAAACTGCTGTCTGTAATTTCAAACAGATCATAGAGACCTTTAGAGACACCCAAAGGAGTGGGAAGAATGCCACAGTGGAAAATACATTCTGTCCCTTTCAAACTGATGCTTTTGGGTTTAGTCCTAAATAAAATAAAGAAAAAAAATAGTATGAAAGAGCCACCTGTAGATATTCAGAGAGTAACAGAGTGATGAAGAAGGACTTTGGCCTTTTAAATGTCATAGAGAGGTCAACGAAGACTTTGAAAAAATTTAAGACATTGAAACAGTGTTTAAAGACTAGAAAAGGAAATGACACAAAAATAAGCTTAAGAAAAGAATAAACAGTGAAAAGAGAAGCTGGAAGGATATATTAACATGTGTGTCAAGTGTTTGGCTCACTTTGCAATAAGAAGCTGCAGTGTATGAAAACTCCTACAGATTTCCTCACTCTCTGTGGCACAGGCAGGTGAAATATTCAATGAAGCCATCTATAACTTCTCTGATTGCATTTTAAACATTTATGTTTCTAGCCTCTATATCTAATAAACCTGAGCCTTTAAATGGAGCATGGGTTATTAAATCATATCTTTTCCATCAGTCTCATCAGTGGAGGGGTACTGATAATATTAACACTGAATGTGTGCTGAACCCTAGTCCTTGTGCCTTGATGGATGGTTATTTGGGATCTCCTGTTTCCAGGTGTTTTCATACAGAAATTTTATGGTCATTAGTTTCCACTCTTGTTTTTCCAACAGTCTCACTGAAGGCCGTGGGTTAAAGGCCTTACCCAGAGGTGCAAACAATAAACTGTATGTGTGGTTATTGCTATAATTACCTGCCCAAAATGTCATAAAAAGATGTGTTACCCTCTGACCCTTAGATTGAAGGGTATGGTGAGTGATTTACAAAGCCTGGTTGTCAATCTAAAATAAAAAAATTTGGGAAAAAATTAAAAAATGCTATAAAAAAGTAAAGGAAAAAATTAAAGGTATATAATGTCATTTAAATTTTCATAATTGATGGGCATTGAATGAACACAGGAATAAGTACACAGATTCTTTTCAATTCAAAGTCTTCATACTAATTATCAGATTGCTATAAGCAAATATTTGTCTTCACAGAATGGCAGGGAAATGAAAACTGGGCTAAGTGTTATGGCAACAATGTAAAAGAGGAACTTAATTACATTATTTACTTGCAGCTGGGTTGTTTACATTTCTGGCTTTCAGGCTATTTTAATGTAAAATTAGGCATAGCATAGAAGGTAAAACAAGTTCAGCTTGGTCCTAGGTCTGGATTGTGAGCAATCCTGCTGGTTTGCAGAGGCACACCTCAAACTCACCCTTTTCTTCCTCTGGAGCTCTGCATAACATTTTTAGGCAATATGGACTGTCTTGTGAAGATTTGATACAAAACCACACGTGGTATCATGTTTTTGCTCAGACTGAATTCAGGTTCCTGTTTGGCTCAGTGACAGTGCTGCTTCTCTCCTCCCTGAAGCTCTGGTGTCAGAGAGCACCAGCCAAGCCCAGGGATTGTTTTCAGCAGTGGGATATGGCAGGGATGAGGCACTTGGATCTACATTTCTTTAAGGACTTTTTGCAAAGTGTCAGGAAGGATGAAGTGACAAGGTCTCAGCACAGCCTGGCCAGGGCTGTATCAGGGGCTAATGGCTAAATAGAAAAGTAGAATATCTGTGCAGAAGGCAAGTCAGGAAAATAGCATCAGAGGAGCAGAATGCTTGAGGAAGCTGCAAATGAAGAACAAATTCCCTGGTTTGGTCAGCAGAGATTTCAGAGAGGGTGATTTCAGGGGAGTTTGTTTTTGGTTTGGACAAGGAGAGGAGGAAGATAAGGTCAAATCTGAGAGAGAGCACTGAGGCAGTCCCTGAAGGAGAAAGCAGAAAGGTTAGAGAGCAGCATCACTGTTGGCTCTGCTTAGCAGGAAATGATGTGCCCATGGGACAAACGAGGCAGAGGCACTGTGGGAAGGGGGAAAAGGGAGGGAAGAAATGGTTTTGACATCTTTTGCCTTTTTGCTTCACAGAAATTGTTCAGCAAGAACAGGTGACTGCATGCAGTGCATGGGCTGGAGCTCTGCTGCTGGTGGTCTGTTGAGCAAAATGATGTTGCTGTTAATGCAGCTGTGAGTGCTGGTAGGAAACAGGCTGGAGAAGGATGCAGAGCAGCAAAGCAGCTTTTGTGGACACAAAACTGCACTCAGGAGTGCAGAGCAGCCCTGGGTTTTGTGCAAGTCTTACAATACCTGACTGCAACTGGGGGCGTTGTTCTTGGAGTGTGCCGAGTTCTTCCTTCACAGACACAAACCAGCTTCATTCTTTCTGCTTGATAATTTTCTCTCTTTGCCCCAATAATCAGTTTACTGTTTCAATTGCTGCTTTCCTGATCTTATCAGCAAGCAGTGCAAATCAAGGTCTGCACTAGGTCGATTTTGAATTAATGAGTTTGACAAATGTTTTCATTTGAGAAGACATGCTGCCTCATTGGGCTTGACTTAGCAGGAAAACATCAGAGTGACAATGCTGGATTTAGCTTTAGTTATCAACACTTTCAGCCTACATTGGTCTAAGTAATTGTCCTGTTCATATGCTGACAGGTTAAAATAATGTATTCTGGAATGAGACTGCTAAAACAGGAGATGAAAAGCAGCCTAAGAGGGTTATCAACTGTTACTATCTGTGACAAACAGGGTGAGCTAGATATATGGATAAATTGCTATTGCTCCAGAGGTAATTCCTATTATTAAGAGACATAAGAACCCCTAAAAGGCATTAATACAGTACAGCTAGTAAAAAAGCTCATCTGTCCTACTGAAGCTCTGAACTAATGGCACATTACAGGGTTTTCTTGATGCTGCACTGACAGGTGGTGATAGACCTTTAAATAAAATAAAAACCCTACTAGGCTTTTGGGAAGTCAGGCAACTGTGAAGATTTAAAAGCTAATCTTTAAGAAAATAAATAAATAAGCATCTTTATCTGAGATCTAAACACTATTAGGAATGATGCTTCTGGAATCCTCTTTATTAAGAATCAAATGATGTCGTGCAGATGGGATCTTGGCAAAGTTGGCAACTGCTGATAAAATTTTCTGTCCAGAGAAAAGATGTTTGGTTTTTGTTTTTTTCAGCGAGTATTCTTGGAATCAAATAAAGCAATTATTTAAATATGAATTGTTAAGTTTCTTTTCCATCTGGAAGGTGGTACTGGATTACTGAGAAATGGAACTCAATGGAACTTAAAGGAATTGAGCAGCTGCTGTGGGCTTGGTGCAAGGCGGCTTCCATAGGAAGCCTCTTCCTCTTTGGACTCTTCATGCCATTAATTGGGTTACTTAACTTGTGTCAATGCAGTTTGCCAGGAAATTTTAGGAGGGGTTGGCTCACTCACAGTTTAGTTCATCTATAAAAGAAATAGAGTAGAAATGTCTTTAGCAGCAGAAACTCTGTGCTTCTCTGGAGTCATGCAGAGGAATTGTAATTATATGTGCAGAAATGATGGGAAATTTTTGTTATTTTCTAGGAGAAGTTATGTAGGACTTTATTTACCTCACTTGTGCTTGTTCCCCAACATCACAGGCATTGTTTTCAGCAGTGCTCAGTGGGAGCAAGCAAACAAGGGATGGGAGCGTGCATGCTTCATACCAGCTGCAGTGATGGAAGTTAAATATTGATGGGCTAATTTCAAATGGGAGTTGTGTGTGATAATAAGAGGGCTAAAGCTGAAGGAAAGATTGCTGCAGGCTGCTTGGTTGTTCCAGAGGGAACTGGGATTGAGAACTGAAAAGCTCTGCCAGGTAGGAGAGGGCAGCGCCGTGTTAACAGCAGAAACACGAGCTGGGAACTCCAGGAAGGCTCATAACAGGCACAGGAGGTTTGGGAAGGAAAGGGGAAAGAGGAGATTGTATAAATACAACAACAACAGCAGCTCAAACAAAAGGGAAAGCAGTCCTAAAATGGGGAATAATGCTGAATGGCCATATGAAGAGAAAGAATGGAACTGCACCTTTTGGGAGCAGTGCTGTAGCTTTATCCAGTTGCTGAACCAGTCCTTTAATGTAAGGAAAAAAATCTCACATCAGCTCATACACTCATGTCGCAGGAAAGAAAACCAATTTAGTGCTGGAGTCCTACTTTGCAGCAATTAGAATACAAAACTCTCTCCCTGCTCTAAACTGTCTGCCTTTCTGACATCCTTTACAAAAAGGAACCTTATAGTTGTAATTGTGTGATTATTTTGACATCTTTGTACATGGCCTTGCTGTAGGTGAAGTCCTAGGGAAGAGAGGGGCTTTGGACACAAGCAGAGCTGGTGCCCCTGGTTCCCAGTGCATGAGGTAATCCCAAACTGCAAAAGAATAAAAATTGTAAATGGTGAAAATAACATCAGGAGACATCATAATTTTTCTTTCTTCCTTTATTCCTCCTTTTGAACTTGAAATAAAAATGTAGAAGAGAATAAAATCTTTGCTTTGGGGAGGAAGGGTTACTGCTGGCCAGGGCTGCTCAGCAGCTTTGCCTCACCTGGGAGGCTGAGCTGTGAGAAAACAGCTGGAAAGCTGAGAGTGCTGGAGGTTTGAACCCCTGTTCCCCAAGACAGGGATGTGCTCAGGCCGTGGTGGTTAGAGAGGTGTCTTCCCCTTCAAATGAGAGCCTCCACACCAAAGAAAACCTGCAAAGACTGGGAGGAAAGAAGGATGCCACACCAGTGCTTGCTCACACGCTGAACTGGGAGCTGGCAGGGGTGGGATGCATTTACCAAGGCTTACAGACAATGTGTTCATTTTGTTTGTGCATTTTTAATATGGGGCTTGGATGTAACATTTTGCAATGCAAGGCTTGGCCTTGTTTGTCACATACTGCCAAGATGGGCCTACTCCAGTATGTTTTCTGGCAAACACAAAAAAATCTGGGTCAGGTGTCAGGATCAGTGCTGATTTTAAATGGATGTCATGGGGAACCAGGTATTGGAGAGGGGAAGGAGTGTGAATAGGTCAGCTACACCCTGCATTCTTCTTGGAAGCTGCTCCTTGTTAGCCAATGTTTATTCATGAGGAGACCAGCATTTCTAGGAGGCACAGGTTATAAATATTTAGCACTGTCAGTGGAGAAGGAAAATATTGTTGAAACAATGTCTTCATTTGTCAGAGGAAAAACAGGAACTAATTTTTTGAGAGAGATCATAGTTAACTGCTCTCTGTGAACTGTTTCTCTAAAGATTTTGGACAGATGGATGCTCATGCAGCCAGAGAACTGAATGCCAATTGAGAGGAACACGCTTCCATTTATAAAGGCAGGGAAATCATTCTGTCAGGCAGGATAGAGGTACACAAATTAGGCAGGTATCAAAATTATATCTTGTCTTCAATGGCAACTGACTCTCAAAAAGAGACTATGAAAAGGAATAGCTAAAGATCTCACAGGCTGCAATTTATCTCTGACAGGAAGCTACAGTAGTAATCACCTGCTAATAATAATGGCAGGCAGATTTGCCCTACTGCCCTTCAAATTCCCTTCTGTGCTGTCACTGAGAAATTCCAGCCTGCAATTCCTCTGCACAGAAACCTCCCACAGAATCCCTGAACCATGGATGAGAAGACAGGGGAATGGCTGCAGGGCTCTGCCACCTGGAAGAGGCTTCTTGGACCACAAAAAATCACCTTATTTCAAAGTAAATGCCAGGATGGGCTCTTTGAAGTGAACTCTGCAATTACCAAAAGAAAATTTTGTGCAGACAAGAGCATAAATACTGCAGACAGATAAAAGCAGGGGATGCAAGGCTGTGGTGAACACGTGGTCATATTTATTTGCTTAGGAGCAAATCCAGGAGGATGCTGCTCTTTGTCCCCAGCCTGATGCCTGCCTTGGTGCCCACCCAGGGGTGTCCCAGTGCAGCCCTGAGCTACTGAGCCTCTTGCTTTGCTCTGAAGATTCCTACACCCTCTATAATCAAAAACATTGTGTTATTTCCAAAGGAAATGGGATTGGACTTAAAAGCATAATAAATGAAAAAAAAATCTTCAAAATGTTTTGAAGTCAAAAGCTTGATATTGAGTAATATCAAAAATTGTGATCGTAAGCATTTGCTTTCTTTTAAAATTCTCAGTTTCACATTGGAAGATGAAAAGTCTGCTCAAAAACCATTATGTGCTTAGTATTTCTGGCCCTGGTTTTTGGCTTTTGACATTTGGAAGTAAAGTTGAAAGTCACTGATGAAAATTTAAGTTATTGCCCTCTAACTTTTGACAGCATTTTCCAAAGACCCTGCTAAGCCCAAAGTATTTTCTACACAGCCTGTTCTTTGAAATTCAGTCACTTTTCCTTTTTCCTCATAAACATGTATGAGTCTATGTCTGGCCTTTGGTAAAATAAGAGTAAGACGTATTCCCAGCTTAAATCTTCCTAACATCCAAATTTCTTACTAAGCTTCTACTGCTGCTGAATTTAATCTACTGTGAATTATCAGAGTTCAGCTTCTAGTGTAAAGTAGGTTTGACCTCTGGCTGTGCAGTTTTCTTTATTATCATTTTCATGTGTTTGTTCATGGACATTTTATTGTCCAAAAATTCTTGATGGTTGCATCAGGATCTCTCACCTTATAAGCAATGGTTGCCTGGCAATTGAAAGATCTGGACAGCTTATTACTTTTCAATTAAATAAGTTTCCTTTTAATCCTCAGTATTTTCTTCTTTATGAAATTTTCATTTTTCTGGAAAATGCTGGAGCTGTAGGGAGTTTTAGAAATGGGTTGAAAGTTTGTGTTCTTTCATTGTCCTTTCTCCAACCTCTGCTGAACTGCTGTTTTGTAACTTTTAACAAGTACAGTAAATGACAAATGATATCCCTCGAGGTTTATTCATTCCTATTCTCATATGCCACCACTTAACTTGACTGATTTCAGCAGAGTCTTCAGCTCCTGGAAATGCTCCCCACTTGATTCCTCAAGGAAAAAAAGCCACCTTGCAGGACTTTTTCAGTGCCACAGTTCACAAGACAGGCCCCATCAGCAGGGCTGCAGGCACAGGTTCAGCAGGCAGCTGCCCAAGGTGGGAACCTGCATAGGAAATAAAATGGGGATCAGATGGTGGCTCTGGGAGGACATCTTTATGCTCAGCTGGGTTTCTGTGTCTGTCCCTGCCTTCTCCCTGCTTGGTGAGGGCAGATCCCCCCTCTTGCAGCCCCTTTCTCAGATGCCTTCTTACTCCATCCCCTCTAGCAGAACCTTCCCTCTGGGGATGATTTTTTGTGGTGTAGCTGTGGCAACACAGAGAATTGAGAATAATGGAGCAGGAATGGGGTTTTCCATGGGAAGGTGTGGAGTGGGACTATTCCTGTGGCAGTTTTCCATCCTGAGCAGGTCTCATCAGGCTCCCACACCCACGATGCCTGCTGCACTCCTGCAGGAAGTCCTCCCTGCTTGCATTCCCCCAGTTCCTGATAAGCCACACAGGTCCCACTGCACCCCTGGAACTGCCTCTGGTTTAAGGCCATGGTGGTAAAATTGCCTGCAGGATGCACAGAAAAAGATTGAGTTTGAAAGGAGCCCTTTTGTAGCTGCAATGTCCTGGACCATAATAGGAGAGTGTTTTATGGCCACTGCTGATGTGGGTTATATGGCTGCAGGATGGGAATTGTGCTTTTTTAAGAGGGGTGAGCCTTGCACTTCCATCTTTTTATAGACTGCCATGCTGCTTTGAAAAAGCCTTTGCATCTTCAGTGGGATACACAAAGCAAACGTGAATTTTTTATCTCAGAGTTATATTGCTCAGTAGACCCTCTGTGATTTCTTGTTCTGTCACTCTTCAACCCCAGTGTTTGCAGTGTTTCTGCAGTCACCCTGAGCATGCTCAGGGACGATTTGAAGGGAGCTGCTGCAGGGGTAATGTTTGCTTTGGAAGAAATGTGTATTTTACAAATAAGTTTCTTTCCCTGGTTTAAAGATTTCTAAATAATTATTTTCTTTCACACCTACCCACCCACACATCCTCTACTCCCTGTAGCATTCCTGCTTGAATTTATTTTCTGTGAAAGAGAGAGAGACTTTCCAGGTCCAAGAATATTGCCTTGGAAATTGGTATATTTGCAGTTAGGACTAAAGAGATTGTTGTGGCTTTTCAGTACCTCATTCTCAGGAAAATTCTGTCCTTTGCAGAGATGGAGCTGCTGTGGCTCATTGTGCCACTATTCCCCTCTGTAGGGAAGCCTTCAGCTTCTGGATCCCATCCAGCCTAACCTTTGAAGCTTGGATTTGAAGGGAAGGTCCCAGCAGGAGGCTGATGCCTGTCTCCAGACAGATTCCAGCCCCTCCTGTCTCTGCAGTAATCTGAGTTTCCCTGGTGTACTGTGGGTCTGAGTGCAGGAAATCTTCCAGCAGCAATGCCACAACCATCTCTCTGTTCCCTGCCTTTCCAAACATAAATTGTTCTCTTTTCACACTAAGAGGGAAAGAATTTAAGAAGAGACAGAGGAAACCAGAAGACAGATTCCTAGCAGGGGCCTCATCAGATAACCAAGCTGCAGTGAGGTCTCTTTAATGAAAGCTGGAAAATGCATTGGAAATACTTTATCACCTCAACTATTGCCTCTGAATGCAGGGATTGGCATGGTGGGAGTTTGCCATGAAGTGACTGTTCTCCACCATGTCTCACCCTGTATTCCTGACAGGCAGCAGGCTACTGGATAATCTAAGTGCTTGGCAGACTGCTGGGATGTTCCAAAGGCTTTGAAAAGCTGTGCAAATGAGCAATGCCCCTCCATGCCCTCCTAAGAACATGTGATATAAAATCTCATAATGTATAAAACTGTATTGAATTAATGGAAATTGTGATCATTGCTCCAATGTTTACTCTTTAAAAGATGTTCAGAGAGCAATTTAAAAAAATAATTTGTGCCTTAAAAAATTTTACTTACCCAGTTAGTAAACTGAATCTTATTTCACAGCAAAGAGTTGAAAAAGGGATCAAAGTTTGCATTGGAAACAAGATTAATTTTTCTAACTATGAGTGTAATTAATAATTGAAACACCTTGAAGGAAGATGTGGCAAATTTTCCACCAGTGAGTTGTTCAAATCAATAGGGGATGTCTCCTAAAGACTCACAAAGTGAAATTCCAGTCCTTCTTCTGTTAGAAAGAAAATCAGAGAAAAAATTAAGTATCTCTTTTGTCCTTGATTCTCTATAGGGTCTATAAACATCTGCTTCCCCAATCTGCATAAATTTCTGCAAAACAAAATATTGTAAAATATTATAGTTCTGTGTTAACCCAGTGATTCCAGAGTTTCAAAAGCATTTTCTTTAGTTCTCTTCATCTTCCCTACTTATGTATATTCTCCCCCAACACAAAATTCTTTTTAAAACAATGTCTTTACCTCGTTCTTTTGTACCCTTTCTACACTGTAATCATTTCTTCATCATCATTCTTTCGTTGCTATGTGATGTTCCATTTCCCATGTGTTTTTTCTTTGCTGTAGCTGTTAGCATCCTTTTAACTCTTCACTTCCTGCACTTGCCAGTGCTTTTTCAGTAAATACATATCAGCAAAAATAGACTGGACTTTCTGAAATAACAAGAAGGATTTATTGGTAAATACTGAATGAATTGCAATTGCACTTAGAGCTGCAAAGAACAACTGAGGTCACAGGAACAATTTAATTTGGTTTAACTTAGTCATTCCTTCCTGAAACAGCTGCTTTCCTCTCAAATGGCTGCAGTGCTCTGCTCCATCAGAATTAGAGAGGGAATTACTTGGGTCAGCTTAGACAAGGCTGGTGATGGCACACTGGCAGCAGGGCTTTGACTTTGCATTTCAAAATTCACTCTGTGAAATGCGTTCAGCAAAATATGATGATATCAGGAGCTTATTACTTGGAAAAGCCAATGAAGTGGTAAATTTTCAGCTGCATGGCTTGATCTGTGAGTTGCAACTGGGTTAAACCCCTTACTCCTGAGAAAGTTTTGGAGAAACTCAATTTGAATTTTCTAATCACTGAAGGATTTGCAGGGGAAGCAGCTCTCCTAGCAGGCTCTGGAGTGCTCACAGCCAGGACCCTTCACTGCACAGTCCTCAGCATGTCTGGGATCACTATTTCCCTGCAGGGAGTCAGGGACTTCCATCACATCCCTTGCCAGTCCCACTACAGATATCCAACCAAAGTTCACTGAACAGCCACAATGTACATTAAGTACATTGCACATATTCCTTCCCTATTTGTCTCCCTGGAACAGCCTCATTGTTTTCTACACCACTTGGGAGCATGGAGCAGGCCAGACTCGCTCTGAGCTCTGTTTGTCTCCTCTTGTCTGGAAAAGGATGCCACCCTGGTGCCCCAGTTTTAGCTCTCTGCTCTGCACTCCTGAGTGCTCTCAAGTGTGTTCAGTTTGCACAGGCCAGGTAGAGCTCCAGTACAAAATCAAACCTGCAGTCAGAAAAGCCTGCAAAGGAATATAATTCAAAATGTGGGGGCTACTTAATATGTAGCTGAACTCCTAAAGGAAAAATCAAAAGCCAGCATCAGCCTATGTATCTCTGAAAGCCTGCTCACCCAGGTCTTTTTTCAGTAGTTGAAAGCTCTCCTGAGTTGAAATTGTGACAGACAAACTGCCTGTCCTTCAGAGCATCCTCCAAACTTGCACTGTATCAGCTTCACACTATCTGCTTTACTGATGCCCACTTAGGCTAATGAATGCTAAATACTGCAAAGCAGTGCTGGTGCAATCAGAAGATTCGCTGGAAAAACTGTGCCTTGGAAATGGAGTGCAGCATCCACCTGCCTTGCCTGCAGGAGCAGAGCACCAGCTGTGCTCAGGAGGTATCTGAAGCTTCTAGTGTCCTGCCAAGACACTGGAGGCACTGGAGAATTTTGGAAACCCTATTACAGTTGTGTCATTGCAGCTCATTTGAGATACAGCCTGGAAAAGGCAGTGCTGAGGACATGAATGAACTGGAGCACTTGGGACAATCCCAAAGGGACCTGCACTGACTGGTCTGTGACCAGTTTGACAACAAAGAATCACTTGGTTTGTGATGCTGAGAGGAATTTATTTTCTAATTATTAGCTGCTTATTTATCAGCTGTGTTTGGGGAAGGGCAGATCACACCCCACTCAGCTATGGCAAACATTTTATTGTGACAAACAGCCCTGTCTTCAGCTCCTGCTGGGTCGGGAGGGGCCCTATTCAGAGTATTATTCGTTTCATTTAGTTGTTTAAAAGAGGACCTAAGCTCTTCTAACAGCATGGGTCATCCCTATTCAAACAGCACCTCTTTCACTTGCTAGTCCTTTTTTAACTCTCCCCCTGCAGGGCTTCCTTTTTCTTGGAGTCTTTTCTCCTAGTTTGCTTTTTCTAGGGCTTGCTTTTTATATGTGGGAGAGCAGCCTAGCAGATGCTGTTTTATAACTGGCTGTGGTCTGTCTCTTCAGCTAGTGAGTACTGCTGAGCTTCATTCTTACTGTCACAGGGAGTCAATGCAAGCTTTGAGCAGTTGCTTCTGCTTGGAAAACAGAGAATACTGTTTTACTTTTACAAGCATAAGAACACTTCAGTGTTCCTCTATAATCCCCTGTCTTCTGTGTATAAAGACTGCATGTTCCTTACCAGAGTGGGTGACCTCAGACCTGTGTGTCTGCTTCTGATAATGAACCTTCACTTTGCTTGCTTAGTGTGAATTACCAGGGAATAATTGCCTGGTGATTGCTTGGTGGTGAAAGTGCCTGCTGTTGCAGGACTCCTTTAGCAAACTCTGACAGCACCAGAGCTGCAGTGCAAATCATTCCACTGCCACTGAATTTCTTCCTGCACCTAAAATGTGTGAATGCTCTGTGTTCTGCATTGCTCTAGTCTGTAAAATAGCTGAGAAGTGTGCTCTGGCTTTGTCCATCTCTCTAAGTCCATTCTTTCCATGCATTCATTCACAGAGAGGCTTCTAAAAGTGCTGGCTGTTAGACTCAGAGGTCAGGCCATATGTCCCAGACAGCTGCTTCATGCTCACCTTACAAAGGTCACAGTAGTTGTGAGCACTTCTGAACAACTTAATCAGTGTACACATGAGCCTGTGTGGGAAGCATTTTGCATTTCATTGATGAGCAGGTTCTGTGAGTCACATGTGGCTCTTACTGTTATTTACTTGTAAATTAATTTTCCTTGTTTAAAAAATGATTTTAAATTTCAGGTTCATGGAAATGTTTGTTTGCAGTAATTTCCCTCAAATATATATTGTCCCAGCCCCAATTGTATTTGTTTTGTTCAGGAACATTGCTCAAACTGAGGATGTGAACACTGAGAGCAGAGCAGCACAGAGAGATGGCTGAGGCTAACAGAGGGTCCCAGTGTATGGTCACAGCTAATGTACCAGAACAGGTCAAATTAGGCCTCCTTCTCTGAGTTTAAATACAACTTGCAATATTTCCCCACCATTTCAAGGCATTATTAGCACTTGCTGTAGAAAGTATTAAACAAGTGCTCTCCATTTATTCACATTAATGATTCAGTGCAAACTCCTGCCTTCCCATTAATATCCACTAACCTCATTCAGTGATAAAACTTGATTTAATCTCCAAATTACCTCAGCACAAAATTTCTTGGAGCAGCAATGCCTAGTAGTCCAGGCTACGTGAGCTGTTGTGACAGCCAAATAACAACAGTGGCAGCATCCTTCTGGAGACTCAGAGAAAAAAGAATCAATCCAGAACATAAAGAGAGACACAAAGAAATGGCTAAATGGTATAACCCAATGATACCATACATCTCAGAAATGAGTGCCTCAAAAATCAATAAAAACTGAAAAGGGAAGAATTGTAGTTGTCTAGGTGCAGGTATGTCAAAGAAGGTGAAGGTGCCAGCAAGGCAAGTGCCAGGCTCTGGGAATGGTGAGGGAGATTGGCCCTGGAAAAAAGGGGACACACTGCCAGGGCAGAGTACAGCAAGGAAAAGGTGATACTATCTGCATTGGAGAGGACTGTGGATAGAATAGGAGAGGGAATTATGTTCTCTGGGATTTGAGGGGCACCACTGCTTTTGTGTTTTGATGGCCTTCCTCCACTTGGATGCAGAGGTGGGAACAGCACAGGCTGCTCAGTGCCTGGGCTCTTGTTGGCTTTGGCTAGGAGGGTGAGGTTGGGTTTGGGGCATCTCCAGCTACAAAAATTCATGTTGCTGTGCCTTGGCTCCAGTTGTAGTGCTGTGGATCCTTTCCCTCCAGAGATGCTCCTTGGGCACAGCTTCCATGTGCCTGTGCTGGAGCTGGTGTGGGGCCAGCACTCAGTGTGAGCTTGGGAGGAAGCAGGTGATGGAGGTCACTGCATCATGGACTTGTTGTGAGGAGCCTGACTCTCCTGCCTGGCACAATGCACTGGCCCAGCTCCCCCAGGAAAAGCTAATATCATGTGGATTTTGTTGTTCTCCCTTGACTGTTCTTCCCTGGACATTCTTGTGGGCTGGTGGGTGCAGGTTTTGGTGCTGTGACTGCTGAGTGGTGGCTGCCAGGGATCCATCAGACTTTAACTTTGCTGTGCATTTTTTAAAAAGCACCTTTAAATTCCCAGTCTTTCTACAGAGCAGGAGCAGATTCAGGCTGCTCTGCTTGCTAGCTCAGATCTGCTTCCTACCCTGCATGCTCCTCTTATTGCTCCCTTTGGAGTCTGCTGGCAGCAGATCAAGCCTGGCCTGTCCTCTTGGTCTGCAGCAGCCTGCTGTCTCCAAAGGTTTGTGAGAACAGTAGGGCCCTTGCCTCTCTCTGGTAGCCATTACTCTGTGTGTCCTGTTAGAGCTGCATGTATTTTAAAAGAACCATGGGGGGAAAAAAAGAGAAAAAGGCAGAAATAAGCAGAAAAAAGAAAAAGGCAAGGTAGACACATGACAGTCATTGGCAAGGGAAGGAAGACCCAAATAATCCAGGGACTGACTTCAACAGTCTGAGCCCAGTGATCCTGCTGAATTGCCTGCTGTCTCCCAAATGGCATAATTTAAAATCATTTGCTGCAGTTTTAGGCAAGAATTATTAAATGAATATTAATCAGTCATTAAATTCTGTGAAACTGCTTCTTCATTCTGGGCTGAATGAGGCCATTTAGCTGAGGAGTATTCAGCATGTTAATGTCTCTGTGAGCAGGTTCCTTCCCCAGAGCCAGCCCTGCTCTCAGCCCTGCTAACAGGGGCAGTTTCTTGCACCAGGTGGGTGCCTCTGGGGCTGGACACTGGCTGTCTTCTCAATTCCTACAAGCAATGAATGAAGGAAACATCAGCCCTGTCTCAACGCCAAGTCTGTTCCTACCTGCACTGAAACCAGCACATTCCCATCTAATTAGGAAGGTTTGATTGATATATTTTGCTTCTTCTCTTCCTGTATATCCCAATCCAGTGTATAACTCCCCTTCCTCCTGGTGCATTCAGGTCCCAGTCATGTTTCCTGTGGCAGGAAAAAAATCCTTCCCCGCTCCTGACACATGCAGAATTTGAGATATTGAGGGGGAAACTGCAGACATCTTAGTGGTGGCTGTATTTCTGCTGCCAAGACCCCAAAGCCATTGATCATGAAGGAGCTGATGTTAATGCTTGTTTGGAAAAGAAACCCTTTCGAAGAAGAACATTTCTCTGGCATGACCTATGCCCTCTGCCTGGGATCCACCCAGCACCCTGTCTGCTCTCTCCTTTTGCAGGGGGCAGAAGTCACATGTGAGTGGCACAGGGGGTGGTGCTGGCTGTGACCCCTCATCAACAGAATGCCCACCTGAAGACCTCTGACTTTTCCCTTTGCAACTTCTGTTGATTTCTTGGCCCTGGAGAAACATGAGAGGCCTCAGCTATTAGAGGGCAGCATTGACTGAACGGTGACAACCAAATTCATCACCTTTCCAGAGTTCCTGTGATCCTCTGATTCTTCTTTTCATGTGCATAACATCTCCTTTTCCCCTACATAACAGCAAAGTTAGGGCAAAAAGGAAAACCTTGGATGAATTCTTCCAACCTTCATTCTCTCTCCAGGCTCTGGCACTTGAGGGTAAGCAGCAAACAGTAGTTAAATGCAGTGAGGTGTGCAGGGCTAGAACAAGCTGTGGAAGAGCCTGATTGGACAGATCATTGCAGGACTCACCCAGTGCTCACTGCTTATCTCAGGAGGTGTGGGTGGGTGGTAGGGGGTGGCTTGGTTTTTTTCTTTCTCTTTTATAATAAGCAGGAGAAGGAACAAGGCTCAAAACTTTCTAGCATATGTCAAATGCATAGGTGTGCATGTGAATTTTATTTAAGTGTAGAATGGTGAGCTTTCACTAGCCAAATATTCCTGGCTCTCCAGGAACCTCCAAGTGTTTTGCATGGAGAACTGTTGCCCTTGTAACTGTCTGCAGGTTGCAAAAGGTAGAAGGTTTAAAGTATTTTTTTAAACTAAAGAAGTGTTTTTTGGTAAGTGTCACTGATGGTTTTTTTTTTCTTATCAGCCTTTGCTTTTAATGATACATAAGTGAATAAAGCAGAAAGAAATCGCTGAGCCTGTGCAGGCAAAAAAGTTAACACATTCTCTTGCTCTCATGCCTGAAAAATAATGAATCACTAAATCTTGAAGTCACATTGACATTACCAATTGGGTTTGAAATCAGCTTGGACCTAAGAAGCTACAGAAAACCTGCCAAGTGACAAACAGCTACTGATGGTGATGTAAGAAATTGGAAGCATTTATTAAACAGGTGCAGATTTCTATTTCCTAAAAGTTATTGGTTGGAGCAGTGCAGTGCTTCCCCTGCCTGGCACCTGCTTCAGGGGCAATGGCCACAGGCAAAACCTGCTTAACTGGAATCATCACAATCAGTGAAAGCACCACGGTTCCCATTGCTCCTGGCTTTTCACCTTTATTTTGTTGCAGCAGCAGAAGGAATTGGTTCAGTATCAATTCATCTTTCTGTGGGGAGAGGGAGGCAGGTGCCAGCTCTGAATGTGTGCTGGAGTTTGTGACAAGGCTCAGCTTACTCCAGCTTGCACCAAGTGCTGTGTAGTGCTGCACAGGGCACTGACCAGCCCTGTGGTCAGTACCTGGGCAAAGCAGACATTGCTTTTGTATTGTGCTTTCCAGCCAGGAACAAGGAAGGGCTTATTTCCAATTTACTCCTGGCTTCTGCCAAGCTGCTGAGTACCAGCATTTCTCATGGGCTTTGCTGAAGCTCAGCCTGAGACAGGGGTGCCTCATTCGTTGGAGGGGGTGCTCCAAGCCAAGGGAGGACTGTCATGTCTGTATTTTCATGCAGATGAGTTTTCACATGGCTCGAGTGTCCCTGTGCTCTGGTGTGGTTTCTGCCTGGTGCTTGGTGCTGTTCAGTGCCACTGTGGGCACTTCCCTGAGACCCTTCAGCTCTGGGAGTGTCCCATGGGCAGGTTCAAGAACAGGTGGCCTCAGTGCCTGCCAGGCAGGTATCTCTGCATGGTTGTTCTGCTCTATGGTGCAGTTTTAGGAAAAAACAGCTGGAATCCTTCTCCTGGGTGAAGTGTTTGCATGAGATTCTGTGCATCACTTAAGTCAGCAAAGCAGAACCCCACTGGGGTTCTGATAGAGGATGACCTCAGTGATGTGCTTTCCATGCTGCATCCCCTGGGATGGCCTGCCCAGGTGTGAGCCTCTCCAGGGAGCCCATGGAATGTGCTGCTCTGCTCTGGCCTCCTCATGGCAGCCAACAGCTCCTCGTGGGAGAGGGTCCAGCCTGACCTGCTCTTTTTGGAGGCTGATTGCCAGGTTAGTTGTCCTTGTCTGCCCATTTGGGAGGGTAATGTGAGAAATGAGAACTGACAGTGCATTTTAAGTGCAAGCCCTGACAGAAATTGGGTATCCACACATCTCTGTGGAACAGTTCCAGCTCGGAGCAGAAAGAGGAGCTCTGCTGTAATACTGACCTGGCTCTTGGGCTCTGCTTCTCAGAGGGAAATATACTGCACCAGAAAGTTAAGTCAGCAAAGCTTCCTATGACCCAAATTCTAAAGGGAGAACCTGAGGCAAATGATTGCTGGGAAAAGAGGTTCATCAAAGGCAGAGAAATACAATATTCTCTGCAAGAAAGCCTATGTAAAATATAAAAGAGGAAACATTTTGCTGATTCTGATCCCTGGGCAGTAGAGCATTAGCTGCCAGGCTCCAGCTCATGTGCTCCTGCTGTGCTGGAAGAATGTTCCCTTGAGGAAAGCAATAAGTGATCCCTTTTCAGAGGAGAGTGCTGTCTGGCCATATCCTGCTGGATCCTGGAATCCAGGTGCTGAAGTGTGTTGAAAGGCATTAAAAATACATTAAATACTTTCCTTTATGCTCTTTTTCTCCACATAACTCCAATGGCTGCAGAGATGCTGTGTGATATAAATGCAATAAGAAATAGGAGAGGATACATGTGTGTAACTTAGTTTTTTTCTTCTGGAATTTAAAATTTATTCAAATTTCCAAATGGGTTGACTTAGAAAACATATGAGCAAAACCCTCATAACTTATGAGTACAGGGTATAATATGTGCTCCTAAGGTTTTAGGAAACATCTCTGGCTGTAAGGTCTTTGCTGAAGGCTGCCAGAACTTTTTTTTTTTTTTTTTCCACTGATCTAGATATGATTTCATTTGTTTTCTTCCCTGACCTCTCCTGGCTGCCAATCCAATAATAGATCACTGTTTTCCTTTCATTTTCACCTAGCTGGTTTGGCCTGGAGTGCAGTGAATTTTCTCCATAGTAGCTGGTATGGGTTTGTGCTGTGGATCAGGGCTGGAAGCAGAGCTGGTAACTCAGGGGTGTTTTTGTTCCTGGGCAGAGCCTGCACTGAGCCAAGGCCTCTTCTGCTCCTCACCCCACCAGTGAGGAGCTGAGGAGTGACAGGCTGGGGTTAAACTGTGACAGGCCCTCAGGCAGCATCAGACATTGTCCTGCTGGCTGGTTGCATCCTATTGAAGCTGTTTAAGCACCAGTGTTTTTGTGCTCATCCCCATCTGGCCCAGCCTGTGACTTCAGATTTTTCTTCTTGCCCTTTTTTTGTGCTGGAGGACAGAAACAGGTGAATTATAGACTATGAGCTGTAGATACACTGACTTTTGGGGAAATTTGAGCACATTAACATTCTTTTCAAGAACATTATTCCCCCCCCCCCCCAACCCCCTTCCTTTTTAAATGAAAGTCAAGTTTTTTCCTTAAATTATTTTCTTTTTTGGTGAAGGGCTGTTGGTCAGAGAAATTTGACTTTTCTTATGCAAAACTTCTTTGTAAATGCCACCCATTGTGTTTGTGAAGTATTTATGACTGACCACTGTGTTTTCTGAGGACATTCTCTTGAACTCCTTTATCACCTTGGCTTATGCTGCACTAAGACACACAGGAGGGTGAAGGGCAGAAGCATTTATCGGGTTTTTCTTTATAACTTTGCAAGATTTACTGATTTAATGCAAAAAAAAACTTTTGATCATTATCTTTCTAAAGCAATTGAATTTGCTTTATTCCAGCTTGGGAATATGGCTTAAATTTACTTGTCTTTCTCATATCATACACCATGTGTCTTCTAGTGCATGCTTTCAAGTTTTAAATTTTGATTTATTGTAATTTATTACCTAGAAGGTGTTCTTAAATTACTGCCTCAATAATATAATATACTAAAAACTCGGTGGTTTTATCACATCATACCTGTATTTGACAGCAAATTGATCTGACAGTATTATTACATGTTTTTGACAGGCTTATTTGAGATCCTTAATTCCTAGTTCCCTCTTTGTTTCATTGCTGTAACATCACTGGCATAGCCCTGTGATCAATTATCCACTTAGGAAGACCCAAACGTCTGCCAGTTTGGTTTCCAGAGAGGTATTCCCTTCAACATCTGTTAAATATGTTCATTTTTTCACAGTTTAAAAGAAGATTTCCTGCCCTGCTCTTGCTGGTGAGTGTCACAGGGATGCTCTGACAGGCTTTACTGGGACTCACCCTTTGGGCAGATCTGGTGGCAGTGGGAACCCTGCAAGGGACACAGTTATCTCTCCTCACGCCAGAATATTCCATTTTTAAAATGGAAACTGCAGGAATGGCCACTGCTCTGGCTTCTGGAGAAAGCAGCACAGGTTTGCTTGCATTCAGTTCTGGCTATTCTGAGTTTGGGAGAAGGAGCTGGTCCTCCTTGCAAACTGGGCTCCATGGTGTGGCCAATGTCCCTGGGGTGATGCCTGGAGAGGCTGCCTGGAACAGAGGCCAGTAGAGTTAGAGAATAAAGTGGGAATTTATTAAAGGCCTTCAACAGATACACCTTGGGCAGTGCCCAGCCTTGCAGAGGCTGCACCCAAGATGGACAATGGCCATGAGTTTTTCAGATAAAAGTTTGATCTGTTTGCATATCAGGGGTTAATTCTCCAGTTACAGCTTCAGGTAAGGAAATAATGTTCTCCCAGTTTGCTCCCTCCTGATTCACTTGTGTTTATCTGTTCAGGGCCTGAGGCAGAGGGTGTCCTTGGTTCTCAGGCCCAGAAGGATTGTTTTGTCTGGCCAAAATGTGAAGAGACCTTGCTTACACTGCATGGAGTTCAGAGTTTTACACTAATGCAGTATAGGATCTGAAAAATATAAAAACTAAAAAATTGAAGGCACCAGAGGAAGGGGTTGAATTTTGTGGCAGTGAGATCTCTCTGTCCTAGGAATGAGGAGCCCCTCCAGCCACTGCCAGGGTGCCCACACCACGTTATCTGCCTGGCCAGGCTGGGCTTGGACTCTCCCTGACTCTTGAGCTGCTGCCCAGCACTCACTGGGGTAGGAGCTTGGATTAAAACTGAAATATCCAGGATGTCTGTTTGGTGAAGCACAGGTGTGGCTTCAGCTCCCAGCTCTGCCCTCTTGCAGTCAGTGCTGCACCAGGCTGCAGCACCTTGGGGTGTTGTCTCTCCACATGGATTACACAGGCAGGGCTGCTCTGGCAACGACGTGCTCATTGTTATTAATAATTCATTTTTACGGCATGAAAATGTAAATTTTTCACAAATAGCTATCCTACAAAAGGGATAATAAGCTATTTTATCACTGCTAGGTAGTCTCAGGGGCTATATAGCTATTTTGATAGCTGAACTTTTCTCCTGGTGTTTTTGCCTATGTCATTAATTTGCACAGATACCTTGTGTACAGGGTTATGCTCTTGTTCATGATGCTCACATTGCTGGATCATTATTATACACTTTTAATGTAATAAGGAAAAATCTTTGAGCCATAAAAGAAGAAAATCTTATGAAGTGAGTTGCCTTCCAGTGAGAAATATGCTGTTGGCAACATATTTAATGCAGCACCTAGAGAGTTTGATAATCACTGTGTGTCTGTGATATTAGCATTCACATTGCTTATGGCATTTGGATCAACAACAGGGAAAAAACTATCTTTTCTCAAACTAAAAGTTTAAAAACTTAGAGTTTTACTTTAAGCAATCAAATTGGGACCCTCTTGTTATACTGCAGCACTCTCTGAGGTTTTTGAGCTCCATGTTGGCCTTGTAGATCCAGAAGCAGCATGTGTGACATATTTGGATTTATACCCCACAGACAAGCATGGCAAATGGCCAGGTGGATTAACAAAGGGAGGAGCAAAGCCTCCAGAGGAGAGTGCTCTTTTAACAAACATGGGGGCTTCTCTACTGATGCAATGTCAGCACAGCCCTTGGCTGTGAAGTCATCCAGAGATCAACTATATCCAGGGTAAGCTGCTTTAAATAAAATGAGGATTTGACCCAAGAAACGTGGCATGTTTTCTACCAGCCCTGCTTTGCTGAATTGGGTTGGATCAGTCAGTATTCCTCCTGGTAGCTAGCATGGAGTTGGGTTTTAGATTTGTGCTGGGAAGATTGTTGATGATTTGGGGGTGTTTGCTGGGCAGTGCTCACACAAGTCAAGGCCTTTGCTGCTCTTCTCCCCACCCCCATGAGAAGGCTGGGGGTGCACAAGGAGCTGGGAGGGGACACAGCTGGAGCAGCTGATCCCAACTGACCCCAGGGATGTCCCAGCCCACGGGGCATCATGCTCAGCAGGTAGAGCTGGGGGTGTGAGGTTCAGAGCAATGGTGTTTGTCTTCCCTAATCAGCATTTCACAGTTCTGCTTTCCTTGGGATGGATGAACACCTGCCTGACCACAGGAAGTGGGTAATGAATGCCTTGTTTTGCTTTGCTCTTGTGAAGCTTTTGTTTGACCCATTAAACTGTCTTTATTTCAACACAAGAGTTTTCTTTCACCCTTCTGATTCTCTCCCTGTCCCACTAAGGAGGAGAGAGTGAGCAGCTGTGTGGGGCTGAGCTCCTGGCTGGTGTTATACCTGTTAATATGGAAGATGAAACGTGTTTTATTTTAGTTTGAAGCTAAAATCCAGCTTTACCTCCTTAAGGGTCCTTCCATCAGATTGCATTTGCCTGCAGAGCCTGACTTGAAGTTTAGTGTGAAGAGAGTGGTGAGCACCACACACCCTGGTATAATGACATGTGACTTCAGCTTGTGCTTCTCTTTAGGGGATGACTAATGAGTCTCTGTCTCATCGAAGACATTAAAATACAATTACATTATGTTATATCAGCTCTCACAACTGCTAAATTACAGAGTAGTAGGCAGTGGATTTTCTGCAGTAGATTCCAGTCAAACTCCTCCTGACACAAATGTATGTGAAAATTCACCGTGTGGACAGAAATGTATTCACTATTGTATTTTACAAGGCAGATTTTTCTTATGTTTTTACAGGCTTTTCTAGCTCTGGTAAAGTCTCTAATGAAATTCCAGACTGGTAGTTGACTCATTAAACTTTCCCTCAATCCATCACTGTAAAACTGATTATCAAGATGTTGTCTTTTGGTGTTATCAATCTTGAGTGACTCTTTTGGAGACTGATGCACATCCGTTCTTATGACTGGCTCAGATGATATCTGCTATTTATCTTGATCTCCTTTTATTTAGTGTTTTAACTTAGAAGGTTATACTGCCTTTCTTGATTGAATTTTAATGATGAGGTCTTGACTACAAGACAGACCTTCCACAGCTTTCAGAGACATTTTACAAAATAGTGTCCTCAGGCTTTCCTGGCTGACACATTTCCAGATTGTCTTTTTCATGCAGTTCCAAATGGAGTCTGCTCTACTCTGTGTATGCTTCTACTCAGGTGGATGTGCTGCAGTGGTACAGCCAGCTTTAAAGAAAATTTGGGATATAGGGAATTACCCCACAGTAAAAACCAATTATTTGCCAGCTTCCCTGTGGCTGTTAATGGGTCTGCAAGGGGCAAATTGAAGTTAAAAGGAAAGTATGGTTCTGTCAGCAATATAATTGTAAATAGACCAACATGTCAGTGAAATATACCAGGTCAGTTGTGGCCAGTGAAGTCATATATACCAGGTCAGTTGTGGTCAGTGAAGTCATGTTCTGGTTAAGCACAGACAAAACCAAGCAAAAGAAAATGAGGAGAAAGAAAATAAGGGAGGTAAAAAGCTTTGGAATGGTATAGGCAGCAGCATCAGACTCCAGTGATGGGACAGTTTAGGGCACAGCTGAAGCCAGACCAGCTGGGAAATGTTTTTGAGGATGGTCTCTGAGCACCTGTTGAGGGGCAGGACAGAAAAACTTGGCACTAAGGAATGGAAGCAGCTTAGCGTGTTCTTCACCATGTGTATCTGACCTGTTACACATCCCTTTTCACAGCCATTCATTTTTAGGACCAATACCTCCTGTACTTGAAAGTACAGTCTCTGTGTTACAGGACTTATGGACAATTTTGTAATTGGAATAATTAAACCTTTAAATTTACCTTTTTTATTTTTTTTCCCCAGCAGTACCTTGCACCTTGGGTAGCTTCTGTTAAGGATGGTGCTGTGGACTCCAGTCCTGGAATAAAGCTGCCACTCTTTCATGAGGAACACACTGATGCAGCCCTGGTGGCTGCCTAGTTCCTGCTAGTAAGGGGTCAGACAGCTGCCTTCAGTGCAGGGGAGCTGTGTCTAGCACACAGCAATCTTGGGAGGTGATGTTTTTGTGTGCATCATTTATTCTCTTGCTGGGGTTTCCTGTTCATCCCTAGGGAATCAAACTACTCCACGGAGAGCTTGGGAAGTGGTCACTTCTTCTTTGTGCTGTAGGGCACCATGAGGGCTGTATCTTCATAAATGGACCCTTCATTCAGGCTGGTGGTAGAGCTCTCACAATGGGCAGGAAATGAAATGTGTTTATGTCAATAATGAGGAAATGAGGTGTGTTTAGGTCAGTAATCAGCAAGCACTCAAAGCATGTGCCCATGTTTGCCCCCTGCCCCCACTGGACACAGCTACACGTGCACTCATCTGTAATTTGCTTTCTTGGTGCTGCATTCAGAGCTTCTGCTTGTTCCCAGCTGTACTTCAGTACCCAACAGGGACTGTAAATCAGATGGTGCATTTTAATGGAGTATAATAGATTTCTGGTGAAGAAAGAGCTTTCTTCTCTTTGCCTCCTTGGTGGAATTATTTGCATTTTTTCACCGTGACTGCATGTGTGCCAGTAGTTCTGGAGATTAACCTTAATCTCTGATTGAAAGCAAAGCAAAGTGACATTAGCTTGTAAAATGGATTCTGTGTGAGATACATTTAATGATTTTTTTTTTTTTTTCCCCTCAGTAGTCAAAGGTAAACTGCTGCTAGCAATGTTATTGGACCCAGATTTCCTTCTTTTTTCTTTTTTTTCCCCTTCCCTCTTAAAGGCTTTACCATTCAAAGACATGAAGTTTTAGAGAGCTTTTGGCTCTAATTCACAGATGGTGTGTAGTTCCCAAGTGCATCCTTTATGATAAGGAATCAGTTGTTTGAAAGTATTTTCTCAATAAGCAGGTTCAATTGATTCTCTGTGGCTGCTGCCTGAGCTGAGAAACTACTTCTTGTCAGAGATGAGGATGAAGAAAACATGTAACAGAGAAGCTGGGTACTTTATGACATCTGTTTGTCCAGAGACAGTAAGTTTCTTGGAAAGCCTCCTATCTGGGCAGGTCACACAATTGTGTGGCTCTTTTGGGTGATTCATAAGTTCTAAATGTGTCTTTAGCTCTCAAATACAGAATCATATGATTTGTCCTACTTTTTTCTTCTTTCAATTGCCATGTGGGAAGATGTACAGCATCTTGCCCCCTGTTAGCCTCCCTCCTTGGGGACGACTCCATCAGACCTGTGGGACAAACCCCAGTTGTGCTATAATGTTTAATTCCAGAACGTTAGAACCAGCCTCTGTATCACACAAGCTGTGCTCTGTTCTCATGATGGTCACCCCTGCAGGGCAGCTGAGCACCAGATCTCAGCTCCTGCTTTTGCAGTGCCACGAGAGCAGGAGACAGATCTGATGGGTCAGAGGGATCCCTTGCCAGATGCAGATGTGCTCCAGAGCAGAGCCTCAGGCAGCCACTCTGCAAGCTACCACTAAAAGCTAATTCCAGTGGAAGTTAGTTTTTCATAGCTCTGCTGGAGAAATAAAGCTCAAGGCAATGTTTAATCTGTCAAATGCTTACTGGAGGACTGGTAGTTCGTGTTTCTGTTGTACTCTGGCAGTGCCAGCTACTGGCAAAAGGCATCTACAGGAGCAGAGGTGGGGAGGGGATGTTATCACCAGGGCCTGTCCACTTCTGTGTGTTACCAAAGCACTAAAGGGGAGTATTTGCAGGTTTTAGTGTAAAGGAAAGGCCCTACTAAATTGTCTTGGCAACAGGATTATCACTGGCCAGCCAGAAAATCCTTCTCCTTGGAGGATATTGGCAGTGCCTTGTCCCAAGATGCAGCTCAGCCATGAAGCTCCTGAAGCAATTTGAGGGAAGCTGGTTTTAGTTGCCTGATGACACTGACCCCATCATTGGGTGAATGCTTTTGGTGGCTGGAGTTGGATTGTGCTGTGTTTTTGGTGGCTGGAGTTGGATTGTGCTGTGTTTTTGTTCCCACTGCTGGTCTTTTTGGGATGGTGCAGTTCTTTTGACATCTGCAGCTCAGACTGGGATACACACTGCTCCAGTGGAATTGTCCTCTTACACTCACTCTGCTTTCCATATCTTGCATTTCCAGCTGTTTTTCAGGGGGCAGCTGTTTCCTCCCTGGCTTGCAACAATGTTCAGAACATGCAGAAATTCCACCTTTAAGTTTTGCAGCCAGTCTGGTATCTGTATTTTATAATTTCCTCTTTTTATTGTTGCCTACTTCTAAATGTCATTGGAAACAGCCTTTAGTGCCTCTCTCCATAGCCTGTCCTTATAAAGATCTTCCATTAAATTTTGTGTCAGTTCAAGAGGAGGAAGGAACGTGGCCTTACCTTAGCCATGTGCAATAAACATTTGTTATGTGCCTGCTGCAGTTCACCTCCTTGGCCAGCCTGTGCTTTCCTTGGCTTTCTAGTTACTTAAATGAGTGTGGTTTGGGGACCTTGTGCTGCCCCATGCCTGTTACTGTCATGGTGAATTACACTGGCTGCAGGAACACACCCAGTGACAGACTCTGACAGCCATCCTGGAGGTACCATTTGTCAGAGGCTGATGTGTCTCAGGAAAGGGCCTGGCACTTGACAGAGCACTTACCTCTCCCTCTCTCCCTCCAGCACAAAGGCTTTGGAGCTGTCTGTGCAGACTGTGGCAGTGCCAGCTCCTAACTGGTTTTGGGGATGTCTTCACTGCTGGAGTAAACAATTATCACAGCATTCCTTGTAAGGATCTTCAACTTTTTAGGGTAAAATCCTGTTTTCTAAAGTTCTTTGAAGGGTTCACTGCTTTGGTTGTATTACCCCACTGTTGCCTTCCATCCTTCCTTTTTAACTTTTTTTTCTCCTTCCTACCCCCTCCTCCCCCCATTTAACTTTATCTAAAGAAGTTCAGTGAAAATTTTATATCAACTGTTTAATATTGCTTACAAGCTGAGAGCATTAGAAAGCCCCTTCTGCCCTGCTCACCCCAACACTTTCAGAAGCTCCTGCACCCATGGTGCAGTGTTACCTCTGTGCTGCAGAGAAGGTGATCCAACCCCCACGAGCACAATCCGAGCTTCTTCCTGCTCAGCACCTGGGTGAGTACTGGGGTTTATTAGACACCATTAGGTGCAGAGAGACTTCAAGTGCTCCAACTTTCCCTAAACTCAGAGTTTTGAGAGCATTCTTGAAACTTCCCATGTGGGTCAGTTTGATCTTGAAGGAGGGAGGATGAATGCTGTTCATCTGGGTTTTCTTCCCCTAAGGAATGGGTCATTGATCCATGCTGGAAACAGCCAGCCTTGCTGACTTCAGGGAGCAGAGTACAGATGGGAGCTGTTTCCCTTTCTCTGTAAGCCAAATGCATTGATTGCCTTTGAAACAGAGCATTTTCATTAGGCTCATTTTATTTCTCAGATTTTTGTCATTCACAGTGTTTATGAAAGGAAGAAATTAATGGCCCTTGTTAAACAGTGCAGAGAAGAACTGGGAAAGCTTCCTAGGGTTTTGGTCTGATCCTTACTTTCTTGCAATAGATCCTTGGGCTTTTGGATGGGTTGCTCTGGTAGCAAAGGCTGGAGACTGGTGTCACCCACAGAGGCTGGCTGCAGGGCTCCCTTGCTCCCTGGGTCACCTCCCCTGCTCCTGTGTGTGCTGCAGCTGGGGGAGGTCTCCAGGGGACAGAAACACATGAGTTTCCCCTTACAGGCACAGTGCAGACTGGGATGTTTGGGCTGTTGACATCAGTGGTCCCAGAGGGATCCCAAGGCAGTGCTGCCCCTCCCTGCTCTGAGGCTGCTCTCTGCAGAGCCTGAAGCTGCAAGGCTGAGATCAAAGGGTGCCTCTTCTCCCAGCAAGAGTGGAGAGGCTGCCTGGCTCCTGTCCTGTCCTGCATGGAGCTCTGCACTGTCTAAGGGGCAGGAAACCTTCAAGTTGCAGAGAAAGCAGGGGCTGGCCAGGGTCTGTCTGTGGGTGTTTAATACCAAAGCCTGCTGGAGTTCCAGGACACCAGTGGCTGTGCATGTCCAAGCTCTGTCTGAGACCTTGACTCTAGTCAGGGACTTGTGAGAACTGAAAGCTGAGGAAAACAAAACAGACCCCAAGAAGGTAAAGCCTGGGTCCATGGGCTGGGAACAGGGGCCTGCCTGGCTGCTGCAGAGCCCTTGGTCCTACACCATGGGAATCCCTGCTTGCCTCAGTTTCTTTCCTACAGCATTTCACTCACCATCTGCCAGTAGCAGCTTCCCTCAGCAGCTCTTCTCCCTCCCACCTCTTGCACACACCAGCCCCAGAGGGAAGGCAGCCCCTCGGATGGCACCCAAGGCATGGGGCTTGCTGCCATGGCAGGGTGTGATGGCAGTGACCTCTGCTTGGATCCATCCCCTCTGCCCTCAAGCTTTGCAGCCAAGAGGAGGCTTAAAAGCAGAAAAAAACCCAAATCTGTCAGAAATCCTGGTATTTGTGTTATTTCCCTGAAGGCAGAGTGCCACAGCAGGCAGCTGGGTAGCAGTGGTCGCTTTGGAGAGCTGGATAGAGGCTGTTCCTCTCGTAGGGGTCTGGATTTTATCATATGCTTCTTATTCTGCAGGTTTCCTCCTCTAGATGTATTTACTACATGGTCTCTTGGCTAATTATTTCTAGCATGGCACTGATTGAGCTGTTAATAAAGTGTGAAGGTGCCTCGCAGGCACTTTTTGAGTCTTAAAGAAATGATCTACATCTAAATTGCAAATAGTAAAATTTCCTTACCCACCAATATTAAGGTGATAGCATCTCCACTATTGTAAAATTAATCAAACTTCTCCTGGTGACAGAAATGTTAATTTAAATTTTTCGTCACAATTACAGAGAGAGTTATTGCAGCCTCTGACTTGTAATTAATTTCTCTTTCTTTTCATCACTGTGTTACAGCCCTTTGTAATAGTGATAAATGGAGTATCTACCTGACCTTTTTTTCTTATATAATATAAATTGGGTTTTCGTTTAAATAAAAATACTTCTGGTTAATCAGTGTTTTTTCCATAAATAGAAGGATAGGAGAGAATAACTTGGGGTTGTTTCAAGTAAGTATCTCTGCAGTCAGTGTGACATGCAGCAAGAGATGAGATTGGGAGTAGCAGGGACCAAATACAATGTTAGACTGTTTAACACTGTCCCCATGTTGTGTTGTCCCAGTGGAACCATGTGCAGGAAACAGACAATGAGGAGAGATTTGCTGCTGCTGCTGAGAAGGATTGAAAATAGGATTGGCAGAGGATCAAACCACTGGCATGAGCAAGAACTGGGAGAGGTTGAGGGATAATTGTCACAAGAAGAAAATTAATGGGTCAGTCAGTCAAATGTCTAAAGTATGTCAGCACTGGGAATAGCAAGGAGGAACTTCAGGTCTTGTGTGTAACCAATGTTATAATTTAAATGCTGTAGCAGAGGCTGGGTGGAAAATGCCAATGGAGAGAGTCCTGATAGAAGAGTTACAACTCATTCAGGGAGGACTTGGCCTTGGGGGAGAGGCTGAGACTCAGACTGAAGTTGTGGTGTGCCTGCTGCAAGGCTCCTGGTGTGGGAACAGGAATTCTCTTCAGGGACACTCAGCTGTGGACCACCAGAGAGGTGGGGCAAATGACACTGCTGAGCATCTGGCAGGTCAGCTCCCTGGTGGGCTGTGTGTGAGAGAGAGAGAAAGTAAGTGAACCATTGCCAAATCCTGGTGTGGCTTGGGAAAGGGAGGTTGGCTATTCAAGTGGATTTGTTTGAGGCTTATCCAGGGATCTGGTAAACTGTTTTAGTAAAATCACCTGGGTATCATGTCACAAGTGGCTGTGAGTTCAGCAGTTGACAGCATTAATCCCTAATTTCAGGCTATCTCATCTGAATTACTCTATGACATTCAGTGATCTGTGTCACAGGGGAGAAAAAAATAAATTATGAGAATACTGCCTCAGGCTGTACAGCCTCATAGATCAGTACATATCAAATTTTGTGTGTATCTCTGATAAGCATTCACTTTTTAAAATGCTGGTTTGAAACATGTTTCCTTTATGGTTAAGTTTCCCACCTGTAAAATTTGTGTGCCTGTGCTGTGGTCTCTGGGTTTCACCCAGGCAAGTCTCCTGTTAGAGGCATTTGGCCACCAACCAATTTGCCAGGCAAGCTACATTTTTCACTCAAATGTAGTTAATGACCCAAACGAAATGAAATGCTTGTTAGGGGTTGATTTAAACAATGTGGTCTAATGACAATGTTCTCTCCTTTCTGCCCACTCTCAATTACAATTCCACTTTATTTCAACGAGGCAAAAAGAAAACGAGCTTTTTAAACAAGGCTTAGGAACGTGTCTGTTGGCTGAAGGGAAACGAGGAGGGGGGAGGCCATTTAGCTGGAGATTTTTACTTTCCAATTTCCTGACAAAAATTAATTAGAAGAATCATGTAATTACAATAAATGTGTCTCATTGGTCCCTAGTGGCTTGTTTCTAAACACTGAATGATTATTTAGGCATTCGTGACAGCAACAAAAAGTAACAAATAAATGTAATGGGTTCTTTTTATATACAATAAAAATGACATAGAGTAGCTGCATGTTTTACTAATTTTGCTACAGGATCTTAAAGAGGTGGGATGTTGTGCAATTGGTTTAATTTTTGCTGTGGGTGCAGGGGTTGGATTTGGGATGAGATGCTGACTGGTGTTCCTGCTGGTGTTCCACAAGTGACTTGGGAAGATGGGTACCCAGCACCCACCTGCTGTGGTGCCCAAATTGCATGTTGCTCCCATGCAATGGGAGGAATAAATATTCCCTGCAAGTGAAGCTGAGATCAGTGGCTGTTGTGGCTTGGTTTTTCATCATGCCTGTGATGAACTCTCTGTTACTGGTGAAAATGGGTAAACCCTTTTTGAGGCACTTTTACCCCAAAGCTCAGTGGGGCAGGAGTGGTGCACCTGTATAGTTGGAGAACACTGGGATAAATCCACCTCCACTGCTTTTCTCTGCTTGTTATGGGGCTTGCATCTGCAAAGAACTGTGATGTGATTTAGCCTTATAAATGCCTTGAATTTTGGGTCTTTTCACTTATTCTTGTTTCATTGTCTTTCCAGGATAAGTGAAATTGAAGGAAGAATCTCACTAATATATCATGCAAGTTGGATTTAACCAGTTATATACATACAGATAAGGTGGACATGCATCCTAATACACTCCCTCTCCTAAACTGTTTTGCTTACAGGGCAGAGGTCTCTCTAGTCTGTCCTGTCCTACCCTGCTGAACATCTACAGCTTTGTCAGATAAGTGTGTGACTTTATCCTGGCTTGGGTTCATCAAATAGATGGTTGAGCTACGTGGAAAGACTTACGATCTGGACGTGGCTCTTCTTTTTTTGTTTTCCATAGTATAACAACCCTTACAGCAAAGCTGGCCTGGCTTTGGGATGTTGGTTAGGTGAGATGAATCCCACCCTCTAACAGGGTTTGGATCTTAAAGGTTGTACATAAGAGCCATTGGTGGAGACATATGAACACTGTAAATCTTTTTACTGCATGTACCAACCATAAAGAGAAGTGATCTTCAAATGACATCATCAACACAAAGGGCACTAGGAGAAGTTCCAGTTTATGACACAGTAAATCATCAAGCAGCCTAGTAATGAACATTGAGCCTGGACAGTTTTGCAAAGTGAGTTCCCATAGAGAATGGTATTGTGCATTGAAATGTGGGCTCCAAACCTGCTTAGCTAGTAGCACTTAAGCTGCTTTAGTGAGACCATTTTAGATTTCCACAGTCGACCAATCTTCCCAAATTGCTCAGTGTCTAATGTAATCCCAGATGTATTTACCATACTTCATTGTATTTATAGAGGTGACTAGGCTATGAAGACATGGCTTATTTCCAGGGACAAGAAGACCAGGTTCTTCAGTGTATTTTCCTTTAAAAGCAATGCTGTGGTGCTCTTGGAGTGTGTGGTGAACACATTTGTCTTTGCTCAGTGACGATGGTTGATCATTAGCAAAATGTATTTGAGTATTTATGGTTGCAGGCATATTGACCTTAATGCTCCACACAGCAGTGATGGGATCACTGCCAGCCACCATGGGGGAGCTGCCACATGCACAGCTCTCCCTGAGCAGAGAAAATGCCTCCAAGCCATGGCAGCTGGGAAGGGCAGTATATGAGAGGAGCAAGTCCTCAGTTCAAGTGTGATAAACTGGCTGCTAGAGCCCTGTTCTTTTCCTCTCCACTGGTTCTTGCCCTCACTTAGCACACAGGCTATTAAAGCACATGCTCCTCTGGGGCTCTTCTGCAGAGCTGCCCTGCATCAAAGGGATTACACTAATCAGTACCAGTGTGAGGATGTGGCTCATGGACATGGGGATGCTGCCAGAACTGTGCTTGAGGGGTGTTCTGCTCCAGCAGAACAGGAGCTTTGTCATGTCACTCCCAGTGGATTTACATCTGCATAGTCTTTTATTCTTGGAAGTGCCTAAAGTCAAGTTATGTTTGCAAAACAAATATATAATGTCCTGAAGCATAATTTATATTTTGCTATAGGTTTAGGGTGATTTCTGGCCAGGCAAAAAGCAGACTTTTCTGTTGAGCAGCATGACAGTCTTGTGACATAATGAATTACACACAGCTGGTTTTTCTCTGGCTTAGGAATTTTGTTTTATTATTACTGTATCTGTGCAATTCCTTAATATTCTTGAATCTGGACTCTGCTTACAGGCACATCGAATTATTCATACACTAGAGTGAAATATGATATGGAGAGGAGCATGAATGTGCTTTGTTTGTGTGTAACTGCATATGTAATGGTGTATAAAGACTTAAGAGCAGCTACTTAGATGCAATGTCTCTTCTGCTTTCTCATTCATCACAATAATTTGTAAGCTTCCTCTTCTAGCACTGCTTCTCTTCTTCACCTCACTTTCCTGAAGTTCTTTCTAAGCTAACATCCCTTTAGACAGTTGACAGTGGCAATTAAATAAAATAGACTTCAAGGGGATGGCTGACGTGCCTTGTGTTCAGCTGCAGTGTTAACAAGGCTGGGCCTTTGGGATTGGATCTACAACCTCCACAGGAGTTTGTGGGACATACGGAACTCCCACTGACTTTATGAGAAATTGAGAAGGCCTTTAGTACAGCAAAGGGCTTTGGGGAGTGCTTTTCCTGGCCTGCTCTGGGATGAAATGGAAGCTCTTGGAAGGGAAATCTCAGAGGACAGAACACCGGTATTTACTCCCCAAGCCAGACAAGGGCACAGGAGTTAGAGGCATACAGGGGACAGATTTAAGATCTCACTCTATGCCTCAAATATCACTGGTTTGCTCCTAAGTAGAATGTTTGTCTTATGGAAAAAAGGCTGAGCTGAAAGTCTCACCTATGGCAAAGTAGGGATGGATGATATGAAATACTTTGTCAGAATGTGTAGGTTAGTCAATCACATTCCTTAAATGTATGTCCAATTGAATGAAATGTCAGTTTCCAATTGCCAATGCTATTGAATTTTCTAAGTGTTATTTTGTTGGTGTAGATGCATTTTGCTTTACCTTAATGTTTTAGTGCATCTTCAGCAGCAGTGATTAGAAACTCCCTTTTGTGTTTTGTTAGTGCTTCATCCATCTCCAGTAAAATGTATCTTAATAAAATACTGCACAATTTACTACCAAATCCAGTGTTCCTACAGGTTTACATTTAGCTAGTAGGGAATACCCAGTGTACTTGGCTGTGTACAGGGGGACCACTTGACTCTCTCTGTTACAGGCTCAGTCTGTGTCAGGTTTCTCTGGAGAGCAGTGTTGTGATTTAATAACTGGTCTGCAGTTCCATGAATTACATCCAGGGAATTGTTCAAGAGGGATGATAACACAAATGGGTTACTTGGGTTAACTCAAGCCACTCTCCTGAGCACACTGGATCAATTTCCTAATGGATCAAAGTGGGTTTGTTTTGGAAAAATGCTGGCACATGTGTATGTGCACTCCCACATTGCACCACATAGACAAAACCAATTCTGAATTCTGTTCTATTTTAGTCTGTTCACATTTCATCTGCATTTGAGACTTTTGAAGTTGATTGAAGCACTAGGGATTGTGCTAAATGGAGGGACATGGGGCTGATGAGTGAGTGGTCCAAATGTTCACTTCCTGTCTCTTTGGTGTTGTGAAGTTTAAATTGTGGGGACAGGGAATACTGGTAGAACAGTCCATAGCTTGAATTGTAACTTTTGCTGCCCTCTAGCCTGGTGATAACACCAAGCAATGGAAATGCCTGCAGTTAGATGTCTGGGTATTTATCCAAAGCCTTTCTTCTTTAGGATCCTTTATGTCCACTTGATTCATCAAGCTGGAGAAAAGCCATAGCATAAATCCATAGTTTGGTATCAAATTAAGCTAAAGCTAAACCTCCCCTTACTGCATAAAATTCAGCAATTTTTTCATCCCTTTACTGAGGGGATTCATTCAAACCCTTTACTAAGTGCATCTTGCTTGTGTAAGCTCAAACATGCAGCTGAGAATTGTGGGCACCCTGACATGCAGAAATGGAGCAGAGATAAAACATATGGAATGGCATTGGTCTTACGTGTTTGTCCATTTAAATGCACAAGAATCTGGGGGGTGTTCCGTGCCCCAAAGAGATGTAAAATGTTGATATTATGGCACCTCAGTTAAACATAAATTAATCTTTTTTTATTGGCTTTTGGTACTGCATTGTCTCCATTTTTTTGTGGGTTTTTTTGAATATGCATAACCTGCTGAAATAATATGAAGATTTTTTTGTTTCCACTGCTGGGATTTTTTTTGCCACGTGAAAGAGTGCCTTATTAATGAGTGTGATATAAAGTTAAATTTTTTTATGTTTGTGGCCAAAACTTACAGTTTTATGTGTAAAGTGGTTTGTGACAATGGGTGTGGGTCTTAGCCAACCATGCTGCTCCTCTCTGCAGGTTTGTGTTGTTGTGCAGACCCCTACTCACAACTTGACATCAAAGAGAGGAGAAGCCATTAAAGGGTGCTCAGTCTCTGGCTATTTTGGGAAGACAGCTCTTCAAGTCGATTCCTCTCAAGAGCCAGGTATCAAAGGAAGTTGATAAAGTTGCTGGTGAGCACTTTCTAGTCTTTTACTGTAATCACTGAAATGGGGGATACAAAGGAGTTGACATATCAGGGGCACTTTCATTTCAAGTGAAGTCTGGGCATGGAGGAGTGTCCAGGGTTGATTTCTGTGCAGCTTCAGGAGTGCTGAGTGAAACTGGCTTACACATTCAATATGGCACGCTACTCTTTTTTCCTTGTTATTTTTTTTGCATAACTAGTTTCGTTGACAGCAGACTGGTTTTGCTCCTTTGATCTCTGCTCAGTTTGACTGTATTTTCAATAACTACTTAGTATAAAAATAAAATGTGCAGGCCGCATCAAATAAACTAATTAAAGATTAGAATGAAAAAGTGTCAAAATCCGAGCCCTTGCTGAGGCAGATTAGTCACTGCACATGAGACACAATCGAGTAACTAATGGGTTGCTGTAGTAACGGGGGAATCGATACCCTGGGCTGCTCGGGGAGTTGACAGTAATTTCTGCTGGGTCATAGATTCTGGAAAATGAAGTGCCACCTACTACAGCACAAGTAATCTCTGTGGACTTTTTGACAACAGAGCATCCTACAAAGTTTATATCAAAGAAAATGTTAATCCCTCAAGCCTGCTTGTTTACCTCTGCAGGGCTTATCTGATATTGCTAGAGCCACAGACAATTAAGTTTAGCCTCCTATGTGGGCTCTTGATGGGTCAGCTCTGCAAACAAGCTTTTGATTTTGCCTCCTAAGTGATGGGTTTGTAGGACATGGCAGTTCCAGGATGCTGGACTGAAGGAAGGGGAATGTGGAACAGCCCAGTCTGCTGTGCCAAATCAGCTCCTCTCACTTGAGGAAAACTCCTACTCAAGGCAAGAGAAGTTCAGCTTGAGGAGGAATTGTACTTGGGTACTATAGGGTGGTTTGTAACCCAGCTGTAAAGCCAGGTTTGCTGTGAGCTCTGTGTATTTGTGCCTTGCAACCCGGAATTTCCGAGATCTTTCCTTGTTTTCTCTGAACTGATTGCAAACCCTCTGGGCTGGGATCACTCTTATGTGTCTGGGCAGCACCCAGAGCCGTGTCAGCGGCGTGCCCGGACTGGGGATGGGTGGCACAATGGGGCTCTGCGGTGGGACAGGCAGCACAGCTCTCCATCCAGGAGTGGAGCTGCAATCTCCCAGCGCAAGGACTTGGGAGGGAAACCAGCAATCCTCCGGCAGGATTCCCAGCTGCGGACAGGGAGAGAGAGAGTCCTGTGAAGCACAAGGAGTTAATGTTAGCCAGAGAGCTACGGGGGGGATAATAAGTCCTTCCAAGCGTTTTTGGGGATGGCGGTGCTGGAGGGAAAGTAGGCCACTCCCTAATGAGGGGAGTGGTGGTGTTAATTACGTTTGGAAATGGCCTGAGCTCCTGAAATTCATCTTCAGCACAAAACGATCAGGAAAGTAGGCTCAGGCAATTAGGAAAGGGGGTGTGGGGGGTGGAACAGTGTAAAAATAGCCTGGATAATTAAGAGCAGAGAAGGGACCATCTGCAGTGCTGGCGAACAGGGCAGAGAGGGTTCCGGCCTCTGCTGAGCCCGGGCCTCAGGGTGCGGGGCCAGGGGCAGTCACCGCACACAGGGTGAGCAGGAGGCTCCCAGCGCTGCCCTGCCCATGGCTCAGCTGTGCCAGGGTGGCCGGGACACTTCCCATGGCTCGAAGCACCCCTGTGCTCCCAAATCCCCGCGGAACGGGCTGGGCTGGGCTGCGGGAGCGGCTCTGCCATGGAGCAGAGGCAGCCCCGGCGCTTTCCCGGGCTGTGCTATGGAAAGCAGAGCTGTCTGCTCTCCCTGCTGAGCTACAGAAACCTGTCTGGGTGCCTGAGTCCTGCTCGGCACAGTGGGGAGCGCTCCCCTTCACCCTTTTCCCACTTTATGGGGCGATGTGTAGTGGGAAAGAGCCCAGCCTTACTCTGGTATTCAGCCCCAGCGCTGCAGCTGCTGCTGCCGTCCGTGCTGGTTAGTACATAATGCTGGTGAATAATAATACCTGACCCAGCTGAACAAGAAGTCTTTTATCAAATACATTTAAAGAAAAATGACAGTCCGTGTAGCATGTAATAGAATGGATGATAAATCACAAAATGGGGAAAAACAATTGTTACTCCTGCTGGTACGAGTTCCCGTTCAGAAGGTCCATAAGTTATGTTTTTGATGACATAAATTTAATGAAGTTCTCTGGAAATGTTGACCAGAAGTCAATATACAACTCAGTCCTAAGAAGTTTCCTAATAATACCTCTGTTTGTTTTAGGTAATAGATCTGTTCACGTGTACCTCTCCTTTTAAGTGCTGTGACATGATACCGTGATGAAGTTACAATATGGAGCTCGACTAAAACGGCATTATCAGAAATGTCACCCCCTAACAAATTAGCAGTTGTGATGTTTGCCCTCTGGTTACAAAACCTTGTTCCTTTTGTCTTTTGCTATAACTTTGTAATAACAAAGCCTGTGATGTAAATGTCTTCAGGGTATGTTTCCAGTAGCAAAGTGTGAAACTTGTTTCAGTGGGGATGTGGGGGGAGAACAGATTTCTTTAAAATTCAAGACAAAGAATTTTTTTGCCTTGGGCATTCCAGTTGCAGCTGCTGTTGATACCCACATGTCTGGTTATGTAATCCACAATCTTTAAAATTGACAAACAAAACAAAAAAATCCCCCCAGAAATGTAGTAACTAATTTCTCTGGAGATTGATTTGTGGTGGAGATGTTGCAGATTTCAAATGAGTGAGGTGCTTTTTGTATTTACAGCTGTAGAGCCTGGGATCAAGCAATAAAATAGAATCAGGGTTTGGATTTTTTTTTTTTTTAACTGAAAATAGAAATTCACAGGTCTTGCTCCAAAGCCAGCACAAAGACCTCCATTGGGTCCTATGTTTTTCCTTCAACAGGGCATAGGAAGAATTGCAAATTTTAAAAGAAATATAGAAAAAAGCCCCCCAGGCCTCAAAGCTGTGGCTGATCCCAGCTCTGCTTGTGTTGTAGCAGGTCAGGGGACAGCTCCTGTCTCTGGCTCTCCAAGGGAGGCACATTCCTGAGATGCTGTCCCCAAACCTCTGCCAGTGACAGCAGGGCAGACAGTGTCTCACTCTGAAGTCCACCTGACTCCAGTTCTGCCCTTGTTGGACTGCTCTGTGCAGGTGGGAGAAGATCTTGATGGGAACTTCTGCTCCCTGACTTTGGCAGTGTTCCCAAATGAATCAGTAAAGGCTCAGGTGCCAGCTTGGGTGTGAGGGCTTTGGGCAGGGACCTGTCTGCTGGGAGGTGCAGTGCAGGCAGGACCTGAGAGGATGTGAGCCCTGGCTCTCCAGGAGCAGATGGGAAACAGAGATGGTGGGCTGGGTGGGCACAATGAGCCATGATAGCACATCCCTGAGTTTGCGTGCATGGCTGTGCAAGCCAGCTGTGTAGGAGGGTTTGGGGCTGGGCTCCTCTGCCATGGGGGTTTGTTTTATCAAGCCAGCATGGTTGGTAAAACAAACCCCCATACCAACCAGTTCATGGTTAATAATTGTTGCCATCACCCTTCCTGGGAATCAAAGAATGAGCTAACTTGTGCTCCTCAGGAGCAGAACCTGCCTTCATTTCAACAAAGGAAACAGAGACACTCTTTGGTTAGATATAACTAAGTGTTGCTTTTTATTTTTAAGATGCCACGGAGAAAACTTAGAGTGTAGAAGCTTAATCCATAATGGTGACACTTCACTTATCCAGGCAACTGGGAAGTGCTTAAATAGTGAAGCCTGTGGCTTAATTGGGTGTAATTCTAGTGAAGAGTCTGTTTATTTTCCTATGGAGAGGCTCTAAGATGCCTCTAAATGAAAATGTTACAGGTCTCTACCTGTGTGCCCCTTGACTTCATTTAAACATGCAGAAACCTATAAAAAGCATGTTTTCTCTGGTGCAATCAGCCTCTGTTTTCCTCTAGTTCTGCAGCTGGGAATGCATTCTGGGAGGTGAGAAAACCCCTCCCATGTTTCTGCACATATCGCTCTGCTCAAACGTGGCACAAGAACTATTGCTTGGCAAGAGGGACTCCCCAGAGGGCAGAGAAAACATTGGAACCCCCTGGAACTCTCTCTGGAGTGATCCTACACTGGCACCTTCATCTGAGCCCAAAGGTCTTAGGAGCAAGAGTCTAGGTGGGCTTAGGGAGGCTCGTGCTCTTCTCTTGTTGCACTCCACATGCTTTTCATCCTCTGCAAATTCCATGTTGGGAATATTTTCTGTCCCAGAGCTGGGAAGGATCCTTTTTGCAGGATCAGATACTCAAAAGTTTTTCTCCTCTTAGTGTGCCTGTGGGTATTTGCTGTTTATATTCCAGGCACAAAGCCCTGGTGAACAGAGGCAGACCAGGGGCTCTACCCTGGCCACTCATCCTTATTTAGATGGCCCTTTTGACTTCAGTGTGGTACTCCTGCATGCCTAAGAATAGTTTTCCTTTGTGAGAGGTTAGAGGATTGAATATCAGGGCTTTCCATTTGCATATCTTGGTTAGAGTCTAAACTGTTCCTTGCGTCCAAGTGTGTGGAAAATCTCTTCCTCCTGTTCTGCCAATGTAAAGTCCTAGGAAGAGATTTTTATCTTGAACATCCATTTAATCCAAACTAAATGTGCTCATATACATTCTGGCTAGGTTTTCAATTCAGAAGGCTGATTTTTCTTCTCCCCATTCCCCCTCCTTTACACAGAGGCTCATACCAGGAACTTCTTTTTGAATATCTGTAGGCAATTTCCTTGTCGTACTTGGATCTCCAAGCTTCCTTGGACTTCTGCAACAACAGAAGCTTTATATCATTGGTTTTTCACCCCAAAATGCTTAGTTTCTATTAACAGCCTTACAAAAGGGCAGTGTATTACTATGTGGTGATCCCAATGATAAATGAAGCACGTTATATGTGAAGTAAAGGCTCTATTTATCCTTGGGCTTTTTTTTTTCCAAAGTCCCAGCAGGTTTAATGTGAGTAGCTTTTGATGACCTTCATAACAAATCAGGAGTAAACCTCAGAGCATTCTCACAAAGGTAGACAGCGTTGCAGACATTTTTTAAATTAAAATAACAAAAACAGCAACAAGCTCTATTAGTAGTATTTGGTAATGCAAAAAAAGTTAATGTTCACTGAAAGCCAGGTGCCAACACTGTTTGATTGTTTACCAACACAGTCATAAAGAAACAGAGTTATTAAAGGATCTGAAATCACTCAGTAATTCAGCTGCTGACGTTGATGGATGGAACTTGGCTTTTCCTCTTTGCTAAAGCTGCTGACTGGATAAATGTTTTATTCATGGAGCCCAGGGCAGGAAGGGATGCCAAAGGTTTAAGAATATTTTAAGAAACTCTTTGAGATGTCAAGCAAGTTAGCAGGTGTTGTTAAGCAAAGGAGCTGAAGTACTACATTTAAACATAACTGAGCTCTCAACATATACAACAACAATACATCAAAAGCCAGGATGCAATTCTTGTCTTGAGCAGTATATGGAATGATGAGTTGGGAATACAAGTCCTTTTATTTCCTGCACCTTTGTACCTTCAGCCATCTCACAGCCTTGTCTCTTTGAGCATTATTATACCAAAGGGAATTTCACACATCACACTGTGAATTTAGGCTTGGGAACAAATAAATATTTAGATACTAAACCCTACAAGGTCACATATTTATATCAAAGACAAAATATGGTGACAATGTTCATGGAAATTGCAGCCAGGAACAAACAATCTGGGTCAGAATAAGTGGCCTCTGCCTGACTGCTCAGTGGGAGAAGTTGTTCAAAATGGAAGTTATCAAAAGGCTATGATCAAAAATAGTGTAATGAGGAATTTCCCTTTATCCTCTTCTCCCTGAACCTGCCTTCTCTTTGTCCCAGGGCAATGTCTGCCAGCAGCAAGCCTAGAACTTCTCACCTTTTGGTGGAGCTTTGCAGCAGTGAAGGACTGGCTTGTGATTTATGTGATTGTTTTAAATGCCTTGATTTTGTTTTACAAAAATTCAGATCTGGATCCATTGTTGAATTTTGTAAAAAAAACTTATTTTAATTCAAGGATGTGTTTTGAATAAAGAATTTTAATGAAGAGATCCTTGCCCCCACAATCTTCTGCATGGACAAGTGTTTGAATATTTCATAATCAATATTAAGAACTTCTTTTAAGTTGCTGCAGTCTCATAAGAACAGAACAGACAAGCTCTTGATGGAAGTGAACTGTCAGTCTGAACACTGTGACATTAGGAAATAGCTCCATTTCCAAGTCTAGCTGTGTGAAATGTCCTTTCTTGCCAAGGGAGCAGCAAAGTATAGTTTAAATGTGCCTTATTATGACATCTCATGAGTATAAAAATTGGGAAGGGTATTAAGAATGAATAATTAAAAGTAGAGAGTGATAGATAATGGCAAATAAAAAGCAGGTAACTACTGCACTTCCACTGCCCTTTTGATTTGCAGAGATTCAGTGCTAAAGACCAAAAGCGTATTTCTCATGGGCCCCAGCTAAAATTCAAATCCAATAGACTGACAGTGAAAAATACTGTCCAAAAAAATGCTGTCAAGTTGTATCAAAATAAGTCATAATATTACCTCCCTTTATCTGTCAAAGACATTGATTATTTTCAATAGAGGAGCCCTCTGACAGTTGTTGAAACTGAAAAATCCTGTGTTGGAACGTTTTGGTTGACACATGTCACTATTTCTTAAACAGATAAGTCAAATATGTTATTTTTGACTCTCTGTAGGAACAAGTGTATTTATGTAGTATTTTATAAAAGATAAATAATGCAGAAGGAAAGGAATATGCATTAGCACTGCATTTTCTCAGCTATTTGTATCAGTGGGTGTTTTGTTGCATCTTTCACAAATGTTCTTTGCATAGAATAATGTGTTCCTTTGGTGGCTGTGATACATTGCAGGGATTTTGTAAGGTACCCTGAAGTAATCCAGATAATCAGTGAACCATATTGGTGCTATTCTTGGTTGCAGCTGTCAGTTCACTGTTGGCTAGGCTGAACTTGTGTTTCCAACCAGCCACATGTCCCTAGCAGTGATTCAGACATGAGTGTCCTGCCAAATGCCCACTTCCATTGCACATGGACAAACTGAGAAGGGCAAAATAAGGACTGCATCTGGGACTTGCTGCTAGTTTTTGGAGTGAAACTGGGGCTGAGCCTCTTCCCAAACTCCTTCTGTGCCTGGCAGTTTTCAAGTGGTGGGTTTGGACAGCCCTGGTTTACAGGTGTTGGCTTTGCAATCCTGCAGGACGTGTTTAGCAGAAAGGAAAGTCTGTTTTCCAGCTCAGTTCTTATGTTTGGAAATAGGGACCTCTTTCCAGCTGAAACCTTAGCAAATGAAGAATTTGTTTCCAGTATGGTCCCTTGGGAGGGGGCTGTTGAGTGGCAGAGCCATTGGGACTTGCTAGCACCATCAAGAGGTATTAGCCTGTCTCTGGCTGAGGCAGCAGCAGCAGCCAGAGACAGGCTAATACCCTGGTAGACAGTCTTTATTATTCATTAGCACATATTGTACTTCCTCCTAAATATAATTCACCCTACACTTGTATCACATTAAGGCAACACTAAATCTTTCTGTAATTTGAAGGAAATACTACTCCCAGCTGTTGTGGCAGAAGTGAACTAAACAAAATCCGAAGAGGTGCTAAAGGAACAACCATAAAGTTCCAACTGCATTTGGCACACATCTCCTTTGGTGCTGTTTATCACAGAAGTGGTTGGAAGCAAAACTCTACGCCTGTGAACATGATGATTTTGTGCTCCTGGCATCTCACACCTTGAGAATTACTCTGCCAAAATGAAGGAAGCTCTCAGACTCCTCAGGTACTTGAGCACTTTGCAGCTTGTGGGGGAGTGGGGTGACTGATGAACTGAGCAGTGAAGTTCCTGGAGCAGGTTGTTGTGAGGGACACAAGAGTCCAGTAATTTGACTGCTGGTGAAAATGAGGTCCACAGGGACTGAACTTCAAAGACACATCTGGGTGCCTAATTCTGTCTCAGTGCAACAAAAGTGGAGCCTTAAACTCCAGGGATGAGCTGGCCTGTGCAGCCTGGCTCTGCCTGTACCAACTCAACCTGAAGGCCAGCATTTAAACAGCTTCTCTGTTGCAAGCTTGTCCTAAGAGCTGTAAGCTCTTGTCATTTTGGTTTGCATTTTTACAGCATTTAGTGGGATAAGGTCCTTACCCATGTGGTTGCTCAGGAGCTGTCAAGATGAATTACTATTAATGGTAACAATAATAAAAATAAACAAGTGTAAATAGGGATAGCGACAGGCTCAGAGCTCTGACAGACCTGGGAAGCTTTGATCTTGTGTTGGTAGAGATCAGGATGTGCTGCCTCCCCAGATGACAGGCTTGGATGGAGGAAAGAAAAAAGGGCTGTAAACATTGCCTGTAAATTGTGCCTCCACCATCTTCCTCGGGCTCCCTCCCCCATTAGCTCTGATGATTTACTAAGATCGTGTGTCTAAGCACCAGCAAAAAACCAACTCTGAAATTAACCCCAGCAAACTTACAGTCTCACACCTGACCCCAGAAGTGTGCTGTGCTGATCATCCAAGTGGTAATAGATGGCTCAGTGTAAAGCAGAGGAGAAATGTGCCATTAGGAAGCAGGGACTGAGCTGCTGAGTGGTGACAGCCGTGACAAGACACAAACCAGCGTGGGGTTCTGACAGTGTGCTGTGTTCACCAGGCAGAGAGAGGGAAAAGAAAAATAGGGGTGTCTGCACATATGGCCAATAAGGAATTTTAGCATAAGCCAGAAATTACAGTGTGTGGATGGGCTGCCTGTTGGGGAAGGAAGCACCAGCCTTTGGGGGCTGGCACTGGCCAAAGGCCTCCTGGATAAAGGGAAAGTGCTGCAGGAATCTGACTGGCAGCAGGTGCTACCCATTGTCCATGGAAATGAGCTGAGGACAGGGAAGGAGCCTAATTTACAGGGAAGGGGCAGACTGTAATTTCTGTCTATGTGCAGATTTGGTTTCTGAGCAAATCAGATTTATGCTTCTTTCAGACAATTTTGCTAATAAGCCAATGACTCAGAACCCACAGCAGATGGGATTCTTTAGCTGAGGTAGAAACTATTGCTTTTGTCCTAAAAAGAAAGTTGCTATTTTTCCTTTCTAGAAAACTGATCTCTGGAAACTGTGAGAAACTGTGTTCCCATCAGAAACACAGCTTTTTAAAATAACACCCAGCTATGCTTATGGACTCTTATCTAATATGCAGAAATTCTCATTAGAAGAAAGTTACTTGTGACAGCTTAGAATGTCATATGCTGGGAAAAATATTTTTTTAAATAATTTTCTGTAATTAATTATATCCCAGAAGCCACTGCCAACAGCCACAGCACTAAGTGGTGATTTGTGGTGAGCTCTCCAGGTGTCTGAACAGCAAGATGCCTTCCTGCAGGAGGCTGCTGCCAAGAGCTTGGGAATATTTCTGTGGTGGGAAGAAGGCTGTCTGTCTGCTGCCCTGCCTTTTGTCACTGACTTCGTACTCAAGTGGAGACCAGTGAGGAGTGGAATTCCTTGGAGGTTGGCGTTGAGACCACTGCTGTGCAATATTCCCGTTGGCTGTACCTCTCCTACAGAGACAGGCTGAGAGAACTGGGGTTGTTCAGCCTGGAGGAGAACTTGTTACAAGGATGTGTAGTGATGGGACAAGAGGAAATGCATTTAAACTGAGATGTTATACATTATGAAGAATTATGTTAGACATTAGGAAGAATTTCTCACTGTGAGCGGGGTGAGGCATTGGCACAGGTTGCTCAGAGAAACTCTGGGTGCTCCATCCCTGGAAGTGTTCAAGACCAGACTGGATCGGTGAAAGGTGTCCCTGCCCATGGTGGGGGTTTGGAAGTGGGTGATCTTTAAGCTGCCTTCCAACCCAAACCATTCTATGATGAAATCCTTGGAAAGGGACATCCATATAGATGAGAAACTGCTGAAGATTCCCTTCACTTCTCTTCTCTTCTTCCCCCTGTAGATGTTCAAAAACTTGATTCCCTCTAAAGTAATTCAGCTTCTTTTTTTTTTTTTTGACAGAAAAGCATCCACTCTATAGGAAGTTTCTGATGGATGGCAGCAAGCATGAATATATCATTATAAAAAGACATTCTGAATTCAAAACCCTTATGTAGTCTGAATTTCACTGAGGGGTATTTCTTTTCACAGGCTATAGAAGTGTGGGGTACAAGGGGTGGTGAAACCTTTCCTGACATTGTTTTGTTTAAATCCCTTTGAAGACTGTCATGTTTACCTTTCTTGAAAATTGTGTTACAGCAGCCAGAAGAGGAGGGTTTGCTTGGCTTGGTGATGGGCATGTGAATGCACCCTGGGAAGTGACAGAGGCTTTACTGCTTCCCTCTTTGTAGACTTGTGGTGCAGGTACAGAAAGTACAAACCTGAGGTTTGTGATTTGAAAATGCTTTAAAAATAAATTAGTTTTTTATTTATATTATGATACATGCATTCTTTGAAAATCATGTCTGTGTGGAGAGCTTCAGTAATTACACGTGCAGACATTTGTATGGCAGGCTCCCCTTGAGCCTGTACTCAGCATTTTATGATAATCTGAAAAAGTAAGTAGCAAATTGCTGAAATCTGATGCTCCAAAATTTAATCAAATCTAAGTGTGAATAAGAATTTACCAAAGCTTTATTAATCAAAATACTGATAATAAAATTCAATGTGAGTAAAAGGAAGTTACTGTTAATTGGATGGAACAGTTGATTGTCTAATGGGGTGAGCCTCAGAACAAAAAAATATCTCAAAGAGCTCGATGGAAAACATCTGCTGAGGTCTGAGCAGTGATCAGGAAAGCATAAATATAAAATGGCATGAGATTAATTTGTTGAATAGAGGACAACACGGAAAATATGACAGTGTTGTTCTAGAGATGGTGATGTGACCTCACCTTGAGAAGCATGCTTGGTTTGGTTACCCTAATTAAAAAATGATAGAGCAGGAAATAGAAGAGGTTCAGTGAAGGGCAGCAAACCTAATCAGAAGCATAGAAAATACTTTAGAGGGAAGATTTGCATGCAGCAGAGACTGCAAAGGTTAAATCTGTTTATTTTAGGCAGAACAATACATGGGAAGTGCCACTGAGAGACAGGCCATGATGGATATAAATAAAACACCAACACCATGGCTTTTCCTCTCTTGGATAAGAAAGAGAGACAGAAAATTAAATTTGAAGTCAATGCATTGAACAGCTTTGATAGGAAGAACTCTTAACCTAAGTTTTAATTAGCCTATGGGACTCATTGCCACAAGGTAGGATGTTGAGACCGACAGATTGGCTTTGTTTTTGGATTGGCAATATCACCTCCAGGTGGGTGGGATGCAGCTCCATCCCCTGCACTTCGGGCTGAATGCTGCACACAGCTTATCCCCCAGGCATGCTGCTGTGCAATTCTCCTTTATGGGATTTTACAGGGCCTTTTCAAGCAGCTGGCACATGTTGGTCTCTAGGCCATTGCTTGACTCCTGGACTTTGAATTCTGTGTGAGTGACAAGGACTGGGTAATAATTCCTGGATAAAAAAAAAAAACAACTGCCGAAATTTGGATTGTTAATTTGGACTGTTGTGGTTTCCCCCCACCTCACCTTTTGGACTTGACTGTGAGTTGACTGAGTACATCAGCTTTGAGGAGAGGTTTTGGCTTCCCATGGAAGGTGTCCATTTGCCCATTCTGGATCGATTTATTTTGCTTTCTTTGTCCTCTTAATAGCTTGCATCCCTTACAGTCTTTAATTATTGCACATTTTGGACTTTTTCACTCCAAACCAGCTGCCATCAATAAACTGGTCCAGTAATTATTTCTCTGGCTTCAGAAAATGGCTGTCGTGAAGTCAGAGGCAGTAGGAACAGGTGGGCTGCAGAATGCCTGTTTGATTTGGTAAACAGCATTAAAAAATTGGCACTGTGACTTCCTCCTGTAACAGACCAGTTCTACTGCTTTTGTTGATCACATGCTGCATGATTTCCAATGCCACAGCATTGGAAATACCTTCTTTGCCATTGCAAGACATTAATTGCTTTTTTGATTTTCTTTTGAAAATGTAGAAAGTTAAAAATATATGAAATATCCACAGGATGGAAATCCTTCAAATGTGCATTGGTGTTTGGTTGGGGAGAGCCCTTTGGGAAATGGGGAAGAGTACAGATGGATTGACAAAGTCAGAGTAGGCTGAGTCTGTGGTACAGCACCAGCACAGATGCTCTACTCTGTACAGCTCCAACTCTGTGCCCAAAAATTGTGCTCTGAGGCACTTTGTGCTTGTAGGACAGTTTAGCCTAATGCAGAGCTGGTAACTTGGCACAGAGGAGTCCTGCAGTCTGTTCTTGGCTCTGCTCAGGCCCCCTAGCTGAGCTCAGGGAAGTCACTGTAGAAACCTCAGTTCTCTCCAGAATGGGGATTGAGAACCTCCAGTCCCACAGAAGGGCTCTGTGAGGTGATGAGGACTAAATTTGGGGTGACTGGCTCCTGCTCCTCCTGAGGATGGGGCTGTGCATGGGGCCATGTTGGGGTGCAGTCACCCCCAGTGCTGTGAGCTGCCAGCTTTCCTGTCCCTCTCAGCATCACAGGGCAGCTTCAGCAGCAAATAACACATCTGGGCTTCTTTGTCCATCTCTTCTTCCTGCAGTCTCAGATGTTATCCCATGTAACCCCCAACTGTCACATTTGGAAGTGCTGTTTTCCACCAAGGCTCTCTGTAAGGAGGTCCTGCAGGAAGGGCTTTGTGAGGCAGCTGATAATGAGGGGCTCAGAGGAGGCCATGGCTAATGAGAGAAACATTCCTGTCCCTAAAAAAGGTCTAGGGGACTTCAGTTCCCTTGCTATCCTCTCCACATTGCCTGGAGATCAAACTTCATCCCTTTGGGAGAGGAGGCAGCAGCTGCTCCTCCTGCGAGCACTGAGCAAAATTAATTCTCCACTGCAGGTCACAAAGGAGCAAGTAAATAGATTATTATTGTCCCCAGGAGTGACTGAAAAGTGGTGACAGGGGATTTGTTCCTCCTGCCACTGCTTAGCATTAGGACACACGTGTGGGGATAAAGGATAAGGAAAGGGGAGAGAAATTCTTGGGGGGCTCCCTCTGCCCCACAGATGAGAGATTTGCTTCTTCCTAGCACAGCCATATGGTAATTCCTCATCTTAAGGGCAAGCTGGATGTCAATAGTGGGCCCATACCAGCTTTGTATGAAACCTGATGGATTTTAAACTGAAGAGAATTGTGTCCCTGTTCACACAGACATCCAAAGGTCCTGTTGTTCTGCTTCCCATGCTAGCAGGGCAGCTGTTAAAGCTCTGGAACATTTTTGGACAAAGAGTACCATGATCCTGTGAGACTTTAAAAATGAATTAATAGAACATTGATTTAACTTACTGGCTTTTTGCAATGCCTTTGTTTCCAGGCAGTAAAAGTCTACTTGCCAGTTGTCCAGCCAGAAGCCAGTATCTATAAAAACCTGCCCCAGGCAGTTCATGGAGGCCCTTAGTTAATTAAGATATGCATTATCATCTCTGCCTTGGGCTGCTTGTGAGAGAATGTAAAAAAGCACAACTAGACAACTGTCTTCTCCTCCTGTTTTGAGACTCATTCTTGATCCCACTGTGATTGCCAGCAGCAGACAAGGAACACAGCCAGAAGAGTGAAAATTAATAGTTGTGACATCTGAAATCTCCATCCGTGAGCTTAAAAGCAATGCCTGCTTTAGATTGGGCCTTTATTTTCAGGGGGCAGCAGCTCATTCCCTCAGTATGAGTGCTGGAAAATGTAAAAATAGAGTGTGAAGACCCCTGCTGCCACTCTGCACAAGGCTTCAGACAGCACATGGACTTCATTGTGATCAAAAGGGATGTGTCCTGTTGTCTGTGTAACTGTGTCTGTTCAGGCATATGCATTCTACAGAGTGGCTGTTCCTAATAGACAAAGGTAAAATGGTATCCTCAGGAGTTTCTCCTCAAGTATTATAGGTGTTTGGATCTTGACACACAGTTTCAGTGAATGAGAAAGCAGCAGTGCTTTGTTCTCAGCCTCCATCTTCCCCTTTGCCACCTTTCTTCTCTCACAGGGACTCTGCTTCCCTCCCTCTGGCTGACTTGCACTAGGGTATAAACCATCCTTGTCCTCCCCAGGGGGACTTTCCAGGCCTGCACAGCTTTCCTGCTGCCTGCCCAAAACCTCTGAGTGCCCAGGAAAGCCCTGCTGTGCACATTTTACATTCTTCAGGATGCAAAATTGGTTGAGAGGAAGCTGGCCTGGGAATGCAGCAAACTCCAAGCTCCAGCATATCAGGGGTGCTCTTTGCTTTGGAGATGATTGTATCAGGAAAGTCTGCTTGGGTATGGGCACGTGGCTCCAGTGAGATGCTCACTACCTCCTTCCTAGACCATCAAAACTTGTCTGGTTTCTTCAGCCTGCTATGGTTGAGTTGTGTTTGACCTAAAAAGATGTTAGGGAGGGCTCTGAAGGCAGTCAGCAGCTTCCTGAGCCAGCTATTCCCCAGGGAGGAAGGAAAGCTCCTAAGCCCTAGATAAAATGCTCATCACTTAGACAAATGTGCAGAGATCCTCAAATCCTCCCTAGAAATAGGGGATTGCAATATTAAACATAATTATGAAATGTCTATAGAGCTGCAGCTACAGATGGAGCTTTATGAGTGGTTTGAAGTAATGCTGCACCAGCATCAATTATCCCCAGCAACTGCACAAAGATATTTTTAGGGTGATATTTTCATTTTACAGCAGCACTCGGTCACTTGCAGCCACCAGCCAGGTGCCACCTCACCATTTGCACCCCAAGCATGCAGTGATCTCAGCAAAGCCTGGCCTGTCCCGTTCTCTTGTCTCAATAATCAGCAGCTCAGATGAACATTTTCCACTGTCTTGGCACCTCTGCTGTCAAAATTGCTGTGAATGAGGGAGCCTGCCTCTCTTTTCCTGCAGCTGTGAATATTAGGTACAGAGTAGCACTAAATCTTGTTTAAGCTACAGTAATTCCACCCAGTGATGAATGTCACTACCTGAATAATTTGGGTAATTTCCTGCAGCTCTAGTGTACTAGCAGAGAAATGAATGTTAATTTACTGCTAATTTAGTATACTAACCCTTAATTAGCAATGAGCAAGCTCTGAAATATTTGATTCTGAAAGCTCATCAAACTTTTACCAGCAAAAAAAAATTCTCCCCTCCCAGCTGAACTCTTCACTCTATTTGAGGTTATTAGCAAAATGCTATGGGTGTGCCATTCATTACCTCTCACTAGGATATATGTGGCTGGGAACACCCCCATTTTCCACTCCTGCTGCAGAAACCCATGAAGGAGATTCTTGCTCTTATGCAATAGATTCCGCTGTTGTAGGGTATTGCTGTGTGCAGAGATGCTGTAGCTTTACTGACAGCCAAGATTAATCATGGAATCATTCAGGTTGGAAAAGACCTTTAAGATCATTGAGTCCAACTGTAAGCCTTACACTAATTGCACAGATTATCAATGGCTGGTGTCTAAAGAGGTGAGAGAAGGCCTGAGTGTATCTAATGGGCTGGGCTGGCGCTGCAGGAGGCAGCACATGGCTCTGTGCAAAAGCTGGATGTGACATGACAAGATCTTCTTCCACTTTTCTCTCTGGGCTGTTTTGTTCTTTTCCAGTCAGGTCTGATATATCCTGCTCAGTAGTTCTATAGATTTTAATTTTATTCTTTTTGTGTGATAATCTGCAGAATAAGGCACAGCACAGGCTGAGCAGGAGCCTGTGTGAACCGAGCATCTCCAGCACCCTGCCTGTGAATGGAGTGTGTGCATGGGGGTCAGTGGTGGTGGAAGGTGGTGGGGCAGGAGGAGAAGGGACTTGGGAAAGGAAATGAAAGAAAATGTGCATGTCAGCTGAACTGCTGAAGCCAAGCCAATGGCTAAGCTGGGCAATGGGCCAGCACATGACTTATCTGTGTTGTACTGGAGGAATTTTTTGTACTCTGTGTTGGTACTGGGGGATTTTTGCAGAGGAAGGACTGAACTGTCAGGTGAATTTTGCTATTGCTGGAGATGAAGTCAAGCAAAGCCCCATAATGCTGGGGTGCTCTGCTAACTGTCCAGCAGAAATTCCCCCTGCTGTGCAGGATTATTGGTGTGTCATCCAGCCCAAAAGCTCAGTGATGAGTGGAAGAGATATCAATGGGGACAAAGACACTGTGTGCCTTTTGTGCCCTCAGAAAAGGTGGAACTGCCTCAGAGGGGAGAGAGGGTGGGAACTGCTCATGGTGTGGTTTTATGCCCTGACTGGGGACAGGTTACTCAGCACCCATTGCTGCAACTTGATTTCCTACAGCAAAAAAATGAACTTTCCTGTTTCAATCTTTGCAGATTTATCCTTCCAAAGTGCACTCTTGGTGTGGGCTGCTTTGATGTTTCTGTCTGGGACCCCAGTATTTACCTGACATTTGTCAGTCCCTCTTTTGTCCCATTGGTCACCTGGTTGAATGACAAGGACTGAATTTCTAGTACTAAGGATTATCAAAAATGTCCTCTGTAATACAGGGTTCACTGAGCAGCTTCAATCACTTCTTTCAAGAAGTTAATGGCAAGGTCTTCTCTTGGAAATGACCAGTGCTGGATATTCAGAGAAGTGGCCATGGCAGATAAGTTCCAGTTTGTCTGCTGTGGGGTTGGGTGTGTGCAAATTGAAGTCTGTCCAGCTGGGCCAGGACAGCTGCAGCTCCAGGTGGGCCAAACCCACCAAACTGCAGAGTTTCACAGCCTTGCCTAGCCCTGGGCAGCCCCTGGCAGCACACAGCTCCTTGCCCTGCATCCATAATGCCATGTTCCAGATCCTCCCCACTGCCATGAGACCAAATCTTGAGAGGAATTCACAGTCAGACAAGTGCAGAAGAGCTGTGCTGAGAAAGGAGCCCTTTCTAAGGGGGGGGGAATCTGTTGGATGACAAGCTGATTTAAAATGTTGGCCAGCCCTCTACTGACCATGTCCCTCTTCCCTTCTCTCCCCCTCTTTCCCACTGTGTTTGTTGCCCCTCCTCAGGTCTCACCAAATTTCTCTGCAGCTGATGAACAACACAGCAAAAAATCCAACACTTTTCTTCCTTGTGTAAATGCCCCAATTCAATGCCAGAGAATACATTTCACCCCAAGCTGACACCAGCACATGGATGACTCCCTTACTCTCAGTCCTTCCTAGAAGCATGTTCAGGGCTGAGACATACACAGATTTATGCAAATTCTACATCTTCCTCACAGCAGCTCTCACCACTTTCTGTGCAGCTCATGTAGCTGTTTGGCAGGATAAACACCCAAATGCCTGGTGTAATCCATCAGCATGGCAGGCACATCTCTTTCATGCCATTTTTCTGAGATGTTCTCTGTCTTTAGGAGATCAGCACTGCTCCATTAGCTGCTCTTCTGCCCCTGCCAGGAGGAGTGGGGAACTGTTTTATTTGCATATTAGGAAAAAAACAGATGAAAAATGGCTGTGTGTGCCTTCCATTCAGCCTTCTCTTTAAAACTTTTTTTGATTTGTTGAGCCTTTCCTTCACAGACTATAGTTTTCCCAAGGAAAATTTTGTCATTGCTAAATGAGCCATTCCACAAAATAGAGAAATGTTGCTAGACTGTGATCTTCTCCTGCACCTCTAGGCAGAAAATGATGTGATGTTCTTACACAGGTGAGAGGGATACATTCTCCATCCCCTTGGTGCTGCTGACCCTGTTGGAGAACCAACCAACCATCTCTGTGTGCCTCTTCTTGGGAGGGGCAGATTCTACCCAGCTATTCTTTACCAGGTCTGAGCTGGGAGAACTCCTCACTTACTCTTGTCTACTTAGAGGCATGTAAGAGCAGAATCTGACACCAAAATTAGCACTTAAAATACATTATTTAAAGAAGTATGCACTTCCATATTTATGTGATGGCTGTTTTACTGCTGGAACACTTTAATAAGGGCATACACACTATGCTTTTCTTATCTGCACTGTTTTATTTAGACTCAAAGGCTGAGACTCACCTAACCTGATGTAGTTGTGTTCTTCTTATTTGGACATGCAGTTTCTACTGCTGTTAGTGAGAGGAAGCTGGTGCTTTAGAGATGTCATTTGTCATCCAAAAAATAGGTGTGTAAGAGCAGAGAGATGAATCTTAAAAGCACCTTTTCCACTCTGTTGATCACAAAGGACATTTTGGGTTCTGGGCCCAGGTGGGTCGAGTCTGCAGTAAGGTGAATTCTACCTCACACCAGAGTCTTCTGCAGAACTCCAGGAAAAAAAGAGCCCTGGTGGACTCAGGAAGAGGAAACTTGAGTTTAACATGTGAAAACTCCTGTGTGTCTATGTGTGTGGCTTTTTTAGTTGCTGTTTCATGTAACAGATATCTTTAGGATCTGTTTTACCACAGCCAAAGAGGGACCAGTAGTCAAGTCTATAGAGAGAGAATTGCTTACCCTGGAAAAAATGATTAAAGCAAAATTTAGAGCACAAGTTAGATAACCTGTGGGGTGGGAGAAAGTCTAATGCAATGTTGTGGCCAGAAGTTACAGAGCAGGTAACTGTGTATGTTAGCAGGACTCAGTGAATTGGTGCTGCCCTAATGTCTGTCACTGGGTACAACCACATCCCGAGCTTGGAAAGCCTGATGAGATGGAGCAGCCTCAGAGGACCATGAGGGAGCTCATGGCCTGTTTTCATTCCCATTTAATTGAGAAAGTCTGGAAGATCACAGCCCTAGTAATGAAAACTCACTCACCATCTGTAAGTTCTTGTACAGGGAGCAAGGCCTTGCCAAATTGCCCTGGATCCAGCAGAGGGAAGGCCAGCAGTGGGGGGAGCATGGAACTGAACACAGCAGTGGTGGAAAGGAGCAGGGCTCTCAGTGGGAGCCCCTGGTGCAGCACACCCTGATGACACTGGCTTCTGATTCACTGCCAGGTTTATAATCAGGATGGGGTGTTTTTCCAAAAGAGCTGCTGTAGTTCAAAGAGGAATTAATTCAGGGGAGTTGGTGCTGTGCAGTAGGTCAATATAGCTGATCACAACAGACTCTATGGGAAAAAGGACTTTGTCTCCATAAATCATGGCTGTGGTTTTGTCCAAATGGTCTGGAAGGAGGCTCTTGTTTGCTAAGCTGTAAAGTCTTTAAGCAGAAATTTAAATTTTCTTTCTGGAAGCTCTTTAAAATTGATTCCCACAGTAAACCCAGCTTCAGGAAATCCAGGACAATGCCAGTTAATTAATTAAGGCGATTAACAAGTAAACTGGTGCTTCCTTTGACTGTGGGCAAGCAGTTGATATTTTAGCAAACTTTTCCTCATAATAATAGTAATTCTTCTTGGGGCTGTCACACTGTCCTCCCCCACCTCCACTGTTTCCCAATTATGATTCTCTTCTTTTGATCATGGAAATGGTTTTTTTTTATTATTTTTATTAATCTAAAATATGCTGCTTGGAGATGACATTTTGTGAAATGTTCATTTTAATTATACAGGGATGGTTATCACTGCAGGGATGTTGGCACTGGCTTTCGATGCAAAATCCTTCTTTTTGCTGATTATATTGAGAAAGCTCTGTGAGCCTTAGGCACCTGAAAATTGTAATGCATCATTGTTCACTACTGAGAGCAGCAGGGAGCAGAAATTAAAGCTGAAGTGGGAGGGCAGTGTGGTGGCATCTGGATCAGCAGTCCATGAGGACGCTGGGGAGGCTGGCATGCAGGTGTGCTGCTCCTGGGGACTGTTCCCTGTGCACACACCAGGGGACCAGGGTGATGGTAGTGCCCACCTGCAGAGCCAGAGCCACGTGTCCCTCCGGCTTTGTTGGCTGCTAAAAGTGAGGGAGGAGTGGAGCCATGAAGGTTTTCCAGCTGCAGGAGCATGAACACGCCCCAGTGCAGTAACTGCCAGACCTCATGCCTGGCTGTGGTAGTTTGGACAGGGGTGTAGCCAAGCCTTAGGGTGTAGCACCAGGTCCCCACACAGCTGCAGAGCACACCCCTGTGCCCCAGCTGTGTGTGAGGAGGGCAGGCCTCCATCCTCTGCTTGGTGCTGCCATCAGCCCCTCTGACAGTTCCTGGCAGAGATTTGCCTTGCCAGCAGCAGGCTGCACAGAGCTGCTCCTGGATGATGGAGTTGCCCTCTCAGGTGCAGCAGTAGAGGTTTCCTCTTCAAAAGACACTCTTGTGGCAGTGGTGTTTAGTCTGGGCCAGCCTGCTCCTTCCTGCATATCTAATACTTCTCGAGGCTTTTATCCATCTCAGTGGGACTGCCTGAACAACAAAGTGCTCCTTGACACAGGTAGGGGTGGTGTGATCTAAGCAAGCAGCAGTAACTCCCCTCAGCTTACTGCTTTCATGAGGAGATATGAAAACAAATGAGGCTGGAGCAGTTTTTCATGGGCCATGCCCAGGGCAGACATTTGAGAGCTGCCCTGGGACTCAGGCAGGCAGCTGTGGCTGTCACCCATCCCACTGGATCCAGAACATGGACTGTGCTCATCCTAGGCATGGCTTTAAAACAGCATTATTGCAGCTCTGGGAGATCCCTCCTGGGTTCAGATAAATGTCCTTGGTGTCATTGCCTGGGTTTAGGTTTGGCCCAGGCACCCACATTAGCATTCCTGCTTTACTGCCCAGCCTGCCATGAGGCTCTCCTTACGCACTGCCGTATTGGCTCACAGGGAACTGAGACCTCAACTTAATGCTGAACAAACATGTGACTAATGGCAGGCCCTTCCCTACGGACTTCATCTTAAATAGATTCCTCTTCAGATTATTAAAACTTCTGGTTTGCTGCTCTAGGTGAAAGTAGAGCAGAGTAAATAGTGGATGTTTTTGATCTGTAGTAAAAATGAAAAATTGGCGAGATAGAATAAACAGCCATAGTTGAGTGGCCAAAAAGAAATACTCTGTACTCTGAAAAAGTACTTAGTTTAGTTTTAGTGCTTTAATTTTTAAAACTGTCCTGTCTCTTAAAAACCCAGCTCAATATTTAATTTTAAAATGTCATTTTAAAAATTAATGGTGCTGACAGTTTGTTTCCTTTTTGGGGCAAGACGAAAGGGAAGAGAGTGACAGAAACAACCCATTACAAGTCTTTTTTGTCCTTTCATTTTTGTTGTTCAAGGAATTTCATATTCAGAAAAATTAATAGATCTCCACTGGAATAATAACATAAAATGAGGCCTGTCTGTCTAATGCCACCCCACTGTTTTACTACCATGGAAAAGAAATAACAAATTTCATTCATAAATGTACCAAGTGACTCTTAAGTCCTTGGTATAAGCTATAGCTGTTGCATCAGGCCACATAGGCAAACTCAGCTATTAACTGAGATAAAGATGTACTAAAGGAAGGGATCATTAGAAGATCAGCTGAAACTCCTTCATTATTAATGAGAACTACTTCTACATGTTAAAAGACTCCAAACATCTTTTAAAGAATGAAGCATTTATCACTTTGGAGAAGGAAGCTCAGAAGTGAAAAGGTAACTCTAAACCCTTTTTGTCTTAACACAAAACCCTCTTGATTTCTTGGGCAATAGGATGTTTTGCCTGACTGATATATTAGAGTGGGAGGAGGGTGGGCATTGAGGGAGCTGCCATCACACAGCAGTTCCAGCTGGTCTTGCAGGAGAAGCAGGATTGCAGAAAGGTCCAGGATGGCAGAGAGCAGCTCCACAGACTTGAGTGGGAAGGGCAGTGGGAGATGCTGCTGCCCTGGCAGGAGACTACAGGATCCCTTCATACTCCAGGGGAGCATAAAAGGCTGGTGGGGGAAGAAGAGCTGGTGCAGTTCAGGGCCTCATCTCAAAGTCTGTGGTGTCAGTGGGAGCTGCAGAAGAAGGGCAGAGCTCCCTGACAGCTCATTCCTTGTGCAGTGCCCTTTCCTGCAGCTCCACAGCTCCTACAATGCTGGTTTGTTATAAAATGGAAAAGAGCTATTAGCTAACTACCTGGAAAACTAATTAACCTATTGTAGCACAAATCCTGGCTTTACTGTTAATCTCATTCAAGGATTCCTTCTGTCCTGTTTGGCCTGGAGCTTAACACTGGGAGCAGCATGAGCTGGAAGTGTTCAGCACCTTTGAGAAAGAGACCTCATGCAGGTAGCCTGCATTAGGGGATGCTGGAAAATAATCCCCTGGCACATTAGCTCATGGCTGTGTGTGTTGGCAGAGATCAAGCCAGCAGTTCATGCTGAGCATCTGAATTCACAACAAAACCCAAATTCTGTAAAATAATGCTGGCTTTTTTAAATCCATATTTATTTCCTGCTCTCAGGCGCTTACCTAGGTATTGATCTGATCAATGTGAGCACCCTTTTGGACAAACAGGCTTCTTAAAATGCCTTAAAAGCTTCATTATTAGGATAATGGAACCAAAGTTAAAAACAAATCAAACAATGCACGTGTAAAAGGTTTCCCCCAGACAGCTTGAAAATAAATTGAAAACAAATTCAATTAAAATAACAATCAACCTTTTTGTTCCTTCAGTGGTATGATTTCTCCAAGGCAGGTATACAATGATAAGAGATTTCTTTGAAATGCTGAAGATAGCAAACCCATAGGCAAGCTATGACAGATCAAAGCAGTATTTGTGCTAAAGAACAGCCTGCTACTATTAAGTTTCAGGCTGAAATGTTTCTTTTTTTTTTTTTCCTTCTAATTTTTTTTCCTTTTCAGTCCCAGATGCTTTTGCATCTGTTGCTGTTCTTTCCTCATGGCTTCTACTTCGCTGAGCCAGGCTCTAGATCTTGACCCAAAGGCAATGTCTTGTCGAAATTTCCTTTTACATGTAGCATTGTACTTTCTGTGTTCTGTATGACCGGAAGTTTCCTTTTTCTCTGCTTACTTTGTTACCCTTGACCTGGGATTTCTTTGTGCCATTAATCTTTTTCACCCCAGCTGTAATGGGAATGGGGCTGTGCTTGGAGCAGTGTTGGAAGCAGTGTGGCCAGAGGCTGGGCTGTGCAGCAGGGACTGGTCCTGCCTGGCTCAGCAGTGGTGTGCCAGCAGTGCCAGCAGCACTGGGGCACTGAAAACGGGCTGCCAGTTCCTGTCATGGTCCCCTTGAGGAGGTTTTGCTGTTGCACACAGAATTACAAGTGGGCTGAGGTTTTTGCTTCTCTGTTATTTGGCATGGTGCTTGTGACCCCACATCTGCAGCATTGTGTGCAAAGGTGAAAGTAATGAAGGCAGCTACTGATGAGCTGTTTTTTTGCAAATGATTTTGCTGTGTTTGCTCAGAGCAGTAAGGACATCCAGTTATTTACTGTTTTGTATGTGCCACAGAGCACCTTGGCCTTGCAGCCGTTCTGGAAAAGACACATTTTCTGTTTTAACCAAGACCTGGCGCTGCAAGAACCATCCTTGTATTATCCATTGATTAGGTGCCCCTTGGGGTTGCCTGTGTAGTGTGTTCCTGTAAAATAGGAGCCTCTCAGCCAGGCTGGTGATGCTTTGAGTGCTGTCCACAGAGAGCCCCTGATGCTGTTTGCAGGAGAAACTTGCTGATTTTGTTCACCCTTTTTGTTGCAAATTTGCTTGATGGCTACTCTTCTCTGCAAAGTACCTTTTAGTCTTGAAGAAGCTGATGGGCTTTCTGTTTTGAAGATCCACTAAAATGAGGTATGAAATACTCCTCTATTATCCAGTGGGTGTTGGGACATCATGTTCCCAGTGCTGTAACCAGAATGGGTTTGGATTGGTACTCTGCTCAGTTCCCTCTGCTGTCAGTGCACTGGCTGTCAAGTAAGGACCTGTTACACTCTTCTAGCAGAAGCAGAGGATTAGGGGGCTGAGGGCCATTTCTTCACCTCCTTGTTGATGCAGAAATATAGCCTGCTCCAAGAGCACCATGTTAGACACTGCAGGAAAGTGCTAATTGGGACAGTCTTGGATATCAAGGCAGAGCTCTGTCGTTGCATGAAAGCCAGGCAAGGAGTTGGTTTTGCAACACTGATTTCAGCAAGCATTTTTAGTTCTTCAGGAAAGATTTTTCACCTGTTAGTTCCATGTAGTGGCTGGGTTCAGAGCTGCTTCTTGTTTGGCTTGAAGGAGGGTGTCACAGAATTGTGACTGTGCTCAAAGGAGGAACCTGTCTTGTTCTGAATGCAAAGTGTACTCCTTGTTATTCCAGGCACAGTCACTTCCACAATCACAGATTGTCTTTGGAGTCCTCAGAATTGATTTTTATGCCCACTAATTACTGCCATGTCTGTTCCTTGGAAACCATGGGCAGTGAAGGTGCAGTTCATGGGCATTGGGCTAAGTACAGTTTATATTGAGATGAGTTAATATCTGGAGGAATATTTGATTTTAAATAGCTGAAGAGGTCTTGCAAGGTTGCTTGCTACCTTGAAAAATACTATGGTTGCAGTTACTGTTCTGCAACTTTGCTGTTTCTTTCCTCTTCACTACATGATCCAATCAAACTGCAAATCAGCTGGCACCAATTGCATATTACTCCAGCTCTATGTTTTACTGAGAACTCCCAATAAAATGGGATTTTAAAGATAATTTTGGATGATGTTTCCTTTCTCTTGTCAGCAGGCCTGCCAGAATAAAAATATGAATTAGGGCTGGTGATGGATTTAGAACTGTGCCTGGATATATCAAAGAAGAGCCGGAATATGGCAATAGTAGGGTGAAAAAGGTCACTGTGCTGCATTCTTCTGCAAAAGCAGCCAATCTGCAGGGTGTTCTAGAGCACCAGAATAAGTTCTGGTAGTGGGGAGATCTTGGTAATTAAACTGGTTGTACTGGGTGAGAATCCAATGGGGACATTATATGGGTAAGATATGTGGAGGGGATATCTCGTGGTGATATCTGTTTTATGGCTGCAAGGCAAAGGGAAGCAAAACAGCTATTGGGTTTATTCTGCTTTCAAACAAATTTAATTTTTCCTAAGATTGTTTCCACACCTTCTGGAACATTATGCTCCTTACAGTGATTATCAAGCCTTTTTTTTTGAACATGCAGAACACAGATTTATATGAAACTGATGGGAGCACTTATGATTAAGAGATAAACCCAGGCAAGCTAGCTCTTAACAGAGTCTTCTCTTTGGTTAACTCAAATCTTTGGACAAGTTTGAAATCTGAATCTCAATCTAAATTTCACAAATAACCTTTCCTTTTCAAGTGGCTGAGCCCATGTTCCAGGTCCTGCAAGCACTGGCTCTGAATATCAAAGCCTGACCCCATCTACAACGATGGAAAAGAATCAGTTTATCCTTCTCTAGAGTGTAGCCATTCCTGGGTGAAATGGCAGGAGGCTCTTTTTAACAGCATAAAGCACAATTTTATGTGGAGAGCAAATGATTTCACAGCCTACTCTGAAAGTAATTAACAGAAACAGGGTGTAAACACTGGCTTCTGTGCTCTCTGAAGTAAACAAAATAAGAATTTATGCTATTGACCTTGTTAAGTAACTAACATTTTTCCTCCTCTGCAGTAGCTTTTGCTTTCTCCCACAGTTCAACCCCCCCCCAAGCCTGAGGCCGCTTGCTGCACCAAAATTTTCAATCACACATTTGAATAAACTGAATAAATCCAGCCATACTGCTAAACATATGGTAAGTAATAGCATCATTAAGAATAGCAGAGTGCACATTTGACAACTGAAGGGATTTGGCTGCTTTGTGCCAGAGGAGTGACAGCAGAGGAGCAGTCCTGGCTGCTCCTGCCATCCCGGCCCGTCCCTCCCTCTGCCCCTGCCTTGACCTGCTTGAAAATTTGAGAAGCTGCCCATCTTCTTACCAGTGACTTGGGCTCTTATCTTACTCTGTCAGCTGTGAGGCTCCATTTCACCTTAAGTGTTGCTGTTTATTCTGCACAGGTGGAGATGAGAGTGTGGAGAGGAACAAATAGATGCCCTGAGCATCTGGTCAGGGCGATTGCTCCAGGGGATGCCTTGGCCCTGGCTGTCCATCCATGGCTGAGCACTTCTTGTGGCATTCAGACAGACTGTGACACTCCAGGGAAACCAGAAAGTCCAGCTACTGCAGCATGGTCAGGAGCACAGAGAACTGGTGTGTTCTCAGCCCTGAACTAAGGGACTGGCAGCCTGGGCCATGTTGGGGGGGGGGGGTGTTGGAGTGGTGTGGGTAAATTTGGAACCTGTTCAAGAAAAAGCCCATCACTTCCTTCTACCCTCCCTGCTTTTCCTGGAGGCGCAGGGGCTGTTGTGGCAGTACAGCCCCAGAGGATGTGCACAAGACCCTGCCTGTCCTCTGCCAGCAGTGCTCCTGGTGGCACCCTGCTGCAGGATGCAGCCCTGCTCATGGGTTTGTGGGTGCTTTGGCCTGCAGAACCTCAGGTGTCAGTAGGGGTTGGCAGCCACTCTGTTGGCTTGTTCCTGTTCTTGCTGCAGTCACTCATAACCCCTGGCCCCTGCCTTCCCTGCTGCCCTTTCCTGCCCTGCTCCATCTTGGCTTCTCCTCCAAGATGTCCTTGATTTGCTGTCTATCATTTTCCCTTCTCTCCTTATCAGATTTGAAGTCCATAAATGCATCAATCCCAATCCCTGCCCATCTCAGAGCTGTAGACCCAGGGAGTTACCTCAGTTCTTGCAGAAAGACCAGGCTGCTGCCTTCTGCCCCTCCAAGGGCAGCTGGCATTGGCAGCTGTCACTGCCCATCACCCTGGGCCTCAGCAGCAGGGTGCCCTGTGCATTTGTTTCAGAAATGGTTTTATTTTGTACCTCCGTGCTGTTGCTAGCCTGGTGCCTCATGAAAACACCCACAGCCATGTAAAACTTTTCCCTTTTGATAGCCAGCTTTGCTAATTCTTTTAGACTCCTACCTCTGGAAACAGCAGATGGCTTCTGACCAAAAAGTCACTCCATCAATATAATGCTTAATGCTAGGGGATAAGACTGCTGCTTTACTATGCATCCTGGGTGCATAAACCCAGTTCACTTCATCATCTCTGAGCTCCCTTCACTTGCCACCTGTTATCCTGCTCCTGTGGATCAGTGTGCTCCCAGGGAATCTCAGTTTCCCAATGGTGAGGTGGGCAGTGCTCACTGCTCACCTGCAGCTGAGCTGGCTCAAGGTGCTCAGCAGAGGCTTCTGCAAATGCTTCCTGCTGCAAGAGGTTCTCCCCAAAACTTTGTCTGGCAATATTCATGTCCCAAACTTCTGCGTTTAAAACCATCCCTGAGTGTTACAGAGAGGTCACCAGATCAGCCAGTCCCTCTGTTTTGGTACTGCTCTCAAACTCTGCTGGCTGCTGAGGTAATAAAACACCTCCAGAAATTACATTCTTTTGATTCCTTATTTTCAGCAGAAGATTTTTTTCTATAAATCAACATCATGTTGCAGCATTTGCAATCCAGATGTTGAAAAAGGACCCTGAATTAATTGACTGTAAGGTGATGATATGTTAAAATGTAAAAACAAAGCCAGGAAGTCAGTTCCTGTATTTTGCATTGGCTGAGCTCTTAGAAATGCAGGAAGAGAATAAAGCACAGTAAAAAAAGAAGTTAAATGCAAATGTCTATTTTTTTTTTTTTTTTACTTGAATCATTGAATATGCTCTGAATAGTAATCAAGACCAGGACATTTTTTTTTAAATAAGAGGTTTTAAACAGATTGTTTCAATGCAAAGCCATGCTATGTTGCAGGGAAAAGACACCATTTTATTCATCTAAATCACACTTATTTCTGAAGGAGTATGAGTGTGTAGGGGTGGAGTAAGATATCACCCAGGAGCACTGGAAGGTGAGTTTGGATGTGCCCCAGGTCTGTTTTGCCTGTGCAGTTTACTGTGTGTATATCTGACAAACCAGAACAGAGAGCAGGTAGTGGAAGAGACTCCCTAGTAATAGTTGAGAACTATCGATGCTGTGGGCTGAAAATAAAAACAAGATTTATGTGCCACCAAAAAACAATACTTTACCAAAGGCAGGGTGTTGCAGAAGGGTAGTGATTCTCAGCAAGGAACCTGGAATCTGTGCGAACCTGGAATCCACCTGGGGATCCTCAGCAAAGGTGTGCGAGCTTTGCTGGCGGTGTAGGAGTATTTGGGAAGGATGAGGAGAACAAGGAGAGTTTGTGTGCAGCCCCCTGCGCTCCCAGCGCTGCCGGGGGCACCGCGCTCGTTCCGGGGACGCGCCCCGCGCTGCGCTTTGGCTGCCCGATGGACGGAGAGCCGAATGTCGGAGTCACACCCTCGATGTGTGGCTGGCACCGAGCGATCCCTCAGCCCCCACCCTGCCCTTGTCCTGGAGCGGGAGCCCAGCAGATGGAGCAGTGTTCCTGCGCTCGGGGATGCGGGGTGGACGCGCCGCATTCGGGGGGAGCGGGGCCGCATCCGGAGCAGCGCTGTGAAAGTCAATGGGATGGAGCTGATCGGCTCCTGCCCATCTATAAAATGAATGAAAGCTTCAGTGTAAAAAAAAAATACGTGTTAAATTCCCATTTTCGGTGAGGGGAGGGCTCTGTGATATATATATATATCATATATATCTGATTAACATAAGAGTTTGTATAGAAATACTTTATAATTTCCAAACTTTATATACTCCACTGTAGATTGTTTTTACCTGAGCTATAATTTACAGCTAAAACTTAGACAAGGGCATAACAGAATAATCCTTTTGATCACATTGGCTTTTTATGATAACTATATACTTTATTATTTTTAATAAAACACTAGTAGCTGCTGTTAGCAGTATTCCCACAGCAGCAGCTATGAGTTCTGGCACAAACAAGAACAGAGAACCCTTCTCCATGTCTTTTTTTCTTAATAAATAATTGAAGGAGAAAACGAGAAAAATATGGTGTAGGATCCAAACAATAAACAAAAACCAGGGTCAGAAAGCAGGGCACATGCTTTTTTCTCCTTTAAACCTAACTACCCATATTTTTTTTCTTACTGTGACAGAGAAATGTACTCAGCTCTTTTTGTAGTGAATTGTATCTTCAAAAAATATTTCTATATATGGCAGTGCTGAGCAGCCTAACAGGTCTAATGGCATATTTTCATCTGTGTTACTGAGACAGCTCTCCTGCCACACAAAGCACAGCCCTGCTCCAATTATGAACTCGTGGCTGGGCCTGCCCTGAACTACCTGCTGCTCATCAGAATGGTTGTTGTACCCAGGTAAGTTTGGAATAAGAGAGGTCAGCATTTGGCCCCTCCAAGCTAATGGGAATCCAGCCCTTTGTAGATTTTCTCATCTCTCTCTTAACGTCTCTGTTGGGGCAGTAACACCATCAGTGCCTTGCAGTGTCTGTGCACCTCCTTGCTTCCCAGGCTTCCTTGCTCCAGTGCATGTCCTTTGGACATTTCATCATTTTCCCTCTGAGACTGCCCTGTTGAGATCTCCCTCTGCAGAGCCTTGCTGTCAGTTTGTCTCTGGGTACAAGATACCCAGCCTTCAGTGTTAATTCTGCTGCATTTCAAAAGAATTAGAAGTTTGTAGTTGCAAAGCAGACCTAACAGGAATGTAAAAATTTCCTCTGAACATAGATGTTTTACATTAGCAAGGCACATCTGCTTGGCAGGCTTCCCTCCATTTCAGGAGGGCTAAATTTGGCTTCTTTTCAACCATCCTACCTGGTTACACAAGGTAAGCAGTAGAACTGAGCTTTGGATTGTTGTGTTAACCATCCTGTATGCATTTCATTTGCCTGGTGTCTGTATTTCTAGTTTGTGCCTGTAGCAGGAAAAGAAAAAACAAACCCCAAACCAGTGGTCCTTATCACATAATTTCAACTCCCTCTAAAAACTAATGGGAACTGCTATAAAATCTTAGCTGACAAATAGATTTAAACTTCAGTTTGACCTCCTTAGCCAAGAAAAACAAAAGCTGAGAAGGGATTAGTTGTCTGTGAGCACATAGAGGGGCAAAAGCCCGAGCGGGTGGGGAAGAGCTGTTTCAGCTGGGGATAATACTTGCAGGAGAACAAAGAGGGCTAGATTTGTCCTGAATTAATTTAGGATGCCAGAAGCTCCTTCATGTCTGGTCAGGGCAATTCTGGGACAATGGCACAGTAGGAACATCAGACAAAACCCAAAGCTGCCTTTTTAAAGGAGGATTCTCAGGGTGTGAAAGGGATTATGGGGGTGACTCCTGCAGAAGCTCAGACTCACTGCCCAAGGAGTCCTTCACAGTCCACTCGTGTTTATTCCTGTGTTAAAACCATTTAATGCTCCGTTTGGAATTACTCTGAGATATAAAAAAAGCATTTCTTGTGGCTGCATTGCTTGGGGAGAGCTACTGCTGAGCTGGGAGGAGTTACCAGCAGCTTCCAGGCTCCTGGCAGATAAGTTGAGCTAATGTTTCTGCTGCATTTGGTTCAACCCATTGCCTGCTCTGAGCCCTTTCTTGTCTTGCCATTCAAATGCTTCTGACTTTGAAAGCCACTCTGTACTCTGTCCTTGCCTCCCTCTCTGGAAATCTTACCCTTCAAATTCATGCACACCCCCAGCTGCCTGTGATCTTCCCAGGGGCCATGGTCTGTATCTTTCATCTTCAGGGGACTCCTTTGGACCCACAGCTCTGTTCTTTAGCAGCTGCTTCTCCTCTGAGTCACCCCCAGACCAAGCAAATGCTGCAAGCCTGGAATGCCTCAATTTCCTTCTTCCCCCTGTGCTCTAGGCCTGTCTCTGCATCTCCTGTCCCCGAGCTAGAATATCTGACACCTGCTCTCAGCAGGGTTCTGTGGACATTGGAGCCATCTGAATGTGCCTGCTGGAGCATTTTGAGATGGTCTATGCTTGGGTCATTGTTGGTAGCACTTGCTCAGAGCTGCTTTGCTGAATGCAGCCCTAGCACTCAATTTTATTATTGAGTGCTCTGTTTGAAGTTAGGTACAGGGAAGGAACTTAAATTAGTGGAATGGTGGGTGTGATGGATGTATTTTCTGAGAGAGAAGGTCCAATTAGAGTATCAGATGTTTCTCTGAGTATCTGTCCTCGATATTTTATCAACTTTGCCAGCAGTTGGAAGCCATGAGAGCAGATGAGGCTTGGTTCAGAGCAGGACTTCTGTGAAAGTGATGCTTCTCCCATGGTTTCCCAGTGTAGCTGTTGTCTGAATCTGCCTGTGAGAGTCTGTGGGTCAGCAGGAGCCTGGGACAGACCCATGGATCACCAGCCCATGGAGCAGTGGTGCCATTCTGCAGGGCAAAGGGGGACTGCTGTGCAGTCAGGCACTGCAGCAGTTCTGCATGCCTGGCAGCAATGTATTCCAGCTTTGTACTGCTGAAATGGGGGGCCAATCTATCTGATCCATCTGCTGTCAAATTAATGTCCAAAGCTGCCTTTTGAATTCAGGTCTTTCACAAGGAGCAGCCTGAGTGACAGCTACGGGAAGAATACAGAGATGTGAATTTCCTGCACTATAACTCTTGAAGACTGAAATAGTTGGTATTCATAGTTCAGCTTAGCTTTGGCAAGATGCTCTGAAATCCTAAGTTACACAAAGGAGAAACCATGTGTGCTCAGATACACTAGATCTTTTTTTATTGTTATTGGACTAACTCTTCATTTCTAAGTAGCTGCATGCCAGGTGCATGCCATTTCCCATCCCACTTTACAACAGAATTTTAAATTATGAAAACATTTTTCGTTTGAACTTTGACTAAAGGACATCTAAAGCTCCATGAGTATTGCTGGTCTCCTAGAGACAGAGTCAATAAAGTTCTGGCACTTTGCAAGTACCACAAGGTAATATTTTACTTCATTATGAAGTTTGTGCACCTTGCAATAATAGTACTAATACCTCAGAGAAACAAAAGAACCTTTTTAGCATTTCATTTGCATAAGGGCTGAGTTTTTTACCTGTTGAATAGGTACCCTGGGGGTCCTTTGATTTGCTGTGGAGCTCTGTATGGCATGGAAATAGCACAGGAATCAGTAGCATCAGTGGAGTTTGGGCACTTTCTGCCTTGTCAGAGTCATGCCACTCAAACCCCATTAACTTGTCCCCTGCAGCTTAAGTGGCTTTGTGGGTTTTTTCTAGTGTTGCTGATTAGCCAACCATTAAGTGCAAAGAGAAACTCCTGATTTCAAGGCGAGTTTCAAGGAAGGCTTGGACAAAAGGCGTGGACAAAAGGCGTGGACAAAAGTGCATTTGGGAGCAGGGTGCTGTGAGCCCTGGTGTCCTGAGCCCACAGACTGGATGGGCATTCAGCAGGTAAAAAAAGTGTTTTGTGGGCCTGTCTTACAGCAAGTGAGGACCAGGGAGGGAGTTTCTCCACCCTGCCAGGCAGCACAGCAAGTGAGTGAGCCCTGGAGCCAGGAGCCATTTAGCAGAGCAGCTCTCAGTGCAAGATCCCAGCAGGGACAATTTTGATGGCCTGGGTAAGTTGCTCAGCTCTCACTGGGGCTGTCCATTCTGCTAGGGAGAGCTTTTGTTGGAAATATGAATCTCAAAACACTATTCTATTGCTCTGTGCAATAAGCTAATCACAAACCCACCACTTGCATTAACAGCTATTCCAGCATGGAAACAGTGGGCCCAACTTGTTCACCCATGTGCAAAAAAAGTTCCCATAAATTTTTTCAAAAATCTTTGCTACATAAAGGAATGCAATATCTGAATAATTATTTTTAGTATTACATGTATAGTTTGACACTTGCAAACCTAAGAAAAAAAGGGAATGTGTTGTGGTGACATAAAGGGGAAGTAATGAAAATTAAGGAGATACATACATTTAAAAAGAGTTAAACTGCATTTAACCTGAGTGTGAACAATCATTCAGAATTAGCAAACTCTTAATTTCCTATAATTTACATTGAAAATGGATGAGGGCAAATTGAATTAGGGCCTCTTTAATTTTAAATAGATGCATCTACATAGTGATGCAATTAAACTAATATGTTCTGAGGGTTGATTTAAATAGCAGATCCAGACCAATGAAAAGGGCTATGGGGCACTTTGAAGAATTCTATTAAGATGGGCATTGGAAAGTGTTCCTGCAGAGATGCAGGAAAATGTCCTTGGAACAGGTTCCCCCTGTTCTGAGCCACGTAAGGACTCTTGGACATCATCTGCAAAACCTTTCCAAGCAACTTGTGCCCCACAAGCTGTGGATCCCCTGAGCTCTCTGAGCTGTTTGGCTCTGGGCTCCTTTCCTCAGTGAGGAGAACACAGCAGTGTCTGGGCACAGGGCTGTGACTTCAGAAGCAAATAGAAACTCAGGGAAGGTGGTTGGTAAGAGCTTTTTCAACCTTTCACCAGATTTTGAATGACTGAATATGTGAAGTGTTTATTGTTATCCTTCTCTGGTTCCAGAGTAAATGTTTGCTTCTTTTAGCCAAACTTTTCTCTGTATTCCAGCCCGAGAAGGAGCACACAGGTGCAGTGTCTATACTGCTCTAGACTGATAGATTCCTTTTTTCCCCCCCAAAGACTACACTTGTCTTAATTTCCTCTCAATTACACTCAGGCTTTAACTAATGCTGACTAACTATGGCCCAAAATAATTATTGCTATCTGTTCTCTTTGTAAATATAACTCCAGCGTTGAGCTAGAAGAATAATGGCATATTTACAGAAGGCAGCTAATTAAATTGAGCTTCAATTGCTTTCAGTTTGCCAGAAGGAGCCATTTTCACAGCAAAAAATGTGTGCAAGCCTGCATGCTTACCAGGAACAACTTGGTATAACATAATTCAGAGTTCCCAAGACAAAAATTCAGTTCAAGACAAATTTACACTGGCAATAAAAATCTCATTAAGGAAGATATGAAGATCTCTCTACTACACCACGACAGTTAAAAGAGGTTATCATTTTTTCAGTTTATTTAAGGAACAGTATATATTTCATTGTTCCAGAGCAGCTGTAATTGCAAGTGTCTTTCAAACACTGCTTGCAGTGATGCATTTGTCTTCTGACTGTAACTTCAGAACCAGCCTGTTGATGCATCTTCATTAGGACAGGAGAAAATGCTGAAGTTTCCAAATTCTCCAATGCTCTGGTTCAATTTTTCCCTATTTTCCAGCCCTGAGTCCTGAAAAGTCTGTCTCCCTGCTATTATTCAGCCACCTGCAAAAACTTCCAGTGGTCATAACTTGTCTCCAAGTGTTTGCACTCCTTTTTGTTCCTTTGAGATATTTAGCAAAAACCTTTCATGATAATTACAAAGCAGCAATCCTTTTGCAAATCAGAGTTTGAAAGAACCATTCTTGCTGAAGCCTGTTGTTCCCAGTCTCCAGGGCCTTTTCTGTTCTGCAAAAACAAGGGGATTGTTTCAGAGTGGTTTTTTCCTCTATAACAAAGATTGTCTTCCTCTTGTCTCAGTGTTCAGATGCAGAAGTCTGGCCCACTGATTGTTATTTACAGTTTTCTTTGCTGTAGCTCACTGCATTGCTGGATGGAAAGCTAATTTTCTTCTTCTGTCTGCATATCATTCCTCAATTTGTTTTTATCTGTTGGAAATAACAATTTGGCAGACATCAGCACTTTCCCCATGTTTAATTAATTCATTTAATTTTGTGGCAAATGAGACTAATGAGGCTTAATTTTGCTATTTATGTATTGATTGATAAGTATGGAGCTCACAGGAGATTTGGCTTTACAAACCAAAATTAAGTGACCTCTCCATGAGGATGATTTGGCACACGTCCTTCACTCAGTGCATGGAAGTGGAGATGGCACAGAAGCAAACATGGCTATTTTCAGGTCACAGGAAGATGAAATATAAAAATTTGTAATGTAAAACTCTTCTCATATGAATGGATATTAGTACCAAGTGGGCAGCCCAACTTGCTGGCCAAAGAGTGCTCTGAGCAGCTCCCCTTCTGATACAGCAGTGCTTTCCTTTATTGAACAGGAGCTGGGCACTGATGTGCCTCAGAGGGCCAGGGAGCACTGGGAATTCTGATAAATGGAATTTTGGATTCTAGGGAGTGTCTGAGCTGAGGATAACTGGCTTTACATTTTTTTCCTGTTTTTGAACCACAGAAGACTTCTGTGCAATTTAGCAAGTTTCATGGTATTTTTCCTGTCTGTAGTGTTGCATTTAAAATATTTTTGGTCTACCTTGCCTAGTTTGAGTGTCAGTTCTTTGTGAAGGGATTTGTCATTGGAAGGATGTAACAGAGGCAGTCCTGGCTTCCTCTGGAGCTGTTGCAACAGAGATGGAAAACAACACCACAGGACTTTCAGCAGCATTTGGTGGCTGGAGTTTGTCCCTGGTGAGGCAGGAGCTGGTGGGATGGGGGTGTGGTGAGTGAGTCCTCACCATCCTGCCTCTGCTGGTGAGTTGGATTGGGAGAAATGTGGAATTTTGTTTGCACAATGAGCAAACCTGGGCTGAGCTGCACCTTCCTCTCAGGGTGGCTCTGCTGGTGAGTTTGCAGTGCTGGTTTGGCCTCCCTGGCTGCTGCTGCTGGCCCCACACAGATGGGCATTTGGGCTCTGGGATGAGACACAGTGGGCTCAGAACCCAGCAAGAGAGAAGAGCTTTTGTTACCCCCTGCCTGAAGCACTGCACGTATTGAGGGATTGGGAAAAGCTACACGAGTTTCTTTGAATTTAACCTCAAAATCTAATTTCAAAGGTAACCGCTTTCAAATTTCCAACTGTCTTTAAGTCTTAGTATTGAAAGCCCCTTGCATTCCCCCAGTGGCAATGCTCAGCAGCCCTTGAAATTATTTCCAGCATGTATTTTAAGTTTCCAAAGAAGAAAGCACAGGGAAAAAATAAAAAATCTAGATTCTCCTCAGTGATGTTGCATCAATACTTGGCTGATCTGTGTAATGTGAAGCACAGCAGAGCAGAGCTGAGCTACCAGGAGCTCGCTAACGAGAGGATTAGATTTGCCTGCAGATGGGCTGGCATAACTTAAGCAAGAGAGCAAACGTGGAGTAAAGTCAAACTTGGGCTCTGGGTGAAGGTGATACAGCTTTTCCTCTGAAGAGCATCTGCTGCAAAAGCAGCAGGCAGGAAAGCAAAGCAAAAGCAATTGTTTGGCCAGGGCTTAAAGAGCATTCTGCACTGAGTAAGTGCAGCTTTGCTTTATTTTTTTCCTACTGCTAATTGTATTTATGTTCCTGACCAGCCCAAGTGCACTGAAGTTTAGGTGTGATAGTCAAATCCAATCAAAATATACTCACTCCTCTCAAGTAGGATCAGTTTAACAAATAACATCCTCTGAGGTGGGCTGGGGAACAGGGAAACCAAACTGACAGCAAAGGGTTTTCAAAGCCAAGCAATAACATATCAGTGCCTCTTTGGTCTGGGGAAGGGCAGGGATGAGACCCCAGCCTGGGGAAGCAGGGGGATGAGTGCTGTGGTCACCCTGCTGCTCAGTATGGGGGTGGTCCTGAATTTCTGGGAGTTTCTTTGAGGCTTCCTCATTGAATGCAGATGATTCAAAAAATTACGCCTGCTCCAGGGAGATCATTGTCCATTATTTTGATAGTCTGTGGAGCAAATTATTTAATCTTATACTTAAATGTTTATATTTAATATCTATTAAAAATCTGTTATTGTTGAAATAGAAATTGTTGCCATGTCTGTAAAAGATGAACAAATTTTCCACCATTTTAAATACAGGACAGAAATGTTTGTAGTTTATTTCTGTATTTCCTGCATCATGTCTGACAATTTTTTCATCCTCATCTATTATGAAATTTGCAATCTGGCCAGGGTTTAATATTATGCTATTATATTAAATTTCCATATTTTTATTATTCTACAAGTTTTGGAATTTGCATTGATACCTTTAGGTTCCTTTTTCTTATTGTCTGCTCTTCCTTGATGCTGATCTATGTTCCTTGAGATCATAGCCGTGACTTTTCCATTTGTAATTGCATTTAAAAGCATTTTTACAGCTTTCATTTTAATTGGGTATTTTTCCTTTTTAAAGAAACCTTCTTTCATGGTTGAAAGGGTTGTTTGTTTGTTTGTTTCTCTTGTCTCCTGTTTATTATTCACTCAGTTTATTTGCCTGAAAAGCATTTTCAGTTTCTATTTTGCCTTGCTGGTTTTCTAGAGTACCAGCAGCCAGCATTAATGGTCAAGCAGGTATCTGCAGAGCAGATTGAAATGTGGCCATGATTACTAGCAGTGAATCCATGATGAATATTTAGGTGATTTGTTCTCTTCATCCGTTTTTTTATCCAGGGAGATTGACTGCTGAACCACCTCAGTGCATCCACTGTATTATTTTTTTCTGTTAGGAAGTTATCAGTTTCCAAAATGTTTCCTGAAGTTGAGCCCCTGTGGTAATGTAACTTCTTCCTCATATCATGGTAGATGTATTTCAGTAGGTCTGCAGGGCTCTCAGAGGGACAGCTCTCAGTGCACAATGGTAGCATCCTACAGTAACTGCATCTTAAATTTAAAGAAAAGCCTCTAATTCTATTTTCTTTATGTTTAGGAAGCAAATACAGCTGTTTTAGTCAGGACAGAGTAGGAATTACAGCCATAGGTGATAAAGAGGTAAAAGGTACAAATTCAGTAAAGGACCAATAAAAGCTGTTGACTCAGGAAGGGCCAGGGGCTGAAATTAGCTGGATTACCCAGCTAAATAAATGATCTGGAAAATCCATCTGAATTAGCTCAAGCTGAGCCACGGTCTGACAAGTGAGCAAATCACTCTCAGAGGCTGGCAGGTAGGAGATGGACATGTGAGAGACCATCAGCCCTCCTGGAGGAAGGAGCAGAGGCTGAAGCTTCAGGCACCCAAATGTCTCCTGCAGAGACTGAGGATGGGAATGTTGGGGCTCAGGGTCTGGCTGTGGGAGCAGAGCTGGCAGGTCAGTGCTGCTGTCTCCCTGCTCTGGGACCCAAGGACCTGCTCCCTGGAGCTCTGCAGGCTGGATGGAGCAGGGGAGGGTCAGCTGTGAGAGCTGGTGGTGGTAGAAATGAGAGGGGAAATCATAATTGCAAATAGCAGGTGAAAGAGCTGAAATTAATTAGCACTGCAGTGTGAGGTGAAGGTGCAGAAAGCTGCACATTGTGCTGTGTGTAACTGCCTGCTGATTGTCACAATCTCTTTGTTTGTCCACAATCCCTCAAGGCAAACGGTAGCCCCTTCACTTGAGGAGTTGAAGGAACAATTGTATTTTGGCCTAAGAGAGAAATTCTTGTTAACTTGAGCAAGTAAAACATCCATGCTGCTTATTCCATGCTTTTCATGCACTTGCTGGCTGTTAGTTTGGCGTTTTACAAGTGAAGCCATGAAGAGATGACATTATTTTTTCTTTTCACGATTTTTTCTATAAATTTATTCTTCATGTCTCTGCAGAAACCAACTTTCCCCCCCTATTGTTCTTGTTATTGACATTATACATAGATAAAACAATTTCAGAAAGTATTTCTCCTAGTTAGGCAGAGCAGAGTTCCAATATACCATGGGCACATCTGTCAACATGATGCCCCTGCCTGTCTTTATTTTCTCAGTTTGCTTGTGGTCCATTTAAAATTAGATTACGACTGATTGGTTCCTGCATTCAAACTGCTTTGAACAATGCTCCATCCATGGGCATATAAAACAAAACTGAGGCGACTGGAAAGCCTGAGGGATCAATTCCAAATATCACTCTGTAATAAAAACTGTATTTCCTTAATTTTTTTATTGATTCAGCACTCATTCTCCTGTAATGTTGCCGTGGTAATATTAAAACTCAGTGACTGACATTGGCATCCCATAGAAGGGATTTAAATAGCAGTACCAGGGAAGAAAGCAGGCTTTGCTTTTGCAATGATTTTGCTCAAACTGGCACAGAGGAACTCCCTCGGATGGAGGGAATAGACTGGGCACCTTTTTTTTCTTTGAAATATGTCATTGGTATTTCTTGCAGCCCTGTACTATGCCTGTGAAGCCAACAGGATTCCTGCTGTTGGCACAGCTGGGTGCAGCCTTTGAAAGCAGGTAGGAATTTTTGGGTTGTTGGTGAAACAGGTTATTTGTGTAGGGCACAGAGCTGCTGTCTGTTCAAACAAGCCTCAGCCTGCTCTTCATGTAATTCATGATACAAAGCAAATGAAAAGAGAATTCCTGTGAAACTAAAGACATTTGGCTAATTCATAGTCACAAAAGGTGTGCATCTTACAGGTGGGAATTTCAAAGGACCTAATGAGGTTTGGATTCACAGAGCCATTCAGTGAAGTGGGAGCTGGACATGAGTCCTTCAAAATGCCTGGGAGTCCTTGCTTGCCTATGAAAAACAGGATGGAGATTTTGTTACATGCTGTGAACCTCCAAGATCTGTAACACTGCACTGGTGAGAGGCATTCCTCAGTCTCCACTGCCCACGAGGTTCTTTCTGGGGAAAACAAGGTATTCCCAGCACTCCAGCTTGGGTTTCTGCTTCCTGGGGACACACACAAGTAAAGGACACTGCTAAATATGAAATAAAACTTGAAAGTAGATATATGAGAGCTCCAGAGGCTGCTGGATGGTTTCTCTGTCAAGACAGGTTAGTTACCCATCTGCTCTCAAGTGTCCCAGAACCATAAAAATGACATGTCTGGAGTCTGCTTCTGGACTGGGAAAACTGTAATGGAAGTAGTCTCCTGCAGGAAGTCCCCAAGCTCTGGCAGAGACAATATTTCATGTTGGGTTAGGCATAAATCTCCAAGATGTTTGTAGTGCACAACTTGGAAACAAAAACAGGGGAGAGTTTGATCAAAGCTGTCCAGTTGAGGTGTACTAACCAGAATGATTCCCAGAAGCAAAACTGATTAATGGGCATGTTTGAAATAACCCAAACCCATTTGGTGGCAAATCATGAAAGAGGACTGTGACAAAGTGTTTTCTGGACTGGGTGCAAGGAGGAAAGCCAAAGGCCTTCTCCCTTGGCTCAGCCTGATTAAAAAGCAAATTCCACCCACCCACCCCTGAGCAAAGAAGAAGCTGAGGTCTGGTCCAAAATCAGCATCTCTGCACCCCAGAGGGAAAGTAACACCTGTTTAACTCTGTTTCATTGCTCTCCAAACTGTGCTTGTTGTTGACATCAGATGCCAATTAAGAGTGGACAAAGCATGGCTCAGACCCTGTCTGGGTGGCATGAACATCCCCTGGAGCTGTGCAGGAGCCTGGGCATCTTTGCCTTGGTGCAGGACAGGTGGCAGTGAGCAGTGCCACATGCTCAGCTGACAGAGGGGGACACAGCCCACTCCACCTTCTCCCACACCAGGGAAGTCTCCCACCCTGGGCCCAGCCAGGGGGAGTTCCCTGCCCCATCCCTGCTCCCCAAAGTGGAGTGCAGCTTCCTCTGGACTTGTTTGCTGTTGACTGAAGCCAGGCAGTGGTTTTGTTCTGCTGCAATGCTGAACGAATATTGAGTGTGCCTCTAAGATAAAGTCATTATTTAGGAGCTCATTAAAGTACTGGCCTTGAAAAAATTTCCCACTGCTAATATCCTCTTCCATCACTGTGTCAGGGACTGGAGCTGTTTAGAGAAAATGCTCTGTGCTCTGTGGCTCTCTCCCACCTCTTACCTGGGGGCCACCAGGACCAGGGCAGGGATAAAACTTTTTAAGCCCAGAGCTAAGAAAGGTGTTAACTTGAGCAGTAAATTGCCAAGTAACTCTGGCAAAACCCCTCAGCACCTTCATTTCCAGAAAAGATCCTGAGGCTGTTTTCCCTCTACTCCTCCCTTTAGTGAGCTGGGGCACTGCTCTGTGCTGTGAAAGCACCCTCCTCCCTCCTGCTCTTCTCCCCCACTCCCCACTTTTCCTCCTCATGCTTCTGCAATTCACCTCTTGCTGTACCTGCAGGTTTTGCAATAGGAGGGGAGAAATCAGCCCTGCCATTCCCACACATTTCTGTCCTGTGTGCTGGGAGAGAGTTGGAGCCCCCGGGGACAGCTCTGCCCCTGGGGCCACATCTGAGCCTGCAGCTTAGGAAGCAGCTTGGGGCTGTGTCCAGAGCTTGAAGGTAACTTCAGAAAGGTCTGAAATGAGTTGCTGAACTTCACTGTCAAGAAATCCTCCCTCATAACCCCAGTGTGGTTTCCTAGGTGGGCACTGGCAGTGTTGCTGTGTTGGCAGATCCCAACTCACTGGGCTTCAGGAGAACATCAAGTGCCCCTGCTGGAGAGCCTGTCCACAGCCCACCTTTCCTCCAGGCAGTGTGCAAACGCCTGCTGGAGCTTAAATAAATACTATTTTGCAGTAAATACTAATTTGCAGTAATTATATTTAGTCCTTTTCAAACCATAATTTACAGCATCAGATTATTATCACAGTATCTTATCTGCAGTTCCTAATGCTTTATTGTTATCCCATTACAGGGAGTTCTGCTGCCAGTGCATATTGTCTATTTCTCTTACAAATGTTCTACAGAAACCTTATTAATTATTAGTCTCATCAAACACCTGTTAATGTTACCATTTTAATAAATCTCCTCCTTAATTAAATTAGGTTGTTCTGATAGTAATCCTCTAATGTCCACTGCCTTTCTGCTCTCATCACAGTCTGATTGTAGAGTGGGAAGCAGCATTCAATTATAATTGATGTAGGTCATAATTCAGAACCAAATTATAACATATAAAGCCATATGATCATTGAGGAATATAATAGATCTCTATACTAAAGTGTCATTTGGATTGATTAGTGCTGTTTCTAGAGCCTTGTTAGAGGTGAGAAAAAGCTTAATTCAAAAGGATCTTTTGTTTTGCTTTTCTTTTTCTCTCTTTTTGTCTTGAATTTGTGTATTCTATTTCTTCCCTTGATAGGCAGCATCTAGCTCAGCTGCTCTGGGACAGTGCTCATGACTGCTTTCCCACTCTTTCCCACTGGTGGTTCAGTTCTAAAGCTGAGCTTTTTTTTTTATTATTTTGTAAAGGCAGACCACGTGATGATTTTATTTAATGATTTAATAAAACCTTTTCTCCTGAGATTAGATGCAAGAAATCCTGGTGCTGATCTATTACTGCTGCTACCCAAGCATGAAAGTACAGTTCTATGTGCTGCAGCAATGCTAAAGATACAAGAAAATACTTAAAAGTGTACCAGAATGAAGACCTTACCCTTGCTGTGAAGTTGGCACCAGGAAGGTCCCCCAGACTGGCTCCAGGACAGTCCCTCTCTGCTGGGCAGTGTCCCAGGGAGCCCTGTCCTGGACCTTGCTGGTGTCACACAGGTCCTGTTTGCATGGCAGGTCTGGGCACCCCTCAGCCTTGACTGCTGCTTCCCAGTTTTCTGAGCAGAGCTGTGACATGTTCTGTGGGATTAGTGGTGATCTCTTATCTTGCAGGAAACCCTGGGACAAAAAGCAGAACTTTCCCAGCACCTCAGTCAGAACCTGGCTCTCAGCTCTCCACATCTTTTCTGCTGCTGGGAAAAAACCTTGTTTCAGTTGCTTCACTGTCTGCCTCTCCTCCCATCATCCTCATTTACCTTCCTCATGACAGCTACAGTCATTTATTGCCCAAGAAAGCAACGTAGCAAAATGTTACCTGTGGTTTTAATTGATTTTTATATAATTTAGAAGCTCAGGTCCTTTTCAGGGTCTCCCCCTTACCCTGTGCACATCTTCTACCTCCCTACCAGTCCACCTGTGGGCTTCAGTATCCATTCCCTGTGGATTTCACTGACTGCTGTCCTCAGCAGGATATTGGCTTTTTCTGGCCCCATTTCATGAGGTGGATCCCATCTCTCCCCAGTTATCCTCATTTTTCAAAGGGGATACTCATGGCTGCAATTTCTGAATCATTTTTGAATTAACCAAAGGATGCTGGAGCTACTTTGTATGTGATCTGATCCTTTAAAAAAATCCTTTTCATTCTTCCTTTTCAAACTGAGTTACACACCAAAAAGATTTTGGAGAGAAAAAGATACAAGCTTTATTTGGATGACGCTGAAATGAAATACTTTACTTTTAAAAATGAAACATGTTGGTTTGTTTGGATTATTTGCCTTGTATTTTTCAACAATGGAGTATTTTATGAATTTTTATTCCTCCTTTGCTTGTAGCTTGCTGTAATTGTGTTGTTTTGATTCTTTCCACAGTATTGGCTTTGGTTTCTCATTTGCTCAGTTACAGTTCTGTCAGTTTTTAGATAAACTGAAGTTTTTGTACTTCTTTGAAGTTTCCATTCCTGCCCCATGTGTTATCCACAGTATTTAAGACATGGATGCAGAAGATGAGTACTGCAATCCCAAGTCATTGAAAACAGAAAATAAGTGGAAATCCATGGCCAGGAGCTGTGGAATTTGGACTGGTAAGGCGTTGGTGTGACACAAGTGACTTGCAAGTGATTGAAAAGCCCCAGGAGCAAACGAAGGGGTTGGTTTGGTACCTCTGACCAAACTACAATCATCCTCTGGCGCTTTTCTGCAGCCTGAACTGCAGCCATTGCCTGCTGCAGGCCTGCAGGGATTTTTAAGAAGCAGGCTCTGCAGAAGAGGCTTGCAGTGAGGCACTGGCTCCTGGAATCCATGGTGGATCTTCCTGTGGGAAAGGGATGGTGCCTCTTGCTCTGTCCCCTGCGGAAGAGCCCTCATTCACTTGTGCACAATGTGATAATTGAGAGGGAGTTTCCTGGAGCTGAATGCTGCCTGCCCAGGGTCAGCAGCTGCTCTTCCATCTTGCCTTCCTTTGACATCCCTGCTGAAGCCCCAGCATGGAGCTGGAGGGAGCCCTCTGAGCTGATGAGCCTTTGTTGCTAAGAGACAGCTTCTGGAAGAGCAGCACTCATCAGCTTGTTGGGAGGGGATAACCAACTGAGAGTTATGGTATTTGGAAAATACTTCTATACATTAACCACAAACAGGAAAATTATCCTGAAATGGGGGGTATCCTGGTTGCTCTTGAGCCATGGAGGTGTTTTAGCCATGCAGAGTGTGGCAGAGCCCAGCATCTGCTGGGTCCTGTCTCTGCTCTCTCCCATCACACAGAGACATGCAGAGACCATTAACAGGTCACTGTGGTGCTGCTCAGAGCTGTGTGGGGCCCAGCCTCACTGAACTTTGGTAGATGAAGCGTGTCTGCTGAGTTATAGTCCTACTAGAGAGAGATTCATTGCTCCTGCTAGGAGATAATGCATTTCAGGGTATTTTTTGGAATGTCACACATCTCTGCTGGGAGAGTGGAGGCAGGGCATGGAGTCACTCATCCCAAGCACACTGCACTTTGTGCCTCACCCTCCCCAAGTAATTCTTTGGTCCATTTAACATCAAAAAAAGTCATGCCTGTGAGCCCTTTGCAAGAAGCAGCATGGGATTTGTGCCTGGTGAGGCCACATCCAGCCCAGGAACACCTTCCTGGCTGGCAGGGAGCCCCCTGCTCAGTGCAGCTGCTTCTCCCTCCTTCACCCCCATGGGGGTTTACTGGCTTGGGAGGGGAGGGGCTGTCTCCAAATGACTGGTGGGGCAGAACTGCATTGCTTCTCCTCAGGCACAGGGCTCAGGGCACAGCAGAGAGCACAGGGCAGAGCAGAGGGCACAGGGCACAGCACAGGGCTCAGGGCACAGCACAGGGCTCAGGGCACAGCTGTGCTTTGCAGTGAAGCTCCTCTCCCGTGTCCTGCACACTCACTTGTTGCACATTAGTGGGACGTGGTGGAAAATTTATGTGTGATTTCTCTGCCTTCAGATGGAGCAGAAATGCCATTCTGCCAGAGAAGTGGGCTTCCACAGAGCTGAATGGCTCAAAGAATGGTCCCTATCAAGGCTGATAATCTTCCCTGGCGATAACACAGTGGATTATACAGCGATTGGATGTTGAGAGGAGCTGACCTTAATCTCCCTTAACTTTGGTTTTCTTTCCCATCTGATAATAATGGAGAAAGTACAACAAGTGCCACAGAAGATTACACACATCCTGCCACACTTTGCAGATGGCTGATACAAAAATCAGAGACAATGCTGAAATAATTAAAAAGCTCACAAAAAATGAAGCAGTGCACTCAGCTCCTTTTGTGAGGCTGTGGCTAAGGAAACAGCCAGCCAGCCTGAAATGGACAATATAAATGTAAGTAGATCTTATTAAGATTCCGTGTGGCTGTTAAATCATCCTCAGCCGTTGCTTCCAGCTTAGCATCACTGCTAATGGTGAAGAGAGGAAGAGATTAGTTTAGGCTACTTTGAGACATCACAGATATATGTGGGAGGCATCCTCTGTTTCTTGAACTTGTATTTCACTGCCCTGCTATGTGACGAGCGGAGTGCCAAAAATACAGAAGAGTTGGCACATAAAATCCACGTCTACTCTAGCTACTCTGTCAAGGCTAGAAAAAAAAAAGTCCTGAATGAGCCTTGGAGAGTCAACAAATCACTAAAATAGCAGCTAAAAGAGGAAGTTCAGCACGAGTTCAAGTCATTAAAATTCCCTCTAATGCATGCTCTCGCAGACCAGTGGGCTGAGCGTGATCCTGGGGAGTGGAAGGATGTGTGTGAGCTTGTGTGCAAGGGGAAAATGGACAAGGCTGATGTTGCTGACCTTGACCTGCAAGCCTGATCATTCCTGTTGTTTGAGATGGCTGTGTGGATAGAAAAGGTCAGTGGGGCAGCTCTGGGCTGGAAATGGGGAGAAATGATCTTTAGCGTGGCTTTCTTGGGCAAGTCCCCTCCTGTGTGCAGTGTAGCACTTTTATGTCTTGGACTTTTGCTGGTACTTGCATAAGGTCTCAAGGGGAAGGCAACTAGGTAAGGGAATGGCTATGGTGTAGTGTAAACATAGATTCTTCATTTAGGAAACACTCGTTCCTAATGGTAATATTTGGCTTAGGAGCAGACAAGGCCTATTAACTGTGAATGTGTTCTTTTCATGTTCTTCCACACAGGCAATGTGGGGAAAAAAGGAGACTTGCACCTGGATTGTCCATGTTAGCCACATTTCTTATTGCCTCCAGAGAGAGTTCTGTTTAGGAAGTGCAAAGCACGCCTGGTAAATGTATTTCCATTTATTCAGTAGTTCTAAGATTGAAAACTATGGAGACTGGGCAAAAGAAATATCAGGGGTATCTCATATCCAAGTGTTGCTTCATTAAACATCTGAAAATGGCAATGAAAAAGCAGACATTGCAGAATGAGATTACCAGGGAGCAGGATGATAACATGAAAGGCTCAGTCCTCTGCTTGTACAATACACAAGTGGTCAGAAAAATAAAGGCAGCAAACTATCTTACTGTATAAGAGACAAGGATTTTCATAGCTGTTATTTGGGATGCACAGAAAGTAGAAAATGGCTTTACACCAGAGAGTCACTTGTTAACTTTGGATATGTGATATGTGAATGTATAGCTGAGATAAAAAAATCCTCTGGTTTCATCCTTCTTGTCAGGCAATATTTGCATTCAGAAGCTCCCAATGTAACGTTGAGCAGCTAAGGAATATATGACAGAATATTGTAAAGCTAACCGACATTGTGCAAAAGAAAATTAGTTTTCTTTTATTGCTAAAAGATTTGATCAGTCTTGGCCCTCTCAAGAGGCAGAAAGACTAGACCACAAATTCCTGTGAAGCTGCCTGAAGTCATGACAGCTGCTGGAGGAAGGGTCCCTGGTGACAGAGTGTCTCTGCCACAGGAGAGCAATGTGTGACAGCAGCATCTTGGGACCATGCTGTAAGAGCTGGGGTTTAAGCCAGTTGCCCACCATCCTTGCCAGTCCAGTGCTGGCCTCATCCCTGGAGCAGAAATCCCCCACTTGTGCCATGTTCATTCCCCTGCCCCTTGCTGCAAACTCCCATGAGCCCTGGAAGCTGCATCACCTCAGGAGCAGAGGCAGGAGCAAGAGTTGGACCTGTTGGGGACACTGGGGTGCAGGGACCTGCCCAAGCTCTGCCTGTGTGTGGGGGACAACCTTCAGCTCAGCTCAACCTCCCAGTCCCAGCACTGCCCTGAGGGTTCCTGAACCAGCTCTGCTGTGGTAGAGATTCTCCAAAAGCCTTTTCCAGCAAGGGAAAATTTGTAACGTAATTCCTACTTGAGCACCAGTTTTTGGGTTTTTTTTTAAGATTTTCTTTTTCTGCAGGAGCAAAGGGATATTTGTTTTGGCTTGTACTTGTTTGTGTCTTTAGGTCCTGAGGCAGCAATGAAAGCTGGAATTCCAGCTGCCATCCATCCACCTCACATCCCTGGTACCAAATCTCCTGAGACAAAGCACCTCCTTAACCAAATTCAAGCCCAGTTCACTCTCTGGGAAAGAGCTGCCCCTGACCTCCTGCCATCCTTTTGTGTCCCCTGAGGGGCTGAGCTGCCAAACCAAAGGGAGCAGATGGGGCAAGAGGAGTCCAGGCAGCACTGGCAGCTCAGGTGCTTGGTCACCCAAGCCTCACCTGCTGCCCAGGTGGGCTGCTCCTAATGCTGGGGCTTGTCTGCATTAGCTCCTGTGTGCTCTTCACTGGTTGTCATCAAGGGCTTTGCCTTTTCATTTTCACTGTTTAAAGAGCCTTTTAAAATTAGGTTAATAATGATTTGTGTCTGTACAGCATCTCACAAGTTCCAGTGGTTTCCTGAACCCCTTTGATTTTTGCTGTAATTCTGGAGGTCTCCAGGAGCTGCCAGCCTTGCCAGATCTCCCTGCTGGTGGCACCAGACTGTGGGCTCTGGGCACACGGTGACACAGGGGGTGAGAGCAGGAAGGTAAAGAGGAACATCTTGATTCTTTCACTACCATCCAACCTAAAATCAGGCTGGGAAGTAGCAGATATCCCAGTGGCGGTGAAGCCTGCAGCCTCTGGAGTCCAGGTGCACTAGAGCCTGAAGGGAGCTGAGCTCCCTAATGAACGCACGCCGTGGCTTTGAGCATCCTGCATCTGCTGCTGATTGTCTGCTCTCAGCCCTGGCTTCCAGCAGTGCTGGGCTTCCCCCTGCACGCCAGCAGCAGCTCTTCCAAACTTCCTTGATTGAGTCTGTGCCTGTTGCTCGGTGCTTGAGTGATGAAATGGAAGGCAGCAAGAGTGACAAAGATTAAATGAGCAGCGAGAGGAACCTGAGCTGAATTTTGGGAGAGTAATTAGTGGTGCCAGTGGCTCCAAGCAGAATAAGGGGGTTTGCTTTCTGCTATTATCTGTGTGGCACTGGAGAAACACCAGGCAACTCCCTCCTGATTCTTCTCTAATTAAAAGGTTTTTATGTGGAAGGTCTGTAATAAATGAGGATGTGATAAATTAAACGTCACGAGTTCCCCACGCCGTGCTCCTGCTGCAGCAGGAAATGGATTCTGGATCTCACAGTGAGGCCAGGGAAGAAACTGCTCCTTTCCCACTGCAAACAGGAGCTTGTGGCACTGCCAGCCTGGAGGCATCCTGCCAGGTTTGCTGTGCCTGGGGACAGTGGGCAGTGTGAGCCAACTGGCCGTGGGGTGTAGGAGCCATCCCTTGGGTAAGGGCAAAAGAAATGCTCTGAGTGTGGTAGGGCTCTGCTGGCATGAGTCCAGGAGGGGAAAGCAAAGGAATTGCCTTCTTCCAGCAGAGAGAAAGCAACAGTAGAGCTTCTTCAAGCAGTTGCTGCAGCCCCTGGGCTGCACTGGCCTCTTTCCCAGGACACAGGGTGGAAAATGCAGCTTTTCTGCCAAACTGCAGCAGCTTTGGCTTCTTCCTGGTGGCTTCCCCCACACTTCCCTCGTGGTAGGCTGGGGAGCTGGGAGGAGACTGGCAGCCCAGAGGGATGGAGCAGGAAGAAATTGCATCCATCTGCCCTCCAGGGCATGGTATCCCTGCTGGGACAGCTCCAGGAGACCATCCAGGGGCTGTAGCCAGGAAACACCATCTTCTGCTCCCAGCTGCCCTCCTGAGCACTGGGAAAACAACCAGTGCAATGTCCTGGGCTGGCTCCCAAATTTGTCTCAAACAGGAGATGCACTAAAGCAAAATGCACATAAACAAAAAAAGGAAATGCTTCAAGATGATCCTAGAGGATTTTTTGGAAGTTTTCTCTGACATGTCAATGCTTTTATACATTTTTTAAAGGCTTGGTTAGATTGAAAGGGAAAAGGGAGGTGGTTTTCCTGTGGCTTGGAGTCAGTGTTTAAAAAATATAGCTGTAGGTGAAAAATAATTGCAAAATAAAATTAAAATCTGCTCCTCAATGCCAAAAGAATGCTAAAATATAACTTTTCCAGTTTTAGGACCAGGTTTTAAGCATCACCTCCTGGCCTGTCCTTGCAGTAGGAGGAATGGTTTGTTACTATCCTTCTGAAGGATTCTTTTTATTTTAATAGGTAAAACTCATGCACAGTGTAAACACACCAAAAAGCACACACCCTATTGAATTTTCAGAGGCAGGTATTTTAAATCTGGCCTTTTTCAAAACTGCAGCCATGCATTATTTACACTGGAGAATTATAATGTAACAAAGCTGTATTAGATTAAAATTGTTCCATAAAATATTGTGATTATCATTTTTTGTAGCTTGACTTAAGGTGAACAATTTATACAAAAATATGAATTATTTTCTGTTACAAAAAAAATTATTCCGTGTGGGCTCTGTGTATTACAGTTATTAATCTTTCTATTTAAATGCAAATTTTTCCTTTCAACTGAGAGCTAAAGATACTTTTTATACAACTAATAAAACACAGCTCTGATCTTCTGATCCCTTGTAAGGGAGATGGCTTTTTCTGCTGTGTTTGGGATGTCTGTGCTGGAACATGGTGTTCCTTTACAGCAAGATACTCTCTTCCTAAATACATTGAGAGTTACCTGCTCAAAATGGAATTCTCATTTGTACAGCAAGGTGTGACTTGGACAATCCTCAGTTGTGTGGTTTTTGTAAAAACAGGAAAGAGCTGAGAAGAATAGTGACATTTTGTGGCCATGTGCTGTGCCTGCAGTCTTGGAGGGTCATTTATCCTTGGAAAACCTGAAACTGAGGTTTCTTTGAGAGGCTGGAGTCAGCTCAGGTGGGAGCTGGTGGGGTGGCTCTGGCAGGGGCTCGGGGGGGCTGCTCAGAGGTGTTCCATTCCCCTGTGAAGCAGTTGTTAAAGATCTGCCAGGCTTTACAACCACCACAGTGTGGGTGCTGTTCAGAAAGTGCAGAGAGCCTCATTTCACCCCCAGAACGCCAGGTACCCCCAATACCACCACAAACTCCAGGGGCATGGGCACAGTTTGCTCTGCAGAAATGTCAGAGAGTCTGTCTGAACAGTTCCCATTTGCAGAGGGAGTGGAAGTTGTCCTGTTGGACCAAGGGAAGACTTCCAATGTCTGATCCCTGGAAGCTGCAATCAGCTGAGGTTTCTGCTTGCCACACGTGCCTGGATGTGAAAAGGAGAGAGGTAACTCCTATCTGGCAGCTTGTGTCCTGAAGCAGAAATCAAAGTTGTTTATGTGACTTCATTTTCGGTAACAATTTCAGAGTAATTTCTGCCAATTTTTCATCTGACAAAGTGCTTCTATTACCCTGAGCAACTCTAAGGACAGCTTCCTTAATAATGTTTATATTGTTCAAATCTAGTTTAGTATTAGCAAAGGAAGTGGAAAACAACTCTGCATCTCCATCTTTCATCCTTCCATGATCACAAACCTCCCACCTCCCAAGAAATGCTAATTCCTGCCCAAGAAAGCTTTCTGATGGTTTTCCAGGTTCTGCCTGGTCTGGCAGAGCGTGTTGTCCCCTGGCCACCCCTTGGTCTCCCTTGTTAGTGGTGCTCTGACTCACCCTGGATGGGAACTTGGCTGCTCCAGCTGCTGGAAACGTGGGTAATTGAAAAGGCTGAAGTAGTGAGTGCTGTTATAATTAACTGTCTGTATTAGGCATTTTACAGTTCTGACACCTCGCAAGAGTGGAAGTTTAATGAGAATGGAGAGAGGCTCAAAAGCAATCCATTTTCCCAGTAAAGATTGTAATGAAGGTGTGAAATGATGCACAGCTAACTAAACCTGTCTGTAATAGCCTCTCTGTTATAATGCAGTGATCTGCCACTTTGGAAAAACAATACAGTGCATATGTTAATAGATATACACTATATCGTATCTATCTATATCTATATCTATCTATATCTATATCTATATCTATCTATCTATACTATCTATATCTATATCTATCTATATCTATATCTATATCTATATCTATATCTATCTATATATATCATCTCTATCTATATTGATATCTATCTATATCTAATCTATATCTATCTCTGTCTCTATCTTTTCTCTCAGTGTTTATGTAATGTATCATGCCAGCTGGACTGGGTGTGCCATGTGTAGGTCAGGTGCCAAAATGTGTAAAGAACTGACTGTTGACAAAAAATGCTCATTTGCTGTGTAAAGATGAACGAAGCCCAAGGAAAGTCCCAGAAAATGTCCCAGAGAGGGCATTCAAGTGGAGCACAAGGGGCTGTGATTGCCCGTGCCAGGGCCAGCTGTGACACAGCACAAAGGACTTGTGTGACCCATTTGCACCAGCACAGCCTCCTCAGGACACTGCTGGCATGAATCCCTTGGGATCTGCCCTGGAGGGGCAGGAAGAGCAGATAGTTTTCCCACTATTGCTTCAGAAGAGGCTCAGTCAAGGATGAAAGATGGAGATGCCGAGTTGTTTTTTCTTCCTTTGCTAATACTAAACTAAATTTGAACAATATAATAGCAATAGTTTTCTCACTATTGCTTCAGAAGAGGCTCAGTCTCTGACTATCAGTTTAAAATCCAACATCAGCAGTAGTAAGCAGAGTGTAACTTCCCCAGCAAACCCCTGTGGTCCCCACTGTCATCGCATCTCTGTCTGCATTTGCAAAGAATGCCTCAGATCCGGTGGGTGCAGAGGGAACGGGAATGGGGATGGCACACACCACGTGGCTTCTGGTGGCACTTGGGACTCAGTGGCCCTCTGAGATTATTTTTGGAAATGAATGTTTTCCTCTGGGATCTTGTCTCTCCAGATTTCCTCTCCATAGGTTTTTATGTCCCCCCCTGAAGGGTTTCACTCTCAGCTGGTGAGGAGCTGAGCCCCTGCTGAGCCCCGAGCCCTGCTGGAGCAGGTGCCCTCTGCACACCCAGACTGTGGTGCATGGCCAGGAGGTCATTTCTGCCCACAAACTGCCCCAAAGCTGTCCCCAGCATGGAGCACTGAGGGCTGCTGCAGATGTATTGCAGGTTTCCTTTTGGATGGGTGAGTTTGTTTGTTTGTTTGATTGCCTGGGAGCCGTTTGTCACCATTGTCACCTTTGCTGTGACAAAGTGACAAACAGCTGTGAGGCACCTCAGCATCCTCACCTGGTGGGAGCACGGGGCTGCTGCCACCTCTGCATTTGCAGCCAGGCTGAGGGGGCTGAGGGCCAGGTCTCTGGGAGCTCACAGGTCTGATATTTGCCATGCTGGACCCTAAATGCAGACAGGCATGAAAGGCTGCTTCCATTCTGTGCAGCTCTTGCTCCAGTTTGACCCCAAAAAGCTTTTCATGGCTGACCTGAATTACCTTCTCCTTTTTTAAATATGTGATTTCCATGATACAAATGTCAAGCACATAGATGAAGAAGAAAAATAGAGATAAACACCTTGTTAATTGTAATCATTATGTAAATACCTGAACCCATAAATTTCAATAATTAGTTTTACTTACTTTTTTTCTCTCTCCTTGCATGAATATGGCTGAGCTTTCTCATAGCTGCTGGTAGGACAGAGCCTTGATTGCTGCACTACATGAGTTTTGTGTGTGGCATATGGTGAGGTCTCATGAAACATAATTGTGGAGCACTAATGTTCAGCTCTCCTGTGGGGAGTATCACATCCTGAAGGGTGACTCCTTTCAGTAACACCAAGATCCTATAGGAAAAGAGCTTCTTTTAAAGCTCCCCCCCATATGATTTATGGTAAATAACACTTGCATTCACATATTATGTGTTTCTGCTCTTGAGGTTTGCCCTTGTTGGTGCTCAAATTTGTTTTTGTTTAGCATGTCACAGGACTTGGAGCAATACAGTTTTGCCAAAATGCGTGGGAAGGCTATGTAAACACCATCCAAGCTTTCCATATACTCTGCATCCTCTCCAGTATGCTTAACTGTTCCAGCCATGCAGCTGAAGTACACCCACTAATACAAGTTAATACAGAGACATGGTTAGAAAACAGAAGCACTTTAACTAGATTTTTATAAAGAGAACAAGAGGATCCCCTGAGATATTGTTGTACAAATAACAAAAGACAGAAGCTCAATTAGTGAAAGCATGGAAGTGAAAAGTGAGACAAAAATAATATAGAGTAAAATTCAGCAGGTATATTAGTTTGCAAAGTATACTTTCTTTTACATTAAAGGGCTGCATTGAGGAGTAAATTATCTGCTTTCCCTATGACAGGTTTCTAAACTGAGGTTGTCAGAATTTTTTTGCATTGTTCTGACTCAAGATAGGAAAAGTCAATTCCTTAATTCTACTAGATGGAGGTGTCACTTTGAAACTTCCATTTACTTTTTTCATTAAAGGAGAGCAGAAGTTGTCCAGAATTATTTTTTTTCCATTTTTTGTTCCCCTGAGACTCCAACAATAACCAGTGATAGCTTTTTTGTCCATATTATTTTAAACTAATATTTCCCAAACAGCAATATATAGAAACCTGAACCTCAACAGTTGGCCAGCAAGTAAAGCAAGAAAGGATTTGGTTTACAGAAATAAATCCAATCCTTATTCTTTTTCCTTAGAAGCTGACAGTGTGTTTCCAGCAAGGTGAGACTACATAACAAAATGTTGCACTCTGGCCCATGCCTGCAGAGTTCTTTGGTAATGTGACTTCTGAAGCCCTTTATGCCTTTCCTAGAACAAAGCCCTGGTTTCCTGTCTGATCTCCTAAGAGAGCCCAGGAGCCAGCAGGGTTGCCTGCAGCATGTGCAATGTGCAGTTTGCACTGGCTTCAGACACTCCTCAGCCTGATTTCATGCAGCTTCTCATGCTTTAATCCTGCTCTCATGGTAGCTCACTCTTTGGGACTGCCAAGTGTCCATACCTGCCACTGGTCTCAGGGGGAAAGTCCATTTGTGCAGAATCCTGAGAATAACCCTTGTAAAATACAGCTGCTAAGAAAAAAAAAAAGAAATTATCAGTCAAAAGTGTTTCCCAGTTAGTTGGTTCAAAATGATTGGTTTTGGCAACTTTCTTCTGTCAGTCACTGGTCCCATGTATTTACATAGGGCTTAGTGATGAAACCACTTGGAAACGTGTGAAATTCTGTATTCTGCAGCTTAAATTACCCTTCACCAGCTAAAAAGGAAACCCAAGGAGAATACTGACACTGGGAGAAGCAGGGTTGGTAAGGGAACTTTTCTGAGGTGAAGCTGGAGCTGTCAGGACCAGCTCCTGGTCGGGGGGAATGTGCAGGGCAGTGAGATTCAATCCAGTTTTGTGGCATTTGGCTGCAGCCTCCACCTCTGTGTGCTGCTACCCTGGAAAGAGAAAAGAATTTTTCAGAACAAAGGTTGTCTGTGTAAAGCACCTTGGAAGAATGTATAAATGTGTCTTTTTCTGAAGCGGCAGGTTGTTTCTATATTGCCTTTTTTTTTTTTTTTTTTGGTGTGTTTTTATGTGGAATTAGAAATTATACAATTAATTTGACTCCTTAAGTCATTGTCTTATTAAATGTTTCAGAACTTGAGCCACTGCTTTGCCTGTCACCAAAACTGGGCAGCTCATTGTCCTCACTACAAAGATGCTGTGAGCCAGGGCTTGGTGTGGGCTTGTTTTGATTGGGGTTGATATCAAATTTCAGGGGTTTTATTTTGCCAATGTTAGGGTCAGATTTGCATGCATGAAAACACAGTCCTGTTCTGCCTCTGAGCAGTGAAAATGCTGCTCCCTTGTGCAGGAGACCCAGAAACTTTCTCCCCAAAGGTGATGCACTGCCTGGCTGATGGCAGAAGTGGAGCAATATGAGCAGCACTGCTTGATTTAATAGCATGAGATCCTCACAATGTGTTTCAGTTTATAATATTCTAGAGATAAGGATCTTTAAATACTGAAGGAGCATACAGTGTACAAGCATTGTATTGACATTTTTCTATGCTATCATAACCACAGATTCATCTGCTTGTCCTTATGTTAGCAATTTAATTTTAATCCAGGGCAATAATAAAAAAGTGCATTACTGGGGAAAAATAAACTCTTCATAGCCTGTGTTCCTGATATTTTTAGGGAACTGAATTGCATTTTCTGTTGACAATACTAGGCTATCTTTAGGTCCTCTGTGAACATCCATGAACAACAGAAATGTGTCTGCTAATGTATTGTCAGGCAGAGGAAAATAGACTGTTTGTAGCTCTTGTAGTGGGGGGCGGATCTGGAGCCCTGTTGCCCTTTCACTCTGCGATTTCCTGTGAGGAATTGGAGCAGCTTTGGGGGAGTGGGAGGCACTTCTGGACCTGCTGAGGCTGAGCTGGGAGGCTGCCCTGCTCTCAGGGTGTCCCTGCCAGCTCTGGATGGGGATGGAGCAGGGCTGGGCTGGGCTGACCCAGGCTCGGGGGAGATGAGGGTCAGGGTTGAAGAACTCAGACAGGGGGAGCTGTTTCTGCTCAAATGGGTTAAAATTCCCCACATCTCTGGGGAGTGATTTTACCTGACAACAGTGAGAGTCCATTCTGACGCTGAAAATCAGATCCTTTTTCTTTTTTTTTTTCTGTTTCTAGGAGAAGTTTGGTGGTACAGTTCTGTGACAAACACTGGCTGTTCAGGCACAGGTTTTCCTTGCCCCGACACAACCCTAGCCAGAGATTTGTTAAAAACTGGGAGCAATCAAGAGCTCAAAAGTTCTGTAGAATAATTTGGATTCCATTTTTTAATAATTTACTGTATTTTATATAGATGGAGGACTCAAAAATCCTACAAGAAGGAGCACAATATGAGATTTATTTCCCAAAGCTGTTTTTTTCTAAACTCTTGCCAAGAATCTTCTACTACAATTTTGAGCTTTATTAAAAAAAAATCCTAGGAGAAATGTGTACTATTCTCCATCAAACTACTTAGGACATATTCCTAAGAGTCACTCACACTCCCACACACACCTTTCCACAAGTGAGATAAATTGAGAATGTCACTATCTTTAATGTTAGAAGTATTTCCATCTTCCACTGCAAATATGCAGTGATGCATCTAGAATAGCACTACCAGGGGAAGAAATCTTCACACGAACAGAATTTAGCTATTTGTGTTCTCTTTCTAGATGCACTTAGTGGTTTTTTCTTCAGTGGGATCATGCTGGCTGCAGGGAATTGGAGAAAGAAAAACTGTTTCTTTAGATGTGAGCCCGTTCTGAGTCCTGCCCCTTGGCCAGTCTCTGGCAGCCTGCAGCCAGTCCTGAGCCCTGCCAAGCTGTGGGAGATGCTGACTGCAGGGCATTGCTGACAGCAAGGTGGGTGCAGGGGAATTGCTTTGACACGTGCTGGTGGGGCTGAGCGTGGCCTTCACCTCCTGGCTCTGCACAAAACTGCTGGCTCCAGTGGGGAAGCAGATGGGAATGAGGACTTGAGAACTAATCTCCTGTCTGTGCTTCTGCCTCTGTGACTAATTGCTCTGAAATTTGCACATGTAATAGCTTTCGCTTTTCCTAATGCCTCTTACTAGGTTAGCATTTTAAAAAGATGTATTTTCTTGTCATTAACAGCACTAGATGCAAATGGGGAAGCAGATAGATATACATTGCTTATTAATTAAAATAGGAGCACAGATTTTGGGCAGTGCAGTCAGGCTCCAAGGAGTACCCTGTCCAAGGCAGGGTATGCAGCAAGAAATGCACCCCCTGAACCAGTCCTCTGTGGGGACTCACAAATTAGAAATTTCAAGGGCTGTTGAACACTGTGAATTTTCACTGGGGATCAGCACAAAGTTATTTGGCATGGGAGGTTCTGTAAGTGTGATACATTGGGAGAGTTCATACTGTGCAATGGCCCTAAAACTCACCCATCCTCCTCTAGTATGCAGAGACCCAGTGCTCAGATGTGTTTAATATAAAGCAGGTAGGATATGAGCTGACTGGAGCAGTTTTTCTGTCTCTTGTTCCCTCTACATTATTCATCTCAGGATCATCTCCTGTGCTATTTATATTCAGCATAAATAATAATTAAACCAGGGGACAGAGGTGTGGTGTGAATGTGAAGGAAAACTCCACGTCCCCGATGTTACAAAGCTGGAAAGTTGGCCAGGACTGGGGGAGGCCCTAGTCTGAGGAAAGGTGGTGTGTTGGAAATGCTTGCTTCCTACAGGAAAGCATTAACATGCAAGCACTACTCTTAAGTGGCCAGAATGTGGTGATTAAAGTGCTCTTGCTGTGTGATCTTGGGCCTCTTGCCCTTTCTATTCCTTAATTAATTTCCTCTATCATTTATGAATTAATAAAAACAAATTACCTGCTTCACAGGAGGTGAGAGGGTTTATTCATTTATGTTTGCAAACAGTGTTGAGATCCAAGGAAGGAAGAGGCTGCAGAAGTGAGAGTGCTGTTATTAGTGCATGAATGATATATGACAAGGTTTTATTCCTTGGCAGTCTGATAATTTGACATAGCAGTCAGTCTTTTTCCTTTCTACTATTTAACTTTTTCTGACATTGTTCTATAAGGCATTACTTTTGTCTCTAGTGTGATATATAAATGAGTGGACACTCTGATTTTGGGTTGGTCATTACCTTTGTTTCAGCCTTCTTTCTTGATCATTTATGGAGAAGGGCACTGCCCAGTGGCTGTGGAGTCATCTACCAGCAGGTCATGCATTTGCTAATAATGTTGGGATTAAAAATTGTTTCCATGTCCCACTTTCATGGAATAAACACAGATTTCTCTCCTGGAAGAATGCTCTGTTTTCTGCTGTTACTAACAGGGTGGCAGCTCTGGGGGTTCTCCTGCCTGGGACAGAAGTGCACAGACAGGACAGTTCCAGCTAGACATGCAGAGCTGGTTCTTGTCTACTGACACAAATCTCTACAACTCAGACTTTTAATTTCTTCCTCTGAAAATGAACTGGATCAAGCTCTTACAGTCTACATGCAACATGCACTGGCTCTGGCCAGATGCTGCCTGTGAGGGTTTTGCTGCTGGAGTTCAGCAGAGGCTGATGCATGTCCATGACAGAGAGAGCTGTGCTATCAGTGGGTGCTCCTGATACCCTCACTCCTGGTGAGTAATGCAAACTAACACTGTGTTTCTTCCTATCTGTGCAAACCAGTCTCAGGATGGAGGCAACATGAAAAGCCAGCATCTCTCCTCTTGTAATGTCTAATAGCAACATCTGATTCTGGATTTTCAAAGCTCTTGCCTTAAGGTGCTGCTGTGATATGGAGTGTGTTTGTGCCCAGGCAGTGCTGGGAGAGCAGCTCAGTGCAATTCTGTATGCAGAGAGCTCTGGGCTGGGCTCCCCTTGGAGTTCCTCAGCAGGCACTAAGGATGTGTCATCCTTTGAGTTATCTCTTACTTTTAACTCTGATTTCCTCCATGAAAGCTGTTTTGGTCTTGATTCCAAAACACTACACAGAACACTGCATTTCACAGCGTGCTTTGCCACGGAGTTTTGCCAGGGGAGCAGTGAGGAGATGAGAGCTGCCTTTGGGGCTGTGCCTGCCTTCACCCCTCATGTGTGCCATGCCTTTTTCATCAGCAGTTTTCTTTGTGCCCCTCCCAAGTTTGCTTCTCTCAGGGATTTTAAGGAATGTCCACTGCCCTCTTGGACTGAGCTGTGTGGGAGAGGAAGATCGAGTTGCTCTTGGTGTTTGCAGTTTGCCCCTTAAATCTCTCCTTGGAGGAAGCTGCTCACACCATCTTCAATCTTGCACTGACCTGAAGTGTCCTGTTACCTTCCCCTCCTGAATGTGCAGGGTTTGTTTTTCTTTTGTGCTTGTGACTGAGGTTCACCCAAGGGCAGAAACCTTTGTGGGGCAGGGAGAAATGGAACTCTCTGTTTTGCAGTGTGAGAGTGCCCCCAGCCCTCCCACAGCAGCCTCCCCTCCTTTTTGGGGAAGATTTCCCCAAAATCAGGGTGGTCTCTCAGCCTCTGGCATTGAAACCCCCCTGGACAGTCTGGCTGAGGTGCAGCCCAGCAACCCAAAGGCAGCAGGAGCCCTGCACTCCTCTGGCAGCTCTCAGGGCCAGCACCCTGGGCAGCCTCAAGTGGTGGGCTCCTGTCACCAGCCCTGCAGAGCTGAGTCCTGCTGGTGATGGGTGCAAAGACCTCACTCTGCTGAGGCCACGGTGCTGCTCCAGAAACGCTGAGCTAATTGCATGAGAGGTGAAGCTCCAGTACAGCAGGGACTGATTCAGCCTCAGGCCCTACAGCTCATGGAAACCAAAGACCAGGCATGAGATTGCAGACCCTTAATCCAGCTGAAATACCATGATGTCTGACCTCATTAGAAAGAAGTCACAAAACACATCTCCCTGGATTGTTCCTTGCTGTTCCAGTGAAACAGTGGGAGCTCAGCCAAGCAGCCAGGCATTCCTCCCTCTCCTGCAGAGTGCTGTGTGCTCCTCTCTGCCTGGGAAACACTGAGAGATCCAGACGGAGCTCCCATAAACTCATGGGGAGGAAAACTTATAACTTACTAATTAATATAAAGAAATAAAGTGATTGCAGCCACAATGCTAAAGCTGATGTTGGCTGTGTAGGGTGAGAGTAAGGCAAACAAGAAAGTCACATACAGGGGCCAGGAGAACTTTTAAGGGTTAGATTCTAATACAATAGGGAAGTTAATGCACTGCCAGTGCACAGTTGCAGGCTTCCAGCTCATAGTCTGGGATAGCTCCTGGCACAACTGTCCCTCCCCAGCACACCTGGTGCACTTCAGAGCATGAGTTGGGGTTGCACATAGATGGGATGGACTTTGCAGGTGGCAGTGCTGTGCCTTTGCTTTCAATGCCTCTCAGCTTCCCCAGCACAGACAAGTCCCTGCTGCTAATAGCAGACAGCTCTTACTCCAGCCTGTTTGGATGCTGAGGTGTTTGAAATTCATGTATGGGAAAGGGGGAGGAAAACTGGCATTTCCATGCATGTAGCTTAGTGCTTTACAGTGGTTTTCTGCAACCCTGAATCATGGATGAATATTCCTACAAGGCAGCTCGGTCTCTACAGAGGTCCCTCTGCAGTGCAGCAGGGTGCTGAGCACCAGCACTGAGGTTTTTCTCTCTCAGCTCAGACAGAGAGGAGGTCCTGGCAGTGCAGGGTAATCCTGCCTCTCACAGCTGGGCTGCAGGCAGGGCATGGGGGGCTGAGGGATTTGGCTGCCGTTTGTGGGCTGAGGATGACTGAGCTGCCCTGTCACTGACACATCACCACTAGCACCAAGCAGGGCCCTGGAGCAGCTGGGTGATCTGTCCTGCTCATTACACAGAGTGAGGCCACAGGCTACAGGCTCCTGCTGGGGTGTGGCACTGTGGGGTGCTGCCTGCAGGGCTGCTGACCCCTCTGGGGCATGGCAGGGAGCAGCTCCCCTCGCACAGCCTGTCTGGGGCGCTGGACAGCGCGGATGGCGGCGCAGCAGGCGGGGACAGAGCATCCCCTGGAGAGTGATTGATTTCCCTGTTTAGGGCTCTGCTCAGCAAAGATTTGCATCTGTGGGGCTTGAGCTTAATAAAGTTGGGGAGATGAGGCTATTACAGCAGCAGAGGAAGCCATCAGTGCTTCAGACTTTGCACAGCACGGCACTGAGGCACTTATTGAACCTGCTGCACAGCAGTGGGGCCAGCCCTGCTGCCAAGCAGGAGCCCTTTGTCCTGCCCCAGGTTCAGCATGGCCAGAGGGTCAGGTGCTGCTTGGAGAGAGCTCTGGCAAGTTCAGCTTTGCAGGCTCTGGGCTCAACCCAAGCCTTACAGCAGCACTGCTGGGCAGATACAGACCCTGACTGCAGTGCATTCTCAGCTGTGCTTCAACCTTTGCTTTGCTGCAGTGCACTGAAGGAGGGAGAGTTGTGTCACAGGCTTTGTGGAGGAGGAGGACAGTCCTGGGAGGAGGGTGGCCCTGTATCACCAAAGGGGTATTGGGGACAGGCAAAGGTGATGCAGAGACTCTATCATCAAAAGGCATGAAAAGACACTTTAGGATTAGAAATCTACAGTTCTTATAGAAACAATGGTGGACCTAAGGCCTGATTGGCCTTTAGGAATTTTCTCTCACACTGTTGGTGAGCTATGAATAGCACACTCTGGAGAACCATTTCTATAAACAGTGATTACAGAAAGAGAGATAATTGTTTAAATTCTTTGCTCTAATTTTCCCACAGCTTCTAAAATCCCGGGAGAACTATGTCCCTCCCTGTTCAGAGGATGTGTAATTACTACAGCCCTGGGGCCACCTTGCCAGTCATCCTACCAATTTAGCAATTTGGGAGACCTGGTGAAATGCCTGTTAGCATGCCTCAACACTGGCTTGGACAGAGAGACCCAGGCTGAGTCACCCTGCAAACCTCTGGTGGGATTTGGCCCAAACTCCATGTCTAGGCTTTGCTATGGACCCTCTGGATCCAGAATTCTTGTCTGTCCTGGTCCAACTTGGTAGGAATTGCCAGGCCTCATCAAGGCTGTGCCTCTTGGGCTCTGAGAGAGGGAGATGCCCTGCTGGGAGCTGTGGAAGGGTCCTGGCAAACAGCCAGAGGAAATCCCTGGGGAGCTGTCACTTCCTGGCAGCAGGGTTTGGCCTGGAGCATCAGCTTTGTCTCAAGCAAAAATCCTGTAAAGCACAGTCATAAAGCACAGAAATTGTTAGAAGGTCTTGAAAATCTCCTGTTTGAAGCACTACCTAAGGAGAGCAGCAGCTCTTCCTTTCAGCTGACTTTCCTGCATGAAAGTTGGAGCCATCTCCCTCCTCCTCCAGATAGTCTTTGCCTGGCAGCAGTGGCTTTGATGGGATTGCCTGGCTCTCCTGCATGTCTCTAGTCTGCCAGGACACCCTTTAGTTTAATTTCCTCCTCTGTGCCCATTTACCACCAAATTTTCTGAGATGTTTCTTGGCTGCAGCTGCCAATGTGAATATTTACCTGGAAAAGCAAACCAAGCCAAGCCAAACCTCACCTCTGTTAGAAGTAGCCAAGTTGTTGGTACAGACAGATCAGGTGGGGAGTGCATCACCTGAGGGCTCAGGAGGAGGAAGGACTTTGCTACTGAAGAGAGGGATGTAGAACTGTGGGGGTGAGCTGGAAGGCAGCTGTGGAAAGGAGACCTTCATCTGCAGGATGATCTCTCCACCTGTGAGAGGTGTCTGCAGCTTCCCTAGTCTGCTTATATCCCACTCATTGGGTGGGTAGGAGAAGAGAAAAATGAGTTGGAATAAATCAGAAAAGCTGGAAATGTAGGGTGTTATCTGCAAAGTGCAGGTGGAAGAAATGTGTTCTCTCTTAAAGACTTCCCACAGATTTAATTCCCTTGTGTCTTTTCTTTTAATGTCAGTGCTTAAAAATAGGACTGAAGAAGGAATATAACATTTTTGCTAGTGTTCAGCTGGCAGCTAGTTAGTGCTGGCTACTTATTGTATAGGCCAAATTGCTCAGATGAGACCTGCTTTATGGAGGTGCAAAATGGCTGCTGCTCTCAGGAAGCAGGAAAATTGGGAATCTTTTATCTTTTTTACTTCTATGGTGGCACAGTGACCTGCAATGCCTTAGCTTAGAGTAATGAGTCTTTTGTATCTGTGCTTACCCACCAGATAACAGCAGGTCACTTGGGCTCCTGGTAGAGCTGGGGAGGCTGAAATAAGGACAAGCAATTCCTCTAATGATCTCTGCTGCCCTCCTGGGGGAGGCTCACCTAGGATAATGCCATCCCCTGCTGAGTGACCACTATCATTCTTTATTTCCAAATCTGCTTCTTGCACTTCTGTGGTTAAGAAGGATTTAAGGCCATTAGCAGAAGGCAGTATGCTGTCTGGGAGAGGTTTGGCCCTGTGATGTGCTTCCTTCTCAGCGCTGGTTGGAGCTCTGTGCTCCTGAAATACCCAAACACAGGATTAGAACCTCTGTGGGGAAGGACTCTGCATTTGGCAGCTGTCTGGTTTAGCTGCCTGCTGGAGCAGAGTCTGCTCATCCCCTCTGAGGTGCTGGGCTGTGCTGGCTGGAGCCTGAACCTGCTGCTGCTTTTGCTGTGCATCTGATTTTAAGTTCAGAAGTTACTGGTTTGAGGGAGTGGTGTGACTGACTGGGTGGTTTTGTGATGGGCAAAGGGAGCAGGAGAGCAGCTGGGGTCCAGCAGTGGGTGTGCAGCAAGGTGAGCCTGGGCTCAGACTCACTGTCTGAGCTGAGTGAGTTAAAGGCAGGGAAAATGGTGACATGAGAGGAGGTGGTGAAAATGGGGACACTGTGTCTCTCAGGGAATCCCACCCCTTCCTCCGCCAGTGGGTGTATTGGGTAAAGTGGTTTAGCCAATAAACTAAACGGAATGAAACTAAACTGACTTAACTAAACTGATTCTTCCAGCCTGGTACCTTCCTTTGTGTCATGAGGAGCCCTGGGCTGAGCTCTCCCCTGTGCAGGTGTGTTCTCTGCAGTGACTGCAGCTTGGTGACCCATGGAGAGAGGTAACAGAGGAGTAAATCCTCCATGGGTGGGCAGTTCTTCCCTGCAGGGACAGCCCCCTCCTGTCAAAACCTCAGGAGAATTAATTTGATTTTAATTTAAAATGCACTTAAAAACCTCAGTATGGCAAGATGGAATTCTCTTTTCAGCTCCCTGCAAACCAGCTCTTCCCATCACATCCTGCTGCTTTCCCATAGCCAGCATGCCAGCACAGATATGCTTCAGAGCACAAGTCCCAGTGGCTGTGGGAGAGGCAGACAGAGTTTGTCTGCACAGCCCCTGCTGTCTGCAGTCTGCTCAGGCCAGTTCTGGGCCAGCCAGGCAGCTCTTTTCCCTGGCAGCATCAGGGCATGCCTTTTCCTCCTGCAGGCCAGCCACTGGCACACCCCATTGGCACAAGCAGCTGCTGGCACTGCCAGCTCAGGGGTGCATAAAAAACATTTGTGATGCCTCAAGAAAATATATCCCTCTCTCTCTAAAACTATATGAGATGGAGCAGCACCTTCTGTTTATGCTGCCTCCTGCCAGGCTTTTTAGCATTATTTATTAGCAGCTGGAGAAGAGCTCCCTGGGCAGCAGCACCTTCCCTTGGAGCCCTGTCCATGCTGTCCCTCACCGTGGCTCGCTGCCCACCTGCCGAGTGTGTTTGCTTTGCCGTTCAGCTGTTTTAAGGCCCCGCTCACCAGCTAGGATTTGGAGAGATTAATAATGTCTCTTTTCTCTACAATGTCCTTGACAAGCCAGAAATTCACCCATTTGCTGTTCTGAGCAATTAAAGGATGACATGGACATCCACCCCCAGGCAGCAGTTGGCGAAGGCGCCCTGTGCTGGAGCTGCAGAGCTTGGTGAGTGAATCTGTGGAGCCTGGCACAGAACAGCCCTGCTGACTTCCCCAGCCCTCACTGCTTTGTTACTCAAACACATCTAAACCCAGCACTGGCACTGCCAAGGCCAGCTGCTGCTGGTGGGTAATAAACCAGCACGTTAGGGTTTGCTTCTCTCACTGGGAACCTCGATGGATGGCAGGGCTTCTGTACTGATTGCCCTTCAGGTCAGAAACTGGATGGGACCACAGGGAGCTGGTAAGGGAGAAAAGCCACTCTAAACACACTGTAAGTGCCCCTTTGCAGGACTGGTGAGGTGGAAATGGTAATGTGTGTTTACAGGATGCAAAAAAGCAAAAGTGGCAAACTTGCTTGGATTCCCCTTCCACAGAAGAAATTCTGCTTCAGCAGAGGTGGGGAAATACTTGCTCTGATAAATGTTCCTTTATTGCTGGGATCTTATAGCACAAAAGAATCTATATTCTTACACAGAAGTTTTGGGAAAATTGCCAAGTGTTTCAAAATATGAGGGTAAACAATAAACAAAAAAGGAAGATGGGGAATTGGAGTTGGCAGAAGTGGAAACCTTTCCTGTCGGCTACTTCCCTCAGGGCTAGTTCGCAAAAAGCATGAAATGAATGCTCTGCTCTTATCTCCTGCATAGCTGGGAAGGATTCACCAAGCCAAATGGCTGAAAGTGTCCAGCAGGGACAGGTTTCCCTCTCTGTAGCAGCCACAGCACCATGAAGCATCCCCTCGAGTGATCTCACTGTGCCACACATTCCCATCCTCAGCAGCTGGTCTGGGTGTGAGAGAGCAGAGCAGGTTCTGATCCCATTTATCACTTTGCTGAGTGTTTGGAACTTCACTCCAAGGTTTTGTGTGGCTCTGGAGTACTTTTGAAATGCCTGGGAGAGTGGCTGAGACTCTGATGCACAGATGTGCAATGAAAGCACAAAAGCCTGTGCTGTCGTTTCAGGAACGTGTGCTGTTCCCCTGGTTTGCCAAACTCTTAAAACGATCCTAACACCTGCAGCCTTCCTGCAATCCAGCCCTGGGTGCTTTTTCTCCTGCTTGCTCAGCTTGTTTCTGGCTGCCTGTCACCTGGGAGATGCCCTCTCCAGCACTGTGGTTATCATTCCTGGAGCAGCTCCTGGGAGCAGAGGGGGAGCTGGGATTATTCCCTGCTTCCCTGGGGCATTCCATGATCCTGGATGAAGGACACAAGTGGCAGGCACAGCCAGGGATTAGCATGTAGAAATGTTGAATTTTAGGGAAGCCTAATATCTTTGAGACCCAACTCCCTGTAGAATTGTGAGTGAAATATTAGGAATGTTAAGGAAACAAGAAAGATGCTGGAATTTTGCAGTGTCAGGGGCTGGTGCTGGAAGGGCAATGAACTCATCTGCAAAGCCTGGTCTGTTTTATCTGATATCCCCACCTGCCTTCTTCCCCTTTGCCTTTGTCCACCCAACCCATTCAGTCAGAAATGCAAGCAGCTTGGACAGGGGATGTTTTCCTTTGTGTTTGCAAAGCCTGGAGATCCTGGGCTTTGACACTAAAAGAGCCTGGGTGATCTGGTGGAGATAGAGCTGACCTGCAGTGAAAGATTATCCCTGAGCTTCATGAGCCAGACTCTCAGCCCTCAGCAGCCTCAGACCTTTGCCATGCTGGGACTTTTGAGACAGGGTTGAAGTCTCCCAGCATTTTCTGGGAGATCTCTTGGCCCACCCACATGTGGGTGTCTCCTGGGCCATCCACCTGGAGGCAGCTGCCCCAAATCCACCCCGTGCTCTGAGATGTGCTTTCAGGATGCCTTGGCAGGCTTGAATACACAGGGCTGGGCTGTCTCCACAGGGCTGGAATGCTCTGGTGAGGACTTGACCTCTTCAATGGGAGAGCCACCAGTTCAGCCCTGCTGGAGGAACTGGCCTGGAGAGATCTGCACTCAGGCTTGGACCACCAACCACTTTTGCAAATGAGAGGGCTCTATTTTTGTTATCCAATCCTTCTTTGTGGAGCATGAGTGATTTCTTATGCACACAGAGGTTTGTGATGCAAGTCTGCATTATCCACCCTACTTCGTTACAAATGAATCATAAAATAAACTTAATGTAACAAAGCACACAAAAGTAGAAGGGGTATTTGGATTGGCTTGATGTTTTCTTTCCTTTTTTCTTTCTTTCTTTTATTTTTTTCAGTTTGGCAAGTACTCTAAGGTTTTTATCCAGCTTTGTTCCCTTCATGTTCTCCCTTTAGTTTTACATGGATCACTCCAAAGTACAGAAGACTCATGTAAAACAAAGAGAAACAGACAACACCAAGGTGAAAACAGACCTGGTATATCAGGGTTTATTCTTCCAACCAATGACTTTTGAACCCATGTGGGGGTCTTCTTGACAAAGAAGTTTAATTTCTACAGTTGTAGGTGTCATTTTCAGGGGTTTCCCCTCTGCAGATTGCTTTGTTCTGACTGAAGAATATTGCCATGCAATGCTTGGACCACCAGCTATGGAAGGCCCTGGCATGGGGGGCTCTCCTCAGGCACATCCAGAGCCTCTGATGCTTCTGGTGGGCCCAAACTTTTATTTTTCTTGTTGAGAAGCCTCTCAAGGGGCCACAGGAGGGGACTGTCTCACTGGGTGAAGAGAAGCACAAATAAAAGCCACAAGAAAAAGGAATGGAGAATTGTTTTCAGGTCAAGTCTGCACTAGAAAAAATATTTGTGTTCCCTTGAAAATCAAAAACACACTGGCAGTAGAGAGCCTGCTTTGGTGAGGCTTTCTGGTTACCTCAGCAGAACAAATATACTCAGGGCATCTCTCACTCCATGGGCCAGGTAAGAAGCCAATGAAACCATTTCCAGGTGACTTTTGATGCCTTTTAGCAGCAGCCTGCCTGCCAGGAGCATCACTGCTGCCCTGCTGGGAGCTGAAGTGCTGAGTGCCTGGGGCAGGCAGAGCTCTGCAGTGCTGTGCTGTCTGTCCTCTGGCCAATGCAAAGGCTGCAATCTCACAGTAATTCTGTTTGGCAGGGGTGCTGAGGGCTCAGCTTGCTCCAGGCTTCAGGAGGTTTTAGTCCCAGTCCTAAGCACTTGGAAAGCTGTGTGCTGGGGGCCAAGCTCACTGCCCTCAAAGTGGGTGCCAGAGGCAGCATTGATTTCAGAGGACAGGGCTGGTTATGTTTGCTGCTGCCTTGGATGCACCTGGGATCAAGGCTGGGTAGGCTGGATCCAAGGCAGCCTTGGATCACCTGGAGATACAGCCTGGCCCCAGCGTGTCCTGGGTGGCTACTCTGCTGGCAGAGCATTGTCTGGTGAAGCCAAACCTTGAGGGTGCAGCCCTCAGCAGGCAGGCACAGATGCAGTTGTTAGTGCCTCTGGAATAGCTGGGCCATGAATCAGGAATGGAGCACGTGTGCATCCTGATCCAGGGGACACGGAGCAGAAGGGCCTCTGCCTTTGTACAAGATGTGCACAGCCCCACTGTGAAATACAGCCACAGCTAAAAGGTAATGCTCAGGGTCTGATTTTTGGCTGCCTTCCTGCATTTCTGCTTGCAGATGTGAGGGGTTATTTTTGTGTGTTTTTATTTTTTATTTTTAATTAGAAAAGAATTCCTGAGGAACAAAGAGCTGAGAGCCCACTGTGTAAGATCTGAAAGCTCTGCTAATCAGAAAGGAGGGGGGAATAATTTAGAAGCCAGCCAAATAAAACTCAGGTGCCTATTACAAAGCAAACAAACTTCCAGTCACATCTGGAGTGCACTCTTGCTTGCTGCAGAGAGAGCAGCATCAGTGTGAACCTTCTGACATTGGAGAGTCACTTTTGTCCACACTGACCTAATGAGCAGGCCATTGGATTTGTTATAATTATAATGGGACTCTGATTAGTCCTTCTCCGTGCATCATAGTGAAGTCATGAGACTCCTGGACAGCCTACAGTGGTTCTTGGCTGCAATACTGAGATTAGTGGATGGCTAATTGCACCCAAATACCACCCACTTAGAGTTGCTTAAAGAAAATTGAAGCCTGGGTAATCAGGGAAATAAGCCTTTTATGTACTCAGAGCAACGTAATGTTTGTTTTTTGTTATTACCTAACAAGAAACACACCAAAACACATGGAAAATGTAAATTGTTTTATTGCCCAGGCAGTTGTTTGACAACTTATGAGGTCCCACAGTCCTGCTGTCTGCAGATGAGCAATGGCAGAGAGGAAGAACTTATTCACCAGGTGCCTGTGGCCCCAGGAGAGGGAGGCAGGGACAGCCCAGCTGGTGGAGAGGCTGAGGGTGCCCGTGCTGCCCTGCAGAACACAGCTCAGAGTGGGGCTCATCAGGGGGATCTGGAGCTCAGCTGGGGCTCCTGGGCCTTGGTGTACTCTGTGAGTGGACAGTCAGAGGGCCTTGGGATTTTCCAGCTGCTTCTGTGGAGATGGGAATCTGCCAGGCACCCTCATTAATTGGGGATTTAGCAGGAAGTTACTTTTCCAGAGCTTGGTGTTGGTGCTTCTTTTGCCCCTTGTTTGGATGAGTCTGTGTGTGATGGAGCTCTGTGGCAAAGGGGGATGTTGTGCCCATCCAGCCAGGTTTTAACCCCCCTGTCTGTGTGTCTGTATGTGATTTGTGTTTGTGTCTGTATGTGATTTGTGCTTGTGTCTGTGTGTAATTTGCTCCTTTCTCTTTTGTTTGTTTGGGTTTTTAAATTATTTCACTCAGTATTATTGAATTGATTTATTTATGTAATTTTATAATCAGAAGTGTCTAATTATTAGAAAACCGCATGAGAAAATTGGGATTTTGTCCCAACATTCTTATGCTAATGTAGCAAAAAATAATCATATTTAAACATCACTAATTCTAAAACACATTTAAATTGGGACCATTGAGCTTCACCTCCTATTTGTGTCAAGGGCTCTAAATATGTCTTTTCTAAAGTACAAGAAGTAAGATAAAAGCCTAAGGCTTCTAAAAAGTCATCTCTAAAAAATAATCTGGATTTCAGCTGGAGGTTGCTAGAGATGCAGTGAACCTTTTAGCAATGAGCTAAGCAACCCAAAAAATCAGCTTTATAGTACTTGTATCAACAGATTTGCTATAGAAGTCCAACTTCATTATCATGGCAACATTTTACAAATAAGTGGTGGAGCTGTTAGAGAGAAGCTGAGGTTGTGCAGTCCCACAGAGGAGCTGGAAGTGGCTGGTGAGCTATCATTATACCCATTTCTGGATTAACCAAATCACTGTCACATCCACAGGGCACAGAAAGGGTCTTTGGGAAACGGTGTCACACCTCAAAGGACAAGCAGGAAGCCCAGTCTGTAGACCAATAAGGCAGGCAAAACCTCTTTTCTTGCTGGCCCAAATTCATCCCAGGCTTGCACAGGTAATGTTTGATTAGCCTAATGAAGTGGGGAGAGACAGAGCAAACCTATTCCTCTTTCTGATTGCATTTTGGCTGGGAAGAAGGGTGTGAAGAGGCAGCATCCAGCCCCAGGTTTCCAGGGGGCTGCTTGGGTGACTCTTGCTCAGGGCTTGAAATCAAGAGCTCTGATCCTGATGTAAAATGAGCCATGCACCTGCCCAGGGGAGCTGCTGCCTGTGCCCACGACAGAAAATGATACAAGCTGCTGAGCAGGTGGCATGTGGAAGCCCAGCCCAGCCTGGCAGCTGTGGTTTGGGCAGCTCCCAGCCCCCAGTGGGGATGGCAGAGGGGACACAGAGGGGCCACGCTCACCCCACCTGTGAGCAGATGCTCTTGAGCTGCCCTGCTCCTTTAGAGCAGCAAAGGGCACAGAGCAGGACATGGCCCTGCACTGCAGGGCTCTGGGGACACATGGTGACATGCAGGAGCCACCGAGAGCCCACACCAACAATTTTTCCTGCAAGACTTCCCCTTGCCCCTGCAAGATACATGTGGGAAGAACACAGAGAACATAGAAAAGAAAAAGGGCAATCCAAAAGGCATCAGCAGCAGTGGTTGGGATGCTTGTGCTGCCTTTGTGCTGCCTTCAGAACCCAGAGGCTCGGGTGGAGTTCAGCTGTCCCACAGAGGTCCAATCTAAAGAGCTGAAGGGACAGAGAATGTCTCAGCCTCAGGTAAATTGTTCCACTGATTCATGAATTCCCACAGTTGTTCTGCACCAAGAACAATTTTATGTCTCTGCAGAAATGCCTTTGGTTTCCAGCCACTGGAGCTCAGGCTGCCTTCGTCTGCCAGGTTAAACAGCCTCTTCTTCCTCCTCTCTCTGTGACGGCGTTTGCTGAGAGCTCTCCAGCCACCTCTGATCCTTCCCAGGGACACAGGAACTGCATTGAACAGCCGCAGTTCCCCACCAAGGGTTCCGACCGGTTCTGACCAGTTCAAAATGGTTGGAACCAGTTCCAACCAGTTGAAACCGGTTCCAACTGGTTCCGAGCAGTTCAGAGTGGTACCAGCCACAGGTTCAGACCAGTTCAAACCTGTTCCACCAGGTTCAGACCGGTTCTGCCTTTCCTGCCCTTGCCTGCAGAGCCCCCCATATGTTCCCATCCCTTTCCCCTGGCTGCACTGGGCTCCTGCAGCCGGCCTGGTTCCGCTGGGGCTCCTGGAGCCTTCCCCGTCCTCTCCCGCAGCTGAGGCCTTGGTGCACACTGTGAGTGGACAACCAGGGGACCTTGGTGCACACTGTGAGTGGACAACCAGGGGACCTTGGGATTTTCCAGCTGCTTCTGTGGAGATGGGAATCTGGCCCAGCCGAGCCCTGCCCTGCTCGCTGCCTGCCAGGCCTGAGCCTGTCCTGAGCTGCTGCTGTGTCCTGAGGGGAGCTGAGCCCTGAACTGTCGCTAGCGAACACAAAAGAACCAGACCCACACCGCTGCTCCAAGGTGAAGAACAAAAAGGGAAGTTTATTTTCTGACTCCAACATTTATAGTTTTCCAAAAGTGACAGTGGATTGGAGGGTGACAGTGTCACCTCTCCAATGCCACTGGGCAAACCAACAGTCCATCAAGTCTCTCCTCCTCCATAAAGGAATGCAAAACAATGTGTTATCTCCAGACAGTGTGTGATAAAGTTCTGCACAAGGAGGTAAACATCAGAAGGCTTAGAAAATCCTAGAAAATCAGGGTGACACTGAACCCCTCTCTGCTGTCTGCCAGGACAGGGCAGGGGCAGCGGGAGATGCCAGTCCTGAGCTGGGTTTCAGTCTGCCATGGCCACAGTGTTTTTCTGCCTCTACTTTGGCCTCTGCCTGGCTCTGCCCGAGGGAATGGATGTCCTGAGACAGGCAGCTGGGCTGGGCTGGGGAGGAGGGATGGGGATGGTGGGGACTCGGCTGTGCTCAGTCTGCTCACACAGAGTTCACCAGCTCAGAGTGAGTGTAATTGCAGAGACAAAGTAGGAGCAGCCTGAATATCACAGGGATGGCAGAACATCCTGCCGAGGAGAAAAGGCCTTGCCGAGGTCCTGCTCCGGTGTCTGTGTGTGCTGTGCTGCTGTGTGATGTGTGAGCACTCAGCCACTCTGCTGCCAGGTAGAAATGAGAAATTTCAAGGGCTATTGAGCGCTCTGTGAATTTTCACAGTGGCTCAGCACAAAGTTATTTAGCACAGGTGTTTTGGTAATTGTGATGCATTGGGAAAATTCACAGTGCTCAATGGCCCTCAAACTCCCACCTGCTTGGTGTGGTGGTTAAGTATTAGTGCAGTGGATTATAGGATAAAATATGCAGGAGATACTTGCTGGCTGCAGGAGTTTTTCTAGTACTGGTTGTACTTGTTCCACGGTGGGTTTGTTTATCTGATGTGTACTAGAGGACAGAAAGTTGGCTTTAAAAGTTGAATGTTTTACCCCTGATGGATCTTCATCTCCTCATAGCCCAGGTGAGAGCTCTGGGGAGAGGAAATTGGTCTCTGGCCCTCATCCCTGGCTGTGCTCAGCAGCACCTCTGGAGATCCATTCTGGGGCTGCAAACACACAACCAGAGGCCTGGGAAAGGGGAGAGGGAGAAGAGGGGCCTCTGCCCACACTTTTCTAAATGTGTGCAACAGGCTGCAAGTCCTGGGTAAATTCTCTTTTAACTGTCACTTTCCAAGACACCTCTGTGCTAGGAGGGGTGCTTTGGGAAGGATGCTCTATCTGTCCTTTCACTGATGAGGGATTTTTGCAAGGATATGATATGGCCAAGTACAAAAGGATCAGAAGGAAACCTTAATTTTGCTCCAGCCCTGAAACACTCAGGCAAACACAAATGCTGAAATGATGACACAGGCCATTATTACAAAGTAATCGAAGACAGAAAATATTGTTTTCTGCTGTCTCCTAAGCTGAATTGTTGGACTGATCCTGCAAGCTTTGCTGGTTTTGCTGCCCATGGATGGGTGGCTAAACCAGAATGACCTGTGGCAATGTGGGGTGGCTGAGACTGCTGGCTGCTGCCATCTGCACTGCAAACTTATTTTTCATCTTTCTTAGTTATTGAATGGAGATTAGCAATTTGATGTGCCTCCTCCCCCAGCTCTCCTCTCATACAAAACCACAGAGCTGACTGGCTTTGCTCCTCCCAGTTCTCTCCATATTTTCACCCAAGCCCAGTTATCACGGGACTGTGCCTGCATACAACCATTCAACTGATGCTTTAAAAACCTTGCACACCTGCAAGAGCTTCCAGGAGATGAAAAGCTGGTGTGCAACTGGAGACTCCAGACAGGAAATGCAAGTAGGCTTAATGAATGGATTTTATTTTGAGCTCACTGAAAAATTTCAAAATTCTTATTTCTGACAAGGTTTCAAATGGAAGTTGCTGCCCCACTTTCTTCTCAGTCTCCTCTCTCAGGCCATGGTTTTTAGTGTCATTAACATGTAAATTAAGCTCATTTATATAAAGTAACATCTTGACAGGTTGACAAGTGTTGCATGTGGTACGAGTTTGAACTGAGAGCTGTTTCTGTTTCCACAATCTCTATTATTCCCTGGAATGGAAACACAGTCATGTGCAGTGTTGCCTGTTTCCCAACCTGGGAATGGAACTCGAGACAATTCTGGTCCACAAAAGCACCCCCCACCCCTTCCAGGGATGAGTACATCTTTATAGGTTTTAGGAAATTAGCATAGGAGAGAGGCCTTGTACCCCCTGGGCTTGGAGCTCTGCAATTTGTTTTATCTTTCTGCCCAGGGAAAGGCCCTGGAAAAGCACTGGGAAAACTGGCTACTGATACAAGAGACTACAGAGCTACAGATACATGTGGGAAGAACACAGAGAACATAGAAAAGAAAAAGGGCAAACCCAAAGGCATCAGCAGCAGTGGTTGGGATGCTTGTGCTGCCTTTGAGCCCCAGTTCCCTTGGCACTGAGCAGCTGGGACACCGTGCTGGGTGCAGCCCAGTGGCTGGGCAGGCTCACTCCAGGTGCTGTGGAAGCCACCAGAGGATCTGCTCAGTTCCTGCTGCTGCTGGAATCATGTTTGGACTTGTGTGTTGCATAGCAACCCTAAATTATTAGAAGAACCCTCAAAAGGCTATTAATGCTACTTATGCATAAATACCCTCTGTCTTGCTCGTTTATGAATTGTTTTTATGCTGTTTCTCAGCCAAGTGAAGGCTTTCATCTTCCTGAACAATGAAACTCAATCTGTTTCCAGAAGGCTGCTGGCTCCTGCTCAGTGGCACAGCAGCTGTACCTGGTCTTTTCTGGGGCAAATTCCCCGGGTTTCATTATAAGCAGGACTTTCCCTTGTTGCTTATTCCTCACTGCTGACCAGCCTGAACTCCCACTAGTAAAATGGGTTTCCTGGCAAGCATCAGCAGAGGTTCTGGTTCAGGTGTGGGAGTTCCCTGTGTGAATCCTCATTCCCAGATAGAAAGCACTTGCAGCTCATCTGTCTTAACTTCTTCCAGGAAAAATCATCCCTGAAAGCAAGAGATGTATTTTGCCTTTTTCTCCTACACTTTGAAAACTGTCAGTACTAATTTAATTAGTTGATGCATAATCACAGGTTGTAATTTCCAAGTCTAATGTATTATAATATTGTTTGTACTGATTTGATGATGAAAGGCCTTGTCAGAGACTTTGTTTCTTTTCAAAAAGAAAAGGTATTTATAAACCTTAAAAAAACCCCAAAACAAAGACTTTGTTGTTATGCAAATGAGACATACCAGATAAGGAAGGTTTATTTTACCTGAACAGGTATTTATGGTTATTTTCTATATTCTTGCTGTCATTGTTGCTGTTTACAGAACCCTTGACTTTCTCTGCAAGATGAATTCTTGCCAGGCCCAGCTCTGCAGCCTGAGGTTCTGCCCAGCCTTGCCCATGCTCATGTCCACCCACAGCCTCTTCTGCTCTGCCTGGAGCCCCATCCACCCCCAGGAGGGTCTCCCTGGCTCTGTGCCTGCCAGTGGGGTCTCAGAGCTCTGCAGCAGGACCCTGCTTTGCACAGGGTGTTCCAGGGCTGCTCCCCTTGCACTGCTCCAGCTGAGGGTCCCCAGAGTGCTCAGTGCAGGCACAGGGGGACTTGGGACACAGCACCAGTGGCTCAGCCTGTGTCTGGGTGTAAATCAGCATGTCCAGGGGCAAAAGGCCCAGTCTGGAGGCTGAGGGAGCCCTGAGATGATGCAGGGAGGGCTGGTGGCTGTGACCCTGCCTGGCAGAGAGGGGCTGCCATGCCCGAGCTGATGGGTCCTCCCCAGCTGCCCTTCTCAGGGAGCATGGAGCCACCAGCAGCATTTCACCAAAGCCCACTTTATTCCTCCAATCTCCTAGCAAGGAACATCTGCACTTTGCATCAGGGTTGGACTGAAGATCCAGCCAGGTGGAGTGGGAGTAAACAACACAGAACAGGAAGCTCCTCTGCTCTGAGCAGGATGCTGTGTAAACCCTTCTGTTTTGGGGGGATCTGCTTCATTTTGCATATGGTGTCCTCCAAGAGATGTCCATGGCTGCAGGCTGTGTGTCTGTTCCCTGGAAAAGCAATATATTTCTCCACCTTCCTGCTGGAGCCTTCACTGTCAGTTTTCTGCCACTGGGTGAATGACTCTGTGTGTCTGTCACCAATTGCACAGTCTGTTATTTAAATTACAAAGCTCATTCTTTGCATCAGTTTATGCACAGCAAGTTAGCAATCTATGCATAAAGTCCCAGCAGGCAATGATTGTCTCCTAAGGAAGGCAGAAGGAAAGGCAGCCCACTGGATTGACAGAAATATCCCTGAATTCAGATTTGCTCCTGGAACAATTTGGTTTTCTTTCGAAGAAAGTTGGAATTAACACGGTTGTGACTGAGCATAGGTGAGCACAGTGCTGAGAATCAGGCTGCCAACACAATTACAATGTGGTGTAAAAACCCCCAGTGTTATCAGCTTGTTTATGACCTCAGTGAAAACAAACCCCAGACCTGAAGAATTATGCTAATTCTTCTTTGATTTACAGCAATGGTAGCCAGCAATGTGCTGCCAGAGCTGCCTGATGTGTGTGTCCAAGGAGCCTGCATGGATCTCAGGGGCTTTCTGCAATGTTTTTACTTAATGGTTCATTAAGATTTGGGTTCTGCTTATCACAACTCCCACTCTGGGTATCTCCTCCAGCCATGGGTGGTGTGAGCTCACTGGCCCATCATTACTAGCAGGGTGAATGTGGGTGTGATCCAGGTGAGCTGGCAAAAGATTGTTATTTTCTTTAACTGCAAGCCATAGCAGGGCTGTTCTCTCCTTAGCTTGGGCAGTGGCCAGGCAGGGAGGCAGAGGAGACTGTTGTAGCCCATTTCTCCTCTCTGGGGTGGTTTCTGCAGGACACTGCCAGCAGACAGGGCTGTGCTGGCCTTTCCTCAAAGCCTTGAGCTGCTCTCAGACCAGTCCCCACCATCCTGCCTGGGAGTGTTGTGGAGTCACCAAGAGCACCTCCACTCCCCCAGAGGGGCTGAGCCACCTGGGTCTTGGAGCTTTCTGTGGATAAAAAGGCTCTTTTCACAGCCACTCCTATTTACACTTTCAATTGTTAAACAGGAGTTACAATTCTAGACTGACTGAGCCCTCCCAGCCCTTTTCTAGGTGTCCTCCCAAGAGGAGCTCTGAGGTGTGGCTGGTTAAGCTGTCAGGGACTGAGGTGAGTGTGCATCCCTTTTATGTCTGTGCCCACGGGGGTGCTGCATGGGCAGGGAGGGCAGCCCAGGGCTCTGGGCTGGGGTTCCAGTGGGTCAGTCACCCAGCAGAGTCACCTCCTCCCAGCAAGCCTCCCCTGCATTCTTGCCCTGTCTGAATTTGCAGTGCTGCCCTAACCACAGTTCTTGGTCACTTGTCTCTCTGGGGTTCAGCTGTGTTTGCTCTTGCTCAATAAATCAGAGGAAGCAGCTCCTGCCCTGGAGATCCCCCTGTCCCCTGGCCAGGCTGGTGCAGCAGGGCCCACTCACCCCCTCGACACCCTGGGCAGTTCTGAGCACAATGCTCAGTGCTTCCAGGAACCCCCATAATATCTTGGGAGTCATTTATTCATTCATAACCCCTGGAACAATTTCTGGATCCCTGGTCATGGTCTGCCTCCCTGCAACAAAACAATTTGGGAAAGGCTGCCCTTCACTCTCAGGTTTCAAATGACCTTTTTTTTTCCTCTGACAGAAGGATAAATTAACAGAAATTAGTGTGATAACTTTTGTTGTGTGGGGGTTTATGATGCAATATATATTGGCTGGTGTGAAATTTCCCCTTGCAGGGTGGAGCCCCTGTGTGCTTTGCCAAGCAGTCTCTGAGCCATGGCCTTACAATGGCACATCCTAATCTAAGGAGTTTAGGCACAAACAGTTATTATTTCTAAAGGAATACATGCTATTAAGTGCTATTAAACTTGTGTAGATATTATTATAACATTGGATGAAAAGCACTGGAAAAGGCTGAACTCTCACCTGCAAAGAGGCACATAATGCAAATCAAGAGAGCTGCATTTCTTTACCTCTTTATTGGCTCACAAACATGCAGCTTGTAGGAGTCCTTCAGGATACCCCCCCCTTCACAACTCTATTTATTTCCAAACACCACTAAAGGAACAGTTTTTTTCCCTCGAGGTAATTGCATAACTTCCTTCTGTTTCACACTAAAAAGCACCCTGCACATCAGTGGACTGCAGAGCATGTTTAGATATCTCTTATCCTTCGCTAATGATGTTCAGTAGATCAATCAGGGGGAGAGTAATTTATTTTTTTCCTTCCTTATAGAGGATCTTGATCTTTCTCTGAGGGGAATGACCTTGACTTGATAATGCAGCTAAACTGGGAAAGCTGTTTTGCTATTCAAACTGAATTTAGACTAGCTAAATAAATAGCAGGCAAAAGAACAAATCTTTTCCCCTAAATAAATGTAAGATATTAAGACCTGGCTTTGCAATGATTATAGTCTAACACACAGCTTGCTGAGAGGTGGTATTTTGCCCGTGTCCCCAACCCTGAATTTTAGATTCATCTCTGTGGAAACGCTTCCTTTTCACTATACATTTTGTGCATACAAAGAACAATTTAAAACTTACATGGTATGGTCAGTCAGAGATACCTAACTGGCTCTTTGGAAAACATGAATTGTGCTTTTTTTTTTTTTGTTAATACAAACACAAAACAAGTCAGTGGCACCACATTAATCATTCAAGTCGATTGGAAAGTCTCCAAGCACCAGCTGAGTTAAAAAAAAAAACAAACAACTAAACAAAAACCCCACACACTTTGATAAGAGCCAACTGGGAATGAGATTCTTTTTTTCCTCTAAGTTTCAAAAAGAACAACAACAAAAAAACAATTCGAAGAATTGGCAAGCAAACAAATTGAACTATCATGGCCGGTTGTAAGGGCCATGCTTTGGCTCTGGAGAAACAATTCATAAATATTCATTAGCCTGGGGAAACATGAAAAACAGGATTAGACTTGTTCCTGGGAGTTCATCTTTAGGGTCAATTCTGGGGTGAAAGAGCCAAGACAGGCAAATTGCAGTTTTATAACGCATTTCCCGGGACAGACAAGATCTGCAGTCTTCTCTCTTAAAAACAAAAGAAAAAAACCAACTTCAGAACACAGCAAAAAAGCCTTTTCACTTCCTCACACAGCAGAGATGCTGTCTCAGCTCAGGCACACCCGGTGTGCTCCCCGGGTGCCGTGGGACAGTGCTGGCTCTGTGTCCCCAGGGGCTCTGTGTGCCCTGTCCCCTCGGGCTCTGTGTGGCCTGTCCCCTCGTGCTGGCCTGTCCCCACAGGCCATGGCACTGCTGCCATGCTGTGTTTGGCATGAGAGGAATAGTGGATTTGTCTTTATAAACAATCTGTGGGTCCGCTGGTAGATAAAACCAGCACTGGGAGATAAAAGAAACAGTGGGAAGGGTTCCACTGATTGATGAATGGAAAAACATATTTGCTTTTACAAATAAATTTTAGGTTGGCTGTTAAATGAAATGAGACATTGAAAGATAAAGAAACAATGGGGAAGAAAAGCCCCTAAATTCCATAAGAATTAAAAATTAAAAGGGAGGTGTGTACATTAGAGGGGAATCTTTGGTATCAGGCGTATTGGGGAGTCTGTCCCTCTTAAGTACCTCAGCCAGTGGGGAAAGAAAGAAGGGAAATGCAGCTGGGAAATTGGGATAAAAAGGGAGGCTGCATCCTCCAAAAATTTGAGAGATCCCAGGGAATGCTCCATAGCCTCTCCCTTTATTCAAATACAGTAATAGGACTCCTCTGTCTCCTTTTTGGACATAATCCTCTGGTGTTTGTGGATTAATTTTCCTAACAGACACTTGTGAGGTTGCCTTAACCCATATTCACTGCTGGCATGAGGGATGCTCGCAGGGCTCAGTGCCTGTGTGTGCTGGAGCTCTGTACAGAAACTGGGGTTTCACTGGAGGAAAAGGTCCCACGGTTCTGAAGCTGGCAGGGTCACTCCTGGAGTCCCCCCACACCAAGTCAGTGCACAGCAGAGAGCTGATCAGCCCAAAAGGCAGATAAGATGGGAAGAGCACACAGTGCTTCCAGGAACCACCCCCAGCCTGCTGGGGGCATAGAAAGCTGTGACCTCTGGCAAGATGGCCAGGAGCAGGACGATGTCCATATGCTACCTGTCCCTGCCAGAGGCTGTGAGGAGGAGAAGTGAGTCAGGGAAATGCAGCCAGGTCCAGATGACAGCCCAGTACTGCAGGACTTGGAGCCTCTGCCCTCCTCTGCTTCCAGGGAAAGGCTGTTCTTCTGTTTGCTCCTGCATGCCTCGCTTGTCTGTTTGGAAGGTGACATTGGTATTGCCCATTGCCAAATGTGTGTGCAACTCCTTAGCAAGGGCTCTCCACTGCCAGGATGGATGGCTGTGTGCTGCCATGAGACACACACTGGCATTGGAGGCACCCCTGTGAAATCTGAGTGAGCCCTTGTGCTCATAGGAAAAAGACACAGCATGACTAGAAACATTGAAAAATCAGCCCCTCCACTTTTCCCTCCATTGCAGCACGCCAAGTTAATAGTGTTTTAATCCCTCTAAAGTGAGTGAAATTAGATTTTAGTGACTTTATCCATCATCAGTTGAGGACAGATACACCATTTGTGATTTCTACACTGAGAATCTTACAATCCTGCAATCCTATCAGGTCTGTGTGTCAAGGTTTTGGTAGCAGGGGGGCTACAAGGGTGGCTTCTGTGAGGAGCTTCCAGAAGCTTCCCCCATGTCTGATAGAGCCAAGTCAGATCTGCCACTGGCCAAGGCTGAGCCCATCAGGGGTGGTGGAGGCTGGCAGTGCCTCTGGGATAACAAGTTCAATAAGGGCAGAGAAAACCAAACCTCTGCATGATTGCAGCTGGAGTGAGGGGGATCTGAGAAAGGAACAGCTCTGCAGAGAGCAAGGTCGGGGAAGGAGGAGGGGAGGAAGTGCTCCAGGCACCAGAGCAGAGATTCCCAAGCTCCAGATATCCAGCCTAACACCCACCCAGCACAACTTGAGGAAATTTCATCTTGTTGCTTTTTGCTTGAGAGAAGAAATGAACCCCTGCCTGGTTCAACCTCCTTTCAGAGAGGGATAAAATCTCCCCTAAGCCTCTTCTTCTCCAGGCTAAAAACTCCCAGTTCCCTCAGTTGCTCCTCATAAAATTTGTGCTCCAGACCCTTCTATTGCACAGGAATGTGATCCTTAAAACCTGGTAGCTGGGACAAGGTGTTGGAGCCTCTCTGCCATTGGATGTGTAGCTGGAATTGCAAAACACCTCCCAAAGTGTGGGTGAGGAAGTACAGTCTAAGAGTCTTGCCAGAAATTGCACCAGTTGTGTTGACAAATAGGGCAAAGATGAAGCTGAGCTTAGAAAAACTGTAGCTATAATTATTTTCTGCTTTTCCATAAGTGAAAAAAGGTGGAAGTAAATTGGATAGTCTGCAGGATCCAGCTGTTAAACAGCAGCTTTCCCAGTTCCAGTGGGAAATGCTTTGCCTTGTGGTACTTGGGATACTGTAATATTGCCTTGCATTTTTGTTCTATATCTGCAGAGTCATTTCCTCCATCTTTGCAGTTACTTCTGTCATCTCTTGTGCCTTTTAATATTCCACAGTAACTCTCAGCAGAAGCACCAGAGGCTGAGGGGAAATTGGGCTTTCTCCACCTGAGCCTCTTTGTGCAGGGTTTTCTGTTTGCTGATTGCTATCTTGAACAAGCAGAATCCTGACAAATGAAAGGGGGGGGAAAGGGGCTGCTCCCGTTGAGCTTTTGTACCTTTTCCAGGTTGTTTTCCTCTGCTTGCTGGGTTACAGAGATACAATCACAAAGTTTTAATACTCTTGCTTTGGGGTGAGGGATTTCTAGCTCTGCAAGGTGGATTTCACTGAGCTTGATGATGTGGGCAGGCAGAGGCTGCAGGACAGGCTGTGCAGGGCTGCAGCTCTTCCCCAGGGTGATTAGAGCTGATCACCTGCTGGGTGAGAGTAATGCTGTGAGGAGTGACCAGTGCAATGCCAAACAACACTCTGCACTGTTATTAGAGAGGATTTAAACAGCTGCTCTGCAGTGGGTCATTCTGAGTCTGGTTTTATCCCAGTCCAGGTGTCTCACAGGTGTTTGGGTACAAGAGTTGTGGGAACAGCACTCTGGCTCAGCCTGATGGGAGCTGCTGGTTTTGGAGGGCATACAGCTGCTGTTTTCCCTTCATGCATGGTCAAGCATTCCCAGTTACAAACAGGGAGCCTGAGCCTCATCCCTCCCTGCTCTGTGCTTGCTTTAGTCTCTTGCTGTTTTCTTTTTCTTGCCCTGCATTGATACTTCCTTCACACTTCTGCTGGTCCTCCATCACCAGCAGCCAGGGCATTGCAACTGTCTATACTGTAACTTAAAGTGAGTGGCATCTTTTCTCCTGGCAACAAGCTGCTTTGCTTTCTTTCCCTCTCCTTCAATAAAAAGTGACAAGTGCTCCTTCACAGAGCAGTGCAATCAAAGGAGCTGCTCACAGAGAGCTGTCAGGGAGTTGTGCACTCTCTGCAAACAGTTTCACTGTGGGACCGCTTAAATAGAGTTCACATCCTTCCCATCTCTCTCCCTCTTGTGACAGTGCCTTGCACCCTTTCTGATGATATCAGAGCTTATCTCATCGTGGCTTATCTGAATAATCAGCTCTGGGTTTTTGAAACCATCTCAGAGAGATTTTTGTGGCTCTGCAAAGCTCTCCAATGTGGTAGATGCAGCTGAGAGCTGCACAGAGGCTCTGCTCCCTGTTCTGACACCAGCAGCCTGCTAATTGCTGGGTCAATGTACAAGGACATTTCAGGATGCACTGATGTGCATCTTCCACAGTGGTTCAGGCAATCACAGCCACTCTTTGGATGGAGGGTCTCATCTTGCTGAGTGCCAGCTCTGCCTAGCAGCCAGGGAGCCTCTCAGCAATGCTGCAAATCAATAATGTCTCTAGTTCTCCTCCAAATTCCCTGGAGTTTACCTCTCCCATCCTCATCTCCAGCAGTGTTCCTCAGCCCCGATGGGCATCTGTTGCCCATTGTCTCAGTGCCAAGCTCTTGCCAGTGTGTGTTGGAGGCACCTGGGCTGAAAATGCTGCTGTTCCACAAGCTGCTGAGGATCTGTGTTACCCAGGGCAGCCCCACTCCCAAAGGCAGAGTTTGCCAGGCTCCTTTTGGGCTGCAAGGGCAGCCTTGGCAGCATGGCAGTGGATTCAGCAGAGACCATGGATGGTGGATGTGGCTGTGCCCCTTTGCTCTCCACAGTGGATAAGGGCAGGGCACAGCTGGGGCATAAGCTTGGCATTAAATGCATGAATAAATCCCCTCAGGGTAAGGCTGCCTTGTAACCTGGCCTGGCCATCAGGAAGGGGAAGGACTGCCACAGCTATGTGTGCTGGCACAAACCAATTCCTGATGTGGAGATGTTGGCAGGAGAGTTTGGCACTGCTGCTGACAGAGCAATGCAAGGATGGAGAGTTCAGGGATGGCTTTTTGGCTCATCCTTAAATCTGAGTATAGCTAATTCCCACTAAATTTAATTTTAATTTGTTTGGACCAAGTGCATTTTAAGATAAGATTAGAGTTCAAGCTAGTCACAAAGTCTCCCATCTTTATATGAGCAGCCATTTCGTTTTGGTCTGTGTTCCTAGAGATGACCCAGCAGTGTGCACTGGAACCCAGCATTTCTAGGAAGGCATTGCTCTTTGTATTTCTTAGTTTTGTCTTGTTTTCTAATTTGTATCTACAGTATTGACACAGTTTAATCCCAGCTGGCAACTGAGAACCACACAACCACTGGTTCACCCCCTGCCCTCCCAAGTGCAATGGGGAGGTGACCTGGGAAAAAAGTGAAACTCCTGTGTTGAGATAAGAACAGTTTAATAATGTAAAGAACTTAATAGCAATATTAACAAGACTAACAACAACAACATGATGTTGTTGGTGGTGTTGTTATGAAAAGAAAATAGAGAGTGGAACAAAAACCAGGATGATTTTATTCCAAGGGATTCAAAGGACAATCTCTCAGCACCCACAGATGGATGCTCAGCCTGTCCCCAAGAAGCAATCAGTGGCTCCCCCCAGTTAATGCTCTGAGCATATGGAACATCCCCTTGGCCAGGTCAGGACTGTCCCAGCCAGGCCCCTCCCAGCTCCTCATGCCCCTGCTCACTGCCAGGGCATGGGACGATGAAAATTCCCTGACTCAGAGTAAGCACTGCCTGGCCACAGTTATACAGTGGGGTCTTATTGGTGTTATTCTCCTCCAAAATCCAAAGCCCAGCCCTGTACCAGCTGCTGAGAAGATAATTGACTCTACACCAGCTGAAACCAGGACAAGTATGTTTCAGTGAGTTACTACCTTCATTGTTAGGCTATTTTTTTATGCTGCTAATTTAAATGAATATTGCTTTATCGAGCATAGATGTACATTGGTATGAGCAGTAGGAAGCTCCGAAAACTACTTTGCAAGGATTCTCCTTCTGCTGCTGTGCTAATGAAACTGAAATACTCTTCCTTGCAGTGGTCTGTGCAAGATAGCTGGACTTTTTACATTTTGTAATTAGTTTCTAGATGATTATCTATTAATATTTCATGCTTGATTCTATGCCAATGTCTGCTTTTGGCCAAGGTCTCTTTTGACCGTCTTATTTTGCATATTAGTACTGAGCTTCTGAAGAAAACACTGATTTGCTGAAATCTGGGAGGCTGCACTTGCTGAGCAGACTGGGGTAGCAATTTGGGAACTTCAATAATTACTCCTTCATTCCCAAAAGTCTGCTTATACAGCACATAAATGTGAACTAACCTTTAGGAATCCTCTGCAGCTCTGACACCTAATATCAAACTTACACTTTGCTACAGGACAGAGAATGTATAATTTATGAGCTAGTGAAGTATCTTTAATTAAAACAGTATTTTCTAAATTTGGACTGAATTTAATTCTAATCTAACAGAAAGAAGCAATCCAAGTCCAGCTGAGGTTTTCCTTAAATACCACCCTTGTTATCTGGGAGACTTTGAATCAAGTAAGATAGATGGTTTTAATTTCCATGTTCTCAGTGTAACACTTGGGGTCAATGTTTGCATACTTATCATAGGCAGTTTACCACTGACAACCACTGTAATTGTTCAACTTTTCCTTGGTGAAGACCTGATTGACTATTATGCACTGTATTTATTTTGTCTCACACTAAAATATAGATGATTGATTATTCCATTATTCTATTGACCAAGGCTGTAACAAGGTGTGACAAATACGTGCCATTGCAGTCCATAACCAGCTGTGCAAGGTGGTGCAGTCAGGTAGGAGAATTTTAATGCACACAAATCTCTGGGAAGCCTAAGCAAACTTTCAGGACAGTGCATTTAAAAGATGTTACCTGAATGAATGGTCTTCATTTCTGCTAGGTACTTGCTAAGGATGAAAAAAGAAAATAACAGGTCCTGATCTGAAAAGCTTAAAATATGATTGAGAGTCCATGGGAGTCAAGGGAAATTCTTCCAATGAGTTGTTGGGCTTTGGCAGGGTCCTGAGGGTAATCCTTCTGTTTACTTCACTGAGAGTTGTGTCAGCCCTGAAAAAAATCTCCATTTGTTAACTGCATTAAAATGTGCTGAGAAAGAAATGTCTTCTGTCACTGATGTGGCACATTATTGTGAATTATATGCATATATGAAGGGGAAAGAGAAAAATCCTGTATTTTAAAGCTCTTTATCTGCAACTTGGTATTTGAAATACATAATTTAATTATCTTTGAACTACTTTGTTCCTTCTTAAAATAAATAGTATTTAATTTTCCTTTTAAATATCATGCATTGATGGACACAGCACTGGGGATTGTGGCAACAAAATGGTGTTGAACCAGCCACTGGAAATTAGAGCTAATAAACAATGCATTTGCTACCAGTCTGTCATATTAATTAGTCTTCAGAATGTGTCAGTGCTTTTCATTTGTATTTAACATTGCCTGAGCTTACTGCCAATTAAATACAATGTTGTTATCAACTCACACGTGATTACATTGGATTAATATGGTTCTTTTCTTTGATCCACTATAATTAAAAATCAGAGTTGTGATTTTAAACAAGTGTAAAAATACAATTAGTTTGTATGTGCAGCTGCCTTTTCCTTCTAATACACTTTAATAACATTCACCTCCAATTAACGGCTGGGGAAACCCTGGGCCCTGTTCAGCTGCTCAGAGGAGACTGAAGCATTTTGGAAGTGCTGGAAGAAGCCCCATGTCTGTCCCTATCCTCGCCCTCTGTCCCGATGTTTTGGATGATGTTTTAGAGCAAGACCTGTGACCCTTCAGCCCCCAGATCCTCCATGAGAACTCATCAGATGCAAGCTGAAAGAAAATACTGCCTTAAAATTCCATACTGTGTCCCTTGAGCATGATGGCTGCTCCATGCCTAAACCCCAGGGAGGCTCTGATGGCTGGGAGCACCACAGGGGGATGGGATGTGCATCCTCCCTTTCCTGTCCCCCAGCAGCCACAGAGCCCAGGGCCATATGGAGACATGGGCTGGTGTAAAATGGGCCACTGTGACTGTTGATGGGATGTGAGCACCTGTGTGACAGCCCCAGAATAACCAGTCTACCCAGTCTTGGCTTTGGAGGCTCCGGCGTTTCACTGGGCTCGATTTGGGACCTGCCACCCAGCAGGGGTAAGGACCAGACAAAATGCCACCACTCAAAGCAGAAGGACTCTGTTTCCCATCACTTCCCCCTTCTCTGCTGCTGACAGACAGGGCTCAGGCAGCGGAAAGGCTGGAGGAGGCTGCTCTTCTGCTGGAGCAGATAGAAGTAATTAGTCAAATCACTGCGGCGCAGAGAGGGAAGCTGGCCCATCTCCTGTGCACCACAAATGACTCATGGCATAACAGCTTCAGTAAAGGCGTGGTTTTTCCCCTCTTCTACTTCAAGCAGGGAAACAGAGATGAGCTTTTCAAAAGGCCATCGAGCCTTTTGTTGGAGAGCTTTGCCTTCCAGGTCTCCTAGGACCACTGAGAAAGTCATGACCTGAATAAATGTCATCAGCAATCTCTCTGGGAGGCACAGAGACCAAGAGCCTTTCTGCCTCCTGAAGGAGCATAGCCATGACCTGGTGAGCAGCTGGTGATAGCTGGTGACTTGTTACCCACCAGCCTGATAGACCCATTTATACCACTACACCCCAGTGGTGCTGGATCCTGTGGGAATAGGGCAGCCACCCCCTTGTCCCTACCAGCCACGTGGGGAGGGCACAGCAAGGGCATGCAGCCCTGCAAAAGCACTGCTGGCTGGAAGAACATTTTCCCAGCAAGCAGAAGCAAAGAGAGACTTGCTCTCTTGCTTTTTGCCTCACTTTCCAGGCAGTGAGGAGCAGTCAGTGCCGTGCCTGCTGAAACTTGCTCAGTTCAGCTGAGTCCTGCCCTCTGCTGTGCTCCACCAGATGCCACTGCAAAGGGCAGGGTCCTGCAAGAGGCAGTTTGTCCGTCCCACCATCCTCAAAGCTCCCCCCGTGCCCTTCCTCACCCATTCCCAAAGCAGAGGAGCAGCAAAGAATTAAGGCTGAATGGGCAGAAGGTAGTGAAACATGAGCCACGCCTTGCTGGCCCCTCGGAAAGTGACACAGAGTTATGCTGAGGGAGTGCTCTTTGTGCACATATTGTGTAGTGTTCCAGTGAGATGAAACCTGAGGCTCCTGATTCAGCTGATATTTCTGGCAAATTGTTGACCTATTGCAGTTTATTCAGGATTTTTGTTGTCCTGGTAGAGTGGCTCTAACGGTGACAGATTTGTCATTCTGTTTCTAACAAATATGCAGCTTTTGTGACTCTGAAATTTGTACCTTGAAGCATCCTGGATAATAATTGCTTCTGTGCTCCACAGTAACACTCTGTGTTTATAGGCAAGGAGAATAATTAATTTAACATTAATTAATAAGATTTAATATAGCCAGTGCTAGCTTGTGTCATAGAATAACTCATAGGGACAATTTTAATTTCACCTGAAGTTGATATTGATGGTTTCTCTCCTGGGCTGGAACCAGAGGATGGAATTGCTGCACTCTGGGCAGTGAGAAGGGCAGCTCTGCTAACAAGAAGTGGCTGTGGGGAAAGGGTTCAGGAATGCCACTTGTCACCTGGAAAAAATTTAAAGGAGAAAGCAGCAAAGTGGCCCTTTTTTTGGTTCACCTTGGGAAGGAACAACTGCAGAAGCAGTCTCCTTGCCTGGGTGTGATGCAGTGGGTTTGATGGATTAAATGCTGCTCTTTTAGAATTTTCCCTGCTTTATTGTAGCATGAGCAAAAGGACATTTCTTATGTCACTTCAAAGAGGAGATGTGTCAAATCATGGAGCACCAGGCTGGAAGTGACCTCAAGGATCACCTGGTCCAACATTTCTTGACAAAAGCTGTGTCAGACAAGATGGTCTATCACCCTGTCCTGCTGAATCTTAGAAGTGTCCAATCTCAGGGGATCCACCACTTCCTTGGGGAGATTATTCCACTGGCTGATTGCTCCCACTGCGAAAAATCTTCCTCTTGTTTCTAGTTGGAATCTTCCCAGAAGTCATTTGTACCCATTATCCCTCCCTTTTCCCTGGGACTCCTGGGAAAAGGGAGTCTCTGTTTTCTTTGTAGCCACCCTCTAAGTATTGGAGCATAGCTATAAATGCCTTCCCCAAGGCTTGTTTGTTCAAGGCTGAACAAACCCAGTTCTCTCAGCCTTTCCTCACGTGGCAGCCCTCCCCAGCCCCTGGCTCACCTTTGCAGCCTTTCTCTGCTCCCTCTGCCTGTTCACATCTATTTTATGTCACAGGCCCAAAACTGAGCACAGAATTCCAGGTGTGGGCCAGCTAGGGCTGGGTAACGTGGGGTACTGACTGCTTTATCTCTGCTGCTGATGCCCTTGGGGATGGCATCCAGCCCACTGCAGTGTCCCTTTGCTGCAGCCATGCTCTGCTCACTCAGAGTGATAAACCAAGTGCTGCCTTGTGCTTTGCCACCTGTTAAACCAGCTAGAGGCTCTGATCAAACCCCTTCTCTGAGAGCTGCTAGAAGGCTTTTATTAGCAGTGAGATGCAGCCTGCAGGGACCTGCCACAGTGATGTTTCCCTGACAGGGGTCAGAGATCAAACAAACTTCCTCAGTGATCTACGTCCAAGTTGTCTTTCATATCCTTTCAATATCCTTTGGCCTCACATTTCATACCACATTAAGGTTTTTCCAAAATACTCATGTTTAAGATGAAGCTCAGGCTGGAGCTTGTACCCGTCCAGAGGTGTGCCCTGGCAGTTTTACACTTTTTTGGGGTGTTTTCCCTGAAGTCAGGCAGTCAGGCATCCTTGGCTGCCATGGGCTGGATCTCCAGTGCAGCTCAGGCTGCATGAGTGAGGATGCTGCAGACAGCTGAGGTCCTGGGAATTGCTGATGAAACCAACTGCTCTGGCAGCAAACTATCCTGGGTCCCCCACTGGCTGTGTAATTAAAATGGGGACTGGATGGGTGTGAAGTTAATGCTGTTTACATAATGTATCTGTCCCAAGGTAAGCCTTCACATCTGCTCTCTGTAAAAGTGTAAGTGCAGGGTATAATTGAGTGAGAAATAGTTGGAGTGGAGAGCAGTGCTGTCCACCAGCAGCTCAACCAGACCTCTCTGCAAAAAGCATTCAGTCTAACCAGCCAGAGTTAGAGCTGGTATAAAAACAGGCTGGAGGCACTCCTGGTTAAAAACATTCATGGTTAGTTTTTAAATTTTTCCACTTAATTTTGTCATTGAGGACAAAGAGAAACTTCAGGCTGTAAATGCCACTGGTTCTCCATTTCACACTGACGTTCCCAGGGACAGCAGAACTGCCCATAAAGTGTCTGTCACCAAATGAAAACTGGAAAAAAAATCTTCCAGGTTTCTGCACCTCCCTGTCACTCACAACTAAATTGTTACTTAACCCTTGCCTGCCTACCTCCCTCTGCTGCTGGAGCTGGAGATGGTGACAGCTTCTCAACAGCTGCTGCTCTTCTGGGTGTGGGAGAGCTGCTAATGACAGTGAAAACAGGGGGAAATACCTGTCCTGGCATTTTAGGACTGGAAGTGTCTGCAAGTGCATTTGTGGAGTCAGAAAGGCACACCCAAAAGCTGTAGACAAAATTTGAACTACCCACCCAGGCTTTTCTTCCCACTTCACCAATTTTTATTTTTTTTTCTTTTCCTGAATGTCAGTTTACTTGTCAGCCTCTGGCTGGGGTTTTCACGTTGTTCCCTCACTTCTTTCAGTAGGATCCCTTTGCCAGAGAAGGAGAGAAATGTCACAGCATGACAGCTTCTCTGTCCCAGCTGCTCCTGGGAGTGGGGGCCTCTGGCAGCAGCCAGCACACAGCACCTGGACAGACAGACAGACAGCACAGCTCCTGATGGGGGCAGCAGGAACAGAGAGGGGTAAGGGCACCTGTCACACCCTAAGGCAGCAGCCCATGGATTGAAAAGTAAGATGTGCAAATGTGGTGGCTGCTCCTGGCACAAAGTGGGATGGTACCAGATCCATCCTGGCCTCTTTTCTGCCCCTCCATCACACCCCAGCACTGACTCCTCAATACTTTGAGATGCATGGTAATATTGGGTCATTTAATGGTTTATAGTATATGTCTATCTAATCATATTTATTGCTTATAATAATTTAATGTAGTATACTTCTATATGCATATATATATATATCCACATATAGCCCTCTAAAAGACCTTTATATACTTATGTTTATATGAGATATTTAATACATATGTAAAGATAATATAATATAATATAATATAATATAATATAAGTATAATATAATGATAATATAATATAATATAATATAATATAATATAATATAATATAATATAATATAATAGCATATAATATAATATAATATACTATAATATAATATAATATAATATAATATAATATACTAATATATAATATGTATGTATCTATGTATATTTAGAAAGGTGTTATACATGTGTATGCATGTGTGTATCTTTAAGGACCTTTGAAAAGGTCATTTAATGTATATATACAACCTTATGCACACATATATGCACATATAAATGTACATATATACAAATGTATATATATACATTTATATGTACATATATGTGTGCATATATGTACATATAAATGTACATATATGCACACATTTTTAACATTAAAAGGCATTGGAGTTTAGAGATGTAAATATATTTGTATAAAAATACCTGAAAACATTCTATATCTATATATGATCCATATCTAGTGAATATAAGCATCTTGGAGAGGCTGTGGCTCTGGTGCTTGGCTCAGCTGTGCTCAGCAGTGCCCATCTCACCTGCCCAGAAGGTCTGGGGTAAGTCCCCATCTCAGTGGGCTGCTGCCCCCCTGTTCAGGGACCTGTGACTAAGTGCCCAAAGCACCCTTGGCTGAGCTTGTACCTGAGCATTTGCATTTGTTTTCTGTCCCCTGATGCCACTCTATAAACAATGAGATTTCAATTCCCCCTCTGCCACCCCTCTGAGCATTTCCTGGCATCTGTCTGTGTTTAGAGCTGACAAACAGGGAGTGTGCTGCAGTCTGTCCTGTGGCAGATGCACAGGTGTGCACACACCCAGGGCTTGCTGTCTTGCCACTGTTAATTTTCCCTCTTGTTTTCCTGACAGTCAGTGTCTCAGCCTAGTCCAAAAGTGGCTCTGGAGGGTGGCTGAGGACAGGGCAGAGCCAGGTCCCTGCTGCAGGGCCAGGGCTTTGGAGAGGAGACCCAGGGGTGGAAAGGGAAGCTTTGCTTCTCAGCTACTGGATCTGACCAGAAATCTTCCGTTTAGTGACTGTAGCCCAGATACTGATGGGGTTTTTGTCATCTGCAGCCTGGTTTACACCAGGAGAGGCTTGGAATTCAGTGTTCCCTTCCCTCGTGGTTACAGGACTCAGTGGGGCTTGCACGTGCTGCTGGAGCCAATTCAGGATGGGGCAGTACCTGGAAAACTCAGCTGGGGCACACACACCTGGGCAGCTCAAGGCAGTGAAACATTCCTGCCTACATGTAGACAGCCAAAGCTGTTATGTTGATTTTCTGCTCCCTGGAAAGACTTTTCTTTTGGCCATTTTTTTGTTTATCTCTGGCTCAAAATTTATAAAGTGCTTGACCACCCAAGGAGCTTTGCAACTCCACCATCTGCATTGTCACACAGCAGGCAGGTCCCACCTGCTCCAGATCAGTTTAGAAGGAAAAAAAAACATCTAAGAAGGAACTGGAAGCAGAAGTGGATGAAAAATATGTCATTAAAAAGAACAAGAATTAGCAGAATTTAAGTGGCATAATGAAAGAAGCTTTGGCAATAAAGCAAGCTGTGTGAATAGGTCAGGAAGGGAAGGATGAAGGGACTCTTGCTGAGATTTAGACCTTGGGAAGACTATTCAAATGCACAGCTTCTACAAACACAGGGCATGAGGAGGGCCAGGGAGAGCAGCTGGCTCAAAGCACAGGGCAGGAGGATATGGACAGGTTATGTGGCCTCCTCCTCAAAGAGGGAAAAAGACCTGGCTTTTGGATGAGGAGGAAGATTTGGAGCAAAATTGGAGGTTAAGAAAGATGTGCAGAAATGAAATCCCAAACACATGAGCCCATGCTGAGCTGGGTTTTATAGGTACTGATCAACCAGCAGGAACTTGCAACAGGACATTTTTGGGGTATTTTATCTAAATAAAAAGCTTGCTGGGTTTATTTAGCACCTAAGGTGCAGGCTTGGGCTCCCAACAGCAGAGAGTGGGCAGTCTTTCTCCTGCAGTTTTCAAGGTGGGTGCTTGACCATCTTTTAAGCTCAGGGGTGGGATTGTGTACAAGGAATGTGTTCCATGTTGTGCAGGTATTTAAGAAGCGCTTGCTGGGTCCAGTACTGAGAGCTTGGTCACATTTTCCTGAGAGAAAGACCATTTACAGAGACATGAAGGCAAATGGGATAAATGCAACATGATTTATCAGGCAATATTAACCTGAAATCCCAAACTGATCTTGTAGATAAAGGAAATCCAACAGTTCCCCTCCTCCAGGATTTCAGTGAATCCCCTGCTTTTGTGCTCTGAATATCTAACAGTGTAAGTCGTGCTGGAGAAGATGGGGATTAATTAAATAACTCAGAAATAGGTGAGGAATTGGCTAATAGGGCCCAGTAATGGTAAGAGAGGTAAGTCTTTTTCAAGGACTGGGCTGCAGCTTACTTTGATCATTCTCTATCTGCATGGAAGGCCTCAGCAGAGGAACAGGGGTGTTTGCTCAGGGAATCTGGTGGGGACAAAGGCAAACACACAAGGAGCTTTGGGATATTGTAGTGAAAGGACCTGGAGGACCGTGAACACACAGGAGCTCAAAACCAGCTTGTACAGCATGGTAAGAGGCACTCTGCAGTCCCCCACAGCCCCATGGCAAGAGGAAGCACACTCAGTTTATCTCGTGTGGTGCACAAAGGCTCTGAATTTCCTCGTGCCCTGCTCCATCCTTGTGCTTGGAGGCTTCAGCTGCATGCTGGATGCTGTCAGATGCAGAAAGCTGTGACACAAACCAGCAATGCTGGTGGTACCATGCCTGGTTCAGCACCCCCTTGTTCACAGCTACCTGGGAAACCTGTCACAACCACGCTGTGGTTTTCTTGCTGTACATCTCCCTGCTGTCACCCATCTCTCTGCATGCCTGATTTCTGACTAATGTAAATACACACCCTCTTCTTTAGCATAATTGAATACTAATTCCTTAATGTGTGTTATTTCCACTGTATCTACATTTCCCTGCTATCCATCTTAAGAGTGCCAACAATTGCTATCACTGTTTGACTGCTGTGTGTATATAATTAGAACAGTTGGCTCAGGTAATTTCTTTTTTCTTCCTTCCTGCTTTCCTCTAGTCTGCCTTTTGGGGTTTTTCTTCATTTCAGGCTTCTTGGAGGAAGTTTTCAAAGCAGGGTGTGTGGCTTTTAACTCTTCCACCCATTGGATTGGAGGCCACCAGCTGCTGAATCCTCTAAAACCTCTGAGTTTGTTAAATTCTCCTGAGTAGCTGACTCCTCTCATTCTTCATTTCTTATCCCCAAGGCTCTAAGTAGAACTTTGTAAATGATGCTTCTGCAAGTGAATTCCCTGGTTGAAGAAATTGCCTGGCTGGTTTTATTCTCCCACCATTGCCAAGCATCTGCTGGTGTCCAGCTCACCCCCAGTGTGCCCAGGGAAGGGACATGCCAGGACCTGGATCTGGCCAGCCCATCACCTCCAAGTTATCCTTCTTTCAACAACAGGGAAAGGAAAATACCCAGTGGCTGAGGGATTCATGTGGAGACACAAAGCAAACCCACTCTGGAGAAATTCCCACTCTCTCCCCATGTCAGAATTTGTCTTGAAAGATTTTCTTTCACAGGGAAGTACCTGTTTAATTACAGCTATTGCAAAGACAGTTAATAGCTGATGAACACAGCAGTATATTTTAATTGAATATATTGAGCACTCTGAACAAAAAGCACAGCTCTTGACCTTTCTCATGAGTGAAATGTTAGAACAAGCTTCTCTACATTCTGAGCCCATGGAGAGCAAGGAGGGGACCACCCACTGCTGTTAATGGAGCCACCCATGTAAATCCCTTTATGACAGCTCAACAATGGGCTGCTGAATGTGCAATTAGTTTCATTTCATACAGTTATTGCTCATGTTGGAGGTTAAAAAAGTGGGAGGGATGCTCTGGTTAAAGCAGAATGCTCCAGGTTGCTGTCTTGGCCACTGCAGCCTCAGCTATCCCACAATAACACTTTTGTTAATGTCTGGAAGACTTTGGGTGGTTTAATGCTGGTGGCTACAGTTTGTCATTGCAATGGGACAGATCTGTGATCTAACCCTCCTCTCCTGCCCTCCAGGATCAGGACAAGACAAAGCCAGATTTATTAAAGAAGCCAGGAGCTGTTGCCCCAGTGCCCAGCTGGGTGCAGGAGCTGCAGAGATATGGGACCCACACCCCTCCCTGTCTCCTCACCCCAGCCAGCTTCTTTATTGATTTCTAAGCCTGTGATTAAAGTTTGCTCGTGCTGTACCTTCCTGAATTGGCACTTGGGTCCTTACTCCAGCAAAAACTCCCATTGATCCATGCTGGAGCTCAGGCTGAGTGAGCCCTCAGGGACCAGCTGTATATTTGCAGTGTGGTGCTCTTCAGACACATGACAATTTCAGCACAATTTAGTAACATTAAAACAGCATTACCAGTGTGTCTTTAACTGGCCATAAATAGAAACCTTGACTTGTCTACAGTGGTTTGATATTCCAAGCTAGACAAGAACATTTAGTCCTGGCTTGCAAGCCATTTTATCACCAAAAAGAAACTTTGTAGGTTAGGAAAGTCAAGAGCTTATTCTTGCAAAACTTCAGCCTGTGTCTGTGAGCTGCAGTGAAACTGCATCTAATATTCAAGTGCAGCAAAAAAAGGAAAGGCTCTTTTTAAGGCTCATTAGTGATGGCAAAAAGATACAAAAAGACCAACGCCATTTTACACTTGTAAAAATACCCCTAGCAGATTCATATTTTTTAATCTTCAGTACAAAAGCTCTGTAACTAAGGCATAAGTTCCCAATGACTAGCTAACCTTTTTTTCTATAGCCTCTGGCATTAAAACTCTCAGTGAAAAGACACTTTACAGCTAGTTCGGGCAGTTCATTTTCTGTCAATCAACTCTTAGGCTGGAAGTATAAAGGCAGCAATATGACAAGATTTCTATTTTAATATCTTTACTCTTGATAAGATAATCCTAGAGGAACGGTGGTGATCAAATATTTACAGGCAGTGCTCACTGACACAGTCTATTGTAAAATTAAATACATAAAATTATGTGGGGATAATGTTAATGTTGTGATAGAAGGACAAAAGGCAGCGTGCTCAAAATGAAGGTTGACTCTTCTTAATATATCCTCTGAGGCAGGACCAGTGCTGCTGGCATGGGAAACAGAAGAGCTGATTTCATTTCACATTTTGTGACCTTTCTCTGCTTTTCAGTAGCTTGTTTGCTATTTAAACACATTTGCTTACTTAATGATCTTGATTTTTAAGTATGTATTTGTGTGTGTGCTGAGTGTCTCTCTGAGATGCACTGCAAGGCAGAGAGCAGGATTTGGCACTGAGCCACTCCCTTGGGAGCCCAGGTTTGGTCCCAGCCCAGGTTTGGGCTGTGCAGAGCAGAGGGCACAGCCAGAGGGCACGGGGGGGTCTTTGCCCACTCACTGCATCAATGAGGGTGAGCAGGTACCTCTGGGGAGCTCTTCCTATTGCCCTGCAGACAGGCACATGCCCCAGGACAGGTGGAAGTGCCCAAATTCCTGATTTTATTGACCTTGAGACTGAGTAAATGCACTCAGGGAGAAACATTTGCAATTGCATTTTTTTGTCTTCCCCTTCTCTCTCTGCATTCTTGGTGGGACATGAGGTGACCTGAAGGCCCTGTCCCTGCCTTGGCTGTCCCTGAAGAGCACTGGCAGCACCCCAACACACCAGGGCTCATCTGCCACTGCTCTTTAATGGTGCTCCAGTGATGCTCAGCCAGAGCACAGTGGAAATGAAGTGCTGATTTAGGCTGAAAAACCAGTGCTAGCTAATATGGGAAATTACTCCAGCAATCATCACTCTTTTCCTGTCACTATGGTGACAAAAGAAATGACAAAAGCCTGAGCAGAAAGATATGGTGACACAAGTAGAGAGGGACAGAACAAATGCTTGGCAGCTGCAGCCAGGCCAAGGCAGATCCAGGAGGGCACAGGCAGAACAGGAAACCTGTGCAGGAGCCATTGCTCACTGAAGGATGCAGTTGTGTCCCACACAGGGGTTTGGAATGTGACACAAGTACTAAACCCAAGCTGCACCAAGTGTCACAGCCAATGCAGCTACCACAGACTTAAAAAATATAATAACCTCAGTCCTACAAATCTTTCATGCCACAGCTTTAATGCACTAACCATTGATTTTTGCACCTCCTTCCTCTGCAGGACTTGTTTGCCACCTGCCCTAGGGGGTCTGCAGCCTCCTCCCCACAGTGCCAGCAGCTGAGCATCCTTAGAGGACACAGAGGGACTCTGCCCTTCCCAGCCAAAGCCATGTTCACCTGGGACTTGGGAACAGCTGTCTACAATGAATGGGAAAGCACAGGGGGCACATCTGGAGACAGCCCAGGACTGTGAGGAGCAGCTGAAGGGACTCTGGCTGCTCAGCCCCTTGTCTCTGCAGCACTGCTGGTCAGGTTTCCTTGGGGCCCTTCCAGCATCCCCCATCTCACCATGCACAGAGACAAGGTACCAGCTCCCAGATGTCCAAAGAGCAGGTTGCTGTGCTGCTGGGAGAGAACTCTTGTCTCAAGAATATCTTCTCAAGAAACTCCAAAAAAGAAACTGGGCAGTTACAGCAAAATGTGCAGGTCTAAGGACAACTTGCTCAGGAGTCTCTGGTGGAGAAGGTGCCAGTGTGTTGGTGCCCATCCTGCAGTGACAGTCCAAGCCTGGGGGCCAGGAGGAGTCACCAGCAGATCAAACAGCATCCAATGTCTTTGCCACTTTAAGCTGAATTTTTATTTTCTTAGAGTCAAAGGAGGAAAAAAGGTGAGGTGCAATGGGGGAGCAGAAAAGGGTTCTGGAGAAAGAAGTGGGAAAAATCTTCATCCTGAAACACACCCTCTGCCCCACCTCATCTTTTTTCTTTCTTTTTTTTTCAGGAGGGAACACTGTATTTTCCAGCCAGCTCTACTCATGAGTGATTGTGCAGAGCTGTGCTAATGGGCTCTGCCAAGCTGTGGTCACCCTATGGAGCTATTGGCAGGAGAGGTGGCAAGTTGGAAAGGACTACAAGGCAACTCTGCATGATATTTTTTGATGAGCTGATTATTCAGAAATTTCACAAGAGCTGAAATATATCACTCTGTTCTGAAACTCACAGCCCTGCCAACACACAGGACAGCTTACATGAGCAGCAGCATTTTCTCCTTCACAGAGCTGCTGGCCTGCACGTCAGGATGCAGGAATTGGACAAGGCTTTTCAGCAGCCATCGACCACAGTGACAGTGAGAGGTGGGGAGTGGAGAGGAGGACACAGAAAGCTGGCACAGAAATTATTTTGGTACTTTCATGGCTGTCACTGTGTGTGTATTTGGGTTTTAGAGTTTTTCATTAGCTCTGTGGGTACTGGGGCATTAAGATTTTTATTGCTTTATGGCTGGGTATGAGATCACCCTGGATTCCACACGGATTCAGGTATTTTTATTTCAGGAGTGCTCAGTCTCTGGCCACTTTTCAGGGTACTGTCACATGCCCAGGAGCTGACCTTGACTCTCCCCACTGCATCCAGGACCTGCTGCCTTGGCATCAGCCTGTCTGCAGCCCAGTCAGGCTCCCACAGAGACCAGCAGAACATTTTCCCTTCTCTCCAGCATTACCTAAAAACAAAACACTGGCTTATTTGAGCACAGAATCAAAAGAGAGCCTGATACCTGGGGGTGGGTGAATGTGTGCTGGGGGAGGTTAGAAGCAGCATAGGTTTCTGAATTAACACACAAAGCCTTCAAGGAGCTGACACAGCCCATCCCCAGCCCATTGATCTGTCAGATCACATCCGTTTTGAGCTGTCTGGGGTGGCATCAGCTGTCCCATGGAGAACCTGGAGCTGGTACATCTGCATCTGGAGCAAGAACAATGCTGAACTGCTGAAAGACAAATAACAAACATCCCCATGCTGCACTCACAGCCTTTGCTGCAGGCACTTGAGCTGCCTGGCATGGCAGTGGATGGGCTGATGTGTCCCCATCAGATCAAGCTCCCAATAACCCATCTGCTCTCCCATGTGTGTCCTGAGCCTCCTCTTCTGCAAGTTCCAGGGCAGTCAGGGGACATGTGGAGCTCCCAGGCTGACCCTACATGTCAATGAGGAGAGCTGTGGCTGAACCATATCTGGTTTACTCATGGAAAAAGAGGCACACAGGCACAGCCATTGCAGCCCTTCAGAGGAACTGCTGTTTTGGGAAAAACTCTTAGGAATTGAAAAAATCTGAGAAATTTCCTTCCGTGTACGGACAGGGAATTAGGGTCTGAGCTCTGTCCTGTTATGAAGCCACCCCATTGGGACCACTCCCCTTGTGCCACATCCATCTGAGCACCTGCACTGGTGATTTCTCCCATGTTTCCTGCTTTGGGTGAGGGAGCCCAGCACTGCAGCATTCCCCAGACCCTGGTCAAGCCCCATGAGGATGAGAGATAAAGGCTGAAAAGGACAAAGATGGTTACAAAGTTCCTGAGTGTCTTCAGCACATTTCCGGCAATGGCACCTCTGCACACAGATCCTTGCCTGTGGACAATTAAGTCTGTAAGAATATATAAATGATCCAGACAGCATCTTCAAGGTCCATATCTTAAAAAAACCATGAGGGTTTACTCCACATACTGCTGCAGGATGTCATGTACTTCGTGATCTGCCTTTTCTAATCTCTCCTTATCTCTCACCCCAATCCTTTCTCATGTCCCTCATCTATTGCAAATTCCCTTTTTAAGCTGGAGCGAAGCGCATAAATATTTTCATGCTGCATAAAGAGGTTGTTTTGTGCATAATGTCACAGGAGGCCTTTTTTAAAACCAGGACCTTTAGTGCTGTGATAACGGGCTCCTCATTTACACAAATGAAATCTTCCATGGAGCTCAGCACTCATCTGCTCTGCAGCCCCCATGCAGAATGGCTGGCACAGAGCCTGCTCATCACAGGCTACAGAATTAATACAGAATATTCCATAATAAATAGGAAGCCATTGAGCAGCAGGTTTGAAAATGCCTTGCAAATGTAACTGATGCTGAGGTTTTTCTTTAGCGCTCCCCAGCAGCACAACCATTGTCTTCCTTCTATGTGAAATCACAGCAACTTGAAATGCTAAAGTGCAAAAGGACAACCATTTATGTTGGTCCATTTGCCAGCATCTTTGACCATTCTGTCTGCTCACCTTACCTTCTCTGTTACTTCTTGCTCCCTGACCTTCATTTCCTGTTTATTCAGCCCTTGCTCAGGGTCTAAAAAGTGCAGACACCATCAAAATGGACTTTTCATTTACTCTGCACAGAAAAACAAATAGTGTTACAATCTGTACAGTTTTTAAAAGGGCTAATGGAAGATACTGGGGGCCACATTGGGTCATGATAAGTCTTTGAATCAAAGTGTTTTTTAGGGCCAATATTTAAATAGCATGACAGTAAAAACTGGAATCAAACATCAGTGATTTTGCTCTAGTATTTCTAGTTATATTTGACAAGCATAAAGACTTTAAGCCAATGGACTGCATGGCTCTGCAGTAGAGAGCAGAGAGAGGCTTGGTGAAAAAGATGAGAACTCATCCATCGTGCATTTTCATGCTTCTCAAGCCAGGCTGTAACCCTGCAGGACAGACTTATCATGGAGCTGCTGAATTTGTTCTGCACATGATCACACTGTGCTGCCAGGCAGGCAAAGCTCTCTGGTTTGGACCTGCTTGACCTCCTCAAGCCCTGAGGCAGGCTCTGCACCCTATGGCCTCCCTCAGCATGACTCTTATTGAAAGACTTGGGGGCATTTTATTTTTCATCCTGACTTTGTGGGACACAGAAAGCTTTGGTTGTTTGCTTCCCTGCAGTTCCAGGAACTGCAGGATTATGGGTGCTCTTTTCATGCAGATCTTACGGACTCATTTTTTCTCTCTTCCATCTGCTGTTTGACTTCTTTTCCTGCATTAGGTGTTAACAATCAACAACTAAACCCATGGTGGGTTCCTTCCTGTGCAGGGTTCTGAACACAGCATCTCTTGGCCAGGGATTGCTCCACGTGAGAGGCTCCCACTCGTTTGTGGCTGGGAGCAGCCATTCATGCCAGCCTAACCCTAATGTGATTACTATCCCATGAGCAACTTCCCATATCAATTGTTTTACAGAAGTGTTTTGTATCAAAACTCCAGAAGCCTTTTCATAATGCATTAAAAGAACAGAAAAATGTAAGATCTCAAGAAGCTTAATATTTCTTGGTATAGAACTCACCTGAAGAAAAAGCTGCTTTCCAAGTTTATCTTGGCTAGTCTGTAACAAAGTCTTGGTTTGTATGAATTGCCACACTGTTAAAGATCTAATTTTTCTATGATAAAATAGCCTACATACAGTAACTGAATCAAAGAGCACAACACGGAGTAAACACTTTATAATGTACCTAAACACAGTAGCTACCTGAATTTCCTGGCACTTTATTTCTATTTAGGCCAAGGGACAATTTAAAAAGATTCATTCCCAAGTACACAATTCAGAAAAATATGAGTTACAATTCAGAGCAATATTTTGAACCAGAGCTGTTTCGTTGTCTTAGCTGGAATTCATCCTTGATGATATCCAAAGGTCCAATAAAATTTTTCATGGAAAAATCCCATATTTGTAGAACACAATAAAATTGTCAAGCTGCAGCTCCAGGGCAACTGAGAACTGGAGAATAAGGTTGTTCTTTCTGGGGACTTTCTGGTGTCTTGGGATGTGTTCCAAACTTTGTTACCTGAGAAGTATCAAACAGAATAGATCATTACATATAATAGCAGCTTTGATCTTTGTTAGTAAGACAAAATGTGAGGCTGTTTATTACTAACGACTTAGGTGCTCATTAGTGTGTTCTGACAGGAGTCACTGACAGCAATAGGCAAAAGGGAATGTTCAGTGTTAAATCCCCACACAGCACATTGCAGCTCCTATTACAGCCCCTTCAACAGAGGAAGGAGAAAAGCTTGCACACAACTATTTTAAAATTATTTACCAGAGCAAGAAAGAGATTTGTCTGATTTCTTATCTGCTTTTTCAATAAACTGCACTTGCAAATAATAGTAATGCCTGCTTTTCACATCGTGCTTTTCATTTCTAACTCACAAAGCACCCTTGGACAGAGGTCAGGATCACTTTACAAAAAACAAACATGAAGTGAGGCCACCTCTGTGATGTCCCTGAGTAAGACAGCACAGTCCCCAGCTCTGTTGACCGCTCCTCATAGGAACAAAGGATTAGAAAGGGCATCTTGTGTCATCAAATCCAGCTTCTTACTCTTCAAATCTATTTTGCTATAATAGCCTCATGCAAGACTCTTTGGAGCTCATGATCTTTTATATAAGCTCCTACAAATAATCTTTCAAGACTGTCATCTCTTGTTTATCCTTATCTACCCTGACCATGTGGTGGGACTCTGCCTAATGCCAAGGAATCACACACCAGTGATTTGGGACCATCACCCAGAAAATGCCCCCATGCTGGAGAATGAGTGGGGCAATTCTTGCCATGTCTGCTCCAATTTTATGCATCTCTTGGTGGTCCATCCTAGTAAAAGACCTGTAATAGATGCCATGACAGATGTGGAATGTGTTCCTGAAGCAGAGAAATAGAAATGCTGAGAGCCTGAAGCTGTGGAAGCCGTGTGTGAAATCCCTGCAAAAACTCACGGCACAGGTGCTGCTGCAGTGGTAGCTGGAGGCTTGCAGCAGCCCCAGGTGCTGACACAAATGGGGCTGAGTTTATCCCTGCAATACCTCTGCTTTTGTGTAGAGACTGACATCCTGGCAAACAACAGAGCCTCAAGTACACTCAGCCCAACATACTTCCAACATCCATCACCCCCTTCCTTTCTCAAATAACTACTTACTGCAGGAGTTATTAATGCCTTTCCACCTCCACAGCCTAGATACCGACACTCACACAAAGGCAGTGTTGAAGCTCTGAGGTCATGGTTGAGCTGCTGGTTCCAATGTCTCTCTGGGCAGTTCTATTATGCAGCAGCTACAGCAACAGGATACCACCATACAAACCTTTGCTAATAATTGAGCATGAAATAGGCTTTTGGCTTGGTATCTTCAGTTTTGTACCTTCACTTCAGAACATGTTTAGAGCTGGCTTCAATACTGGGAAAATTATCTCAGCTTATTAAACCCAAAGCTGTTACCCAAGTGTTGGATGAGGGCACGGCCCCCGAACTCGCTCCCCGGGGCTGCGCGCGAGGCTCGGCTCTTGCTGCTGCTGTGGCTGCAATTCCCCGGCCACCCACTCCTTTGTTTGATTGTCTCTCTCTCTCAAACATATGTTTCCCATTCCCACGGCATTTTGAGCAACAGTTTCCATTGTGAGCCCCTCCTGACTGGCAGTTCGATGGCAGCCTGTGAATCACTTGGCAGTATTTTGTGAATCTGCTTCGAGGAGGGTCTGGCTGCTCACGAAGAGCATCCTCTGGCAGCTTTGGGGGCAAGAGATTAGCACCATTTTGGCACAGGTTTGGGTGTAAAAATATCTAGTCACAGTTGATGTCATCCTTATTTGAAGCTCAGCATGGTCCTGCACCTCAACTTTTCTACCCCAGGTCCTCAGACAAATGTCCACCACTTATGCTCAGCTTCCCCCGTTTTCCTCTCATGCAACGTGACACACAAAGCCAACAATGAATCAAAAACTGATCCCACTGACAATATCTGATTTTGACAGGCAGCCCAGGTGGGCATTCAGGCTGCTGGATGTGCAGGTTAAGAGAACACTTGGCTGTCAGCTTTCTTCACCAACAGTAACACATTTGCTGCTTTGCATTTCTGCTGTACAGTCGTGTCTGTGTCTCTGGCCCTGATGTTTCTACTGTGGCCATAATTACAGGATCCAAGCACTGCTGTCTGCAATTCATGAATGACTCCCCATAGGGAAATGAAATAACTTTGTATAGTAATGTATAACTTTCAAGACAGTACTACTTCCAGCCTTAAAACAGAGCCCTGGAATGGGTGTGAGGGGGACATCATTGCCTCCCACAAGAGGATGACATTTCATTTATAACTCTAGCTGGCTCTCCTGTAGCTCTGTTTTCATAAGAAATAATCACATGCTTCAACCAGAAAAATAATCAACCTCAACACTGAGGCTGCTGTGCATTAGCACACCACATTTATTTGGGGAAGCCTTTTGCCCTGAGCTTTCCAGTCTGGGTGTCACTGCTGTACAGTCACTGTACCACTTCTGGCTGTTTACACCTTGAAGAGATAATGTAATTTCTGTGTATAAACCCTCTCCCTGCTGCAGAGTTAGAGAATATGGATATTTTACACTTAAAAATACCAGCAAGGGCCAGATTCTGTTTGTTGGATTTGTGTTGATAATTAATTTTCCTTGCATCCCATTGAAATGACAAAAACATTACTTTATATGTACTTACTGCAGAAAAAAGAGAATTTTGGGTGGAAAAGCACAGACCCTATGATCTGATCCATCTTCTTTTTGCTATTTCCAGCTACTTAAAGCATAATGTCACACTGAAATGCACACTTGGAGTGCTGCATTCTCTTCTGACAGATTTTTATGATATTTTTCAAGGTGACCTTCATAAAATGTGTTTCTTTTGAAGCTTATACTTCATTCTCAGGTCATAATAGTTTCACACAGGCAAGCAAACTGCCAGCTCCTGCTTTCTAATTAATGCTTCTTGGAGGCTTCTGAGTGGGGGATATAATTAATAGCACTTAAGTCTGGAGCGCAGAGAAATCTATAGCAGATTACTGGGATGTGTATTTACTTCAGGATTACACACAAACAACTCCCAGACCATGTCCTCTGGGAATTGCCCTGGCTCTGGCACCACCTGACTCTAACTCCAGTGTGAGCCCCCAAAAGGTTGCCCTGCTTTAGCAAGTGAGGCTCTGAAAATACTGAGGGTTTCTGCTTGCTGCAGCCCTTGTCCCTGCTCCCATTTCCCATGGCACAGCCAACAGGCAGCACCAAGTACAGAAAATACCTCTGACCATGCCTGTGGTGCCCACCCAGGGACAACAGTGCAGGCACAGCATCTTCTGGGGCTGACTGTTCTCACTGCATCCCAGATGCACTCTGTGGATCACAGACACAGCCATTTCTTTCTGGGTTTATGCAGTTTAAAGTACCAGAAATGATAGGAGGGTTTTTCTTACAGTAAAACAAGCAAAGGTGGGTGTTGCAAGTCATTTTGTATACTTGCCTAAATTTAAGGAAAGTGATGGGATTGCTCTGGTGTTCACTCTCATGCATGCAGCATAGATTGTCACACTCCAGAGGTGCTGGAGCAAAATCAGATGCAAGTCAAATTGCCAGTTTAAATTCCCCCCTGGCCAGCTGCTGTTATCAGGGGTAATTTCCCTGCTGAAGGCAATAGAACAGCATTTTTTCACCATGCCAAGATCTTGGTGCAGAACAGGCAGCTGTGAGGCAGGATGAGTGCTTTCAAAAATGAGTGGGGGAAAAGAAGAGTAGAATTTATACTCTTATATGTATTTATACTCTTATACTGGAAAGGCTGGAAAGTCTATATTACCCAGAAACATTGCCAGACTGGGGACAAGGGGGAGAGTTGACATCAGAAATCTGGCAAGACTGTGCAGGACACATTATTTGAAGGGATTTCTACAAGAATTTGGCATGTTGCAGGACACAAAATATTCAGGTTGTTAAGCAATTAAAAGCTATTGAATATTTGTAACTCCAAGTGCTTGGCAACAGAACATCACTGTCAACTTCTTTATGCAAAGGGACATTTTGACATTGTACTTAAGACTGACTACTTTTCTAATGGCATAAAAGTATTACTTCAGTTATGCACAAAATAGGAAAACTACTGAAACTTGTGCAGCCTGGTTCTTTCTTCAGAAATAACAACACAGAGTGAAGCTGCCTTTGAAGAGAAACATCTTCCACATACTATCTGAAGGTTAAAGTCTTTTAATCTTTAGCCTTTTTGCTGGCATGTGCAATTTAAAATGCTCAAAACAGACTATCAAAACACCCAGCTATACATAGCTAGAAAATTCAAAAGGCACATCTGAAAATAGGCTTGGAAATTAGGGTGCTGCATCAAATCCTGCTCTTTGAGTAAGGACCTTTTCCCTGTGCATCCACCTCAAAAAGCAACCACGTTATCAAACACAGCTGACCAGTGGACAGCCAACACAGAATGAGAAACAGCTCCCAAAAAAGGTCTAAAGAAGTAAGATCTTGGTGCTGCTAACAGGAGAGTGACTAACTGAGGAAATGCTACATTAAATATCTTCCCCCCAGAAAGTTTTTATTTCCTTTTCTTTCTCTCTTCCAGAGTCACATGAAGTTCTCCTGAGTTTCAGCTCTGCAGACACAGTTCTGTGAGCAGAAAGAACAAGTCCTTCTAAGGAGGTGGGATACAGTGGCATGGGGACACCCAGGGGAAGACCAGAAACACATGCAAAGCACAAATTCACTCATGATATTGCACACACAGATAAAATATTTAAAGATAAGCATTTTCTCAAGGGTGGAAACTTAGCAAGGCTAAATGTGTTCATTTCCTTAAGCAAGTGGGTGGATATTTTGGGTCATCTGGGGACTGATGTAGAAGCACTTAACTGTAGTTAGTCAGCCAAGAAAGGATCAGCACCAGCAAATGAAGTAGGGAGACAACTAAGAGCTGCTTGCGTTACTCAAGTATTTATTAGGAAAAAGTTCTTGCAAGTTCTTCTTGATTAGATAGTCTCTAAACACATTTGAAAGATGCTACTGGACCTAGTCCAGTTATGCAGGAGTTGTGGCAGGTAGAGAAGAGTTTGTGTTAAATGTAAGGGTAGGTGGAAAAGCCCTAAACCACAGCTCAGTCTGCCCAGGCTAAGCTAGCTAAGCTGGCCTTCTTTAAACAAAACAATGAAGTACAAAAGTAATACATGAGGCCTTAAAAATTGCTATTTATTAGCTGCAGAACCCCCATTCAGTTATTTCTGACTCTCCCTAAGCTGCATGAAAAAACCTCAAGTCAAGTGTCATTCAGGTAAACCCACAAATGGCAAAATAAATCCTTTGTAGGTGAAATATAAAAATACCTTCAAAGAAGGATGCATATAACCTTGTTAACTTGCCAAAAGTTTTCAATCTTCATCGCTTTAGAAGCAAGGTTAAGAGAGAAGACAAAGGCTGAGAAATGCAGAATGCATAGATACACCTTTATCTCAGATTCAGAGCCTTAAACCAGAAGCAAAATAATGTTGAGAACAAGAGATTGACAGTGATGCCTAATGTTGGGAATCAAGGGTTGGAAGGACTAGGCACTCTCATGATAATGATGCCAGGAAGATTTAATTTACCTGTTTGTTCTAGGAAAGGTAATAACCTTAATATCAAAGGAAACATATCAAGAGGTTATCTATGCAGACACACACTGACTCATTTTCATAATAAATGGAAATAGATGTCCAGCCACACAAATTTGCTTGGAGGAAAGGATTTATACCATCTATCCAGCTTTGTGTTTAGTATCAGAAGAGATAAAGAACATTTTATTGATATGTGGGGATTTAATTCCAACCCATTTGAGAATCTCTAGGAAAAAATGCATTTCCAATTTATTTCTGACCAAAAAAAGTCCCCCCAAAACCTACCAGATCAATAAAGGGAAACAATATCACAGTGGAATAGGGATGTGCCATTTTCCCCTAAGTACTACTCATTGGTGCTGGGCCACAGATGAAGCACCACATAATGCCTCTGTTAGAGAAGAGTGCTTACACATGCATTACCAAGGATATGCTCTTCCTGCCTGATTAATTCACATTTCAGCAGCATATTTCTGAGAAGGTGAAAAGTGGGTGTCTAATGCAACTCCAGCAGCCTCTGCAGAAATGTGACCATGTAGCCCAAACCCTGCTGCTCCAAACCCTGGAGGTCCCAGCTGCTGGGGAGAAATTTCCTTCCCAGATGGGAATAAATGTGTTCCATGGCTTTTTCTGTGCACCCACAGAAGGGCTGGCACAGCTACTTTGGCTGGAGAAGACAAGAGCATGGTCACAATGCAAGAAAAAAAAATGGAAGGGGAAATCTGCGGACTCCAAATGGAGTAATTCAAAATGCCATCCAAATGGCATTTGAATTTGCCATTTGAATGGCACAGGAGATGAGAGCTGCCACCTAAGTGTGCCACCCATGCAATGTGTGGTTTAGCTCAAGATTTCTCAAGCCAGGCTGCAAGCAGTGAGTCACACAGAGAAAGGAGGGTTATTTCTGGGATTTTGGTTCTTCAGAGGAAAAACATGAAACAGCCAGAAATGACAGAGAAGTGAGAGTGCTGGATGATGGCAAACAGCATATGGGGAGCAGGGGAGAGGGAGATTTGGCATCCTTGCTGCAGCATTACATCCCAGCCTAACTCACAGTGATCTCTGGGGCCAGTTCATTTCTGCTGGAAGAATCTGGTTCCTGGGACTCCAGGTATAAAATGAAAAACTCTCAATTTCTAGAGCACCAATGTTAGTGTTTGCCAAGTATTTTCTCTTTTCTATTCCTCCTGCAGATCTTTCTTTTTCTTTTAAGGTCAGTTGAAAATTTAGCAGAACAGGCAGTTTTCCAGCAGGCTTAGTTTTGGAAGTTGAACTGATCAGATCATTTAATACTTGACAGGTGAGGTTAGGATTTATGCACTCTATAGTCTGAATTCTGATGCAATTTTGTATGTATAGGTGCATATGCATATGTGGTTGTACACAGACACACCAGTTTTAGCTCTGTGTAGAGGTACCAGGGCTGTTTTCTGTCCTAAAAATAGAGGGAGGTTATGTTAAAGACTCCTCTTAAGTAAAAGCTGATGATTCTCATTTCTAGATGCACCATTATTTTTGTCTGGAAACAAAATGCTCTAGGATTTGTTGCTGATTTCATCAAGAAGGAGCATATCATTTCAGCCACTGTTGGAGTGCTGTGACCTTTTAGAAACAACACAAAACTAAGAACTTTGTTTTCTTTTGTTTCATTCTAGATATTTGCCCTGTTGTCTTCAAGAAGCCTCTGGAGGCTTGAGCAAAGGCTTGGGTGCTGCAGGAGTAAGTCAGTGTTCAGATCATTACCTCTAATTTTCCTGGAAATACTTCTTTAGAATTTCTGCTTCAGCTGCCATTTCTTCTTCTGTCCTCCACTTGTCAGGGGAATCATCTTTGTCGTGGCGCTGCAGCTTTTTAAGGCAGAAAAGAAAAAAAAGTCAGTTTATTATTTTTTCAGTTTTAATGTCAAATTTACGGCAATCAATCTAACTTTTCCATTTGCCTTCAGGATGGATGGACCTGGTGATGAAGAGAAGAAGGGTGAAGGTTGCTGGTTTAGAGTGGTGACAGTGGCTGCATTTACCAGGGCAGCACCAGGTGCCAGGGTGAGTGACAGGCAGGGACCAGCTCAGCTTTGTGGGCTGATGCTCAGACACTTTGTTGGCAATTGATGCAAAGCTGGCAGGTAAAACAATAGGAAAACACTCAGGTCCTTTGAAGCACCCATGGCACCAGTGGAGTGAGCTGGACACCTTGTCACTATTTCCTGTGAATTTTTCTCTCTGTCTTTTCATCTTCCCACCTTTCCTATCAAAGACCTGTTGTGATAACAAGGCCCTGTTGCAACTGTTTCCTACCAGCAGTTTATATTAATATTTTTTTCATTCCTTCTCTGCATGCAAGTTATCAATCCTTGCCTGCCATTGCTGAAAGCAAGACACATCCCTGGTCTAGAAACAAAACCTGTTATTTTAAGCATAATTATATTTAATTGATTTCTTGGGAAAAAAAGGTATAAGAAACATATAATTTTTTTGTCCAACTGGCACACTATGCCCACAAAAATTTGCTCTATCCCATAAGCAGTAACTGCCACATGGTATTGTCCCAGACATGATAATTTCTTCCTTTGTCACTCAAGAAGAAGGGAGCAGCTGACAGCTTTGCTGCTTTCCTGAAGAAGGGAGCTCCACATTAGGGTAAATACTGGCACTTGAGTGACTATTTGTGCACATGTCCCTTCAAGGAACGCCTGACACTTGTCAAGTGAAGGCAGCATTTACACCAGACAGCAGAAACATTTACTTAACAGATCAAGTGCTGAGATTCCAGTGGTTCTCTAGGTTTAGAGCACAGCACAGACTGCATTAACAGCACCAGTGCTTCTAAGGAACTTCATAATACCAACTTCCTGTTAATGTCACAAAATAATTTTGAAAACTAATGGATTTACACCTCTTATTCTAGGAAAAAATAAAGTATAGAAGATGAAGTGGTGAAAAAACAAAGATGAAGCCATCATGAACCTCCAAGCAAAGTGCAATACTGGATATGGAATGTTTAGCAATATACTAGCATTGTTAGCATCCCTCCAACTCACAAACACTTTTATTTATGCTATGTTTCTCCTACTCCGAATTTTGCTGCCAGCTAGAGTCCCATGTAGCTTTACACTCTGCAGCACAGATTTCCCCCTGCTCAGCAGATGAAGCTGCATTAGAAAACCATTTCCTTTCATGCCAATACAATGCAATAGCTGTAGGCAAATTAAAGTGTATTACTGTTCGACTCAGACAAGACTAATCTTCATTGTTACATTAGTACTAAGTATGTTATAAATCCATCTTGTAATAATGCCACAGAATGAGAAAAATTTAAAAGGCAGGGACTGGTGCAGTGTGCACACTGTCAGCACATGCCCTGAGTCCATGGGTCTGCTGTCACCCTCTGCACACACCCACAGGGTGTGGAGGTACCACAGCTGACCTGGCAATGAGTTCTTGGAAAGAGTACCCATCATCCTGTACTTTCTATGGACTGGGAATGCTCACATCTCACAAGAGAATGCACCAGGACAAGGCAAGTGGTGGTAAATCTGACTGAGGTGAGAGGTGTTCTCTGAAAAAAAGCAGAGTTTTGCTCATTCACCCTAATGCTGGTAGGAGGTATAGCAGGCTAAAGCTGGGAGGCAAGGGAGAGCTGCCCCTGTTCCTCAAGGTTGTCTTGTTCAACCCAGAAGAATTGCTTTTAGTGGCATGATTTGGCTGCTGCTCTCCCTTGCTATCTCATTTCTGCACAATCCAGGTGAGAGCTGGCTCCATGTGGAGACTGGTGAAGTGGGGATGTGACTGGTAGGTGGTGATTTTTTTTTTTCCCATTCAAAAAAAACTGAAGTGAGTGGTAATAAGGAGGGTTAACCTGCAATGGCTGTTGTCTAAATTAAAACTGTGCAGTTACAGACCACAGTGACTTCTCAAAGCTGGCAAAGGTGAGGGTTTCTTCTGCTACATAACAGCTAACCTTTAAAAATAATCAATCTTTGAGGTTAAAACAGATGTATGGAGAGCAGCAATGAATCCTGAAACTTGCCTGGAAGCCCAGCAGCCCTGGCTGGCAGTGCACAGCCCCAGGACACAGAGCAGCCCAGCCTGGATGGGAGCTCAGGGCAGGCATCTCGAGCCTCTCTCACTGAAATGGTGCCTCCACATTTTGTGAGCACACTGAGAATGTCAAACAACAGCCTGAGGTGTTAAATCACTGCCACAGCCAAGGTATTCATTGTTAACTGACTTACAGATGAGTATTTTTCAGTATAAAATTGCTACATCTACCCCTAAATAGGATCCCAGGACTGCTCTGTGCTCAGAACTCTTATTGTGCCAGTCATTTCTGAGGTGCAATCCACAATTATCACCCCAGAGCCACTTAGCTTGTGATAGTACCAAAGTAACACTGTTGAAAAAATGTTTTACTGCAAAACTCTGAAAGCCCCAAATTCTCTGAAAGCAAACCTGTTTGAAGGCACTCACTACAGGAGTGTCTCTAAATCCTGAGCATCAACAGGAAGGTGAGCAACGCCCTCAGCAGAGCTTGGCTAACTCCAAAAGGAGGGAACAGGATGAGAGAGCATGAGCAGCTCTTTTAGACAATCTCTATTATGCAAAATTTTTCTTTTAATATTCTGAACAAGCACTGTGACACACATTAGTCAGGTCTCTAATCACAGCTGCCCAGCAAATTACACACTGGATCTGCTCAACATTCCTCAAGCACCAAGGCTCGTGTTTATAACTCCAAACATCTTCTTGCCTTGCAGTACAAATAAATGCACTATTTCTAAGATATGCCCTTCTTCAAGCAGATCATTACTGATGTCTGACTTCTTGGGCTTCCTGATAAATTATCCTCTTCTTTCACCTCAAGCAGAAAATGCTCTTCCACCGATAATCTATGACTGTCAGTCTTGATTACATGTAAACAGTGGAGCTCTTTGAATATTTGTGCTTGTGAAAAGTGTTCATTTTCTCACTCATGTCTCCCAGTGTGAGATGCTGGCAGACCTGACAGCTGTGCTTTATGTTATTTTATTAAAGTTGCTAGTGCTGCAGAATGGGCTATGTTTTTATCACTGCAATTCTTAAGGGAAACACAATATTGTTTTATAGCACATTCACATTGGGGGACCTCTCCTTCTTGCCCTTTGTGGAGGAGCCCAGAATTCTCAACACAGTAAACTATAGGAGACCTGGGTCTATGACTGCCTGTTGCTTGAAGTAATATGTATATTATTTTTTTTTTTCTACTTATGCCATAACACCATCAGCAAAGCAACCTGTGTAAATACAGAGCACTAGCCAAAATTATTGGGAAAAAGCTTTTATGGTAGTTAGAACTATTCTCACTCCCCATGAATATTTATAGTTGATAGTTAAGAGTTTATAACCTCCAATGCATTTAACTAAAAGAAAAATTATAGTGATGGAGAGTAATTACACAAAACTGCAGCAACATAACAAAACTCAGCTGCCTCAGCAATTATAAAATACAGTATTATCAAAACCAGCAGCTACCAAAAAATAAAAAGAATGAATTTTTGCCAGTGGTTTGAATCAGAGATTAGGCATTACCCAGCTGCTGGTGTTCATTATTACCAACACACCTTGGGATATCCAGGCATCTTTTCTATAGTTAAATCACACTGTGGTGAAATATTCAGAGTGCTATCTCAACATCAGAATAACACATGAACCATGAGGAAGCTGAAAATCTAATTTCTTCTCACCAGTAGCAACCATTTCCAGAGCCTGGAGACAAACTTTATCCCAGGGCTGCTGCTACACCTTGCTTCCTCCAACTCCCCTATGGCAGCAGAGTAGTGTGACCAAAACACTCCAGAGCACACCCCTGCTCCTCTTCTTGCCCTGCAAGAAGCTTCCACCCCATGGAAAAACTCCAGGGCTGAGCAGGCTGTGGCTCCCCAGCCCTTTGGTGATAGTGGGAGCCTCCTGGTCCTGGTGATGGCTTCCAGCCATCTAAGCCTCCTCTGCTACTGCTTTTACAACTTAACTCCTGAATTGTTCCCTTTGCCCTGCTCCCCCTGGTCTTGACCCCTTTGCTCTTTTCCCCCAGTGCTTTCTTTCCTTCCACTTCTCTTTGTATTTCACTTATGACCTCAGAGTAAGACTTCATTTCCACCCCACCGCACAATGTGATTAAATGCAGCATTTACTGCTATTATCTGCACCTCCTGCTATGCTCCAGCCTTTCCTCACTCTCTGCTGCCTTGCTGAAAGGAGTGTGAGCTTTTTGGTAGGTGCCCTCCTCTGCCAGTCTGAGCCTCCTGCCTCCATCCCATTTGCCTTCAGCTGCGCCTCAAGTCCTGACTTGACTTGCAATGTGAAATGAAAGAATAATGGATGAAACCCAGCAGTTTCACAAAGCAGATTCTCAGGGATACTGGAATTACATGCCCTTACACATCCTGTTCCACCTATCTGGGAAAAATCATGGCGGGGGTAATCACTGCAGCAGCTCCCAGCCCTGGGCTTGTCTCCCAGCTGAGATCCCCCCAGTTCTGCTCAGGGCCCAGGAAAGGCAAGAACAAGGCAGGGAACAAGCCCAGCAGGATCCCCCTTGACCACACAAAACACCCACCAGACTCTGTGTCAATGCAGTGCTGGAGGCCCCTCTGCCCCAGCAGCTGCTGTGGGATCAGGACCCTTTCCAAGCCCCTTTCCCACTGCTCCCCCTCCCAGCCTGAGCAGCTCAGACAGTTCAGAGCTTTCCACATCTCTGGGCCCGTCTCCATATTTAATTACAGCTACAAAACTGCTGTAATTTAATTGCTCTAATTTACAGTGAACACTGCAGAAAAAACCCACATCCTATAATTTTCTCATCTGCTGACTTTGCTTATGATTCTATATCATGCAGATATCTGTGTTTGCATGAATCAGAAATCCCTGATTTTGGGGTGGGTTTTACATGCTGCATTAAACCTGAATTAGTTAAGGAGATGGGAAAAAAGCCTAAATTATCTGCATTTTTATATGAGACAATTTTTAAAGTATCTACTGGAAAATCCTTCTCCAATTGTTTTACTGCTTCTGCATGAAATATGCTGCTACCTCACAGCTGCTGATATTGCTGCAAAGCACATATTCCATTGGAAACCTCAGTTTATCAAAAGTGTGTTTTAGAGAGTGGTGGTTCTTTAGCCTCCTGTCGACTCTTTGTCATAGTGACTGCAAACATTTTTTCAGTTTTATTGTTGTGCTTTGAAGAAAGGCTTGAACCCCACACTTCACATATGAATAACTGCACCCCATTTAGCACTTAGATGAAGAGAATTTTGTGAAAACACATAAAGGTTAAGTAAAACCCTTAAGCATACATGTTTATGTGCTTGGCTAAAATAAACTCTGCAAACTGTCGTTTCTAACAATTCTGATAAGAAAAAAAAAAAAGACTAAATATGAAAGGAATCTTAAGAAATTTGCTTTTGAAAATATAAAAGACAAGCAAGCCCACAAGCAGAACGACACTTGCATGGGAAGCACGTTTACCATTCAGTGAAATATGGAGATTGCACGCTGAAGAGCTCAGAACTTGACAGACTTCCAGTTTGGCTCCAACTGAGATAAAATTCTTGGAAAGTGAGCACATTATAGAGAAGATACTTGAAGGAATATCCACTGGGGTAAGAAGTCTTGCCAAAGACTAGGGGAACTGCTATTTACAACCTGATTTGAATCCAGGCAAGGATCTAGAAAAGTGTTTAGATTTTCACCATGCCCATTATCCTCCTAGTTAACAGAGAATGTTAGAAGCACCTCTGTAGTCTTCCTCACCTGGGAAGAGAAGGTGGATTTTTGTGGGGAGCTTCCTAATGGCCTTGGCTACAGAGGGCTGTCTACACATGAGAGATGTGTCACACAGAGACCTGGCTAAGAAATGGCAATGTCATCAGGGTGACAATGTTGGAGGAAACCTTATCCTGCGTGCACAGCCTGTCATTCAACATTACTCATTTGGAAAAAGGCTATTTTTAATCAAGGAAAAGCACTTTAATCAAGGATAGAGTCAGTGATTCAAAAATTTCATGCAGGTGCATGCATTGCTTGACTGAAAGCCTCTTTTCCAAGAGGTCAGAGCTGCAGAGAGATGTGCATGTCCCACTCCAAGAGCAGAGATAACCTCGAGGTGCCTGAATCAGGGTGATGTATTCTGGCTCCTGCTGCAGTGAGTTTCAAAGTCACAACTTCCCTCAGTAATCTTCTTAACTTTAGACAAATATTTGCCATACTCTCAAAAAGATTCATGACATGCCAAGGAAAACACATGCGTGTTAAGGAGTTTGATTTGGTTTATTTGCTTTCTTTGTCTTTTTCTGACAGCACAAAGGAAATCAGCTGCAGGTGCTGTGGCATTGGCACAGGGCCAGTTCCCCACGAAGGGGAATGGGAGCATGCCCTCATCTCCAGGGGGGAGTTCCACCTCTCTCACCACATCTCTGGGACGTGCAGGAAGAGCCCATAGTGGTCAGAGTGTATTTCTTCTTCTCTGGGGAATTTGCTTATTGCTGTTGAACAAATCCTCACTCTCGGCAACACTTTGTGAAATGAAGATGAAAACATTCCATCCATGTGTTCTGGAGTAACTCATACTCTGAGTCACTCCCTCCACTGACTGTAGGAGGATTTCAAGGAGACTTCAGGGTCTGCAATCACACATACCACATATTTGAGGTGAACTACAGGGGCTTCAAAGCTTGATTTTGTGTGTGCTTCTCAGGGGACCCCTCACTCACCAACAGACCTTCCCAGGATGATCCTGCCTGCTCTGCTTTCCCCACAGTGCTCAGGATCACAACACTCCTGGACGAAGCTACATCCCCAGGTCAGCCTTTTCACCCAGGCACCCCTCCATACTTCTTTGGCTTTCAGCCTTGCAAGGCTACTTCACCATCTAGATTGCCTCCCTGGGATTTAGGCAGCCAATACCCTCTAGTAAGTAGGTAGTAAAATAGGTTGAAGAGTAAATTGCTCTCATTTAACATTCACTCAAAAAAATATGGCTGCATTTATTATGCAGCATATTGCTTTATATACTGTTTTGTTATAATAAGTCATGTTTAAAATGTCATGACATTTAAATCAACAGCAGTAAGAGGGAAATGCTGAAAAAGAGCAAGATGATCAAAAAGCCTCTGAAAAATCCTGGTGAGTCATTATGGGCCAAACACTCTCATTACAGCAAAAACAGTCACAAAAGAGCTTTAAACTCACCTGTGAGAAACCCACTGTAGAGAAACCCTCCCTGCCCAGGTCTCTGTGCTCCTGTGCTGTCCCCAGGTCTGTCACAGCTGGGTGGTGGCAGCTGGCTGTGGCCAAGGAACTTGGGCACCTGCTGCCAAGTCCTCCTGGTGCTCTTGCAGGAGCATCCCCTTGCAGGTTGATCCTTTCTCTGTGCTGCCCTTTGCCCCCGAGCCACTGCAGCCCTCTGGAAAGCTCTGCTGCACACCCACCCTTGGACCTTGTTAATGCCATTTGGCTCAGTGAGACCTGGGCTTCAATGCCTGTGCTGTCATACAAATGAACTTTACAAATAATACAAAAGACTACTTTAATGTGCCTTCATAGCCTTTGAGGAGGCACAGAGCCTACCACATCTACTACTGATGATCCACATGCACAATGGCAGATTTTCACCAGAAGGACTTTTAATGTTAAAAAAGAAGAGTGTGGATCAAAGGAGCTACTCTGCTCCTGCAGATTCACTGCTCCTCTTTTCCATCAGGTCTGGGCTTATATGCCAGCATCCCTCACTGCTGCCTCCATGCTCCCTCGCCCCCTCAAAGGAAAAAAAAACAACAACAACTTCAACAACAAAACAGATGGCAATGGAACGAAACATTAAACCTGAGCCAAATACCTGAGCTGTACCATGAATATTTCACTGAGGCATGGGGTAGAAAAGACAACAAAATGACCTTTTCTACCATCTTAAGGGATATCTAACCTGGTAATTGCTATAGACACATTGAAGAAACAAGAGAGAGACAAAGACTATTGGAAAGAAGTTGTATATATTTTTAAAAACTACCATCTCAATGTTCCCATTACAACCTGCCAATATGAATGACATTTACTTTTGCTCTGAGAAATGAAAGAAACTCCAAAAGACAGACTGCATTAAGAATCTATTGATATTCCACTGACCTAGTGGGATAAGAACCAAACAAATTTTATCAAGGGCAAATGCCCCAGAGTCTGTAAATTCATTTCTTAAAGTAGCAGCAGGAAAAGGGAAGAAAATCTTCAATACCTAGAACAGTTTTCAGACCCAGTGGAGGCTCCCATGTCTCAATGATCCAGTGGCAGCAGATAGTACCAGACCCATATATGGAATCAGAACTGGAGATTTCAGATGGCTAATCCCCTCTTCCAGTTTATCCAGCCCATTAATATTGCTGTAAAAATTATGCAGGAAGTTGTCTTATTAAGGGACATCACAGGAGGTTTTGCCCATGTAATTTTTTCCCTATTGTACAAACGTCACAAAGATGTATTTTTGTTGCAGTTTTGGTCTGTTGAAATCCTTCTGGGGAGTAAGCTGTACCCACATAATACCCATGCAGAAAAATAAGGATGGCATAATAGCCATGGAATAGAATATTCTGAATTAATTTAAGTAAAGGGACTGTGAATTTGTGAAGAATTAATTTTAGCTGGATATACTGGCAGTTAATTAAGGCTGGTAGCTTCTACTTGTAGAAAGGTGTTTTTGATGAAAATATATTGAAAATATTATTAAACTGCCTAGGAAAAAACAGTTGCTGTTGCCCATGCTAAAACCTCCCAGACATCCCATGTTTCTACGTAGAAACCATAAACTGATAGCATTTGCATAACAATTATTATTTAATATGTAGACTTCAGTATCATTGCTTTTGGACAGAATTAATATTAAAACCTTTGAGCACAGATATTTTAAAAATACTCATCTGAAAAGTCATAGGAACTTTTTTATTTTGCAATATTTTTGCAAGTTCTGTTCTGGTGATAGTACCCTAGCAGCAGATCACCACTTTCTCTTTGCATAATCCACAGGACATGCTCCAGAGCCACAGAAAATCCCACACTGCTTGGAGGGGAGCACATGACCATGCAGGATGGAGGGTAGGAAAGGTACAAAGACAACCTAAAGCAACCCAAACACTCCCAATTTTCAGAGACAAAAAAGTAATTTTGTATGCTTTCAGCTCAATCAGTTTGTTCATGCCTTAGGAAACGACGAGATCAACGGAAATGAAAGCAATTTCCAGCAGATATGGATAAAGCACGTGGCTCTGCTGAGAAGAACTTGCACGTTATTCCAGAAGCACAGTCAAAAACCTGTGGATTAAACGCTGAGAGAATGGATCATGCATGGGCTTGCTTCATCTGAATTTACCAGACTAGGGCTTTGCAGGTTTCCCACTCCTCCTTAGGAGGGAATTGATTGGGGAATCAGTTGTACAGTCACATACTTTGTGGAGAACTTGCAAAATATTTTATTTATTTAGACACTTTTTGAAGTTGCAATCCGAACTTCTTTCTCAGGTTTGTTGTTACATTGCTCTCTTTCTTTAGGTCTTTTTTATTTAAACTATCTTCTTCCAGTAAAACTTTCTTCTTCAAGCAAAAGTTAAAAAAAAAGGATCATGTTCTCAGTGTGTTTCAGGGTTTTCCTGTGCACATACTGTGTGGTACAAAGGCACACAAGCTCTCCCCATTCATCCTGACCCATAATCATTATTAAACTTAATTGCAGAAGACACTGTCTTCACAGCTTTATTTCTCATATGACATCTTGTGAATTGCTTTTAAGAAAAGCCATTTACACAACTTCTATATATATGTAAACTAGTACTCCAATGTCACATTCTTGTTTGCACATTCCCTTGTATTCATGTCAGCTAACCCTAATGCAAAAGCAAGTGGCCCTTCATGTATTTCAGTTAGGAAACAGTAGCATGGATTTTCATAAAACAAAAGTTTGACTGATACTATGCAAAATCTGTTCCACTGAAAAATTGGCATCTTGCCCATCATCTTCCACAAAGTTCAGTATCTTTGTCGGTGCTCATCTACTTGACTTCTTAATTGTCTGTGTTCACTGGCTGTATCAAATGGAGTTTTCTTTTTCTTTTGCTCCCTGCATATTACATCTTTTAATCGGGATATATAATTACTTACCACAATCTGCCATGCCAGATTTTCTAAGCATTAGTCTAATTAACTTAAGCTTGATAATTATGTTTCAGATATCATAACAGTACGCACAGAACTTGCAGATTATGCTGTTGGTTTAGCTGTTTCTGGTAACACTTTTCTCCTATTCTTACTTTTTCCTTTTGCTTTTTCTCTTTCTGCACAGGGTGGGAGCACAAGCAGAGAGAGGGACTGTTTTTCTCTTTAAATGATTCCAAGGTTTTCCAAAAACAAAAGCTGTCTGTGTTAAATAGGAAGCCATCAAAAGTAAGTCAGCACAAATGAGAATAGATCCATAATGCAAGGATTTCCTCTTTTTACAAGAATAAAAGATAAATATGTCACTGAAGCAAGAACCTTGAGCTTCTGATAGCGGAAATTGTAGAGGATTCTAGCACAAACCTACAGCATTTATCGGCTAATTATGAAAGTACTTAGACTTTGCACAGGTCTCCAGCTTGAGCCACTCTAATTATCCGCCTGTTGGCGACAGCCTGTCGCCAGGGAGGCAATAAATAAGAGATAACATGCATGGGACCTGGCACAGGCACCTCTCCAGCACAGAGAGATCATCCTTCACAGAGTGATGCAGCCCATCTGGGCAAATGAAATATGCAAGCCTGAGACCCCAGGTAAGAGTAAATAGATGCAGAGGACACTCATGTCACAGCCATAAATAAAGGAAAGAAAAAAAGAAAATCTGTGACAGGCTATGGGTTTGTATTTGAGTTTCTGGTGTAAATCAGATTTCTCTTCATTCCTGACAGCTTGCCTTGGTGTTCTGTGAAGAACATACCCTGCATTATTTGATTTGTCTTACTCCTGGCTGAGGGCATGGACACTGTGTCCCACCACACTGAATGGCCTCTGTCCAGGGAAACAGAGCCAGGCAGACCAGACCTCCTCTCCCTGCTTCCAAGACCATGGATCTGTCCTGCTGGCTGGAGTGCAACAGGTCCTGTTGGGTCCCAAAGGCACCCAGACCGCATTTGGGTACTCAGGCTGCAAACCCACTCATGTCTATGCCAAGAATTGCCATTTGTTGGAATTTTGGTGCAATGGTATATAAATGCTGACAAGCCCACACTGAGAACCACACCAAAAGCATTGCATTTGCTCTGGAGGTGTTGGTGAGGATTTAATCAGCTGTGAAACACTGGAAGACTCCTCAGCTGCTCCTGTGTTTTAGCAGACTTCATGGATAGAGACAGGACAGGCAGCCCTTGCTGAATTTTCCCTCATTCCAGCCCTTATTTTCAGATGATTGAAGGGCTGTCACCCTTGACAGAAGGGTGACAGCCGTCAAGGAAGTAATAAGGGTGGCAAGTACATAAATAAGCATAGCATAAATCTGAATATTGGTAATTAGCATTTCATTCAATCAGATTAAAAGTGTTAGACCACTGCAGCAGCGATTCCTTATAGAAAGCTATTTAACATTCCAATTATCTCTAATGAATTAACCTCAAAGTATGGCTGAGGTGCAACACCCTAAGAATCCCTTTGCTCATCTACAGTCCACTTGCAACTAATTTCACTTCACAAGCCTACCTCAATTAACATTTTTCTGTATTTCACACATCAGTAACTGCAGTACTGAAATACGCACTCCTTTCCCAAATTTAATAGCTGAGATACTTTCATTTTTTTTGATTCTACAAATGAAGGAAAATCATTTCCTGCTACTATCTCAAACCAATTAAAATTCTTATAATATTGGCTTTGCATCTCTTCAATACACATATGAACCAAAAAGTCCTGCATTTTTCACATAATAATTACTTGGAATTGATCTGCTATGCAGCAATCCAAAGACAAAGGGATTTACAATTAGCAAATTTTAAAGTTTAGTTTACATTTTTCATCTCTAGAGTTTTTAAAGAATGCTTTTTGGTTGAAAGTTTTATACTAGGAAGGAAAACTCCATTGGTACAACTAAATTATTTTCATTTAAAAAGAAAAAAAAAAGGAAAAATACAGATTTATTGATAGGTTTGAAAGGAGAACACACAGACTTTTAGGCCACTGTGGAACTACACAAAAAGCTATTGCAAAATAAGGGAAACTTTACCAGTACACCATGTGGATGGTGGGGCACTGGTAGAAGGACAGATCTCTAACAGAGATCTCACAGTTATCAAATGCTTCTGAGACAGGGAAGCCACTGAGCAGCCTCAATAGCAGGGCAGCTGCTGGGCCTCTTGGCCCTTCCCTTCTTCTTTCCTTGTTTTTCCTGGTGAATTTTATAAAAAGACAGTGTCATTTAACAGCATTCCCACTTTAATGGAGAAGCATGGTGAGGAAGCTCTTGCTCTGCATCATGGTTGTGGTAAAAGGAGCAGCATTTGTGAACAGATTACAAATCTGACGTTATTTTCCCTTTCACTCCATGTTTGCAGCATTATTTTAGAATTAAGAAAAATGAACACACATGTAAGATAACAGCATCCACGCAGCAATATGGCATAGCTGTTATTCCTCTTACAGGCATCCAATTTAATTTTATCATCAAATACCACACAGCACCAATGCCCGTGTTCTATTCCATCCTGATTTTACCCTCGGTGTAGAGCTAAGCATTTTGTGCTGTGCATATCATCTAGAGCTCCCTGTGAAGAGGAGCACTGCCAGCAGAGTGTGGCAGTGGGGATGCAGTACAGGGCTCCTTCTCATATCAGGAATGCTGGATTTTCCTTCCCAGCTGAAGCACCCACATGATGCCACAGAGCTTCACTGCCATTCCTTCTCTGAGCTGCTGAGCACTGCTATAATTAAGTTATGCAGATAGGACACAGGCATAATATAGCTTGCCCATATAGATACATAGAGTTTGTTTTGTCTATTAATTTTTATAATAAATAGGGGCATGCATGGCCTATTTGGTTACATGAGCAAATCCGTGCCCTGAAAGATGATGTTCTCATTAAGAGAAGCTGCAAGCCCAAATCTTATCTGAAGTGCTGTTTACTTTGCTGGCAGAACAGCCAGCATGCTGCAGAGCCTATATCTTCCACTGTGCCACTCAAAGTGAGAGCATTCCATAATAAATTCTAAAAGCTTAAAAAAAAAAAAAAAAGCCAGTAAGAGGAGAACAAACATTAAAAATAATAACTGCTTAATTTAGCTAACATTATAAACTAATAATTTTAGATGGAGTAATTTTTTTCATTATCACATTACCACAATAACATTCTTCTCTGGTGTTTTATCTCCTCTCAGAGATTACTGAATATCATAACATTTTGCCCTCACCTGAATTTTTACCAGTCCTTGGTTTTTATCACATACAACACTTTGGAAAGTCTAAATAGTAGTTAAAAATAAACTCTCTGCTAACGTTCTATTTCCACTTCATCCATTTATAACCAACACCACACTGCATTTATGCATGAATCTGTTCTTATGTCAAAACCTGTTTCAAGCCTGATTTTACTCATACTTTTTGTCAAGTGTCTCTGGGCTCCTGGAGTGGCTCTGATCCCCTCAGCCAAAGGGGATCCTTCTCCCTCAGGGGAGAAATTCTTTACATGAAATGGGCACTTTTATCCCTAAGCAGGTGTTCAGGACCACAGCTCTGTGTGGTGCCCCACCTAAGCAAATGCACCCTCCAGACTCCTTCCCACAATTTTCCTGGCTTTGGTGCCCAGCCAGGGCCATCCTGCCTCCAGAAAAGCACTGGCAGGACTCTCAGCTGCCTTGGAGCCAGAGAGAGCCCACAGGGTAGCAATTCACTGCCTCCTTTCACAGCTTACTGGCACCATCTGAGCTGGTAATTTCATATTTATTTCCTTAAGAGTTTGCTGCAGATGACAGTGCCCAGAAACTGGAGACATTTCAGGAGATTGCCTTGAGAACATTAGGAAAGCTGTAAATTCTCTCCTAGGGATTATTTCAGTGGCACAGGTCGAGTCAAGAGTTTTGATCCTTTCAATACATCTCTGGGGTTTTGGAACATCCATAAAAATTTGGAAAAATCTGCTATTGAAAAAAAAAAAAATCCCAGTTCATACCTAAAGAGCCTCCTGAAAATTAACACTGAGAAGTATCTCTTGTTCATTCTTTAATAAAGGGAGTGGGAAAGGCTGACAATAAACTAAAGAAAGCAAAATAGTGTCAATTTGCAGTTTGTGATGTGAAGACAGACCTTGTGCTGATTTTGGCACCAGTAGGAAAAGGAAAATCTTCAACTCATAATAAGATCCTAGGCAGGAAGGACATTCTCTCTAGACAAATTTGTCAGTAAATCTGAAGATGATTCATGTCCCCATTCAGCAGGGCATTTAAGTTTTCTTTCAATGCTTAAGAGCTGTTTGAACTCACTTAAGCTGATCACTTCTTAAATGCTACAATGAGATTGCACTGAATACCAGTAGGCACATCTATAAATATAAAAACCCTTCGGAGCCTAACAAGCATAGCTGGCTGTGTTACTCATTGTCCACATGTGAGAGCAAGGACTCCTGCTTTAATTAAAGTGATCCAGTGAAGACATCTGAATGCTCACAGAGAAAGAAATTAAGTCATCATGTGAGTCAGAAAATTGCATGTAGGGCTGGATTAACATTAGGGAAAAAATATGAGACATTAGATGAAATTCTTAATGAAAATATTATTTACTAATTCAAACCCAAACATTCTGGCAAATTTTAGGAAAACAACATTTCCTTCATTGTTAATGTTTCTTCTCTTGCATCTTCAGAAGTTTCTCCTATTATCACTCTTCATCGCTGTCATGTTTCAGTTGTTGCTAATGAACATTTGATCTTTTTCATAAAAAATATAGGAAATATAGGAAATATTAAAGGGTAAAAAGAGCCCCAGCAAGGAATGACCACATCCTGCAGTGTTTGCTCTAAGCATTTCAATAGCATGCCCTTTGACCTGCAGTGATAATTGGGGTCTGCAGGTCTTCCATAATTGTTTCCTTCAGCACAGGGAAATGCAAGGTATAACACAACAATCTGGAAAACTGTAACAACCACTGCTAATAAAAACAGCACAGAAAGGGAGGAGCCTCCTTTCATCCAAACAAGACAGCTTTGTATATAAACTCAGTATTGTGATTAACACAGGATAAATTAGTGGATCATAATTGGCACAATTTACATTAATTACACAATTACATTAATTTTGTGAAAATTAAGGTGAATAATACTGACTCTAGTATTTCCATCTCACTTTAGAATTCAAAACGGCAGTGTGAGAACAAAAGGGGTGAACCAGGCTCCAGAGGAAGTGAGGAGTGCTCCTTTCTGCTCCAGATATGCAGTGTCAGCCACAATTGCACTGTGGCCAGCATGTTTGTCAGACTATAACTGCAGCTCTTGAAGGGGATCCACCACCATCATTCTCTTCCTGGCCATTCTTCCCTTCCTTTTTCTCTTTTCCCATCCTCCATTATGATTTACATTTTCTCTCACTTTTACTTTTATCTGATGCCCAAGCAGATGCTGTGCAGCACCCAGCACAAGGTACCTAATCCACAATCCTAAATCCAGAGAGGAGAACATGAGGGCGTCTGGGATTCTCAATGTAGGAAGCAAGAACTGAGAACCACCAATTCCCAATCAAGTTCTGGCATCCACAGCATTGTTTCTTCTTGTTTCTAAAAGCATGTTCCTGTTAAACTCTATACTTCACTTACCACTGATGTCAGAATGACATGTGGAGCTAATTCTCTGCATCTGTCTGGGAGAAAAGGTGTATTGCTTCCATTTCTATCTGCCACTGTAAAGCCTGCCCTGCAAAGTGAGATGAAGAATTCCTGCTGTTTCTGTGTGCCTACAAAGCCCAATCTCCACAGCTCTTTCCTTTAAGGACACATTTTTAGCACGGCTTGAATGAAAGAAATGACACATTTGCCTATTTCCCCCAGCAAGCATTAGATCAGCCTCTGGCTGCCTTGGCAAGGAGTGAAATCATCCTGGGGCTGAGTGAAAGCAAACAGCCCATCCTGCCAGCAGCTCCCCCTGCTCACCTCGGAGCCACCAACAGGAGGCCAGGGCATGTCTTGCTGTTGGTTATTCTGCATTATCCAGGATAAGCCCTGGAGCCAGCTCAGGAACTCTGGATTTGCAGAGCTGTAATGGGGCTCTGACCTAATGGCACAGGAGAGCCAGGCCCCACTGGCAGCAGAATTTGACCCAAGCAGGGTCTGCTGCATTCTGCAGCATCCGCTGGCTTCGCTGGAAGCTCGTTCCGTGCTTCAGTGCCAGCAGGGACACAAAGCTCAAAAGGTCACACAGAGAAAACATAAAGGGGAAATTGTTTCAAGGCACAAGGAGCTGCTTCAATTTTTTTGTTCAAGCTGGTCTATCAGTTTGATTTTCAGCAGAGCACTGTGCTTCACCACACAGGCTCCTCTAACTAACCAGGCAGAAGTATGATCAGCTTTAAAGAAAATCGTGGGTCTCTCTGCAGACAACTCAATATTTCACTGCATCAAGCCCTGTTCTCAAACTATTTCTTATTGATCAGAATACCTCAGGCTATTACCTTTATTAATTAAATGATTTTTTATTTTTCCTGGTGAGTATACACGGAGATAAATGTCTCACAAATAAACTCAGAGCTTGCAGGCTGAGTCATGTGGTGATTTAGAAGTAATTTATCTTTTTCTCTCCCCCTCAGCAAAAAGTATTCATTGTCACAATACTCTGCTAGGCTAATGTGGCTGTGAAATGTGCAACATAAAGAGATATATTTCATTTCCAGCACAATTATACCAAGCTTTTATGTTGTACTAATTTGTAATTGCAATGCTAACAAGAGGATATGGATGGCTGCTAATCCATTTAAGCACAAACTACCACCCTGGTGAAGCAGGGCTGGATCTGACCCCTCTGGCTACAGCCAACCCCCTGTAGAGGCTGAATTTATATTCAAGTTTCTCTGTTCTTCAAAAAAACCCCTGTTTGTATATGCCTGAATTTTCACTGCTACCTTGAGCCAGGCCTGAGGTTATCAGGTGATGCTCTAAAGATGAGACACAGCATCTCCCTGAAGAACCTTCCCCCAGTGTTTTTCCCTGGCTGAATCACTGCAGAACACTTTGATGGGAAACAAGTGCCTTTTACTACACCAGCAGCCCCATAGCAAGCAGAGAAGTTGATCAGGTGCCTGCTAAGCATGAAAATATCACATTTCTTGTATCAAAGCTCTAAGCAAACTGTGGCTGTCCACTGACACCAAATACAAGGATCAAGTATGAGCAGAAACTCAGAAAGCTATGAAAATCAATGATTTTTGCTCTTTTTGTTCTAAAAATTGAAGCTTTCTGTCTATTCTAGAATATGTTACGATATTCTTAGACAGTGATATCTACACAGAAAGGGACACAGAAAAACAAAAAATTAGGGGGAAAAAATGGTAAACTCTTGAGTAAAAGTCAGACTTGAGACTGGATCGTTTTTTCCCCAGGCCTTTTTTCTCTGATATGGTTTTGCCCAAGTGAAAACAAACTAAAGAGTCTTCAAGATTTAGCCCATACATTTAATAACAAAATACTAAAGATTAGTTTATTTTCTTTAGGATTTACTAATCTCTTAAAAATCACAGCTTTACTTCATGTTGATGGTACCTATGGTTTTGGGCATGCTGAATTACTTTGGTCTAAGATAGTTTTGAATGAGACATTGCAAATCAGCCTAACACAAGAAGAGCCACATTCTCCTAAGCTTGCAGTGCTGCTCTACCAGTTTGGAAGGGTGCTTTACAAAAAGAGACAAAGGCAGCAAAGGCAATGTTAACAGAAACATACTTTAAAATAAATGACACATCAGAAACAGGGAAACCTCTGATTTTTCATTCTGCAAGCAAGCAGCTGCTCGAGCACCAGCCCACAGGTGGTTAAGGTTTATCTGCAGCTCCTTGGGGAGGAAAGTGGCTGTTGCTCCAATAACAGTAAGCCCCAGAGACTCTACTGACATTTTTCAGCTGGAAAGCAGGGCACAGTGTTGGCAGTATGCACATGTACACCACATACAAGTCCTTTGGCCTGGAGCACAGAGACCACACTCTCCACAAACCCGCAGCCATCACACAGCTCAGGCTGATCCATGCACTCTGAACCAGGCTGCTTCCATGGAAGCACCTCAGGGGAGCTTCTGCAACATCCCTTCCTGCTCTCCAGGGCTGTTTACTTACTGTTCCAAATCAACATCTGATACAAATTAAAAGAATCATAAAGTGTTTAAAGAAATTAGGATCATGCATGTCCTGTGACAGCTTCACTGAGAAACAGTGATGCTGCACTGAGTGCTAGTTTGTCGACCTTTGCTACTTACACAATTCACAGCCAATTTAATTAAAAATATAACAGATCTGAAAGCTGCTAAAATGCTTGCAATGACTATCAGTCATTTGATAATGGTATGAAAGAGCCATTAGAAGTGAACTGTAAGCAAACTTTTTCAAGATTGAATAACAAGGGCATTACAGCTCCAGCCATTAATGTCATGCTTAAAAAAAATTAGCTGTCCATCTCGCCTTAAAAACGAAGCATTTTTATCTCCCACACATTTACAGTCAAAATATGCTTATAAAAGGTACAGTAAATTTCATAGTTATGAGCTGCACATTTTGCATTCTGAACACTGAAACTGCCTCCACTGACTGACTTCATCGTTTGCTTGATTTAATACAAAAGCTCTTTCCTCCCCTTTTCTGCTTGTTGCTAAGATTAATACTCCGTGTTCATTAGTAATCAAATACAATGGCAAATGTAATATTGTTGCTCAGATGAACTCTTTTTATTACAAACACTCTCATGTTTAAATTATTTTCTTTAAATAGTTGTCTCTTGTTATTCTAGTTCAGCTTATGAAATTCAGAAAAACAGCAGCTTGGATGAAGGATGCAAAATTGAATAAGTGAACGAAAAAACCTCAGAGAATCAACATATATTGGTTACACCATTAAAACAGTAATGTTTAGCCATACTACAAGCCTTTAGAATTGCAAGACAGTCCTGGGATGACCAGGAACAGGATTGTCTGAACACAAACCACGCTCAACTGCTTTTGTCCCCTGAACACTTAAATACCTATTACCTTCACTTTAGGGCATGGGTTGGTCCCAGCAATCCTGCTCAGCCCTGCAGGGCCCCCTGCCAGCAGAAGGGACTCAAAGCCCAGCATCCACAAGTGGTGCAATCCTGAGAGTGTTGGAAAACCTCAGAGCTTTCAGAGGTTTGAAGGGGTGGAGACTTTCAGCCCCAGGAACGCACTACTGGGAGGTCAGAACAGCATTAGTGCTGTTATTTGACTGATGAGATTTCTGAAAATCAAATTTTAAATTTAATTCTCACTTGGACAAACAAAGCCACAGGTATTTGTTTTATGAGGTACATTTCTCAAATCTGTCTTACAACTTGAGGAATTCAGATTACCTGCAAAGAGAGACAAGCAGGTTCAGAGTAGCTCAGGTGTTGTGCCAACAGCAAACTCCAGCACAGACGTGCAGATATACGAGGCAGCCTGCACTCCTGGGAGCCAGGACAGTCAGATGCAGAGCTCCCCTGGTGAAAGCTTCAATTTTCAAAATTGTCAAAAAGATGAGTCAAAGAAAAAACAAAGAAAGCAATGGCTTCCTTTGATCCCAGAGCTCCAAGAACAGAGATTTTTAACAATACTGCATTATATAAATATATATATATATATATATATATATACAAACACATGTACAAATATACATTTAAATATATTTATATAAACATATATTAGTACATATTATACATATGAAAACCAAAAGTAAAAACCTTGTCCTTGGCCCCCTATTCTTAAAGGTCTCAAGTTCTGTTTTGAAAGTCATTGTATGCATCTTATCACTTAATAATTTTCCTGTTTAAAACTAGCCCAAATGATTTGCTTTGTTGAATTATTGCAAAGTTAGAGTATTTCTATGTGTAGCAGCAGATGCTGCTGTCTCTCTCACAATATAATACAACTTTACAACTTCTACTGCCTTTCATACCAACTGCATTCCCAGATGGACAGCATTAAATACAAGGCAGAAGTGAATTCAGGCAATGCACAGTAGATGTATGTATTGTGATACAGTGATGTAAAGTGCTGTCAAGACACTGTTTGATGAATAAATTAAGGCACTGAGCAACAAGGCCAATAAAAGAGTGAAGGGAAAAAAAAAGAAAACAGAGGCATGCACAGATGAGAAAATCTACTTAAGATAAAAAGATAAAAGTTGAAAAGATGAGGAGTTGATGAGGCAGAAAGATACACAGAGGCTGCTCCAGATGGTAGGAACAACAGCAAAGGTTCCTAAGCTTGTGTGGCACGAATATGTACAAAGGAACATGGCGTGGTTGCAGAGCCTGCAAAAAGACAAGTAAAGGCTGCAGGCATTGCTGAGATGCATCACTGCTTTTGGAAATAAGGAGGGACCCTGAAAAAGCTGCAGCTTTTGTTCTCAGCATGGTCAGATTGCTTAAAAACTCCTGATACTGTGGCTGTGAAAGGGTCCTTGAGGAATCTCTATTTCTCCATTCAGGGAAGGGAACATGCCATTACACAGTCTGCCAGCCACTGATTAACAACTGGCACACACAGAAATCTCTATGAACCACTCAAGGAATACAGATGCACACCAGGAATCACTTCTCTACCACACAAACTCTGTCTCAAAAGCTGGCCCAAGTGCAGAGCTGACCTGACTTCTCAGCAGTACACATTGCACACCTATGTCAGATTTGCCTTATGGGCTCCCTGTATTTTACATACAGTGTAGAGAAGTCAATCCTTAAACATCCCCTGCTACCTGAGGAGTTTTTAGCACAGACTGAAATGATGCATGAGTATCACCATCTTGTTTTCTATTTTGAAAAGTCAAACAGAACTGTGTTACGCTACACTGTTTTAAAAATATTAATAAACAAACACTAAACAATCTCAAGTTTAGCTCTTGGGCCTGAAGCTATGATACATGAGTGGCAAAGTGGCATAGATGTGTTGGCCAGAAATTACTCAGTTCTAACTAAGTGGCAAGAGTGCTACTTGAAATCACCAAGCATACGCATCCATGGATCCCTTTCACTCTCAAGTTGTCAGTGTGAGAACAGTGCTGAAAATAAACATCCCTCCCTTGACCTCCACTAACAAGTCTCCACAACCTTAGGCTTTCAGACTAGCAAGGCCTAGTGCTCACACATAGCTTCCACAGTGGCATTTTCAAGCAGAGAACGACAGCAGTGACACATTTAAGCCTTGTTCTTTTCCATATCCAGCTTTGTTTCCTTGCCCATCATCTGCAGCCTGTGCCAGCCCACTCCCAAGATGATCCTGGTGTATCAAAACAGGATTTAGCTACAGTGCTTGCACGTGTTGTCTTGCTCACCTCAGAACACCCAAATGTAAAAATGCTGTGCTTAACATTCATCAGACCAATTCAACAAAGCTATAAATGAAAAGAAATTGAAGCAACTTTGTGGCCAGGAATAAAGCTAAATTAAGTAGCAAGTGTTTAAAAGATCAAGACCTAAACCACAAGTTCCTACAACATGGAATCAGTCACTCGGGCACATCTGGCCAGAAATGAGCTTGATTCTTATGCAGAAACCCAGTAAATAACCTACAGGTAATTTAAAAGCCCTCAAGAGGGCACTCAGGAAAAGCCCAAGTCACTTACTGAATTACTGGTGGGACTCTGTACAGTGGCTAAGCATCCATCTCTCTGGTGTCAGCTCTGGAAGGCAGGGATGTAATCTGTCCAGTGTACCCAAACAAAACAGCATGCAAAAAACTGGTAGCAATATATATCCATGATTCTGGCTACCTCTTGTTTTATGCTCAGATTTGGGGATGATGGGTCATTACAAAGGATGTGCATTACACAAATAATCTATGATGTGCTACTGGCTCATACTCATATGAACATGACAGTCCAGAATATGAAATGCAATGTGGATGGATTCACTGAAAAGCAACAAATCAAACCTTAATCATCAGTCTTCATGTTGAAGATAAGACAGTGCTGTTTTATAAGAAATAGCCCTTGGAAAAAAGTTACATTGTTTATCTATAACCTACCCAACACAGACATTAAATAAGCTTCAGTCAACTAATAACTCAGACACCATTCATCTGTTTTGCTTTTACTTTTCAAGTAAAATTCTCATTAGTGGACCACTGGATTGACTAATTAATGACACAATACTTTAAAGAGGAGGCAAATGTCTTGTGTGTCCAATGCCTGTGCAAGAGAAACACAAATGACCTCAGGACCAGAAGAATTGTATGTTTTCATAATGAATTTAGGACACTGTCAGTCATGATCCTTTGCTTGGAATACCATGCTGAGATCCCCAGACTGAGCAGGGGCTTGGGCTGTCAGAGCAGACCAGATCTGAACTCTTTGAAAAGGATTAGGTCCTCCTTGGAGTCATGGGCAGGAGCTCAGTGCAACCCCTGAGGAAACCAGAGCAATCTCTGTCCAAGACTACAGAAAAAACAATTCTGTCAAAAATAGAAGCAAGATGCAAACAACCATGGCTAAAGCTCATGCACAATTTGGTAAAAAAAAAATCAGCCACCAATGTAGGTAACCTAGGTGCATTTATTCAATCTGACTGAGCAGAAAGAGCATTATTAAAAGAATTAACACATCCCATCCTGAGATTTGTATGGAACCAACTTGTGGGTGAGATCATGTAAGAATTGATTTTTCTGCCCGACTAAAAAAATAAGGTTTTGGAGGGATGAAAAATCATTATCTGAGGTGTTCAGAAAGTCTTAAGCAAAACTAAATCATACCTAAAATTTACCCAGTGCATGTATATGTCTTATCAAGGGGTGGTAAAAGTTGCTGTAATGGATAAATTATTAAATACTTTATTTAAACTTTATTTTTTAAAGTATATCACATATTTTGAAGACACTGGGACTAACATTAATTCATTTACTAAATAGGTTAATAAAAATTGCTGTAGCCAAGAGCTCTATTAAAAGTCCATAATGTTATCTTAATGGAGGAAAACTAATAGAGTTCTTTGGAAGTTTTCCATAAAATTAATATTGTAGAATTTCAGTGGATGTCTTAAATAGTTTAAATAGGCATTTTTATTAACAAACTTCATAATAGAATTAAAACAAATTAAAATCATTACTTTCTCTAAGAGGAAGTATTTACATTCCAAGCGTCTTAATGGAATTTATTCTTGAAAGAATGTAGAAACAATGCTCATTATTCAACATTGTGAAGTGGGAATTGGCTATTTGGCACCCACACATAGAAGATCTGCCAATTTGCAACTGCTGTAGCACTTAGCGGGAGCCTCTGTGTCTAAACCACTTTGCATGGCAGGAATCCAGGACCTCGACCTGCAATACAATCCACCTCCTTGTCAGGAGCCTTTCTTGTTGGAAAGTGTTAAACTCAGCCAGCAACCAAGCAACAAAAAAATAGTAATTAAAAAAAAAAAAAGAAACCTGAGTAATGCACAAGGCAAATAACTGAGGAAGTTATTGTATCAATCACCTTCTCATACCCTGTTTCCCCGGGCTTTTCCCCTCTTACAATTATCCCTTTGGTTTATCTCAGGTTATCCCATGTTCCTTATTTCTGTGGCTGCCTGCTTATTGAAGGTCTGTGCACATTTTCAGCTGAATGAAATCTTCCTATTTCAATTGCACTTCTTACCTGCTAATAGGGTTAAAACACCCACCAGGCAATGCAGATGAGCTGTGTGAGCCTTAGAGGGTTGTTGAGGTTGAAGGGCAGCATCCACAGTGCTGGAAATGACACACAAAATCCCACAAATCCAAGCACAGCACTGGAGGCAAGGTTTTAGCAAAGGGAGGGTGAGGGAAGAGCTGTGCAGCTGGAGGAAGCCCAGGGTCAGGGGCAAAGTTGATCTGGTCACCATCCTTAACTCCTGGTGGTGAGCAGAAAGCATTAATTATGATACAGCTAATGTGGCCAAAAGCAGCCATGCAGCCTGTGCCTGCTATAAAACCCGCAGAACCACAGAAAAATTTTGCTTTGCGCTCATGCAGGCATTTTTCAGGGAGAAAAGGGAAGCCCTGACCTGACAGAAGGGTACTGCAGCAAGTTTACCTTCCTACACTGAACTCAGCAGATTTCCAGTTCTGTTCCTAAATGAACAAACACATGAATTTCTGATGAAGTCACTGCATTTAATATCCAAGTACTGCACAAAGGCAATTGATACTAATGCTTTTGGAGTCCTATTCACCTATGAACATTCTCACTGGTTAGAGAAATCCATTTTCCTGACATGCCACATTTGATTATAAAAGGCACCATCAGCACCAGTTTTGGACAGCAGGGTAACACATGCACATGCCTTCCAAAGTGATCAAAAATTCATGTCCCACCCACACCTTCCTCGCCTTCCCATCAGTCAGGGGCGAGGGGAAGGTGACCATGAGAGCACAGCAAACACTGCCTGCAGGAGAGCCAGTACAGCCCCCAGGCTGGGCACTTCCAGTGGGAATTTTTAACAAGAGCAGGTCTCCTTTGTGCTAGTGGTGTCAGCTGAACACTGACTGACTGCCATGAAAACAGGGCATTGTGCAGAAGTTATTTGTCACTGTGTAATCAGCAGAGATAACCAGCCTTTGCTTCTCGTTATGGATGTTAGGCTGGAACAGACAGGGGTAGGAGGTGTAATATTGCATTGTAATTGCTCCTAACACTGGAACATTCTTCCCCCACCCTGAAATGACTTGCCAGAGAGTTAAAGCCCTTCCACAGAAATTGGCCGCATTGTGACATTCAGAGAACAGGCCAGAACACTGAAGCTATTTCAACCATTACCTTACCAGACACATTAAAGGACCAGATCCAAAGGCCATAAAAGTTCCAGGAAACTTTGTGTAGTCTATAATGAGGTTTGTATCAGGCTCCAGGTCCCAATCAGCCTTCCCTAGTTTTGGGATTCATGTTTGCTAAAATTACAAAATGTCCTTTCATTCCAGAGAATCTTATCAGAAAATTGATCTCTTTCTATATAAAGTCTTCAGCCAAGGTAAAGTCCTTTCAGGAGTTTTATGGTTTCCTATCATTCTTTTCAAAACCCTCTGGAAACTGGAAAATATGCTGATACTGTTTCCATGTTAAAAAGAATGGTTAAATAAAACAGAAATATAGTTCTCAAGTGTTTGCAAATATCCAGCCTTTTATAATCTCTTTGGCAAAAAGGGCAAAGGTTAACAGAAAACGGGAAAAAAAAAATCAGAATTAATTCAGAATGACACAATTATTTACAGAAGTACCTATCTGAAGATTATCTCATTACCTTACTTATGAGACCTATGTGTCTATGTATTTAAATTAAATTATCTAATGCAAATGTTATATATGAACAGCTCAGCAAGACACTGCATTGTATCAACACACCGTATTCTGTGTAAAAGCAGATTACCAGTTCTGGGATTGTAAACGTGTCAGATAATAATTTTATTGCTTTGCAGGTAGCAGAACCCCCAGTGTTCTTGTTCCCAAATAGTGATTGAGTGATAGCTTTTAATATTGTCTAATGATCACAAACATGTGGAGTCTTGTGTTAACATCTGGTTTATGGGTAAAGTCGCACACAAAACTACTCACAAAACAAATAACCCCCTGCCCTCCAAAAGGTAGAATTAATAGAACAAGAACATGTTCTTTTATTACTGAAGAAGAAGTAGCAGGGCATGCTGCAAACATTTATAGGTATGGTTTATGTAGTGCAACTAACTGAACAAATCACTTTATTCTTAGAAGTCACAAGCTCTAAGGAGGGGAAAACAGTTTGTCAGAAACATTGGAGGAAGAAATAACCCCAGAACCAAATCTCATAATTCTGAGCATGGCAAAGCTTTCACTGCAGACAAGGAGAGCTTTGCCTAAGGGCAGCCTTAGCCAGGAACATGTGATGTCCAGGCAAGCTCAAGAACTTTTGAAGGTAAAAATAAAAACCCCATTTCAGTTGTTCCACCCTTATTTTTTTATCAGTGAGCTCATTTTTTTATCAGTGAGCATCACATAACAAATAAATCCTCAAGGACTATTAGAAATCACCCTATTTGGTCACAGCTACTACAATTTTAGTTACAGACCTTCTACAAAAGTGTATTAAACAGGCTCCACTAGGGACTTCCCAGTCTCATCACATTTATTTCAGTATCTCAGATACTGCACTACCATACATTCTTCACTTATATGGTTCACTTTGTTCAAGCCCAATTCTTTTGCCTGGGTGGACTTTTTCCTAGGTACCCTGATCTTTCCAGATGTGAGTTCACAGCCCAGAGCCCCATCATGGTATGGCTTCACTTTGTCTCCAAGGCCTCTGCCCAGGGCTAGGAGTGCATGTGAACAAGCCCCTCACAGCTCCCTTCACAAACCTTGGGCCAGCTTGTACCTCTTGCTGGGCTCTCCTGGAGGGGACAGAAAATATCTTAGCCCTGGGGGAGCAGAAACTGATGTACTGGAGAGGTGCAGAGGAATTTGCTGGGATTGTTTAAGGACATTGTGGTCATTTTGCAGGTGTTTCCAGGGAACCATCTTGTGTTTGAAGGCTTGGGAAATCCAGCCTGTAAATCTACTCTTAGTACTGAGATGCAGAGAAGGAAATCCCCTGAGCAGAGAGTGTACACAAGGGCTGTTCATCACACACCTTCCCTTGCACCACAGGTCTCACCTCAGTTACTCTCACACCTGGGCTGCAGGTGCATTGCAAGGATCCACCAAAGCCAGTTCAAGCACCAGTGCAGACTTGGCTACATGCTGCAGGAAGGTACAGGTTCTCCCAGTCCTTAAAGCATCTCTCTCAGAGAAGTTTCAGAAGGGGAAAAAAACCCCAAACCAGTGTGAAGAATTCTCTGGGTAACACAGAGAGCAATCTTCTTCAGCATCACTGAAGCTGTCCCCACCCAGCCTGTTATTCCCTGGAACAGCAGGGCACAGCTGCTCTCCCACCCCAGCAGCCAACGCCCCTTACAGTGCACTGCCTCCTGTGGAGGGTGGCTTTTTCCAAATCCAAAAATTCCATAGCTGAGACTTGGATGAGACTCAGAATCTCTGTCCTCTAGACCCTAACATATGCATACATTCCCTTTCACGCTCTCACCCCTACAATTAATTGAAGAGTCATATATTTTAACAAACTGGTTAATTGAACATAGCTAAGTTGCAAAATTTAAGAAATTTGCCACGTTTACATACATAGTAATGAGATCAATTACTTTCAGCTCATGTAGACATATTGAGAACTAATGAGGTACTTAAAACGTGTATGGAGAAAGTCTACTTTCTATTTCCACACTGTAACTTAGAGCTTGTTAGGGATTTAGCTCTTTATCAGTTTGAGCTATGGCACTTACACTGATAGAAGGCCTGTTAGCTGTGGCTCCCCACTGCATTAAAAAGTCCTTTAATGCAGTTTTGTAGTGGCATACATCTCATTACAGTGCAAAAATGGGCAAACACTGAAGACCACGTTGCTGGAAAATACTTTGTCTGAGAACACAGCAAGCAGAAAGCTTATCCTTTGAAGGATAACATCCACCTCACTCATAATTTAGATAAGTAATTCAGAGACCTTTATAATAAGAAATCCTTTATCGTCATTTAAATCTATTGAAAAAGACCCACGAAGGTAAAGTGCCAAATTCTGGAACCGTTATCTTTATGGGTCACTTACAACAACAAAACACTCTTTCTCCCAACACAAAACACAGTGGTAATTTATTTCTTCAAAGAGATTGCACTGAGAGAACATCTACAGCACAGTACACTTCATACACTGAGCTCTGGGTTATTACATAGGAAGCCAATTTTCAGGCAGTGGTTTCAACATCTGAGCACAGCCCTGGATACAGCTCCAGGCACATCCGAGGTTTCTCATTAAGTTGGACATGCAATGAAAATGTTGGAAGTTGTTTAAGGGTGAGGAGAAAATGGACACCAATATTATAAAGGTACAAGAAAAAAACAGAAACAAGCAGAGAAACCTGTGACTCTGGCATGGAGAGTTACAGGTGAAGTCAGCCCAGGAGAGCCTCAGCAGGTCCCTGTGGCTGCACAAACGCGCTGGCCGACCTACAGCAAAGCTTTAAATCTTGCCACCTAGCAGACAGAACCAGCTGCTTTTAAACCATAGTTCTGACCATTTTTTCTGCCTATCAACCCTCTAGATATGTTATTTCCCTGGCCTAGATATCAAATGACACCCAATGTATGCAATTGCCCTCAGCCATTAGGCTGAGGTCAGTACAATGCCTCTCCCCAGGGGACAAGGGGCTCTTTATCCACAGGGGGAATACTGCACAAATATCTCAGCCTGGCTCCTGGGGTCACTCAGGTTATTAGGGACACCTCTGCAGCAGGAATGGAAGCTTCAGGTTTCCAAGAGATGCACAGAACAGCTTTTTACAGCTTTATCAATCTGAAGTCTCCCTTTCCCTCTTTTAGTTAAAATAAGTTAATAACAAGTTAATTTTCCTCCTGAATTTGTTCTCATTTGAAATGCCCATTTACAATATGACAACTAGCACCAGGACAGTACCCTTCAAATGCCAGCTGAATCCTGGGTGTGAGGCTGAGGGCAGGAGCCACAGGGATCACCTGTTCTTTGAGCAGAGATTTGCAGATCCAACCTTCAGCTGCTGAGGGAAGGAGAGAAACCACTTACCCAGCCGTGGCTGAGCGAAACAACCTCTCTGGAGCAGGAGAGCAGCAGCAAAACCAAAAGCTGCCAAAGGAGGAGGTAATCAGCTGTCTCAGGATGCAGCTGTGATCCATGGGGGTCACCTGCCTGCAGCACAAACTCCATCACCCAGCCTGGGTGAAAACGTGACCTTCTGGCACCAGAGGGTCACAACACTGCTGCTGTGAGGCAGAAAGCAGCTTATCCCCTGGCTCACTCCAGCTCTGGATGTGTCTGGGGCTGTGCTCCCCAGCTGTGCCCCAGCTGCCCCTGGCTTTCAGCACTCCCCTCTGTCCCCACCAGGCCAAATCAGCTCCAGGGGATTTTGTGGGCTGAGAGCTGGGCTTCAGGCCTGGCTTCCAGTTCACAGTGAGAATTGGGAGCAGGTATGGGGGTCTATCAACTCCTGCTCCCCACAGGAGATGAGAACCTGTAGAGGGGAGGAGGAGACAGCCATGGGCTGCCCCTGGTTTTGGATTTCCTTACACTCAGAATGCACGTGCTCATGTGCAGTATGTTCAGCCTGAATATACTGCTCTCTGTGCCACTCATCATACATTTGCTTGTCATTACAGTGCCTGTAAGTAAATACAGAGAAATAAATAAGAATACTTAGCACTTTAAGCCCATTAAAGCATTGGCAAAGTTTCACATGAGATGGTCTTTAAAGCTTGATGTATGGCAATAAAATTAGTTCAGAAAGAGACAGCTGCATAAAAACAATGTATGCCTCCACATAAAACTGTAAAAAATATTTTGACTGGCACAGATTTTAAGGTAGGCTTATTTATTGGAGCTGTGCTTCAGTAATTTAGAAAATACAGAATGGGAAGAAGAGGAGCATGGGATGCTCGCAGAGGGGCAGTTCCAATGAGCACTCATTGCAGCTGAGGAGTCTGAAATCACACCAGGAGTCTGAAATCACACTTTGATTTTGAAATAGCAAAGATTTGTACCCAGTGTTGGGCAACGACCACACTTTACAGCAAACTAAGAGCTAATGAAGTAAATTTAAAAATAAGTGGACTGGTGGGTTGAAAATATTATCTAAAAATATAATATGAAAGGAATATCTGATAACTAGAGAGTAATTATGCTTTAAAAAATCTGGGATCATCAAGTTTGAATTAAAACTAATGCATATTTTTTTTCATTGTGCTTCTGGACTACATGTGTCAGAAAAAGCCCATCAAATCTGTGTCTTTGATCCAGTTACCAGTAATAGAAGACATTTTCCCAGAGAGATACAAAAGAAAAACAGATTCATGAGAGCCTCTACTTCTTATTTATAGCTTTATGCAATTTTTATCTCATATCCTTCTTCCTGTCCTCTAATTGAAAAGCAAAATTTATACCTAAGAGCAACAGTGCAATGAGAGATGGTGCCTGCAGATTGGATTTGAGTCTCTAAAGTGAACAGAGTCACATGAATGATGCAGTGTTCTAGTTTTGCTGTGCTCTTTGCCATCTGTTAATGATATCGTGAGACAAAGACACAGGACCAGCAGCAGCAGGCTTAGGTAGCTCTTTCTTAGCCTGTTTTAAAGTGAGGACTGTGGTGGACTCAATTCACACAGGCCAAGGAAAAATAGGGCATCCTACTCTTTGGAAAATGTAAAATGAGACAGAAAATTCCTATTTTCAAACAAATATTAAAGGTTTATTTCTTTTGACAAGAACTTGGGCTTAAGAAAATTGATTGCTTTGCCTTTTCATATCAGATAAAAAGTTTCAAATAGTCAGTGACAATTTGTACTGGTTTTCCACTTATGCCTGGACTACCACCGAGCCTGTCTCGCATGAGCAAGGTCCTATTCATGTATTCTCTTAGTTGTCACACAATGAATTCTCATTACCAGTTAAAGCCTGTGCAGCCACATTAAAGTCCATTTATGTTCTGATATGTACATAGGCATTAATTCAGATTATATCCCTCTAATTGCACAAATTAATTGCTCTCTGATGAATTTTACAACACCTCATTTCTAAGGATTTCTCCTGAAAGTGGAGTGAAAAGGTCAACAACATGATCAAACACTACCCTGTTCAACATGCTTTGAAGATTATAATTATATCCAATTAGAAGTTTTTCCAATTATCACATACTGTAAGTTTTACATTCTAAGAACTAATAAGATCCTTTTGTATTTATTTACCCTGCCAAATATGTGTGCACACACCACCCAGTTACGATTTTCATGGATTGTTTCAGCTCAGTGGGGACAATGGGATGTCACATTTATTTGTTATTTTTCTCAGCCAAAGATCTACTTCTGCCTGGAAGGTTACCCCCACTGTCTGCAGCCTGACCAGGACTCTTGGGACAGAAGAAGAACACAAATGAGCTGATATTTAATGTCACAAGTATTGGTAGTACTTTATGGCTGTGTGCAATTTTTTTCATGGAAACATGCTCATGTAAGGAGAAACTCCCCAGTTAATGGGTTCTCCACGGTGACCACTGTACACAGCCCCTAAGCAAAGGAGAGGCACGAAACCAATGCATTTCCCAGTCTGCCAGAAGGCACATTTTTGTCATTCAGAAGGGTACAGATAACAGATTTGTATTCCAGGTACTAGTTGATTTTCAGCTCTTCTCGGAAAGCTATGTATGCACTTGTAGCCCAGAGAGCAATATAAGAGCAAGACTGTCAAACTTCATCTTTTCTGCAGACTAATTATAAAACCTAGGAGCCTAGTTTGCAAAACTGGCCTTCCTTTGCTGCCTCTCCATGCTATTTTATGTAACTTAACAGTATGGGGTTGTTTTATTATGGTAACAGATATGCTCAGTCTCTGGGTCTCTTCAAAACAGCAAAACTCACCAGTGCCAGCAGCAACATCAGGAGGAAAAGCTGGCAAGTGCTCAGCTTTCCTCAAATTAATTACCTGCTGAAATCACAACAATTAGTTTGTTGATTTGAATTTTACCCACAATACAAACACAGAAAGGAGAAAAGATTACAAAAGAAAAAAGCAGTAATGGTAAAATGGAGGTTTGGTTGTCATCTCTTGAGACAGGATCTCCCTCTTATGCTCCAACACAAACACCCATGGCTGTGATTGAAAGCCCATTGCTCTCAGGAAGATTTGATTACTTTCCAAACACAAGAAGGAAGCATCATTCCTCAAAAACCTGTCTTCCACAGTATACCTGGGGCTTTCACATCACCATTAATTTAGGGTAGCAACTCTCAACACTGCCTGTCCCACGGCAGCTTCATATCCAACTTCATTTACAGAATGGCTCGTCTCTGCTGGCTGAGGCTGCCCCAAACCTCCCAGAGAGCTAATGGCTAATTTAATGAACAGATTTTAATATTCCTGAGCTGCCACCGCATCAGCCTTTTTGCTGGACTGGATTCACATATTTCCTACAGAGCCATTTCTGTATCTACTTGTACATACTCAGGCACGCTCTGTGCCAATTTGCTCACTGTCTTGGTTGTAATATCTCTTTGAAACACAAAGACCTCATTATAAATATCAATAACAATAAAAAGCCTTTTATCTCTCTAGGCAAATTTTCTTTGAACCTAGATACATTTAGCATGTATGTGGGGTCCATATTTCAGCTTGAAGAATTGCAAATGTATTTATTGAGTGTTGGCAAAACTCTTCACATTGGTTTATATTCCTAACATGCACGTCCAACAGAATGAAATCTCCATTTGTGGAATCTATCTTCCTCACCAGCAAGGAAAAGATGAGTCAGGTCTCTCATTAGAATTGTTTCATTAAATCCTTCCTTATTCTCCCAGAAAATTCAGGAAAAATGAAATTTCATCCATTGCTTGGCTTCAACCAACTGTGAAAGAACTTCTAATTGAACTTGATATTTGAGAACTTCACAAGTTGGCAAATTACTAAGAGAACTTATAAGTCAGGCAGGTTAAAAGAAGTTCAATAGTGAATAGCAAGAAGAGCAATAGATCCAACAGTATGTAAATTAGGAATTGTATTTAAGCCAACATATTGCATTATGCATGAAAAGGTGAGTAATAGCAAATAGTTTAAGACATCTGTCTACAATTAATGAATCCTAAATAGCTTTATTAATGTAGGTCAAATTCCTTCTTCTTGTGGGAATTTGGCATTTACTAATACGCCTCTCTGAATTATTCAAAGATATATTTAATATATATACAAAATTGTATTGAGTGTGCTCTTAACAAAGGCTGCATTATGTTTGTATTAAAAACCTATAGGGACTACTTAATTTCAAATCCAGTAATCATTAAATAAATAATATTTAAATCATACTCTAATATATCTAAATCCAAATGTTATACAGAAGTCTGCAAAATATTGATTTATTTGTAGCCCACAGCAGAATGTCATCATCCATCACAGAGCAGGTATTCAAATTCTGATTTTTGTTCTTGTAAAACATAAACCTAGTATCAATTCCCATTGTGAAGAAAAACTGTGATTAGTAATTAAATTACAGTGCACTAAATTTACTTAACTTAAGTTCACCAGCTGGGAAAATTCTATGCCTCTGGGCTTAACAATAACTCCTAATCTTGCTGCTGCCTGTACCTAATTTTTTAACTTGTATTATAATTTTCTTTATTGGAATTTCATTAAAAATGGTAATGCCATTACTCCTGTTAATGCTCAAAACCAACACCATAATCCTGAATTTTAATTAGTAATTATAATTAATCATTATTCATTAATGAAATGTTTAGTTGCTAATTGTCTTTGAGCACCCCAGTCCCTAGGCTTATATGCATTTCAGAACACATTTAATTTCTCACAGTTTCTGTTTAAGTGGAAGCATCAACCTGTCTCACATTTAACACTTTTGTGTGGTGCAGTACTTCTGGTCTTTTATCCCCTCTTACAGGGTTCAAATGTAGGTTTGAACTCAGATTCAGAGTCCTGATTGGTGTTCCATTAGGGAGAATGGTCTGACCACAAATCCCTCCATCCCAGGAGCTGTCTCCATGAGAGAGTGGACCTGGGTCCCAAGGAAAGCATAAAAGAGCAGGCCGAGCATATGCTGGTACTTCCCCAAACTCTCCTCCTACCCTGAATTACCTGCATCAAGCTTTTCTAAGTTGCTCACAAAAGCCTAGAAATGGTTAATAGATATTACATGTAGAGACATGAATATAATGCATTATATTGGTCCTAAATACAACAAAAAAAAGCCTTAGAGATGATGGTGATAATTATTTTTGAAGCTGTGGGGATGTATAACAACTGGCTCCCTGATGAACAGATATATCACTGCTAACACTAATATATTAACCTTTAATTTATAAATGGAACTCTGTATGGAGTGTAGCCAGTTTGATCTGCAAAAGGAGCTGTGAATCTTACAGGGAATGACTGATATTCTGTGTCACCACTTCCTGAGTTCAGGTTCACAGATTACTGACAGCCTGTGCAGCCCTTGCTGGAAACCTGATCTGGCCCACAGAGACTTAACACCCTTTGGGTATTTTAAATTTAGTGCTCCTTGATGAGTCTGCATGCTATCCCTAAGAAATTATGGGCACTGACAAATGGATGCTGGCCCAAAAGACTGGAAAGCCAGAGTTGTGGGTTTATGCTGACATTGAAGAGTATGCTAAGCCAACATTCAACTCATTGGAAAGTCAAAATCAGAATTAATCTGAAGTTTTGATGAAAATCTGATACTTTTACTTCTGCACAGATCTTACTCCAGGAGAAGTCAACAACAGAAATAAATATATGTATTTTACAGCAATAAAATAGTATTCTCTTAAATTAAACAAGTTAAATATCTACTTGTTTTGTGAATTCACACAGACACACAGGACATTCTTGGGGGCATACTTCTGTAATTTATTTTTTACTTATTTTACATTAACTGTTCTTCTTACAAATGACATATTCTCCTTTTCACAACAGGATTTTAGATGTTTGATGGCTACCCATGAGAGGGTCAGCAAAAGTGTCTAGAAATATGGAGGAATTTATATATAGAGAAGTGCTGGATTTTGAAAGAGACACATTGTGCTCAGGGAGGCACCTTGCTCAGCTGGTCTTCAATTCCACTGGCATAAGTTGGAGTTGGAATATTTGTCTTAGGGATGAAGGTTTAGAAGAGAAATCTCAGCCCCAATGCACTCAGGGACAAGAACTTTATGAAGTACAGTAACAAAAACTAGACTTCCTACTGGTTCACCATCTGGACATTATCTAATTATTAATTAGGAGGTAGAGGACACAAAGGAAGCTCACTGTCTGCAAGGTGTGGTCTCCCCCCATGAATATCTAACAACACTTCCAAACCCATGATGTTAGCAGACAAGGGCATCTACTTGAGATTTACACCATATTTTCTTGGCTGCACAGAAAATAAACCTGCAGAAAGCCAAGAGCTGTTTCTGTGCTCTGGGGGCTGAAGGGTGACAGAAGAACATCTCTACTTGCTGCACCTCTAACAGCAACTGGGAAGCTGTGCTCTGTATAATGTTATGTCACTAATGTAGTACTTGATTCAGTGAGAGAAATTCTTAAAAGATAATTTTGAGGCAGATGGGGGATCAATAGTTTCCTGTACAGTCTGTACTCTCTATAGACCAAATAGTATTCATACATCTGAAGTTTAGCAGATGGTGTTTTTGCATTAATTTTCCAAACTACCAACTGTAGGATACTCTGTTTTCAGAAAACCAGTTGCCTTAAGGCTTGGATTTTTTAAAGTATTTCAAATGTTTTCATGTGTTGTAGGCACACCTCTTTCTCAGGTTCTTTCTCCCAAAGGTGCCGTTCTGATTTTGGATCTCAAAAAACCAAATTGACAACAGGCTCAGCCGTGCAGGTTCACACCATGTTTGTAACAAACCATGGAATATGACAGCAGCATCTCACTGCAGGGCATTTGCTCCTCTCTGCTGGACACACAGCCATCCTCTCTGCCAATGAGCATTTTGCTACTTACAAGAAAGGAAATCACACTGGTGGGTGGAAAGTACAATAGAAGCATTCAACATTCTCACAAGATGCCAAGGACCATTTGCTTCTGTTTCAAATCAGTCCCCAATGCCCACTCCACACTTGGAGCACCTGTTTTCATCTATCTGGATTTCTCTCCTGATTTAAATTATTTATGTAAACAAACAAAAAAAAAAAGTTGAGGAATTATGAGAAGGCGTAGTGCCTCCGAATATTTTAAGGAGACTGAATTCTATTTTGGCCAGCTGTTGTAAGCAAAACTGTTAAAAATTTGACTAGAGATGTACATATATCAAAACAGAAAAAGTTGCATAGAAGTCACCATGTCATGGATTTTGAGTTCTCAAAGAACTCCCCAAAACTGAGATACCTTTGATCCACTCCAAAGGGGGAGCAAAAGAAAACTTCAAAGAAGAATGAAAATCCTGCTACTTTGCACCTGCTTTAGCTGCAGCCAGTGTGTATTATTTATCATCCTCACCTCACTCCTGCATTGCTCTAAGCACGCTGAAGTCATTCAATTTAGCTTTGCAGTTTGGTCAGCCTGCCAGGAAGGAGTAATCTTGCCTTCACCTTCCCCAGCCCTCTCCTGAACGCAAATATAGAGTGACTGCTAATTTGTTGATTTATACAAGGTTTAATCCACTAGAGTCATAAAATATTAAAGGAATCTTTCTTCAGTAAATTTACAGCTAAATAAAACTGTAGCTTTCAAGTCTTGCTAGAAACAAGAGTGGCATTTTATTTGCTTGAAATCCATTTTCTGATTCAGTGAGGTGGACTGACATGGGCAGCCTGCTTATTTAAACCACAGCATGTGCAGGATGCTTGGGTGGAGTCTTTCTGAGAAAGGAAATGTGTTTTATTATTTCACAGAATAATGCAGCTAATGCATTCATCTCATCTTTTATTGTTACTGCTAAAGAAGTGTAATGAAAGACTAGCTACTTTCTGCTACAATTGATGCAAAATAATTAAGAGAAAACCCTGCATTAGTGCAAGATGGAAGCTTGCCTGACGTTGGTTGAAAATACATCCCTGAGCAATCTGGAAAAACTTGAAATAAGATCTCTCCCTGCTCTTTCCAATTAACAACCTATGGAGTCAGCATCCATCCCAACTCCAAAGTGAAGACAATGACGGAAATAGCCAAAAGACCAAATAAAAGTGATGAAGTTTTCTAGAGTACGTCTTCAAACACTATTTCTATCAGTGCATAATTTTGCAACCAGCAGCAATCTGGCAGCACATCATCAAGCCGAAAAAGAAAAAAATAAAAATCACCCCCTGTATATTTCAGATTGGAGGTATGTCAGAAAAGGCATTTGAAAAATAAATTTATTTTACAACCATCAATTTAATGTCAAGTGTTACCCTGCCCATTTTTATTTCCATGTTTTTAGGCAATTTCCATTTTGCTTTCCTGAGAATGTTACAGGAGGTCAAACAGAGCATTTTCATCGGTTTGCACCTAACACTGGAATTCCATTACACAGGGTTATACACAGCCCTGTTTAAAGGGAAGGAAAATCAATATGGGGTTACAGTTTCTTTTTTGCCTAACAGAGAATGGGGAAATGCCCTCTGGATTTCAACTTCCCAATAACAAGTTGGACCATAGGATGTCACTTGGGAGGTCCAGAAAGTCCCCTGTATAAGTGCTCTGCATATTTTTTGCAATTTTTCTCCTGGAAATCTGCTCAGGCACTTGCTGTAAGTTCTTTCAGGCAACAAAATTTCTGGGTAATAGGCATTTATGGAGAGTCAGTCCCATACTTAAATGCCTAAAAATAAGATTAAAGAACAAGTCAAATACCAATATTAGATTTGTTGAAACAAATACCAATATTAGATTTGTAGATTATTTAAGACTATCAGAAAAATATCAGAGAATGAACTCTTCAATATGCAGTTTGTCAATGGGAAAGCTAACAGCTTCCATTTTAAAAGATATTTATTCAACAGTGCATTAGTAAAAATTATTATTTTCAATAAAATATGATATTGATATGATAATAAAATATTTTTGCAGCAACTATGATTTGGTTCAAAATCAGAATTGATCCTTAGCAAGGTTTGGAGGCCCTTACTGACAAAGTTACAAAATAATTAAACATTTAAATCATTATGTGTGGTAGTGTGGATTTGCTGATCTTCAGCCTACAAGGCAGAACACCCAATTAACAAGCAATCCTCAAAATCCTGTATTTTCTATGCAATTTTCAGAATCTGTCAGTTTCTGAATCCCCAGACTTTGCAGCAGTATTGGGGCAGATCTATTCAAAGAAAATCTGTTTTGCTCAAGATAATCTCTTTGATATAACAATACCACAACAGAAAACAAACAAAAAAAAAAAAGGTCTTCTTTCCCTGCCTGAAGTTTTTTTGGAAAGGGGATTAAAAAATTACCATCTTTAGCTGCTCTTCTAATAGCAAGCCTGCATCAGAAGGGATAATCTCCCTTGCCTCTTCAGCACAGAAACAACAGTGTCTCCTTAAGCATACAGTGCTGTGGGTATAATCTGATTTACAGGGGAGATCACTCCAAAACGTAGTCTAAGCTTTCAGAAGTTGCTGCAGGTGCAGGTAAAGTGTATTTCCACACTTCTTCAGGCACAGGAAGCCCCAGCCCTGTCCCTGCACAGCTCAGCTGCAGCATTCCCAAGGGGTCCCCACGGCCCTGCTGAGCACAGGATCCCATATCCCTCATTGTCATCTCATTGCAGGGGTTCCATACTGTTGTCTCCTTATGGCAAAGGTTTCACACCTTCTTGGTGTTTCTCATGGGCAGCTCCTCAGGGCACTGACTCTTTCTTCTTCTCAAAGCAGCCAACTGACTCCAGTGCCCTTCCCAACCAGCCACCCCACTCTTGTATAGCACTCCTCTTCTCACTGGTTACAGCTGTGGCCTGTTAAAGTCAGGCCTGTTCCTAATCTTTGATAACTGGCCCAGCTGCAACTCCTTAGGGGTAAGATTGCTCTCTACACTATATTTTCTCATATTCTATCCTCCTACATCCCTCCCAAATTTAGGTCTTGCACTAGCCCTAAACTCATCCTCAGTGGCCTAGTGCTGGTTCCCCCTGAAGCTCCAGCCCCAGCTCTGCATGCAGGGGATGGTGCCTTGCTCCATCAGACACTGCAGCTCTCCACATGGGTCTGCCACGCAGCACAGAATTGCCAATACATATTTTCAGCACTGCTCAGATGTTGAGGATCCTTAAACTCCTTAAAAATTTCAGGAATTCATTTGTCAGTTGACATGTCCTCCAAGCACTGCTTCTGCTATCAGTGCAGAATTCATTTCATTGTGCTTTTCATTCAAACAGGGATTTCTTTTTTGTCTCAGAGCCTTCCTCTCTTTCTGCTGAAATCACAGCTTGGTCTGACACCATTTCCATGATGCTGCCTATCACCTATTCACAAACAATATTGCAGCAAAGACTGTTGGAACATCCAGCATTTGGGTGTTCTTGCAACAGAATTTATCCACCAAGAGAAAAACTTGATTTATATGTTGCAGACTTTACACCTTCCATTCTGTTTTGGCATTGGCTTCATACATTTAATATTCATTCCCTTCACTCTTATCCTGGCAGTTGTAGAGTTTATAAATCCTAATCTGTCTCTCTGAGATGGCAAGGTTGTGTTGCACCTTGTGTGATTCTCTGTCTCTCTCAAGATTTGTACCTTTTCTTAACTATTTGCAAAAACATGAGATTGGAGAAAAGCTTTAATGCAGGGCCACGGATTAATCATGGTTATCAAAGCTCCTTTTTAAAATGGATAGCAACACAGCATATACACAGAGACTGCACTTAAAATTGAAACTGCATCACAAAATTCATTTTTCCATTTATATATAAATTATGCATCTAAACAGAAGTGTTAATAATTTATTAAGTTGCTCAGCTAAATTCAGATCTTAATTAGTCTTTAGAATATCTGCAAAGTAAAAATACGTTGATTAGAACATGTAAATTTATTATTTGCCTTTTCAGCTCTTAGTATCAAGCAAAAATCTGGGGTTGTATTTTGAGGGAAGTTCAGGTACCCCTGAACCATTCACCATGCATACTTGATATTTTGTTGCTATTTTCTCTTACAGGCAACAAACACGGAAGAACAAAAATATTTGAATAAATTCAGAATTTTACAGGTTTTGGACATGCTTGGGGCTTTCACAGTGAAACACACTCTGAGTGAATAAAGATTTACTGCCATGGAACTGTGAGGAAATAGTCTGGGGCAAAACAATACAGCTGTATCAGAAGGACCCCAGGTTCAACAACATGGGGAAATAATGATGGAAAAAAAGGCACAAGCTAAAAACTGGGAAAGTATTTTGAAAGTCACTTCCTTTGCCTTCACAAACACAGTTAACCCAACAGCCCCATGCTCCTTCTTTGCTCTCTGATCAACAAGAAATGCCTGGCTGCTTGCAGTGCTCCTTTTATTTACATATCCCATGTTTCTAATGGGCCCTTATTCAGTTTTGAGTTTTATTTCGGGGTGGAGAGGGCAATAATTTAAATCCAAATGCACAAATGTTATGCTTTGAAAGCACCCAGGAATGGCTCAATAAGGAAAGTTGAGAGCAGGCCTGCTCTTCTTAAGGTTAGAAAGTTGAACATGGAGCTAATAACTGAGCACAGAGGCACTGACTGTCTGCCACTGCAATGTCACATCTTGGGAGCTCCAGCCACACTCTGCTGGATGCTGATGTGGCATCCAAAGGGGTCTGGGGACACCTGAGGGTGATGGAGCACCTCAGCAGCTTTGTGGATGGGCACAACTGGCCCTGCCACCCTCCGAAAGGTCAGCAGGTGCTGGGAATGAATCCCCTGAGCTGTGACAATGGTGACATTGTCCCTAATGTTAACAGCTCAGCCAGGGGAGGCACTGGAGCCTGGTCCTGCATCCCAGCAGGCACAGTCTAGTCCTGGATTAATTTTGCATTTTCATTTGGCTCAGCTGGACCAGGCTCTTTCTGCTCCCCCTCCAAGTGGGATTGTGGCTCTGGGAGCCTCAAGTCCATTTTCTGTTTTCCTCTTTGCAGTCAGTGCTGCAAGTTTTTCCCTGCTGGAAGCAGCTTCTCCCACAGCATCCAGAAATACATGTGGGGTTTTGTTTTGTTTTTTTAACTTTGTACATCTAAGACATTTCTGTGGACTTGTGAGCTGTGTTCTCCAGTACAAAGAAAGTCCTTCTTGGTGAACTGTAAGAGCTTTTGTCTCCCAGCCCTGCTTCACCCACTACTGCTACTGCTGCACTTTCAAAGATGAATTTTTCATCCTCTGCTTCCAATACTTTTTTTCCCCACAAGTTTCGAAAAGACATAACTATGGAAAGTTTCTAGATACTGCTCTACCAGTTGAAAAGTATATTTTATCTCTTTAGTGCCTTTCTTCCCAAAATGTAAAAATTGTAGAAACACCCCCCACATCCCTCAATAACCAACTGTGTGTCTTTGTTGAAGAATATGTATGTGTACCCACAGAAATACATCTGGAGGTGAGGAAATAAATTGCACTTATAGTGTGTGAAGATGAAGTTTTCTAAACTAAATTCTCTTTGACAGAAGTAGTCCTGCTTCAGAGAAAAAAATGTAACAGTAACTGTTAACACAAAGCTGTCAGGATTTCCATGCAAATTATGAAAGAGGAAGAGCAACCATTAGCATCCAAATGAGAGAAAACTGCCAGTCTTCATCATCTAGAGACAAACTTCTAAATTTGAAGATTTTGCTAGGAAGTTTCCAAACAACAAATACATCCCTGTGTCATTCACCTTTGTTCATAATGTCTAGCTTCATGAATAAACATTTTGAAATCATGAGATACCAATCATCCAGTGAACAGAGTCCTGTGACTTTGCTGAGCTCCCACATTACAGTGAAATTCAGATGCAGTCTAACACTAGAGGACCTCAGCCCTCAGGAAGAAAAAAAAAAAAAGTACATATCTTCTCCCAAATTACAGTAAAGATATGATATCTACCTCATCAAACAGCACAGAGATCCTAGAGGCTGAGTTATTGCTGTTAATGAGGCAGTCTCAGCCCAAGTACCCTAACCTAAGAGGTCAGAAATTGAAAATGTGCCTGTAATTTGCAAAGTTTTCAATTTAATGTTTCAATTTAAACCCCTCCCTTGCAGGTCAGGGCACTTTGATCCCCTCAGAGGACAAACACGAGGCACCTCTGTTGTACATGAGCAGGTCCCTGGTGTGGCAGTGGCTGTGCCAGCCTGGCAGGGGAAACCTGGACCTGGGAAAACTCCACTGCAGACACATTCATTCAGCATCCAGAGACTGTCCTTGCCAGTGCTGACAAATGTGGGACTGAAAAGCTCCCTCGGGAGGCTGCTTTGCTTCTTCTCCCAGGCTTAATGGAGGTGATTAACAAAAAAGTGGTTTTTTGGTGGCTTTTTTCCCCCAGACTGAACTCCTTGCTTCCCTTACAGCACTCGTTATCCAAGGGTCAGGGATGTCCCCCCAAGTCACGTCACAAAGTCTGTGCCACAGAACAATCCTAAACGAGCAGACAGCAGTTTGGGAATCTGTCTGTAGTTTGGGGGGCTCCTTTTCTCACTCTCCCAAGCTGAAGGAGAGGGAGGCCCCAGCATGGCCACCCCAGCACCCTGCCAAAGCTGCTCAGGGTGACCAGTGTGAGCCCTCACCCACACAGGAGTCACAGACATGTGCAGGGCCAGGAGATCCAGCACATCTCCAGATGTGCATCTAGCATTAGATGATGCATTATGAACCTGTGCTCCCACCCTTCACAGGTTCATAATGCATCATCTAATGCTAGACTTTGTATCAAATATTCTGGTTCAGAATTCCACCCCATGTCCTGTCCTTTCTTCAGAGGAATAGTGGATGCCCCTACTCACCCTCTCCGTGGTGTCCTGTGATTTTTAGATATATATTTCTTTCTATTTTCTCTTTTCCAGCCAGAGGACCTTAACCTGTTCACTCTGCCTTCCCAGGGAAGTCATGCAGATTCTCCTGAAGCTGTCTGGTTTAATAGATTTCACTGAAATTTCCCTAAATTCAAAAAATTCAGTGCTGGACTTTGCCCAAATGTAATAAATGCCAGATGCCCAAGATGAAGTTCTGCTCATGGAAAACTGTGAGTTCTGGGAAGAAAAGGGAAAGAAGATTACAATGGCTGCTAAATTTCAGGATATCAAAAATGTCTCTGGTTTCTTCTGTAATTTTCCATCTTTGTTGTGTCCCAACAAGAGCACAGTAATTCTCAGTTCTTCTACAGTTCAAATTAATATCCTGACCAGCCTTTTTTAATTAGAAAGAATACTTTTTTCAAAAACTATTACATCTTACAAGGTTACAGTGAACTGAGCACTTGTGCAACTACCATCTCACCAAAATAAATTCTCTGGCCAGAAAATATGCTTTAGCTAAAGAGAGAATCTCAATCCTGGTTTGGGACACAGCAGTTATATTTTAAAACACTTCTGAATAAAGATTCTTGCTGGATTTAGATTATGGAAAAAAATCATACATTTTTAAAATTGATTTGGAGGGATGGAACAGCTAAGATTAAAATTCAGGGTTAGGCACATACCTCTGACTGATTATAATTTACATCTCCAAATTGTTTTAATAAATATTTAATGCTAAAAGAGGGATACTGTTGCTGGTCATTTAATTTTTATATATATTGAATAAGTTATTTAAATTATTCACTAAAATTTTTAGCAGCTCAGCTATATCTTGTTCACAAATTCTTTCAAATCCTAATCTTTTATAAGGAAAACTGGGTCTAAACATTCTGGAGACATCCACATAAAAACCAGGAACAGGAGGAGGTTTGAGGACAGCAAGTCTGATCTGAGGCATCTAATTCAAGTGACATGTCCCAGCACCCCTTCCCCTGCCACCAGGACAAGCTGAGGTCTCTGTGACTGAGGAGGGCACGTGCCCACCTTGGGCAGATTTGCATGGATTAATACAAATAGAACACATCACTGAGCCCCGTGAAACACTCAGAGACAAATGAGAAACAAGTCTAAGGATTAAAATGAGCCCCTTGCTTATTTGGTCCCTCACTTTGTTAATTAATCTTTTGCTTTGCAGCCGTGGCAGCTCTTCCTTCTCACAGGAAGCATGGAGGGAGCACATCCCATCCAGGAGTGAGCCAGCCTTGGAGCCAGATCCTCCAGGCAGGACCCTTGGCCCACTGCCACAGGAGTTTCTGCACCTTCAAAAATATTTCAGAAGTGCATTGAGAGAGCTCATTTTACCTTGGAGCACCAGAAGGAGGTTACAATGCCATTGACTTCGTTTGCCGGGAGAGTGGATTAATTGCCTTTGTTACCATCACTGAGGAATAAAAATTACTCTCAGAGGAAGTATTTTCCCCAGGCACCACCAAGTTATCTTACAATCTCTTAACTTGCTCATTTGCTGGTAGAAACATCATCATTTTCAACTAATTTATATACACCCATAGATATTTTATATACATAAATATATATATATATATATATATATATATATATATATATATATATATATATATATATATATATTTCAGACCTGTGACAGGTATCTTGTCCAACATTTTGCAGCCCAGGGTTAGTAACAAGAGCTTTAAGCCATGGAAAACTACAAATCTCATTTTCACAGTAAAATATGGCTTTATTTCCAGCCTTGAAAGGCCATGAAATGATAGGCTATAAATTGCACGTTTTAATATCTATTTATAGGCCCTTCTATGGTGCACATCTATGTATAAAAAAACTTTCTGATTTCTGAAGTTCCAAAATATATTACTGTCCTCTACTTTCAAGGTCTTTTTTGAGGAAGTCACAGATTAAAGTCACATGGTTTGCAAATGGCAGGGATCCATATGCCATGGATAAATTAATGCCCAAGTACCAAACTGCTGCCCCAGAACTACATTCTGTTACAGACATTATCCACACCAGCATCATTTTCAGAATAATTATCCCATGAATACCCAAGGAAGCGTTTCCTGGCAGGCTGTGCCTCTGCATCTCCAGCAAACGTGTTTGCTCCAGCTTTGTACACACAGCAGTGACCCAGGGAAGGGAGGGCTCCTGACAGCAACCACAACACTGAGCAAACTTTCTCCCTGAAATCAATATTTGTGCTGTGCCTCAGGAGTTTCTCTTGGACTGGGGATCGTGCAAGGCAGAGTGGAGCTGGAGAAGCAGAAATTGTGTGGTTGTTCAGGGTTGTGAGGAGCAGGCAGTTCCTTCCAGCCCCTTCTTGCAGCCCTGGAGCCCTGATGCCTATAAAGAGCCTTCCTGGAGTCCCAAGACTGCAGTACCAGGGATGAGCAATGTGGAGCCCTCGAGAGATGGAGCATCAGCCCATCTGGGCTGCACCTTCCCACCTCCATTCCCTGGGGCAGCACCACCAGAAGCAATCCTGCAACAGAAACCAGAGAGCATTCCCAGACAGCATTCCAGAGAGCATTCCCCAGCTGAGGGGCCACGTCAGCCTTTGCAGGAAGTCTAAAAGCCACCAGGAATGAGGCTGGCTCTAATGCCAGCTAATGAGAGCTGGGGACTGGGCTTATCCCTCTTTGCCTCTCCAGGGGAGCTGTTCCAGGCCTGTGGCTGTGACCAAAGCAAGGGTCAGTGGCTGTGCTTGGCAGGACCAGGCACACCAGACAACAGATGCAAAGTAGATATCAGAACTTCAGATGACATCTTTTCCCCCATTTTTTTATGTTGACACAGGCCTGAGCAGAATGCTTAATGCTGGTACACACGGCTACCACAGCAGAAGATTTATGATTATTTTCATAACATAGGCCTTGTCAGGGATTTTTGATTTGATTTTGGTTGGATTATCTATTGCAATGCCAATAACATTTCACATTTTTTTAGGATGCAATGCAGTCAAGGCTGGTGGAAAGCAGGGACAGACCCACTTAAATGCAATTTGTTCGCAGCCTCGATTCTAGGAACTGCTCCCCAGGGGCAGCAAAGCTTGAAATGCTCTACAAAGGAATTTCTTAACATTTTTTTTTCATAGACAACTACTTCCATTAATTATTTGAATAAGATTTAAGTGAGATGAAAGGCTGTGCTCTGCCTTTGATGTGAACACATAACTATCATTAACATTTCATTATTAATGGGAGCTGGGCACACACAGTGGGAAGAATAGATCCCCTTTTATTTTAAGCTAAAGCTTTGTCTCTTTTCTCCATCATTTCTTTCACCTCTAATAACTAACCCAAGGTTGGAAGAGCCGGTCAGGTGCCTTAGTTGTGGTGACAGCCACAACACACCCTTGCAGTGATGGAAGCATTTGCCAGCCTCAGCACGGGTGGCAGAGTGACTTCCAACGAAATTTCAGCTGTTGAGCAGCATCCCCATGTTGTGGGGGTCACATTTTGCCTGGCTGACCCCTGCCCCACTGTACACCCCTTGCTGGAAAGTTCAGCTATTAATTTGGCTGTTATTTTTGCATTCTAGACCTACAAAAGAACCCAAACCCCAGGCTTTTTCCCCTGGAGACCTCATTGTTAAAGTCAGGTACAAGATGCCCATCCCAACCTTAGGAAGCATTTATCCCCTGTGAAGACCTTACCCACAGGAGGATATGGGACTATGAACACAACAGGGAAATATTTTGTATGAGAAAGAAACTTCAGGAAAAATATTTAGTCTAGGAAAAGATACATTGCAGTGGTATAACTATGGCAATGCAAGTATTTTACTACACTACTGCTGACAGACCTAGAGGTGTGGACAGGCTTTGGATATGAGACATGCAGAAGGTTTTAAGGAAAATTAAAGGGTACAAGCACTGGAAAAATGATACTAACTGCATAAGCAGGGATGCCAACTCAGGAGTTTGGTCAAGCCTTAAGCAAGATCCAGTTTCCTTATAACAAAAATACATTTTCTCATTCCATATCTATTCTCCTGCTTTAGATAAGGAGATTGTGCTTCTTTCACTGAAATACCATGTGAGCAAATTAATGAAGCTACCAGAAACTTAACTTTTTCATTTCCAGACTATATCATTTTACCTGTCCTGATTTTATGGTGCATTAATGTTGTTGTTGGCATTTATATGGCATATTAATTACATTCACTCAGTTATTTTCTCTGCTAAACTTAAAAGGTCATATCCTTTGTGTATACTTTTCTATATGGAAATTTGATTTCTTTAGCACACCAAATAGAAACTAAATCAAGGAAATAATGTATTTTCTGTGAAACAAGTAAATAGTATTCTGTGAAAGGACAGTTAATCTACAGGCTTGTTGTGAATGTGGGAGCAATGGAATAAATGTTTTATTCTATTTCCTGCAGGAGAGGAGCTGTGCAGCTCCTGTACACCACACACATTCTGCCAGTGCCAAGAATGTTTATTCCTGAAAGAGAAAAAAATGAGGGAGTTTATACAGCTTTCTATGTGCATAGTTTAATGCACAGAATAGAAATACTTTCCCCAAGAAGATGGCAGCAGAGAAGACATCTGATATACTACAGGCTATTAAGTTGTCAGTTCTTCTACCCTGTATATCTTCCCTTGAGTACAATTCTTGGATGTTTTCCTTAAAAAAAAAAAAAAAAGTTATATTTTACCCCAAAAAAATTTCCTGCAAAAATGAAGATCAATGGGGTGAATGGAGAAGTGTAAATATCACCTAGTGGAAAAAGCAGTCAATGCATAAAAGTTTTTGACAACAGCTTGGACAATACAATGATTTTGCTCAGAGATGAGGCTATTTCATCATGAAAAGTTTTCATACCAGGAAAATATTCATTGTGCTAGGGACCTGCTATCTAGCATTCCTTACAGATTTCCTTTTTCCCATGAGCTGACATGTAGGGCACTACAATGAATTGCAATGATAATGTGCTTTTTTGATTCTTAAATTTCAGAAGATGGATGAACAACAGTGCTCTGCTCCTGAGCTTGGGTTTATGTAAGAAGCTCCGCAGAGCAGAGGCCCTGGGAGCCCTAGGGCCCTCAATGACCTCCTGAAATCCACAGAAATGGTGTCTGAGGGAAGCAGGATGCTGGCAGCTCCTACAGGGTGTCAGAGCTGTGAGCACAAACTCTGCCCAGCTCAGGGGATGTGTGTGTGCCCCCATTCCTCCAGCTACAGAAATTGCTCTCATCTACACAGGGAGGCATTTCATCTCAGCCACCAAAAGGACAAGAACATGAGAGAAATGCACAGGACAGGAGCAGCAGGGCCAGGGGACAGCATGCAGAGCTGTGATGGGACAGTGCCAGGCTGCCTCTGCCTCTCTGCCCTTCCACTGGGATAATCCTGACATTCCCAGCCCCTCCAGGACCTGGGAACTGCCCTACCACAAACAAACAATGCTGCACCATAAACTGGTTACATCACAGAGTAATAACAGTGCTGAGGCTCTAGTGGAAGCTGAGCCTAAGAGCCAAGTAAGTTACTCAGACACCTGATTCATAACTGCAACAAGACTTTGTATTATTTAGTGGTCTGACTTGAGAAAAAAATCTGATACACATTTCTTCTGGCGGAAAAGTGGCTGAATTTCCATCAGCCATAAAATATGACACTAGTGCCTGGTGCTTTGCAAGAGACAGTATGCAGCTGCCACTTACAGCTATTCCTGCTGCTGCATTTGTGCACTGCTCAGTGCAGCTGCTGGGTCTCACTGGGACATGCTCAGTACAAAAGCCATGGAGAGCTGCCCCAGAGCTGTTGGTTGGGTGGCCTTCCCCATCACACACTGTTTCTCAGACAGTTTCAGCACCCTTCACTGTCACATTGTCAGGGGTGACAGTGACACTCATGGAGGGGTGTCTAAGGCTGGTGAATTAAGGTCATTAAGTTTTGCCTTTTTTTTTTAGCACCCATCCTGCAAGGCAGCAAATTGCATCTTTTCACCACAAAAACTGGAAATTCAGGAGGGAAAATTAATACCACAAACTTAGGTTTCCTTGTAACTGTTTTCCTTCTTATGACAGGCTGAGTAATTTTTTTTCTATTTCTGCTAAATAAAGAGACATTTAAGGCTGCAATTAAGCCCCGATTACAAATTAGAAAAGGAAACAGAAAATAATGACATTTATACTAAATATATATGATATTTACTAAAACCTTGGCAAGCACACTGAGCTACATCACTCCTTCAGCACCTTGGGCTTTTCAAATATATATTCTTCAAAGGGGGTGGTTCCATACTATCACAACAAATATCTTGAAGGGCAGGGAACTGCCAGCAGTGGCAACAGCAATATATGAAATTGCTTCTCAATCCTTCATATCTCCAGTATGCCAGCAACTGTAAATCTAGCAATGTAAAAGCAGCCTGAACCTGCTGGGCTCCAGTTGTGTTTATTGTAGTGTGGAATGGCCAGAAACCAGAAGTGAATATATAACCCAGTGACCATGCTTGTGCCAGGCTCCAATTAAGTAACTGGGGCTCTCAGAAAAATTTGGGCAAAACATGATTGCCTGTAATGGATCCATTTGCTCCTTCTCATTCATTCTGCACTGGGAATTTATGTTTTGTTATGAGGCCAGCTGTTCCTCCACGATGCAGGGATAGGGGAGGAGAGGTCTAAAGCCTTCTGTTAAGCAACAGAAGGGGTGTGTGACAGGAATTTTCAGGAGGCAGGACTCCCCCTCTGGGGCAATGCACCTCGTGTTACTGGGTTGGCTCTGGTTTTACCCCACATTTTGGCCATGGAGCAGCAACATGAGGACTGTCACACCCACTGGCTGCACCAGAAGCATCTCCCGTTCTTTTCCAATTCATCCAGTCCTCATGCATCCTCCAAGGATGCTCCAGAAGATTATTACATTATTCCTTCCAGCTGAGGAAGAGGAGAAGCAGATGGCAGAAGGTGACAGGGAGAAAAGAGCTTTCTCCTGGCTGCTAAAGCAGGGCTGTGACCTTCAGGGGAGATGGAAGACAGGAAGGGGGTGAGCCCTCCCAGCCCACAGAGCTGTCCCTTCCCTGGGGATGCACACCTTGGCCTGCCTGCAGCAGGTCACTAACTAGGTCAGCAAGGCACATGCTGCTGCTCACACACATTTAGGAATGGGCTGGAGCCCTGTTGGATGCAATGAAGCTTAAGCACAAGAGCTCAAAGCTGCATCAGCAAAGAACAGCAGGCTCAGGGCCTTGCCCAGGCACTTACTCTGTCCCCAGGCAGCTCTGTCCAGAGCCACCACATAGACCAGTCCCTGCTCTGAGCACAGCCAGCCAAGCCTACATTGCAGCCTCCCAGGATTTCAACTTCCTCAAAAAAATAAAGAAGAGAAGATGAAATTAGAAAGGACATTTCTCTTCACACTTCTGGTGGCTTATCAACATTAGAAACTTAAAATAAATTAACAATGCTAGATTGGTACTACAATGGAAAAATTAATTCAATTTTCATTTTTTAAAAAAATTCCTTTTATGCTGTTGGTGCCGCTGTGATATGAACAGTTCTGAATCCTACCCTCCATGAAGCCAGCATAATTGCATGCTGAGTGCTAGCTATTCTATCCACATTGGAAATGCATCCTTAAAACATTTCAGCTTAAGCCTTGTCAGTACTAATCCTAATGCCTGATGCTGAGATGTGTATTTTATTACTGTGTATAAATGAAAATGGAAAACCTTCATGGAGGATTACAGGCAGTAATAATGACCTCCACAGCATTACAGCCTGAAGATGTTCCCAGGAACCAAATGGGATTCTGGGATAAAAGTGACATGTGTCTATATAACCTTGGCACACGCTCCTGCTACACATGTACCTACCAGCTGTGGGATTGTAAACATATGTCCTTTCTAGTGAACTGAATATTCATCTATAAGGAGGCTAAAAGCAAGGAATGAGCAGGGGAGGTGGATTTTGGCTGAGGCAGCTAATGGGCTCCAGCTTCCCCCAGCTAGGGAAAAGGCTGCTGCTGTTCTGTGCTGTCAATGTGGACTGAGGGAGGGCAGAGAGTAAAAGAAGAAATGGCAGGAGAATGAAAAAAACAGAGGAGAACAAAGCTGGAGTGGTAGGGGAGAGAAGGGCAAAGGAAGAAAAGCAGGATGGAGGAGGAGGAGAGGAAGCAGGAAAATGCTGGGAATGGGGGATGCACCTCCCTGCTTTCATGTCCCACCTCTCCAAGGGGACAGTCCCTCCTGTGCATTTCAGGGATGCTTTGGAGAGGAGCTGTGGCTGATCCAGCCTGGGCTGGGTCACTCCAGTGCAGTGCCTGGGACTGCTCCAAAAGAAGAAGAAGAAGAAGAAGCACACATGGGGAAATGGAGACAGGGAAGCATGGAAAGAGGCAAGGTTTCCAGCATCTGTGCTCCCTAAAAACAGCCCTCACTGCCTTTTCTAACTGCAGGGAAATGGAAGTGAGATGCTCTGAAACCTCATTTTATTTGGCCCAGTTTTCTCTAATCTACCCTGGGGCCAGAAACACAGCTTTTCAATCTGCCAGAAAGTTGTTCTGCTGACCCTGAAATGTCAAACTGTTATAGGGGGCTGAATCCAAAATTGATTACTTCAGAGATCAGACAATAGCCAATTTTAGAGTGATTTTTTTAAAAGTCTTTCCTATGAACTTAAAAAAAAAAAAAAAGAGAGAGAGAGAAAGAGCCACTTTTGAAATAAGAGCAAGAAACCACCAGCTTTCTGAGACACCAGCAGTGGTTCTTTGCAGAGGAGGGGAGGAAGCACAGACCAACCCAACATTTGCAGGAATGGGATCCCAGGGATACAGCCCACAGGGCAGGTGTTTAACCCAGCACTGGTACACAAGCACTGCTCAGGGGTGGATGCACGCCTTGGCTGACCTGCCAGCCTGTTTCCATCATGAGCTCAGCCCTGCAGACTTGCAGAGAGACGTGTTCCTTTTCCCTCCACCCACAGCAATTCCAGTGCTTTGGGACCCATCCTGTGAGATCCACTGCTGCTGCAGCCACTGCTGAGCTCTTGGGGAGAGCCCCATCCCTCTGCCAACACCCCTCATTCCAGCTCCCCTTGAGCAAGGAGAAATGCCCTCAGGAAGCATTTTTGTTCCCGTCTCAGCTATTAGCCCATCACAAACACCATAATCTCTGTGTTTATACTGTAGTAAACAAGTGCTCTTGCTAAATCTCAGCAATTATAAGTGCTTCATCCTTTTCTTTAGCCAGCCAGACACAGAAATACATTTAATTAGTTAACACCCCCTGCCAATTACAACATCTGAGGAAAGTATTGCTGAGATCGTTGGTCCTAATTATTTTAATATTCAGGAGAACCACTTTAACATAACAAGATAATTACTCATGGATAAGAGTTTATGAGAGCTGCAATCCTTTTCTTTATTTTCTACAATGCAAGTCTGGGCCTAGTTAAATTTCTGAACACATTTTCAATTTAAGATTAAAAATTGCAATTTGTGAGAAATCATCAAAGTGCCATGTGCTGGAAGAAAAATAACTATATGCAATCTCAAAAATGTTAACACTAGAGCAAAATACATAATAGATACACTGTGTATTACATACAATTAATAGTGGAATCTAAGGGAATTGGTTTGTTTCTGTTCAAAAAGATCTTTTCACATGTACTGAATTGATCAGCCACTCAGTTAGGAGAAAAGCCCTGACTGCTCCTCACTTTAGAAAAAATGTGAGTTGCCCTTTACTTATCCAGCCTGCATCCTTTTGTAGCCATATGAATCCTCCTTGCCTGCTCACAGTCAATGGGAAAGCTGAGCTCTGTTGCACATCTGAGAAGCCCTTGACTCACATTTCTGCTGTTTGCAGTGTTGCCATCAATGGAGGAGTTTTTCAGCTGAGAAAACGTTGGACTTGGTACCTGTTATATTTTAACACTATATCACACCCAAAGAGAAACCCACAAGGGTTTTTCACATGCCAAATCCCAGAAATATATGCATGTATTCATCAAAAAAGAGTTTGGCAGGGGCTGTTGAACAATAAACTGTGTGCTGTTCCTTTCATGCACATTCAGAAAAAAAGCCTTTCTTCCACGTCCCTAAAGACAGCTTCAATATATAGGCAGTGAAAGATTTCAGTGTTTCTGGGTCTGTATTTGTACCCATGGAAGTACAGCCTGTCCACAGTGGAAGCCCATTTTCAAAGGAAATTTTCCTTTAAGAAAGTAATTTGCCCATAAGTCCCATATTATGTATTTGCTTGGTCCCTTTACAATGCACTGGTGGGGAAAATGGGAAGATGAGAGATGAGCACCACCATTAAATGTCTCCATTTGCTCTATGCATAAAGAAAGCACCTGATGGCACAGCTCTTGCTTATGAGGACAGGCTGTACTGGCTTTTAGGTTATGCCTACCCAACCATTTAAAAATATACTCAAGAGATGAATAGCCAGGCACCAACTCAAAATTCAAGCTAATCATGAGTTCTGCTCCTTTCACTAATGCCACCATCAAACTTTAGAGCTAATCTTAGGTAAAAGAAGTTGGCTGTTAATTAGGTGTTTAAATCTTGAGAAATATTTTAGAATTTGACAAAAAGAAAAATAAATGCTAGCACTACCCATTAATTTTATTGTATAATCAAAATAATTTAAATTTATTTACTAGAATATTTGCTAATTTTACAGCCAGCTACCAGAGCACACACAGAAAAAAGCCCTGTCCAAGTAAATATGTAGTAACTGAGAGGGAAAAGAAATCCACTTGATTTACTAAAGCCAACTTTGCCTTTAGCCCAACAAGTCTGCTTTAATTCAGTTGTAAGGATTATAAAAACAATGCATATCTAAACAGAGGTGATAAATTAGTGGAATTAATCCAAATAATAGGCAAATGGTAGGAGCAACACATGTAGAATGACTGCAAAGTTAGATTAATTTAAAATAAAACCCTGGAGTTATGTAAGCAATTACAAAAATTGCATTTAGCAGTAAAAGAGCAATTAAAACAAAAAAAAAATATGCCCTAACCCCAGACATTATGTGCTGGGGACAGGACAGGGCTCATAGAGAACTTGGAGATGAGCTGGAAAAGCAATTGAACAGAAAGTTTGTCTGATTTTACTCTGTTATGGAATCAATGTGCTCGGATATGGCCTCATAATACACAGATGAAAGGCTCATTTCTCCCCAGATGGGGCTCAGTAATCAGATATAGAAACAGCTATTTTTAATGAAGACCTGCAAAATCATAAAGGCTTAGATGTTGCTGGCTGGAGTAAAGCAATGGGAGGCAGACAAGGCAATTCACTAATCTGCCTAGTGGCACAAAACCAAGCCTGATCAACACATTTTTCACAGCAAATCACATTCCTTCAGTAAGGCTGGCCCAGAAAGGCAGCCATGCCAAGCCAGAGGGGAGCCTGCTGCCAACTGGCACACATGTCCCTCAGGTGGGAGAGCCCAACTGCATTACACAGCCTGGTACATTAAAAGACAGAAAATACCTGCTGGATTTTTCACTCCATCATCCTGACAAAATACTCCCATCGGTTCAACTCTTTTTTGCTTTTCCCATGTATCCAGCCCAGTCTATTTAAAATCTTTCCAAATGGGAGTATTCACTGGGAATGCAGGCAGCCATCCCAGTAATTGCAGCAAAAGTGAACATCTCTGACTTAACCCCTTATTTTCTGTGTACACACTTCATACCCTTTGAATCCAACATGTCCTGATATGCAAAGCCCTCAATGCTTTCTAAAATTGAGTACTATCTCCTAGTGGTAAATATTTTGAAAAACAGTGGCAGAGAAGATTGACTTCTCTTTGCAGGACACTAGAATGCCAACCAAGGGCCACCACACCAAAGAAACAAGCAGCAAATTCCTAATAAAAATCTTAGTGGAATAAACACAGTCTCAAAAAAACCCCATATAAGTAATTTCAAATGTGAAAATTTTGTGTATTTCCACACTAAGCAAAACCCTGATTTACTTAGTGTCCAAACCAAGTTGAAGTTTTGCATGAAAGGATCTGCAGGTTCTCTGTGGCAACTGCAGACACAGTTTGTGCCCTGGGCACCTGAGATCCACAAGCATCCCCCACCTGCTGTTGAAACACTTTGATAACAACTCTGCAATATAGAAGTGGTGTCAGATTTCTGGCAAAACAAAGTCAGGCTGGCCTTGCCAGGATAGAAATGAAAGCAGAAGATCCTGGCAAGGCAAAGATAGAAGGAGAGCTCCTATTCTGTGGGGGAAAAACCCCAAAATCAAGAAAAATACCTGGAAAAAAGTATTCCCCAAAATTAAAGACAAACAAACAACAACCCAAGCCCCAATTTTACAATAATTTTTGGCAATGAAAGTATATTCTGTGTGTTTGATTTCCTGACAAGACAATCTGGCACTTCCAGACAAATAACAGCACACAGACACGGGCAGACACTCAGCCCATGCTACCCAGTTGCCAGCCCATCATAAAGCCAAAAAGCAAACATAAACCCCACAGTAGTTCCACCAAGCCCTTTGTGCCCAAGTTATGCCTGTCATGCCCACAACAACCTAAGTCCAGCTCTCCCAATGGAAGGTTTGCTCAGCAGTGGAAAAATGGAGGTAGAGGCAGGGATCCATTACATCTTCATGTCAGCAGGGCCATGAGTGCAATATTCCCATAATAAAGAAATTAAGAAACACAACTGAGTTTCATAGAAATGTTAAGCACTATTAGCAAGAAGTCAGTGTATGGACTTCTCAGCCAAAGTGACCTCAGATCCATTAAAAACTAAACTCATGGCTGGGAGAGATGCAGGGCATTGCAACAGGTCCATTAGCAAGGGCCAGTGAGCTGTGCTAAGTGAGCTGTCGAGCCTGCAATGAGCAAAACTCAATATCTGTCCACAACCTCACTGGAGTTCAGACTTCTCCTCGCCTACTTGGGTAGAAGTTTGGCTTTTGGAGACCCTTTTCAGGCTTTTTCTGCTTCAGATTAAAACCTCCCTACTGACACTGGATGCCAGAAATAAAAAATAAAAACTTGCATACAAAAACATTGTTTTGATGATGGCTTACTGTTGGCAAGATGCACTGTTTTAACATCTGCTGCTGCTTCCTTGTCAGGTATCTATGAATAAGGCTGAGGATGTGTGAAGGAGGAGAAATCACAGAAATCGTGCTACTTACAGCTTTGTATTGAAATGATATTTACCTTTCAACTCTTGGTAAAACAAATAAAATAAAAAGGAGGTAATTTTACTCCTAGAATACTGATGACTAAATAAAACTGTGACATTTATTTCACAGCCTTTTCTGTGAAATAAATATTGGAGTAGCAGAAGCAGGGAGGGAGTGCTGTCAGCCAGGGACCCCAGCAAACTGAGCTGAAGTCAAAGAACTGTGTTGTGGCTGATGTCACTTTGCTGCCTGGAAATGCCAGCAGGGCTTCCCTGCCAGAGCCCCCCAGCTCCCTCTCCCTTTTATCTTGTACACACCCTCAAGGTGCAAGGGTGAGGAGAAACCCCAGCACAGCAGACATGGAACTGAACTGAGAAACTGAGAGGCACACCACTGGATTTATTATGAGAGCAGTGTTTTATCTAAAGAAAACTCCCTGCAAATGCAGAGATCCCAGTAAGGAGCCTCTTTCCTGGTCCTCTTCAGTCTCTGAGATTTTGATCTCTGTTTCCCAAGGTGGGCTGTGGCTCAGCTTCATGCATATCAAAACTGCCAGGCAGTGCAACTGCAATTTTGGGTCATCACAGGATGGAGCCCTCACTCTAAGTCTGTAGCCAGGTTTTCCAGCACCAGCAAGCATTTATCCAAAGCCATCAAAGGCACAGATGTTTACTAAACAAGACCTTTTTTTGCTGCATCAGTGGTGCTGGCTTATTTTGGTTTGGGTTTAGTTTTCACAATAGTGAAATGAAATGCAAGAGTAATGAAAGCCTTCCTTAATGCAAATTAGAGGACAAACACGTTTGTTGCTTGTAAACCCAAATAAGTTGGGCTGACTGAAAAATTCTATTTTAGAAACAGGTAAAACCAAAATGACTGAACAAAACTCCTAAGAGAGTAACAAGTTGCAATTTGCCAGCTCATAAAACACAGTCTGAGAAAACACTCTTCTGCAAGATCCAGTAGATGCCATGACCTGATAAAATAGAGTCCTCAGGCCCAGGAAATTCTTCTGTGTCAATGACAGCAAAAGAGAAATGCCAACAGCCCAAGAATAGGAGTTCTGCCCCTTATTGAAGAAAGAGAGGAAAGAGAAGGTTTTGATGTGTTACATGTACTCAGTGGAGAATTTTTAATTCAAGAGCCCAGCCTAATGCTAAGCAAGCTTAATAGATCTTCACACTGCTTTAAATAGGAATGGGAGTGGACTCCAAGCAGCCTGTGTGAGTACATGTGCTCACAATCACAGAGCAGGAGCTGGAGCTCTGCATTCCCCCTGTCAGGCACTGAACACCCCCATATGCCATCTCCACCAAGAGTGCTAAGCACCTTCAGAATTCAACACTAACTTCTGATACAGCCATAAATGAGTTCCCAGCAATAATCTGCTCTCCTTCTTCTCTTTTTTTTTAAATCTTGCTCTAATTATTAAGGAGCAAAACACTGATGAACAGCACTGATTGCATATTCTAAAAAAAAAAATAAAATACCACCCTCCAGCTGCTCTGTTGGTGAATCCCTTTCTTGCTGCTTGTTGGGATTTACTTTCAGCCCTTTGCATCTGAAACTAATTACTGCAACACCATCGTCAATTCCCTTCTCCTCTCTGGAATCGGAAGCAATATGGTACATTCAAAGATAATTTTTCATTTCTCTTCCTAAAGGAAGGGTCTGAGCTGTTCAATGAAGATAATGGTAAATGAGTCACCAATTTCAGAAGGTGAAACTTTCTGACATCCCTTTATCAGAAACCATTGTCTGAAATTTCAGCTGGTGATTTAGGAAACTTTTTTATATAAATGTCACCAAGACCTAGCAAAATCTGTCAGCTTTCTGTGTGATCCTAAAGACAAATTGCAGCAATATCGTGTCAACCAGCTCTGTTAAACTTACTTTGCTGTGTATGCTCCTTGCACCTGTTTCACTCTTAGCTTTTCTCTCAGAAAACATTTTGCCCAAGTTTCTTCAGTAATACTTGCTGGAATTTTCATATTTTTCTCAATTTTTAATGAAGACCCTTTGTTTTTAGTGAGAAGAAGCACTTACTAAGTGACCAGAGTTCCCAGGAAGTTGCAATTATGGTCCTGGAGTGTTCAATGGAAAGATTGTTCCATCAGGTCCAATATATCTGTGAGATGCCCTGTCAGAATTGGTTTCAAGAAGTAATTCCAGCCCTTATCCCTCTCCAGAGCTTACTCCTGTCTCCTATCACCTCATCATCCCCATTCCTGTATCTGCTCCCCTGGGCCAGGCACCAGAGGAGTGCCTTTGTAAGAGGCACAGTCCAAGAGATACTGCTACAGAAAATGTGTGTTTGTACATCCTCTGCTATACAGTGGGATGCTGAAAATAAAAGGAAATGAAAAATCCGTAACTCATTCAATTCAACAAGCAGATGCAACTTTGCCCTTCCACATAGACTTCTCTATGCTAAATATTAATCATAACAATTAGACTTTCTAGAAGATAACATTGTGCTTTCTCAAACTGATGCAGAACACTAAGATTTGTTCCTCGAGTTCTCTGATGCCTGAGCTATTGCATTGCTATGCATAACATCAGAAGAATTAAACAATTCCAAGCTATACTGTTATGACCAAAATGACACAACTGAAGCACTGCTCAGCTTCTGGTGTGCTCTCTGAATACAATCTGAGCCTTTGTTCACAGCATTACAACCTGACAGTACACTACAAAGAAAGTCAGAAAAGCAGCAACAAGATAAAACCAAACCCAGCTGAGGATCAGACCTCCCAAATCATTTAGTGAAGATGAGAATGAAAAACTGTATCATTTCAATTAAACTCTCTTCCAAGTACTCTCAAGATCTATCTAGACTGTATTTTTTAATTTATCTGGTTGAAATAAAGAACTGTTTGACACCTCATTTTTTTCATTATGGTGACTGAGAGCTTACATTTGGCACTGGCCATTTGAAAAAATGCAGCCAAATTTTCACTGGGTAAAACTGAAAAAAACAATGGAATGAAAGAAACTTTCATGCAAGTCCTGAAATAAGGGCTATTTGTGTAGTGTTTATTCTGGTTTGGTCCTGAACTGAAGCTTGAGTCAAACACACATCTTCTGTCCAGGCTTATTTACATTGGAAATTAAGAACAATTTCTCCACTGAAAGCATTGTCAAACACTGAACAGGCTGCCCAGGGAACTGGTTGAGTCACCATCCCTGGAGGTTTGTAAAAGATGTGTAGAGGTGACACTCAGGGACATGGTTTAGTGGTGGCTTGGCAATGCTGGGTTCATGGCTGGATTTGATGATCTTAGAAATCTTTCACAACCTAAATGATTCTTTGAGTCTATGATTTTATGTCAGTGCTGCCATGTTCATTCCCTTGCAAGGACAAGCCCTTATTAATGCCATGCACAGAGATGGAAACAACTCTAAATCTCCAAAGGCCACATCCCACTCTTTTCCCCTTCCCCATGTTTGTGGGCTGTCAGGTGAGTCACTGGCTCTTTGAGGTGACTATTTCATTAGGGGCTGTAATTTCCCCCTGTGTAGCCACTTGTGTTGTGAGCACAGTGTTCATGCCCACGCTTTGGAACAGGAGAGCTGCAGATCTGACAGCCCAGCTGAGAAAAAGCTTTGAGTGTGAGGATTAGAAGAAATTTGCAACGTTGTGTTTGTAGCATTTTGTACTCATTGTTCCCAGAGATAATGCCTTCCCTTTTACTTGCAAGATCTTTGTGTTTCTCACTACAATCAAGGAGAGGAAATCTGACTGCAAACCTCTTTGTTCTATATTATCATTTCATGTTGGTTTGGTGTGTTAATCAATGTGTCAGTAATGGCTGCAAAGAGAACTCATTCAATCCTCAAATGAAGAGAAATCTGAGCTTTCTAACACTGGCACATTTTCTAGTGGATAAGCTTTTTCACAGAGTAATTATTTCATTTTCCAGAAAGATTACTGATTACATCACATTGGAAAAAACTAAGAGAGGGGCCCTTTATCTTCCCCATGTTTCTGCAATTCTTGTACAAACTTATACTTGTTACCAGGAAAAATGACAAATTTGCCATCTGATCAAAATGTTAACAAGGTAAGTGTCAGTGAGATGGATCACTGACTGTCACTGCAAGCCAGAACATGAGGATACATGGATATTTCTCAATATATTCACTGCTTCCCCAATGTTCGCTAACAACATTTCTACTGAGAGTGTAATAAATCACACAGAAATAACAAGCTGCACAGGATCTCTAGGATATGATAGATTTGTCGTAATAGCAGCATTTGCAAGGTAGAAAACAATTGGTAATGATCTATAGAAAGACCTAATCAACTGTCATTTGCTATAATGTGGCAGACGAAGCAAAGATATGAAATCCATAACACTTCTTTAGCCACTGCCCTACCCATACACATACACACGTGTCAATTGGGGAATAGTAAAAAGAATTAATGAGCTTTGGGGTCACAGAAGTTGAAAAGAAAGTTAATAGCATGCCCTGGATGCAATCATTAAATTATACACTGCTGAACAAGGCAAGGGATAATCACAGAAACTGCACAGTCCTGTGACAGCAGTAAAGGCTTTTAGCAAGGCTGTGCCTCCTCCTTTGCTTTATTTCTTTTACATCTATTTCATTATTTTTAAAAGTACTTTATGTCAAAGTAGGGCTGGATAAGCAAAGGAAAAGCACTGTCTATGTTCACAGAGGACTGAAGTCTGTATGTGCCAAGGCTCCTGCAGCACAGGAGACCAAAACCAAATGTCTGTTTTGCACTGGGCTGTGCCAGCTCCCAAAGTGGCTGCTGAGGCTTTAGTGTTCTTTTGCTTCTCCCAAGGGGGAATGAATACTCACCTTCCAGAATACAGGTGCAGGATGATCAGCTTCAGTTTTCTGGAAGTCTAAGAGAACTGCCTTCCTGAGAGCTTTAGTGCTGCCTAGGGTTAAAGCCTAAATTCATGAATTTTAAGTACTGAAATATCCTCTTTGCATCACATCCTCCATTGCCATCTGTCTACAATAAATTTCAGGTGAAAAACCAACGCTCACATAGAAACCCAGAAGCTTCCAAGGTTACACAAACTGTTCTGTGAAGATTTTTCTTGCTAGCCACACCAGGAAAGGCTCTCTGGAACACAAGGCAGTATAGAGCATGCAAGGGTAATCCTTGATCTAAAATTTCAGAAATAAAATTGTAAAATTCACTCAATTTTTATGAGGCTCAAATCAATCTTTTCCCCTCCTTTTCTTTTTTTGGTCTTGTTTTGTTGGGTTGGGTTTTTTTTGTTTTTTTTTTTTTTATTTTTTGGTGTATTTTATTCCCCAGAAAGATTGGTAGAAGAATAATGGCTGCTTTGTGCTACTTTGCTTACAAACCACATTTTGCTAAGTGAATGCATTTCTGAGAACACAGGAATTGCTGTGCTGCCTCAGCACAGCAGTGCTCTGCCCCAGCATCCTGCCTGGCAGCTGCTGCAGGAGAATGTGCAGAAAACCTCCTAGTGGGCAATTATGGGAAAACCTGTTCAGATCCAAAATTTTCTTCCAGCCCCTCTATCAGTCAATAAAATTGGCACATCTTGAAACGTGGAGGTTTTTCTCTTTGCAAGCATTTGTTTCAAGTCCTTCCCAATGTTTGGAACTTAGTATTTTTCCACATCAGAGAGCATGCTAAAATCTACATTTTCAACAGTCCTTATCTTCCAGCCTGGCACCAAGCAAAGCTGGACAGATTTTGGAAAAGACTCAGCTCCTTGGTGAAATGGAATTGCTGAGTTCTTTTGTAAATCTGTCCTTAAAGGGTCACAACAGGAGCTGCTCTGTTTAGAGCAGTTTGAAAATCTTTCCTCGGTGGGAGGTTCTAAGCCTTCAGAAAGCTGGTGCTCAACACTTGTGATAATCTGGCCCCAAGATAAGTATCAGGGGCCAAATTAAGTGATTTAGAGGCAGAAATACCCTGCTGACTGCAGTGGAAATTTCCACTTGCCAATGAATGGCTCAATAGGATTCTGGAATAATAGAGCCATGAAAAGTGGATAATACAACAAACAAACATCAAAGGGTAAGACTTTCCTTTTCAATCATGTCTGCCTGTGCTCTGCATAAAAGGACTGAAATATTCTGACATGAAAGAAGGAGAAGGAGTGGTTAACTGCACAGCCATGCACTTCCTTCTGAGATGAACACACAGCATTTCTTAGGAGCAGTGATTTCTTAGTATTCATATGACATAGCTGGTTATGAGGATACCTGTCTTACATGATATAGAAGACACCAGTGGTACATGAACTGATCTCCTGGACTGGTTTCCTTTTCCAATCACAGAATCATAGAATTTGGGTTGGAAAGGACCTTAAAAATCATCTAGTACAACTCCCGTCATGGGCAGGAGCACGTTCCACTAGATGAGTTTGTTCCAAGCCTTGTCCAATGTGGCTCTGAACAATTCCAGGGATGGAGACATGCACCAAAGAGAAAACAGCCTTACATTTCTTTTTCACTTTGGGAGTGAAGCTTTGCCAGTCAAGTTGTTTTGCTTAGGAACAAATGACTTCCCTCTCTGTCCCTTAGATATTTTCAACATTCAGCCACTTCCATGCTGTCATCCATGATTTTGATCAAAAATGGAGTTTACACACAACTATTTTATGAGTGCTTGTGGCATTTTTGACGAAGAATTTCAGGGAAACTTACTGGTATCTTAAATGAACTTGGCCAGCACAGAGCTTGAACCTCAGGCAATTTCCCCAGATTCCCATGGCAATTTTGGTTGTCCTTACTAGCATGATTAAGAATTCTGTCCTTCAGTCCTGATGGAATACCCCATTAACAAAGGTTTCCTGCATGTTTAGAGGAGAAGGCTTGAGCATGAAGCTAAGGAGGGTAATTATGTTGTGGGCTGGATGGAAGTACATGATGTTTCCTTCATGGCTTCAGGTCTCTTCCAAAGCCCTGGGCAGAATACTGTACAGGTGTGTTACAGCTCCCTCTAACACACCTGCAGGGGTACAAAAGATTTTTGGGGCCAGAGGAACAGCCTGTTCAGAGAAGCTGAAGACATCATGTTAGGAGAACAGCAGGAAGGTATCAGAGTAGCTCTGATCAAGGAACAAAACTGGGCACCAGACTGATTATCAGAACAAGGTTATTTAGCAAGTAGTAATATCAGCTTTCTGTTGCTGAAATTATTTGTCTTGGTGAAGCCATGAGGTAACAAAGAAGAGACTGAGACATGAAAGATACTGAACATTCCCTCCCCCAAAGGGAGAGAGCAAGGCAGAGGATGAACATTTTAATTTCACCAGAGGAAATCTGACTATCAAGATGTAATCTCTTAATAAATGCTGTTCCATGTAATTAAAAGAAAAAAACAACAGAAAAAGCACCACAAAATGACTTGTGGACCAGCAGGAAACAAGAAACTCTCCATGGAGAGTGGCAATTCAGAGAACACCCACCATGTGGCCCACCTTCCCTATTCCCCCTCTAGAAACAGACCCATTTTACACATGGTGATTAAGGCACTAAAGCAAAAAGTATTAACATGATTCACATGTAGAAAACAAGGTTATTAGAAGTAGGGATCATTTCAGCATATTGTTCTCCTTAATAAGCATAGCAATGAGTAATTGAGTTTCAGGCAATCTCCAAGGTGGTGCTTTGTAGAGAAAACGGAACTTGGCATGATGTCTACTTTTCCTTTAATTACATTGCCCTAATGAGCAACTTTCTTTTCTTTACTCTCAGCAAATTTATTTCTTGAGAAGAAGCAACAGTAATAAACATGTTAAAAGGATCACCAGGTAGCACCTGAGAAGAAACATCAGGAGTTTAAAATGACAAGAGGTTGCTAAAAGTGGTGGAAAAACACCAGATTGTTCTCAGGTTCATTATGCTTATCACCCCTAAAAGCAAAGTAAAGGATGTCAGGAGCACATTACCTAACCTGGGAAGTGTCCTTGTTCTGCTGTTATTTCCCTTTCGCACATGTTCCTGAGAACAGCCCACAAACACGAAGTGCTGATACATCAATCCACAACTGCTCTGCTCACGCAGCAGCAGAGGGCAATTCTGCCTCATGCCCTTGTGCAAGATGAAAAGAGAAAATCACATGCCAATAACATCCTGCTGAGTGTCAATATTGCCTCTGCAACCTGATACAGAGGATAAAGGGCTGGCTTTTCCAAAGTCTTTAAGGCATTCAGACATCTGACTCTTGTTGAAAGTCAGTGGCTGTTTTGCTTACCTTTTTTTAGAAAACCACCTGAGAATCCTCTTGTAGCAAAGGACTTCCTGAATCTGCCTTTCTGAAGACAAAAAGCTGGGACATTACATATGTTCATTCTTCTCATTTTTTCCCTAAGCATTTCCCTCCTGGTGTCCCAGGAGACACCATACCAGTGAAGAAAGACCCCCTTTTCTACAGCTGGGTGAACATGTCTCCTCTTGTTAAAATACATGAGGTGTTCACCTTCAGAGAGCAGCAATTGCTGCTGCTCACAGGCCTTGGTTGAATAAAGCCAGTGCACTATCAGGTGACAATCTGACTTTTCAAATGCCAGTAGTACTACTCTTCAGGGGAAAAAAAAATTAAAAAACAAACCCAAAAATGGAAGCAAAGTTCTTGAGAATCAATCCAGTTTTCAATGTTTCTCAACACTGGGCAGCACATCCTGGAATATCTACCAGCTGTCTTAGGACCACACTTTCATACAGGGAAGCAAGTGCTTCATATGTGGTATTACTCTATGTAGCTGTAGATGGGTGATCAATCCACCATTTGCTTGTTCATGGATGTATGTGCACTCAGCTGTTTTGCCCTGACTCACTCCAGAACTTCACAAGGTCCCTTCACCTCTCTGCATCAAACCTGCAAGTACTGTTACTTAATGTACTCATGGAGGCAGGAGGAAACTTCATCTATATACATTAAAAATATACTCTGAGGTCTTCAAAAACAGACTCTTCAGATGTAAAAGTGTTAAATGAAATTATCTTCAAATAGAAAATCTGAAAGTGCCAATGGCAGCAGACACTGAAGACCTTAAGTGTTTATGCAGGTTTATGTATTGTTATTTCTTCAGTAAGCCTGCCACAGAAATGGCAGGGCTATGGGAAGAAAGTATGTTAGCACTTATAGTCTAATCATAAATGCATTAAATGCAACTATTTTACTGAGAAAAAAGCCAGGAAGAGAGCAGAGGCCCATCTCCTAGGGAGCTAATCTCAATTACTGCTCCCAATCATGCCTCAGCTGAAGAGAACCCTGCATAGAGCCCGTGCTGTCCATGGCCTGGCAGTTGTGTGCATTTGCCCCTTCAAAGACACTCTGATGAATGAATGAGAATAGATTTTTCCTTAGGAAAAAAGAAAGAAAAAGGTCATTGTTCAAAGAAAAGAGAAATTCTAAAACAGGCCTTCCATTAAAGCTCTATTTATTGCAATACCTTCCCACTTCCACAGACATTACAATCCCTAGAAGCAAGACACCAGTACGCTGAAGTAATTTATGTAGCAAAAGGTGGATACAAATGTTTAGCTGGATTTGCTTGTATGTTTACCACAAACCTATGATCAATTTCTGCAATTAAATGCAGGAGGGGATTCTTTGGCAACCTCATGCACAATGCTCCAGCTATCTGGGCAAAGTGGGACAAAGGCTGCCTTACTTCCCTGTTTTCCTGGTTTTTTGGAATACCTGTGCTTGGATAGCTATAATTGGGTTGTAATTCAGCCAAGCAAGATTTTGAAGCTTTCTTTTCCTTGGAGCAGTAAATGCCACTGCTTGATGTGGGCACCAGTTGTCACTTTCTCCAATTTGCAGGACACAAATGCTGAAATGGGAAAAATGCTGCACTGCACTACTTGAAACCCTTCCAGGGGCTCCCTGCAGCACTGGGAGGCACAGGCAGCCAGAGGAAGTTGAAAGCTCACTTTGCTAGCTGCAACTCTTAGTTGTCAGAAAGATAAAAGTTTCCTGCACATGCAAAATAGCAGCATGAGCTGGTTTTGAAAACAGATCATACGTTTCTGGTAATTAATTGAATTTTGGAGATGTTTCACTTCTGGCCCCCAAGGAAATGCTGTTAGCTGCTCTCTTCTGAGCATCCTGTGTGTTTTAAAGCACACACTTAATTCCACAGAGAATATTCCATCGAGGATATCAGTATGTTAAAACTCTCTGAGGAGGCATTACCCAGTGTGCACAGTTCTTTACTCCCCCAGCCCCCTGTGGTTCAAAGCTGGGCATTTGGTCACTGTGCTCTGCTCTCACTGGGCACTGATGGTCCCCACCTGCCCCTATGGCACCACAGAAATACTGAGCAGGGCTACAAACACTGTCTAATAAATCTGAGGGCTGGAGAACAGTAGGAGAGAGGGGAGCAGATTCTCACATCATCAGGAGGGAAATAGGCTTTTAAAAAGCTAGTTGTGTCTGTGCACAACAATGAAGCTTTATGTCTATATAAACTGACAAGTCAGATTGTCCTCCTGGGCCCAATTCTCAACATCAGTGCCATTTGAGGCGATGGCTGCCTCCTGCCTCTGCAGCCAAATGGCTCTGTCTGCCAGCAAGGGCAGGCAAGATGATTAAAATAAGCATTAACAGAATGGTTGGTGATTAGCTTCTTCCTCTCTCTTTTTTTTTTTTCTCTCTTTGCTTTCTCTTTTTTTTCTTTTATATAGTTTGGGCCCACCAAAGATTGCTAAAGCCTGTTCTTCATTAGCAGTGTACTTAACAAGTGTGAATTTAAAGTATTCATTTTCTTAAGGCCAAGGATTAAAGCAATTAAGGAAAACTGCTGCAACCTAGCACCAAAGTCAATCCTTAACATGGAAAAGAAACAATGGTGCTTAATGTATTTAAATAAAACCAAATTGTGCACAATTATGCTAAAACTCTGTTAAACTAAATTCTCACTCAGCTGCAATGTATTATTAAAATTTCTTTTCTGAAATTGAAATAACACTTTCTTTGCCCCCAGTATGGCATCAGATCTGTGGTTACATTGCATTGCTTTCCTGGCAAAACCACTGCAGCAAAAGTTAAAATCCATTCTCATTCTATCCTCATTTTACCATCAGCTTCTCCTTTCTTCTGGCCTTAATCCCTTGCCAGGTCTGCACTGGATTTCGGTGTGATTAGGTTTGTGCTTACCAACTACCTGCTCCAATATTCTGAACCTTAAAGAGAATAGGGGAACATTTCATTTGAAGCTTAAGGCAGCATTTTACTTTGGCAAAGAAAAATCTCTCTTTAGAAAATGGCAGCTCCCTGATAGGTTTGTTTGCTTTCCATATCATCAATCCAAAAAGATGAGTACCAATGGATACCAATGGGGCATTTTCTTCCCACAAGAATGAGTTCAACCTACACTGCCTCCAAGGATAAGCAGAAATCTGAAGACAGTTTTACCTCAGGGCTAGGAATACACAGGAAGCATCTGAGCAAGCCTAAGCACTGACAGCATGATCAGGCCTCAGAGACCATGTTCACTTTAATCTTCCTACCATCAAGTTGTCCTTGGTTGGAGGTTTTTTGTCACAAAGTCACTTGCCAATGAAGTACCATCAAGGACACAGCAAAGCAAATACTCCATAAACTAAATACAATAAACATCCTACACAAGGAGCCAAGAGATCCTTTGCAATGGCCACAAAAATTTGCATCTGCTATATTATAGATGAAATGTAAGTGGAACCGGCAGCCAATGTCTTTTAACCTGGGAGGACAATGATTGTAAAATCCCTGAGGCAGGAAAGGGTAAGAAGCATCAAGAGCAGTGATGGAATGCAGAGAGACAGCCAGAGTAGAGGGCAATGAGGCTGATCCATGGTATGCAAAATGCCAAATGCACATTGCCTTCCAGACAAAGCCTAGGTGTAAAGGGTCTGTGTGTGTGATCACGAGGGATGGCTGCCTTAATGGGAAACCTTTAACCACTTCTGATTCCCTTCTATAGCTGAGCTGTTTCCATTACTCTAGATCCTATGGAAGATCTTCCATAGCATCTAGAGAAATGAATGAAATGGCTTTTAATTAGATCAGATTATGGTATCCTGCTATCTTAAAGTAAGTGCAGCAACACAGAGAGCATAGAGGAAGGTCTCAGAGATTTCAGGTGTCAAATAAAGAAATACCTCACAGGGCTGGAAAGGGCAGAGAATACCACAAACAGTGGGGTTTTCATCTAGGGAGATAAATGTGACCCTAGGATGTCTCCCAGTATTGATACTGAGCCTTACTGACAAATTTGTCAGTTTTGCCTCATGTAGGTTGAGGACATGGAATAAGCTTGCAGGGCATGCCAGCATCATCCAGGGGATTTCCAATCCTAATCAGACAAAATATCATGGTCCAGAAAATAAATCATCCTGTTTAAAACACAAAGTAAATTCATTTGATGGGAAAAAACATAGTATCAGGTTAACTAAAAATTATTTTTTTTCCATCCACCTACAAAATCAAAACCGTAATTATTGGCACAGTTCTAGGTTCTATTGCAATACTCTCAACTGGAAATATTCACATACAGTTCATGTGCCCTGCCCTGCTGGAGTCACTAGAATATCACAAGACTCAGGAATCAACTGGGAAAGGCTCCTACTCCTTGGCAAGGAGAACCTCCTCTGGTGCTTGCAGTCAGAAAAAGCAGCATTGGCAAGACCACAGTAAAATCTGAAGCCTACTGGGAAGAATTTATTTGCTGCTGCATCAGGAGATTAGGAAATAAGCTTGTACCTGGGAAAACCAAAGCTTTAAAAAACACCCCACAAAACGACTTAGATTCTGTGCTGCTTCTGTCCTTTTCTATGGGTTTAACCATGCAGGGTGCAGAGAGAGCAGGGTCTGGCCCCGAGGGAGTTCAGACACAGCAGACTGATCTCCCAGCAGGCTACAATATGTTCCCAGAAGGCACAATATCATTCTGAGGCCAAGGAACAGCCTATTAACTCTGCATGCCATTAATTTTCATGAATAGTTCAATCTGATGCTCACAGGAGCTGTTGGGCATCATTCCATTTTGTCTCACAGACCTGGATGAGGGCTTATTTATCTTTTTACTTCATTCCTTACCTTTAAGCCCTTTAAGCAGCTCAGTGCAGCTGTGCAGGTTTCCAGCCCTGTGCCAGGCTCAGTGCCCAGCAGCAGGCAGGATGCTGTCTGCAGCGCGGAGTGATGGCATGTCACAGTCAAAGCCATTCAGGGAGAATTAAACTTCAGGCTTGTTTGACTAAACTTCTGAATTCACCACAGTTCCCCTGTTTTGCCAGTCTGAAGAAACAGCCCAGCAGGTTCTTGACTCATATGCCAAAATGCCTCCTTCATCCTTCCTGGAACTGGAAATGATTACTAATAGGTATTCGTGCTGAAATGATTTAGCATAACGTGCTGAATGAGATCACTAAGTCAAAGTATCTTTTCCTAAGTGAGTCTCTCACTGCTTGCCTGAATGCCAGAGGGGAAGGAGGATAGCATGAAACAAATTCTTTTGCTGGCTTTTTACAAAATTTCATAAATTACTTACTGAAGAACTCACAGTAGGAAGTTTCACTCAGGTTCATTAGAAGAGATCCATGATGCAGGTCTGGCAGGCAGAGGAGGATGGAGACACAGGGGTTTGGGTTAACCTCTCTCTTTCACACTTTCCCCCTTTTCAGTGCTCTCCAGTCTAGGCTGGGAACTGCAGACAGGCAGTGAAATGAGGAGGGCACTAGAGCAAGGCTGGGGAGGGGCTGGGCACTCTTTGCCCTTTGTGCACAGCCCTGGAAGTGCATTGCTGTGGCAGCTGCATCTGTTACAGGAGGCTGCAGGCACCAGGTGAAACACAGAATTTGGGGAGCAACAGGGGTGTGCACCACAAAACTCACCTCAGCATGCCAGGGATGCTCAGGGTTTCACTGAGAGGCCAGGCTGCCCTTACCCATCCAAGTCTGTCAGCCTCAGAATTAACTTATTGAGGTCAGCACTCATAACAGGAGTGCAGAGTTTTGATTGAGTCTTCCTTTCTGAGAGAGCCCCATCGTCTCTGGCCCAGTACAGCTATTACCTGCCAGCCTAAAGGATGATGAATGTTATTTATATTGCAGTAATGGCTAACCACTCAGTGGAGACCAGGGACAGGCTGTGCTATGGACTTTTCAAACACCCACTGAACGAGGGCTGCCCACAGATGCCTGGAAGTGCCAAGACTTTTCAGGATAATGTTCTTGAATGTCTTGGACACAATGACCTCCAACAACTGCAGTACTTGTGCTGACTGCAACAACACTGGGGCTGTTCTACAGTAAAGATGTTCTTTCATACCAAATTCTTATCAGTCACTGTGACATGCCCTTATAATAGCAAAGAACTCATCTACTTCAAAGGAAGCAACTACTTCATAAGAGGCTTTTAATTTCCTTGATTAATAAATGTGAAATATAATCTCTTTCAAACCAAACAGAAAATACAGAGGTATAAAGAGTTATTCTAATGGAAGGTTTTCCTAATATTTAGCTGCTATTGTTCTGCTGTCCAAGAAATAAAGAATCAGCGAATAAGAACTACTCAAGATGAAGATGAGAAAAGTAATCTAGCAATAGTAAAAGATGAAGAGCCTGATCCTATAAAAAATCCTGTAAGACCAATTTAACTTTGGCATGTGCGCACTTGCAGGCTTAGGCTTCAAATAATTGCAGAGAAATGTAAGAACTGATAAACTATAGCTTTAGCTTTCCACTACAGTGAGCCCAGAGAGTGGATAACTAACACTTCCCAGGAAATTCCCTTCCAAGAAATAGCTCTGCAAAGATGCAGAGGAAATACATCTAAAATATTAAATGCAGATGGTTTTTTACTATTAGTGATTCTCTTTGTATCTTGGAAAAATCACACAGTGACTTCTTTCATATGCACTGAGGTAAAAAACCTAAAATATTAAGTGTCACATTCTACCAAGGAGTGATTTAGAGAAGGTGCTGTGAAATAAGTGTCAGACCCTGCTTTATTCCTTCTGCAATTATTTTCCACTACCACAGTTCTAAAAATATATCCAGAAATCAGCAGACATTTGTGTCCATCAGATACCTGATTAAAATGCTAAGAAGTGCTAAGAAACACCTTACCCTTAATTATACTCTTTACACTTAAAAACTGCTTTAGACAGGGCTGTGTCAGAGCTTCAGAGCCAAAAGCCTGAAGACCTCAGAGCCCAGCAAACAGACTAAGCAGGGAACAACCTGATGTGCTTTCTTCTGCCTTTTCCATCAGGTAAGTGGTCACTCCCAAACTGAATGGGAGAAATTAGGCACACAGTGAGAGACTGCAAGCACTTTATGGCTGTCTCAATTCTAGAAGGCTCCTAAGAGGAGTGATGTCTCAGCATCTGGGCATTCCTTTCACTGTCAGACACTAAGAGCAGTGGGATTTATCAGCAATCTGCTGAGCATATACAGATGACAACTGCAGAGCTTGGAGAGCTCAAAGGCACTTACAGATAGAAAGGGGTTTGCAAAAGACATGTTGAACCAGAGCTGGGACCTGGAGCCTGTGAAAATTGCTCCCAATTGCTGTTAAACCTTTAGCTGTGGTAGCTAAGCCAGGCACTGCAATATGCACAATTTATCCTCAGTGTGCTTTACAATTGCACATACTGTCTGAGGGAGGCTGATCAGCCTCCATGTCACATTTTACAAGGAAAAGGCCATTGGGATGATTTTGGAAGGTGGTCTTTGCTGCCTAAAGTACAGCTCCATCTATCACTCAAATACATCGAAATGAAGTATTTACGAACAGGTTTTGGATTTTTAAAGTACAAATTTCATGAAAAATAGATTTAAAGCTCTCTCCAGCACCCACATCTCACCTAATGGGACTTTATCCCTTGTCGATTTCCAGCCTGTTGCCCCACCATGATCTACATATCTCCCTAAATCTTTTAAAGTATCTTCTTGTCAAAAGGATATGACTTGCAGACATCACATGGAGATGCATTATTTTTAAATGTTTTTGCTGTACTGACATAAGCTCCAAATTATTTCCAAAGTCAGCAGCATTTTCAATAATTTGTCCCTTTTTAATTTTTTAAAATAGCTTTATTCATCTGTGATAGCAAATTTCTTAAGTCCCTCCATCCTCCATCCACACAGTGATAGAACCCGGCATCAAACCTTTTATAGCAGCAAATGTGTCTTTGTTTCCCTAGCATTCTAGAAAAATTAAATCTTTCTTTAGCTACAGTCTGTACAAAAGGGTGTTAGCATTATGGTGTTCAAGAATAGCTAGTTAGACTCTGAGGCTACACATTCTTCTGCTAAAAGATACATTATCACATCTATGTCTAAATATTTATGGTTCCTGTTTGCTAAAAGCAACACCTACAATTGCTGTAATTGGAAATGACAAAATAAAAAAGAAATTCTTCCCCAATTTGCCACCCTTTTGCATCTAACAACACTAAATATATAGTCTAGTTCATTAGAGTTTTGCCTGATTCTGTTCAGCTATAACAAGGGAAAAATAATTGTGTTAAAAAAGAAGCAAATGGAATAGTAAATATGACAGAAACTGAAAGAGATTTGATGGGTTGATGCAGCATCTGAAACCCCTTAATACATGTGAAAAGGAAAAGATCATAGAACCATACAATCATTTAGGTGGAAAACACTGCAAGATAACTGAACCCAACCATCAGCTCAGTGCGGCCAAGCCAATCAGTAACCCAGGTCCCTGAGAGCCCCATCTACACATCCTTTAAACACCTCCAGGGATGGTGACTCCACCACTCCCCTGAGCAGCCTCTTCCAGTGCCTGACAACCCTTTAACCCTGTTAACTTTTGTCTCACTCAACTGCTTTTAACCACCACACCAGCAAAGACTGCCATAATTTACTTCCATTGGATCTCCTTGTTCAGCAGCCTCATTAAGCTTTTACCCTTACTAGTGGAGTTTTCAGGCACTCCACTTCATATGACTTGTCAGTAATATGCTTTCTTCTCCATTTTTGCATATTTAAGTAATTGAAAAACTTTAAAACACTCCACCTTTTTTTTTTTTTGTGAGTGGGGACTTGTCATCATGTAGATATCACAAAGGAAAAAATACCAAAGCAGAAAATGTCACGATGTCTCTTTCAAGCAGATGGTATTGCAGTAGCACTGAACAAGTTTATATTAATTACTTTCAGGAAGAGAAGGAGATGTCATATTTCACATAGAGGATCCTACCAAACCCACGAAGAACAAGCCATAAATTTAACAATAGTGAGATTTTTTCATAGAATCATTATGACAGCTGTCAAACTGGGGAAAACTTTTTGTTAATGCCAGTACAATTGTTCATTTAAACAAAAGCCAGTGATTCAGTCACACTGGAACAGCTCATGAGCTGAGCTCTGCTGCACAATCTGCACACATGCAGATATTCCATCTATATGCAGAGTTGCCCTTTAATTTCCATCTTTGGGGCTACAATGTGATTTGTCCAGAGCTGAGCAGAGCCCTACCAAAATCAGGCCAGAAGGCAATTTGTGATTGAGTTGTAACAAGCTGCCTGTGTTTTCTCTGGTTGGAAGGGAGAGGTCTGGCACCCCAGGCGAGCAGCTGGTGTATGCCAGCTCCCTGCATGCCAGGCTGGCCATGTGGTCACCCTTTTTCCCTGTGCCCTTAAAATAAGAGACCACAATTATTTGTAGAGATGCACCCTGCACCTCTGTGCAGTGACAGATTGAAGTCCCAAAGGTGTCAACTGTGAGCTCCCTCTCTGAAATCCCAGTGCAGATCTTGTGCCATCACAGGATTTTTGCAAGCAATAAAAATGCAGAGATCCCATCCCTCCACCCATGGGAGGGCCTGGGCCATTAATTTACTACCAGCAAAACCAACTCTGAAGAAGAGATGGAGTGTAACTCTTACCTCCTCATAGACATCATCATTCCTGCTGAAGTCTCCAGCCCTCCTTGGCAGCACATGGACGTGTACATGCTGAAAACGTGAAACAAAATAATGGTGATTATCAAGTTCATGACTTTCTTTTCTAACTGCCAGCATTATTCTCAACACACACAAGTAACCATGCACAGGCTCCCACAGCATTATATTCAGAGGAAAATACATTAACCTGTTCCATAACTGTATCTCAACTCTTTGGAGAATATAAAAGATGAAAAACATGAGAAACCAGCCCTGGTGTATTATATGAGCTTCAGAGTGAAATGCCTGGAAGTTTAGGGGCTCTGTGGAATTATTCATAGTTGTCAGAGACATATTTAGCCACAGCTTTGAAATAACAATGTCCCTTGGAGCTGAGTGTTGTGGCTTTGGAACAGAGGGGAATAAGAAGGTGCTGAAGATGGGATGTGGGGAGAGCTCGTGTGGGCAGCCTGGGCTCAGGGCTCCCTGTCTGGGGACAGGGCAGCTGCCATGCCATGGACAGCACGGAGGCAGAAGGGCTGGCAGAAGAGGACAGTGCCTCCCACAAGGTTAAAAAGACTTTAATGCTTCCTTTCCTCCCTGGAGGCTGTAGCCCAAATACAACAAACTGAAACCTGTGGGGCACAAGACTCATGCTGGGGGCACACCTGCAGGGACAGAGTGCCAGGTGGCCCAAAGCCTGTGAGGCACAAGGATTATGAGCCCAGTTTGGCAGAGGCTGAAGTGTGTCCCTCTCCTGGCACAGGGCCATTGCCCAAGGGGTAGCAGGGCTGAGGTCTGAGCTGCAAAAAGGCTGCACAGGCAGCTTTGTGTTACCCAGTTTGGGAGGAAGGTGAATGGTGATGTGTTTTCATCAGAAGTGCTGATAAGATCTGGGGAAAACAAAAAAAATTATGGACAAGAAAACAAATATATGACTTAGCACCTTAGTGCTGTGTCATTATTATTACCTTTTTTTTCTGACACTCTGTTCATACCATAATGGAAGGATAATGCAAAGTCCTCAAGAACCAAACTCTACTGGGAAAAATACTTTTCTGTAGTAAGTTCAGCTACTAACAACATTGCAATGCATTCTTTTCTCTTTCTCTCTTTGTCTTTCACTCTTGAGTAAAGAAAAACAATAACTGAGAATAATTCTTCAGGGAAAAAAACCCCAACACCTCAGTGAGGAGAGGCAGCAAATAATCTGAGTGATAGATCACATTTATGCATCTTCAGATCTTTTTAGATGGTGCCTAAAATCCTTTAAAAAAATGACTGCATCTGAAACAGCACCAAATGGTTTGCATAGAATTTAGATAGCTTGCACCTGATTCAATTTTATGAGGCAGAAATCAGCTGAAACTCCTGCACCTCATGGAAACATTCTCAAAATATGGCTTAAGTCTATAATGAAATATGAAATCAAAAAAGGTTTTCTTAGGCTATTTGTAAGAAAATTCAAACACCCCTATATTGTGTTAGCTTCTATCCATAATAACATTTGCTCAGTGAATAAAATGAAAACACAAGGATGTTTCAGTTAATGAAATATTCCAAATACCACACCATTTTTTTTCTCAGCTTTACCCTAGAGAAATCGAATATGTGATTTCTTATTCTTATCATTATCCACAGCTTTCAGTGTATTCAGACTAGAGATGAGGGTGAATCTTGAGGGTCAGAAACTGTGTTTTTGAGTAATATATCAGTGATAGTGTTCTGATAGTGTATTATACTAATATATCATAAGAGCAAAAGTGCTCCTGTGATGTATTATTGCAATGTATCATCTGAACATCACTGCTGGTATGATGTATTGCTCAAAATCACAAAGCAACTTTAAAGACAGTCTTCAGTAGCCCTAGGCCTGAAATTTCGCTTTTGGACAGACCTTCAAGAAAAATAAAAGTGTAGATTAAAGTTTGCAGGGGTACAGTAAAATTTCACTACTGTCTCACACCTGTTGTGCTCATTAGATTTTAAATTAATTCATAAGAATAGAGCCAGGTCATCTGCCTGTCAGTTTCCTTCTCTTCTGCTACAAGGAATGAAAGTTTTGCTACAAGTATCAATTTGCAGGAATTTCTCTTGATGAAATATATAAAACCTAACATCAGCTATCAACAACCATATTCCCCAGAAGTTTAGTCACCTTTAAGCATAATTTTTATCTCTGGTGCAGAATGCTCCAGGACACACAGAGGAGAAGATCTGTGTATACCCGTGACAGAGGATTTGGAATATCAGAAAACACGCAGGGATGAGTCCAAAGCTCAGAGCAGAGATGCTGCACTGCAGATGCACAGACCAGCACAGCAGGTAATGAATGAGCCTAATGTGATCTTCCACCCAAAATGGGCTCTTATGACCAGCATGGAAAAAAAAAAGAATAAAAAGTGTTTATGACAGCATATGGGGCACTTGGCATCGGTGGGGATGTTCTCAGGGGTTAGTCACCTTTACTACAGGCATTATGTTCTCACACACTGCCAGGCTGCATAGCAGAATCCATCAACTGCATCACAAAACAAATGAATATTCCCAAGGTTGGAAGTAACAACAATCAATTTAAAAGAGAGTAATTTTTTTACCAGTAATCCGTTTTTGGTTTGGGTTTTGTTTTGTTTTGTTTTTTGTTTTTGTGTTTTTTGGTGTTTTTTTTTTTTTTTTTTTAATTCTGTGTATGGGAAAGAAATAAATATCTGGATTCTCCCCACTGTTTGTATAACAGAAACAAACAGGATCGGCAGCAGCGTCTCACATATTTCCCTTCTATTCAGTTTTACCAAGAAATACAAGCAGTGCAGAGCTGTGGCTACCATGCAGTCAGAAACACTGAACAGGGAGATTTCACACCTTCTCCAATCTGCCTTTCAGCTTCTGCCCTTCTCAACTCAGAGTGGCTGATACTTTGATTCATTAGGAGATCTTTAATTGATCATTTTTACTCCTTAGTACTATTTGTTACTGCTAAAGCCTCAATCCACCAAGGCACTTAAGCACCAGCTCCATTTCCAACCTGTGAATTGGTTCACTGGGAATATTCACATCCCAAATGTTTTGTTTATGTCTCAGTGTTTTGCATTCACTGCTGGCTACAGAGAGGTCTCCCTAAATGGCAGTAGCAAAAATAACTTCAAGGTGCCCACAAATTAAAGTTGTTTCCTTTTATTTGTTTTCCAAGCAAAACAAAAACCTGCACATACCAAAAACCATTTGCAATTGACCGAAATACGTCAGATGCAAACAAAACACTGGAATGCTTTTTTTTTTTTTTTTAACCAAACAAATAGATTTAGGCAAACCTTCCATCAGAACACTGCTTGAACAAAAAACATCTTCACATTGACCAAAATTGTCAAAATAAAGCATTTTAATTTTTTTTCCCCAGTTATTGTTGGGAGCCTCATGCCTGGTGGGTGGCAGACAACCCCATCACATTCCAGCAGGCTGTAATCAGTCACTGTTGATGGTATTTCTTTTTTTTTTTCCTAAAAAATTGCTTTCCCCTCATTTTGCATGATTTTGATTAATAAGCAAGGAAAGCAACACACAACAGCCAAGACATTTACGTTAATGTACCAATCAATATCACCCACATCAGGGCAGAAAAATGCAGGCACACACTTGCAGTGCTTAGGTCCATCCCCTGCTCCTCAGGCACTGCTGGAGGAAGCAGGACACTGCCACGCTGGATGTGACAACAGTGACAATGAGAGGATGCAGCAGAAGTCCCCAGGTGGGGGGCACTGTGTGAGTTAAAGGTGCCTGAGCCCTGCTAGCAGCTTCTGAAACTGGGGGAAGATTTCCAGTCAGGGATATGTAGAACAGCAGTAGCTGGAAGGAGGCTGTGGGAGCTGGATTTTATAGGACCTTCAAAATTAAAATTATTAGACTGACATTTTTCTAGGGTAGGGACTGCAGCTTTCCCTGCTTTGCAATGTAAATAAAATCTCAGTTTGAGAAATTTCTAATGGTGGAGTTATCAGGTGATGCAAAATCACTCACAAGAGAAGTTTCTTCAAGACCTTTATACCCAGAATGACAAGAGCATCAGAAAATGTACTGCAAGGAACAGATCTGTAGTGCCATGGGAAACAAATGAGCCAGAGCCAGGGTGAGATGCCTCTGGCCTCCCACTGCAGCAAGAGGATGCTCTGATGAGCTCCATGGCTCCAGTCAGGACTGTGGGAGCACAGGGCTGCTCATGGGCACTCTCATCCCACCACTGCCAAAGTCTGGCTGCATCACAGGCATTTGTGGTATTACACCACTAAGGCTTCTCTCCAGTGAGCCAGGGCTGCAAAATGCCCAGAAAGTCTCAGCCAAAAGATCTGGAGCTTGTGTTGTTGGAGAAACAAGCATTCCGGTCAGGTGAGTTTTACTTCAGCACCCAAGGCCATGCAGAAAGCAATGTTCCTGGTTATGGCTGGTTTTATACACTGAATTATGGTCAAATAACCAACGTGTCACCACTGCACTGCATTTAAAGTGGAAATACCAGACAAAAATAGACACTGAAAGAGATTTCCCAGGTAGACCAGAACAGTGAAGAGCAGATGACCCTGTCACACACCACTGGGGAGGACATGGGCATTGCCTGCAATAATTCATGGACATTATGTTGTGGTCACTAAGCTGCTGTGCTGGTTAGCAGAGCAACATAGCTCAGCTTCCAGTTGAAAGGTAGATAACAGTCTGTCCATGAGCTGCTCAGGACCCAGGGTCTATTAGCAATACATGTTCTTACGGCATGAACTCATAAAAGCTGGGAAAGGGTCACACAACCCTGAGGATGGGGAGATGCCACAACATTGGCAGAGGAAGGGCTGTTCCCCTCACATCTGTAAAAGCAGAGCATGGCTGACCTGTGCCTTCATGCAGCAAAACCAGATGCTTTCAGCAGCTTCATACTTTTCCTTGTTACTTTTCATTTTTTCTATGTCAAAGCTTGGCAGCTGTGGGTTTCCACGGTCTCAGGGTGCAGCAGGACAGGAAAACCCATGACCTGCTGTGGTTGTGGCCAGGCAGGAGGAAGGGCTGGAGGGGAATCAGCAGCTCCAGGCAGCAAGACCAGCTGGCCAGGAGACACTCACCAGCCAGTTCACTGGGAAAAGGGATGGTGGCTCTCAGGGGAGACCTCACTTGCTGCAAAGTGCTCTGTCCATTACAGAGACAGGGGCTTCCTATGGGAGGCTGTGATAATGCTTCTTCTAAACTACCAGATTAACTGTAGGAATTCCAAACTAATAACCATTCTCCAAGTAAGACTGTTAGTGGGTGATAAAGAAAATCAGCCATAACACAGAGATAGCCACATGAAAAATAGGGCAATTTTGTCCTCTCTGTAAACTGGGCTTCCATGGAGCCCTTGTTTGCTATTCTCGATTAACTGCTCAATTGTCCCTGTTACAAAGTTATTCCATGGAAAGCCCTGCCTGTATATCCACAGCTCATTAGCAGGAAACTCTCCCTCTACTGCCCCTGAAAATCCAGCGGGTCACCAGCCACAGGCACACCTGGTACAGCTGCTCTTTCTAGCACTTCCAGGGCCCTTCACCTGCAAGTCCTGGCAGAGATATCTTTGTGGAAAACCAGTCTCTATTCAGTGAGTATTTATGAGCTCTTGATGTTTCTCCAAGTCCTGAATTGGTTTGAGATGGAGAAACAAATTTAAAAAATTTTTAAAAGTCCTATCCAGCATTAGGAAAAGAGTTTTGTACAACTAAAACACTCAATTTTAACAGCCTTTAAAATTATTGCCTGCATTAGTAGTGGTTTTTTTTCCTCATTTAAGGAGTTCTAAATTAGTCAAAGACAGACCACTTTAAAGGAGCTAATTTTTATAAAATAATAAAACATGACAGGAAACTGCTTGAAACCATTCCTTTGCTACAAAACTGCCCCATTTCTAGGAATCAGTGCTTTCTTTTTCTGCTTTACCAAAGCCTTGAGCACGAGGCTGCATAGGTGAAGGCCCTTGGTGTCTCCTCCCCAGCTGGCAGCTCTGCCGTGCTGGGGGCAAGGATTGCTCCAAATCAGGGAGGCTGCATGGCCTGACACAGCCCTGTAGCACCCCTGGCTCTGGTTTGTTGAAACACAAAACTGAGGTTTGCTTTTCTGCTGTTGGGAGGAGCATAAGGATGTGGTACAGATGGAAAGGAATGGCACAGACTGCCAGGCTGGAGAGCAGGATGTGCAGGAGAGCAGATTGATGCTTGCAAGGGAAGGACAGGGAAATCCATGCCTGTCCCAAAGGCCAGGGCAGCAGCAGGGAAACAGCAGAGACAGATGTGAGGATGGACTAGAAGAGCCACTGGAAAACAGGGAGGGTGGAAGCTGTTGATAGAATGAAGGCAGTGGTCAACATTTTGTGAATCAAAAATGTTGTACAGAAAGAGACTGCAAAGAAAGAAAACAAGAAACTGGAACAAGTCTTGGGAGAGAAGGTCACACAGGCTGTCCATGTGCTACCAAGCTGGAGTGTGAGGGTCCTTTGTATAAATCTGCATCACACTTTGCAGTACACACATCCCTAGGAGGAAAAATAAAGCTTTGCAATGATCCCTACCAACACTTACACCATGGATTTGCCTCTGGAAGAGTAATTATCCAGATACTTGCTCAGCACAGAAAACAGGTACTATGGAAAGCAACAAAATTAGGAGAATTTGCAAATGTCTCAGAAGCCAAACCAAGTGGGGGACTTGCAGCAGAGTACATCTTTAAACATGTCAGTTCAGAAATGTGCAGATTCAGCATTCTCAATAAATAATGCATATGTCAACTGCTATGAAGTTTAAAGAAATGAGCTGTGGGTGAGCTAGAAAAGGGATGTAGACTTCATGAAAACAAGCACAGAAAGATTTTTTAACCCACTTGATATCTGTAGTTAAAACTCCCATGGCTGAAGGCAGCTTTAGCTCTTGCAAGAGAAGTGCCAACCCCTCCCCTTGAGCTCCAAACCCAAGAAAACTGGGACAATAATGAGGGTAATGAGCCTGCTTGTTGGAAGTGGTGATCCAAATGTGCATCTCTGAACATCTCTTAAGAGATCCTCTGAAAGGCAGCAAATGGATCAACCAATTGGAAATAAAGGTTGATTAATTCTTTGATCTTGTATTTCCTGACCCCTAAGCTGCTCTGCAGTCTAGGAATGAGGGTCCATGCATGGTGGTGGGAAGGTCAGGCCAAGGACCATCACCTGCCTTTACTCATAGTCCATCCCCTCTACAGCACTCACCTGGGCAGACCTGCAGGAGCAGCAACAATTACTCTGCAAAAACAGCCCAAAGCCCTGGCAGCCCCCAGCCTTTTTTACAATGGGAATGACCAGAGAAGGTGCCTCTGAAGTTACTTTGGAAGGTGCCACATGCTCAGGGGTAGCTGGAGAGCACCTGCCTGGAGGCCCTATGCCTTTGCCTTCCCTGAGGGTCACTTTGCCCAGGTATTTTTGTGCAAATTTGGTGCTGCTGAGATTCAAATGAAAGCACAACTGCATTTCCTCCACCTCTGATCTTCAGTTAAGTCTTGATAAATGCATATTGTTTGAATACTTGTGATATGTATAATTAGGGTTCTTTAATTTATGTTTCAATAAAATGTTCTATAATAAACATTTACTGCTCTGTGAATAAACATTTAAATGAAGCTCCTAATGGGGGTTACACATTTTGAAGCAGTTCATGGCTTTGCTGAAGTCTCTGCCTATATTTAATGAGAGTCATTTCCATAATCTGTGCATTATTGCTTAAGCCTCCCTTTAGGAATATTTTACAAAGTAAAATTGTGTGAAATATTATCAGCTAAAAGAGAAAATGCTAAGAGGATTATCAAATTGTCCTGTTAAAGGGACAGCACAAACTTTCATTTCCCCCCTGAGATGCCAACACTGTAATTATATAAAACGTGCTTACTAATCACCACACCGGTGTGTTTTTACTGGGTTTTTCCCTCAGAGACCCAGGCTAAATTAAAAGGATAGGAGCCCCCTGAAAGGTCTGATATGAAGGACAACATAAAGCTAATTTACTTTCTGATATTAATAAGAGGAAGGACCAAATCCCCCAGGCAAATCTTGTAGATGCCAAGGAACATCCGGCTCGGTCAGGGCAGGCTGAGTTCTGCACAAAGCTGAGCACAGCTGCTCCCACCACGGGGCCCTGCAGCCCCACAATTAACACCCAGGCTCTCATCCCCATTTTGCTGAAACTTCCACCCATTTTCTCCCTGACTCCAGTAATAGCAGGACTCAGTCTCCCACATGAGATATAAAGCACACTAGGTCAAGGGAAAGATTATTGTTGGAATACAGAGGGTTTTCAATTCTCTGGAGCCTCTGCAAGAATACAAACACCTGTAAGGTATTTCTTCCGTATGTCTGACTACATTTGAGGAGAGCATAAAACTGAAATATATCTTCTCTGCTCTAGCAGGGAATAAGAGCATTATAGCAATGGCCCACTCCCCCTTTAATGCAGGGAGTGGGGGAGAGGAAGAGAAGATAAATCATGAATGTATGTGACAGGGGGAAGACAAGCCTTACATACCAGTTATTCTGAGAGGGAAATCATTCTCTCTAATTTTTGTGGCTGTTTCGTAGTCCTTTTAGACAACTGCTGCAATCTCTTCTAGGATGATGACCAGGTTCCTGCAGAATGAAAATACTCTGTCTCTACTTTCATTATTTAAAGATGTGTATTGGGTTTGTGTGGTCAGGTTTTGGTAGCAGGGGGCCACAGGGGTGGCTTCTGTGAGGAGCTGCCAGAAGCTTCCCCCATGTCCAGTGGAGCCAATTCCTGCAGCTCCAGGATGGATCCACCACAGACCAAGGCTGAGCCCATCAAGAACAGGGGTGGGGCCTCTGAGAAAAAAAAATTTGAGGAGGGGAGAAAAGCCCTGTGCAAAAGCAAGTACAGCCAGAGAGAGAAGTGAGAGAAACAGCCCTGCAGACACCAAGGTCAGAGCAGGAGGGGCAGGAGCTGCTCCAGCATAGCAGGAGCAGGAGCTGCTGCAGCCCCTGGTGCAAAACATGGAGAAGGAGCTGTGCCCCTGCAGCCCATGGAGCATCACAATGGGACAGGGGATGCCCAAAGAAGGCTGAGATCTCATGGGAAGCCTATGCTGGAGCAGGCTTTCTGTTCTCCTGTTGGAGGGAATCCTATACTGGAGCAGGGGAGCAGCATGAAGAGTCCTGCCCCTGTGGGAGTAAGGAGCAGCAGAGACAAGAAGGATGAATTTACCACAGCCCCCATTCCCCATCCTCCTGTGCCACTGGAAGGGAGGAGGGAGGGAAAATCAGGAGTGCAGGCAAGCCTGAGAAGAAGGGAGGGATAGAGGAAAGGTGACTTTAAGATTTGGTTTTATTTTTCATTACCCTACTGTGAGCTGATTGGTAATAAATTAAATGAATTTCCCCCAGTCAGATCTGTTTTGCTGATGACAGTAAATGGTGACTGATCTCTCCCCATCCTTATCTCTACCTACAAGCCTTTTGATGTATTTTCTCCCCCCTGTCCAGTTGAGTAAAGGGATTGACAGAGTGACTTGGGTGGGTACCTGGTGTCCAGCCAGGGTCAGCCCACCACAAGATGGAAGAGAGGTGCTGCTGCACTGAGAAAGAAATGGTTCCTGATGATGGCAATGTGACCAAATTCATATGTTTCTGTGGAGGATGAAATGCATTCAAGCCATGCTGCCTCTCATCACAGAATCCATCAGTGCTAAAGCAGATTTCCAAAGCTCTGTGTCAGTTCTATATACCCTTAAGAATACATTTCCCAGGAACTAGCACATATCTCAGTGGATACCTCTAACACTCACTAGACTGTATTTAGTTCTTTATAATATTAAAATTATATATAGCAGCTATGGGTTCCAAAACATGGGCTATTTCCCTGTTTTATTGCCAAATGTGCACATTCATCACTAAGGTTTAGCTGCTTCAGTTAAACCTTTTAAATGTAAATTATTTTCTGTTATAAAAAGCTGATTGTGGGAGTTTTAGTATTTCAAAGACGGTAATTTATGTGACTGGAACAAAATAAAACATTCAACAGAAACAGAATTTTACTTGATCAGAAATACTTTTATGTTTCAGTATAGTTTTCTTTTCATATTTTTCTCCTGCAGCAGTGGCCTCTGTCTTTCAATTAGCTAGAAACGTAAGATCTTACATAAAACCGTAATTTAATGCTATTTGCATATGCCTAATTCCACAACTTCTTTGCCTCTCATTTAAAGTATTTTAAAGTGTCATGAACCAATGTCTGAAATCTCTTGTGCAACCACTCAGGTGTTCACCCCTCAATAGTCCACAGAAGCCTCTGGGACTCTGGGGAATGGACCAATCTCCAAAAACCCCTCAGCATTAAGTCTCCTCCCTTGTCACCTCAAACCATTTCAATGACATATCAGTGAGGGAGCTGGAAATGAAGAAAGCAGATTTTCAGCTTGTATCATATGACTGCAGGTCAATCCCACTTTTCTTTGACTTACTTCCCCCACTCAGTGTTGAATTTGGGATACAAAAAAGCCTCCTTGAAATTCATCAGACTTCATAGGGCACCGACAACATCACCCAAAGGGGACTGAAATCCCTGCAACAACTCCTTGGTTCCTGTTGGATCAGCCTTTGCAGAACACTGTGCTAGCAGCACTGACACCTTTGAAGATTCTGACAACAGCCTTTACAGACCAACATCTTCCCCCAGGCTACCAGTGCAAAAGTACTGTCCTTGACTTCCCAAATAACCAGGATTTTTCTCACCACCTTTCAGAATATCCAGCCCTGCTTTAGTTCTCTTTCTGCTCAAGCCAGTGGCAACACACTTATTAACTTCAGCTGAAGTCCTTCCTGGTTTGACTAAATCTGGCAAACAGATGGGTTAATAATGGCAAAGGAGATATAATAATATGTCCACAGACTTCACCAAACTTCACCAATGGAGTGCAAATAAAATGCACTCCATTGCCTTTGTTCACTGTGTATTATTTTGAAGTTAGTTTAGAAAATGTACCAATATCCCTCTTTCAAACATTTTATTACCTTCTTAGGGTACTTTTGTAAGCCCTTGTATGGCAGGCAACATTTGCACAGCTCCCACCTAGGTGTGGTGAATGGCTGCAAGGCCAACACTGATAAACACCCAGAAATGCATCTTCCATTGAGCACCTGCTAAAACAGGAACTCGATCATTTTAACTTACCAGTTTAATTAGAGAAATGTATTATTGATCCAATCTTTCTTCATATTCATGAGCTGGCTAGAGAGAAGAGTGAACTGTTCTGCTCAGTTCACTTTCACCTTGATAAACATGAATTACCCTAACTGTGAGAGAAGTTATTTCAAAATTGTTTAAATCCACAGAACCCTTTCAACAGGGAACTTTAGTGGATTTGTAACACACACTGGCATTTGCCAGGAAGCCAGCTGAAACCACCAGACTTGCTGTCCTGGAGACCTTTCAACAGACACTTTGTCCAAATGGACTTTGACTGTGACAAGCAGGGCCATATGGGCAGGGGGGGAGCAGAGGTGAACAGTCCGTGATTAGTCCCTAAGTCATTTAACCTTCAGAATTACCATTCCACACACTCTGCCACCCAACAGGAGGCTGTACAAGCAGGTAAAAAGATAGATGTCTATTCTTAATGACTGTTTAGGAGACTGCTGAGCTCTGGTCTGTGCCCATGTTGGTTCAGTTCATTAATGTAATTAACCAACAATCAATCTTTTTAAATTAGTTACACAAAAACAGCTACAGCCAGATCAGCTGGCATGAAAGGTAGGTCACGGTCCATTTCTGCACAATTTAACATCCACACTGGAACAGAAGACAGGGCATGGAAGCATCAGAAACTGGAGCCAAATTCCTCCAAAGCCCCACAACTTAATTAAAGCGTGTAAAACTTGTGTATCTGCCTTGGTCTTGTCTGCTTGGCCTTCTGTGCTTTCAGCTCAACACCTTGATGATAGAGAAACTGCTCAGAAAATAAGAGGGAGGGAGGGAAAGAGAGAGGAAGGGAGGAAGGAAATATTTAGTAATGAAGGAACTTAAATAAATTTAAACAGTATAACTTTATGCAGAACTTGAAACTGTACTTTAACCAACCTCATGATCCACCAGTGGCTGTACAGAGAATAAAATGAAAACAGAAGGAGCTGCAGTCAGTGTTATTGTCTGTTCCTTTTCCATGGACTAGGAAAAGACTAGCAGAGCAACCTGGATTTTCACTGAACACAAAGGTTGCAGCACAGTTCCACCACCAACCTTGAATGCTGATCTGCTGCCCTGGGATCAGAGCTGCGAGCAGCTTGGAACTCGGGCTCACAACCGGACTCTTTCCCTTTTCTCTGGGGCTGGAAGGGATTTGGTCGGCCCAAACCCGGCGCAGTTCTCCAGGAGCGATGGCCGGGGGTTGCCGAGGTGACCGGGCCCTGCCCCTCCGGCGCTCCCAGCCCGGCGCTGCGGGCCGCGGTGCGAACAGCAGCACTGCAGGGTTTGCCCCGGGCTGCAGAGAGCTGACATTGCACAGACGTTCCCTGCTGGCACCAGGCTGAGGGCTGGGCTCGGGAGATGCCGCTCAGGACCCTCGGGCTGTGGCTGCCAGCCCGAGGAGCGGCCCCAGGCCCCTCCGGGTATCGGGGCTCGGCCCGGCGGCTCCGGAGCAGCTGCGAGCTCGGGGCGGGTGCGCTCTCAGCCCGCTTTGGCACTCATCGACAATTTCTTTCCCAACCCTTTAAGCTGAACCTGAACTAAACTGCTTTCAATTTCCCCAAAAGGCCAAGTTTGCAACTTCGCCGTATGTTTGTCCATTAAGAGAGCATCTGGCTTCTTTTAATCCCTTGCACTAACGGAGTTGATCCGATTGCTTGCTCGGGAGACACGGCAACGCAGGCACTGCTGCTGAATGACTGCCATGAAAGCGCGATCTTCCTCCGAAATCCACCATGAAACGGGTGGGCAAGAGGCTCCCTGCGATGCAGGAGAGCACAGCACTGCCCGGGCTGGGAGCCCGCAAACAGCCGAGAGCATTGCTCAGCTCCTTCCCTGTGCTTTGCCAGAACAGCGCTTGGAGGCGGCAGGATCAGAGCCACGGCCTCCCCCTGGGTGAAGTGTGAAACACTCGTCCGCTTCCCGCTTCTGTGAAAGCAGGCAGCTCGGCTGGTGCAGCAGAAAAGGACTGGGAATTGGGGCAGATGGGGAAGGATGCCTGCTCGAGTTTCATTATGAAAGCTGTGCGTAAATTAGCATGACTGGAGGGGGAAAAAAAGGCAATTCTAGGAGACCAAGGAGGAATATGCAACTTGTCACTTAACACTCCTCACCCTCTGCAGTGTTTCTGCCAGAAAACCACCAGAGCAGGTGCCTCCGGAAATGAAACTGAAGGAGACGTAAGTGAATTTAAAACTAATAACAGCGAGAAACTTTAATGAAACTCTCTCTGACTAGCTAGAGCTGCTTTTCTCATATAGGATTTTCTGGAGCTTTCATAACTCTGCACTCAAATACCATTCTCAGAAGTTGCAGGCAGCATATTATCACTTTGTGCCTCTGTGAACACAATGCACCTTTTCTGCAGCGCACGTATAACAGCAAAATGTCAGGAGCTCATCACGGCAAACTCTTGATTCATTAACAGAGTGATCTCTATTTTCTGGGCATATATGCAATTCTATTGCTCTAAGATATAAATGCTGCTAATTGTAATTTGGCTGCTTCTGTAGCTGGAGGACCAGGTTGCAGGAGCTGAGGGAGAGGAGATATTACCCCAGTAAAGCTCCCAGTCTGGTCTGGATCTGCCTCATCCCACACGCTGAGCAGGCAGCCTGAGCTATCCATGGTTTTTAGTATCCAACATTGCTGCCAGAGTCAAAAGCAAGCTGCAATTCACAAGGAATACAAAGTAGGGACCTAGAGGGCAGGCAAAACTTTCATAAATTCAGTTCATCTACCAACATCGAAAGAATTAGTAATCAGAGGAAGAAAGCTACAGAAGTGTTAACATTAATTCTACTCTGCTATGAGCCACGTGGTTAACACCATGACACCTTACCATTTACTGAGGGAGAGCTATTTATTTATGTAACCTATAGCTCACATTTAAATAATTAGTCTGCCTGATAAATTTTAGAACTTGCAATCTCTGTGCCACGTTTGCATAAGCACAGCATATTTAATGCAGGTACAATTGTTTAACACCTCCAGCATCACATTAAAGAGTTTCATGTAATTAGCAGAGTTGGGCACTCCAACTTTCAGGCCAGTTATGCATTAAAAAAAAAGGTGCTAGTTGTACAGTGTGAAGCTGCTGCTCCAGAAATGTAGTCTGCACTCCTAACAAGGGATGTTCAGAGAGCAATATGTGCTGCCTGGGAATAAGCAAATCAGGTCAGCTAAGACTGGACTTGATCCAAAGCTCCCCTCAAACCTTCTGTTATCTCTGAGAGTCTGAAGCTCCCCAGATCACTCTGCAGTCTTTGGTTTTCTCTCAGCTCACCAGGAGCAAAGGCCTGAATTTTAGAGGTGCCAACTACTTGTTCCTTTCTCCAGCATCAGCAGCTCAATGCTTCCCTACAGCCAGGTGCCAGAACAGCACCTGCAGGCAAGCATTTTTACAGGAGGGCATATTTCTAGAAGGTGGAGGGTAGTGCCCCTGGGGTGCTGCTCTGGATGCAGCAGTTCTGATTCTCTAATAAGCAGCAGCAGCTACAGAGGGAAACTCCTAATGAGCTCTGTTTGCTCCTCAGCAGAACAGTCCCTGCTTCCAGAAGGTGCATCAGGGATAGGCTTGGTCTTTATTGTTATTATTTTGTTGTAGTCAAGTAAGCAAAACCTCAGTTGTGTGAATCATATCATGGCAGTCTCTTGGCATCTCAGCAGATTAAGAATGCAATAAATACAAAACCTCACAGTTCAGGTTGTAAACATAAAAATAATACTGAATTTTAGTTTCAGATTTAAGCACAGGAGGAACCTGAAGTGAAAGCCATGCTCACAGAGAGTGGATGCCATTGACATTCCTGCTACGTAGGAATTTGCTAAACAACATGAACAGAACTAGCCTCTGTGTCAGAAGTTAGAGTGTGCAGAGTGACAACTAGCAAGCAAAGTGATATTCTGAAACTCAAATCACAAATCAAGAAATTAGAAATGCTTACTTAAGAGCTTTCCCTTGGGCATCTAACCTGAAAAAAAATAAATTGGTTTATTTGCTTCTTAGGTAGCCATTGCTCTTAAGCCAGATCATCACACATCCAAATTTAAAGCCAAATTTCTAAACTCACTCAGCAGCGAGCAGCAACTGACATCAACACGTCTTGTCAGATTTTCAAAGCACTTCAATGTTCAGCACACTTCAAAGAAATTAGCCACCTGCATTATTGCCAATCAGTTCTGAAAACCCTGTTTCATCTGTGTTAAGCTCTCATGAAAACTTCTATCTGTATATTTTTCCAAACGGTGTTTAGGCACTTCAGAAGCTATTCTTTGAATATTTTAGGGACACGTCAAGGCCCTTTTCACAGGGAATTATGTTCTAGTTCAATCTATCCAAAATTGTAAAGACACTGGGATCAATCCCACTGTGTCTATTTATCAAAAATCTTTTATCATCACGGGACCTTCATCTCAGATAAGTAAAATGAAGACAAGCTTCAAGTTAAAAATAGCACTACACAGACTCCTCTGTTGGTTACTCAGCTGCTGGGAACATTTACTTCTATATTGTTCCAAACTGAGTGGAGCAAACAAACCTCCTCTTGCTACTGCTGGAGAGAGGGAGCAAGACCAGATAATAAAAGATTCTTGATAACTCTGGGAAAAGAACTTCTCCTTGGGTGATAAGAATATATTTTCCAAGGAGAACTGCCACAAGCAACTCTTAGCAGAAGGTATGGGAAAGCAGCACATGGTATATTCAGGGACATAAAATACTCTTGTATTGGCAGAAGGAGTATAAAAAGATGAAGACAGGGATGAAGTATTCCATATTCTTAGGCATGAGAAAGGAAGAGATCCACATTTGCAAGTCCAAGGAAAGGAGGGGCCTTTGGGGAAGCACCACAAAAAATATGGCCAGGAAAGAAGAAGGACCTTCTTTCTCCACAAAGAAAATAACAACTGTAATGAATTAAGTTATACCAAAATCCTCATCTAGCAAGAATTTTAAGGGAATGCTTTTCCCCCAAATTTTAATGGGAAAAAACAGTTTACCAGCTTGAAAATAACTTAAAGAAATTTCTTCCCCTATTTCTGTGAAGAAACAAACTCAGTTTTGTACTTCTCCAAGCTTGGAACCAGATCCTTGCCCCCTCCACAAGAGGGAAAAGCTGGGGAGATACAGGACAGACAGGACAGACAAATCTCTTCTTTGCCTCTTTAGAGAGGTTTTTCACCCAGAGAAGCAGGGACTGCCCTGCCAAGGAAGGAGGACATGCAGTGAGGGGCTGATGCTGGGATGGCAGCAGGATAATGAGCAAGGCTGAGACCATCCAAGCAGGGACAGTGAAACTGTGAAGTCCAGCAAGAAGGAGCATCTCAGTGTCACAAATCCTTCTCATGTCAAATCAAAGCAAGAATAAACATAACGGAGCAGGCTGGGAAATCATCCTTTGTAATCTGCAGCTCACAAAAAGCAGCCACCCAAGGGGGTATTCCAAAGCAGCTCCTGAAGCTGTTTGACAAAACCCCTCAATTTCTGAAATGCTAATCAGGGCAGAATGAGCTGATCAGGGAAATGCCACGATGGATGAGGACAGGAGGCCAGCAGCAGATTACAGGTTTAAATAGACTTGTTAACATCTGCTTAGGGTAAACTATAATTAAGAAATCTCCTTTCCCTGTTTGGGGGTTTGAGAGTTTTGTTTGTTTGGGGTTTTGTCTCTGCTAGTTTTCTGCCTTTCCAGTTCTGACAATGAATTTCCTATCAGGACTCTGGGGAAGCAGAGCAGACTTTCAGCATTCACAATCAGCAGAAGCAGAAGATCATGGCAATGGAAAGGCATTTGAGTCCCAGAGTTGTTGCATTCTTTCAGAAGCTTTTCATCTTATGAATACAAATCTCTAAAAAACTCTCTTTACTTGTGGATTTACTTCTTGGGGCAGTTGCATCACTACACACCTAAATTTGAACAAGCAAACTGTTGCCCACTTGTCCATACTCCTTCTGCCACTTCACTCAGTTAAGAAATCAATCAAATTTTGTCAATTCTTTCCATGTGTTTAGTTAGAAGCAGGTGTCCAAATTACACAACCCTCAATTGATCACTTTTTCCCTTCAAAACTATGGAGGTAAGTCCAAACTTATGAGTAGGATACAAGTCTTCATAGTGCCCAAATACATTTTAAAGGGAAGATTTAGAAGGACAGAGGTTTTTTGGACCATCCTGACCAGAGGACATGCATTGTTGATAGCCAGAAAGCACATCTTGGAGGGATAGTGGCTGATGACAGAAAAACAGGCCACAGGTTCACCCAGACAATGTAAACTAGTATTTGGTTTTGGTAGGTTAATGCAGACCTTTCTAAGCAATTTTTAGGGGCTTACTTTGGCTTTAGACTGTTGAACCCAGTAGATTATTTTAGCACAAGGAGTGGGATGGAGCTTTTCACAGGGAGCAGCTTGCTGGGACAGGAGGACATTGTAACACAAATATCTAAACATAAATTCTAGCCTTTCCCCCCCATGGAAAGGAAAGCAGAACTCCAAAGGGTAGAGAAAAAAACTTATGATCCAGAGTAATACTATAGGAGTCAGTGATTAAACTGGGCTGGCCAAAGCAAGGTATCTGCATCTAAATTTAGCTCCCTAAATGATCTGGTTTGATTTTTCCAAGGTGATGAATGCCTCCAGCTCCTGTCGACTTCAGGTGCCCACATTTGAAATGTTTGGCCTTTAGTCTTCAACTTGAACTAATTGAAGGATTTAACATTTCAAAGCTAAGGGGTTTTATCCAATCCAAAGTGCCATAAAGCTGCAGTTCCCAGGCATGAGAGATATGACACACGAACAACTCAAAGGCAAAGCAGGAGAGGAAAGATGATTATTCCCCAAAGTGCATACACTTGAAAGACAGGCTAATGAGTTCTTAAATGACATCATTTAATCCCAGTGCTTCTCAAATACAATGCTGGAGTTTTCCCAACCTCCGTCATTACAGACTGCAGAGGGAAATTTTGACTGTGCTTCCCCTGCCTGCTGAAATACAGCAAAAATGTGTTGCTCAGTTAAGTTCCCTCTGAACTGCATAAGAGATGAAATTAGCCAAAACCAGCCCTGCACCACAGCTAGGCAGGAAAGCATGCCAAAAGGATCCTGTCCTCCCAAAGAGCAGAGACACATTTTCACAGAGATCCAGGGCCCACCAGCGCTGGAACAGAGACCTGTACAAGAGCACTTCCAGGGGTCACAATATGCTTAGAGACACCTCCAGAGAGGGAAGACTGGTGCACATGATCCTACAGAGTACTAAGTCCTCAAGGTGCTCACACCAGGGATGAGCAGCATTTCAAGAAAGCCTTGTGAGCCATTTGGCATCCAGTTCTACAGCTGCAGGGCAGAGGTTTTCACCAGGGGCTGTTCCAAGGAGACTCTGCCTACCAGGATCCACACTGGCTTTAAACCAGCTTCGCATTGGAAAATTAAATTTTCATCACTCTATATGATGATAAGCAATGCAGTGCAGTATAGATGCTTAATTATCAGTTCAAACATTTAATCAGAAGCAAGAACAATGAAAATACTGTTTCAAGAAAGGTGTGGTATCATGCAAAGTTCAAGAAAGAGTTCTAACAGCAGACTGAGGTTAAGTGAAGCTTTCTGTGATTTGGTCCTTGCTCTTTCTAGTAGAGACATTTCAGAAAGCACAGCAAATTGTGCATGAGGCTGCTTTATTTAAGGATAAATCCATGGAATCAAACAGCACTTTATAGAAGTGAGCCTATCCTTTTCTCTGCCACAATTTTGCACCACTGGGAAAGTCACCTCAGCCAGAACATCTCACTGTTGGTCACCTTCTGGGCATCCACATGAAACACACTGGACTGGTCTGCAGAAATCTTGAGCAATGAAAAGTTTAACTGTAGTCTCTAAGAACCATAAGCTGAATCTGTCATTTAAGTTGCTAAGTATGCAAAAGAAATCAAGCTCTAAAGCTAAGCTGTCACCCAAAGAGAATGAGCATTACTTAAAGTATAAAATATGTGTGTTAATGCTTCAGAGACATTCAGATACTCTGCTGAGAGGCTCTGTGTGAAAGCTCAGAGGACATTAATAACCTTGTATTCAGGGCAGAGTTTGGATGGCATCTGGAACTTCACTGAACGATGCAGATAAAAATAAACACTTGATCTTGTCCACCCTGAGCACAGAATAAAGTAGCAGCTTGTGATCAAGTCTTTAAGACTATATCACATTCATCTTCCAAATTAAAGCTACACAGACAGCCTTAATTCTGCCTTTTCCTAATCCTTCAGAGTTTAATTTTACAGTTCTAACTTTCTTTAAACATAGTAGTTTTTGCACATCAGTAATAATTCACCCATCTCTGGCAAGAATGATTTACATCCAGTATACTAGCACAGTAAATCCTAATGGAGTGATCCCATGAATCATAACATTGCATTACATTTAATTGCTATATTCATTAAATAAGAACATTGGATCTTTTTAAAATTAGAAATTTTGAGGTGCTATCAAGTAAGATTAAACTAATGAGATAAGATTTAATAGAATATGTAAGTTGTGTAAATAGGATTTTAGGCTGTGCTCGATTCTAGCTCGATTTTAATTTGATTTAGAACATCAACATCAAACTTTCAGCCTTAAGATTTGTTTCAGTTAATCTCATGCTAGCTTTAAGAAGTTGAGTCTAATAATGATTGCATTGATATTATATTGATTTCTTTTCCTCTTACACATTTTCTGAGCAATACCACTACTCCAGAGAAAACAGGAATGATGGGCAGGATTTGTTTAGTTGCTTATGATGGAGAGCACAGGATTAACTTTGCAGAGATGTTTCTGAGGCATGTAATTGCAATTCTCACCTGTGTGCAAAGCTGCTCTAGATCGAGGCTCCTCTGGTGACAGCAAGAGTAGAGACAAGGTGGCTGCTGGTGCACATTGTACAGAACAACCTCTATGTTTCTTACCTCTCTAAAACAGTGCTAATAAACATGTGCAATTAGTGAGGGGATCTCCAACAAGCACCATTTCAACAGCTCTGACAAGCTCTTGCCTCTCTTTTGGGAAAGTTCAACAGCTGTTCACCCTTTGTGAAAAACTGTTAAAAAAATGGCCAGAAAAGAGAACACAGAAGCAGGGTGTTTCCATTATTTAGGGAGTTCTAAAAGGCATCTGCAGGCTATAGACTTGAGTTATATGGACAAAGAGTGTAACTGAAGAACACAGGACCACCTGAGCAGCATGAAAACAAGCAGTGCAAGCTGAGCAACCCATTTGGGCAAGACACAGGAAAACAGGGGTCTCTGGAGAAGGGACTTGCAGTAAGCCAAGTGGGAGCAATCTTTGCCTGAATCCCTCTTGTAGTTGCAGGCAGAGACACTTGACACAGAACTTCAGAGGCATTAAACAAATGTTATCTCCAAGTCTGATGCACCAAGAAGGCATCAAACAGCAGCAAGAATCACAACTGAAAACACTCTCAAGATCATCACCAGCACAATGGGAGCAGAACAGCGCCATAAAGAGAAATAAATAGACAGTTTTGTAACTGAAATCAAAGCTGCATAGTTTGTTTTATGCTGATTTAGATTTTTGTAATTCATGTCAGAGAAAGGATGTGGCTTTTAGTAATGCTGAGCAATTGAAAGCAAGCTCAAGGACATATTCCTACTAAACCTACTTGTTTATACACTCCTTGCAGGCACAGACTGAACAGCAGCATCCACAGCCGGGCCTGCTATCTTTGTAATGCAAAATTTACTTTAGCACTTCCTGAGATTTCTCACAGTGTTGAAATTGCAAACTCAGATACAGACATTTGTAATTTCAGTAGATCCATCTGCACTTCTTAAGGACTATTACCCAGTGCTCTCCACTTTTGATCCAACTATGCCATCTGTAAAGAGAAACAATCAAACAAACCAACCAAACCCTAATATTTTTCAATTTTCTGCCCTATTTATCTGTCTTCAAAACATGAATGTGAAATCTGGACAAATCCAAGGGCTCTAATACTGTTTCTTTCCCTGCATTCCTGGCATAGTACTGCCAGAGAGGTAGAGGGTATTGGAGGAAATCTGAATGCTGATTAAAGTTTCATCTCTTGACAAATATATGTAGAACCACAGCACCTCATTAACATACACTTTGTTACCATAGCTTATCAACCCACTTACAGAAAATAAACCTTAGAAAATGCTTCTAGATTAGAAAGGAGAAAATAGCTCCTGTCAATCAGGACTAGAAAACCCCTCATCCTCCAGCTTGGGGGTCTGTCTACAGCCTTTTAAAGACAAATAGGAGCTCACTGTTTGTCTGTCCAGACAGTGGGATGCAGGCCAGGGTGGATCCAAGCACCAGGACCACAATTCAGAGAGAACCAAGCCCAGGTTTCCAGGTTCATTAACTGGAGTTCACCAGGGGGCTAACACAGCCTCAGGGCTTCTGGACCAGTGCTACCTCGCATCCCCTGACCTGCAGCTCAGGCAGAGTCCCAGGTATTATTTTTTTCATTGGAAGAAGCTCCTAATAAAATGGAAAGTCTTTCTGCATTTATACGTAACTCACCTATTATGTGAAGCTCCTCTAGATAAGAGTATGTGGAGAACACAGGCAATGAGATTGTTTGGCAACCTCTCTGCCATACAGAGTTATCTTGTCATGGAAGAGATGCACATGCTTATGATAAGAGTACACAGAAGGTCATATTGATATTGAAGGTTTGATAACTCCCACAGTGCAGAGGTGTCACTTGGTTGCACCATAAAACAGACCTGGTTTTGTCTGCTAAACAGAAATTTACTTCTGTGAGCCATTTCAATAGAACTCATGGCCACAGGACTCCCTTATTGTTGGTTACACTTATTTCTGCATGAGAAGCTATTAGCTAATGAGAAGATCTTCCTTTCATCTTTGGGGAAAAAAATTAATCACATTTCAAGTACTTCAGCACTGCTCAGTTCATTATTCTGGTTGAAGTTATTGTGTGTTTTGCTGAGGTTTCTAAGAAAGCCCAGGATACACACTGTAGTTGTACAAGAAATGAAGCGTTAAACAAAACCAAAAAAGTTTATCCTAACTTTTTCATGGAGTTAACATTTATCCTTCTTGTCTGCATTCTAGATAAGAACGGTATCTTGTTTGCTCCTTATTGTCATTCTTCTGTTTGTGCAGATCTTCAAGGGCTGTATTTGCATAATCTACACTGAAGTACCAGGAATACTTGATCTGTTTTGTGCAATATGAAAACATTTACATTTACAAATTTTCTATGTATTTTTTTAAAATACTGCTGGGTATTTTACATTCTTTCATGGAAATCTCTATGATGGTGAGTTCTGCCTCACCAACACTCAGTTTAGTCTACTATCCCAGTTTATGTATAGGGTTAATTTAAACAGAAATTGTTATTTAAAGGAGACCAACCTGCTGCTCATCCAGGCCACTCTAAAACTGAATACTACCTAACTCTACAACAGGACAATTTGTGGAATAAAGCAGCACTCACTGGAACTGTGGTAGGGTAAAATCCAGACCTTTATGCTGCAGGTTTAAAATGTGACTATTTATGATCAATCCAAGCAAAATGAAAATATAAGTGCTTCATTTTCTGCAAAGTAAAACCACCTTCACCACAATCACTACTCAAATAATTTGCCACTTGGTACTTTCCATTCAGGTGCAGGTAGAAAGAACAAAATTACTCAGTCAAAGGTGGAAAAATTCAGTGCAGATTAATAACTCTGTAAAAGTAAAGGAGGAAGATAATTACAATCTTTCCAGCACAGAACTATTCTGTGTACAGAACAGCTTTACCTAGTTTCAATCCACATATATTTTCATTTAAATACAGTCCTTTGCTAGTTCTACCACTCTCTAAAGTTTACTGCAGGGAGCATGAAAAAGATGGTCTTTATGAACAGATGGTCTTTTCAAGGAAATGTAGTTACACTTAAATACAGACAAATGCACTGCAGACTAATGGTCCTGTTAGAATGCAAGTTCTGAAAAGGGAAAATATGGGACCACATAATATGCTAGCCCTTAATTACAGTTGTTTCTTTCCCCTTCTGAAGACAAACTGATCACTAATGAAGCTTAATTAGCAGTAAACAGGTACCAGTGTACAGTCATTCATGTACCAACAGATGTCTATTGATTGTATTTGACTGAATACAAATGTGAGTAGCTGTTGTTTAGGTATTATTAGTATAGGATGGGAAATTGTAACACAACAGCTCCCTCCTCTATGACAAGTGGACAAATTCAGTCTGTCAAGCACAGCTGCATTCCTACCTGAAAGGATCAGTTTATACCCCCACACCTGGAGCAACCTCTTGTGTCCAGCATGCTTTCCACTGAGCCCAGCTACACTTGCAGCAGACGTGGAGAGATTATAGCAAGCCACAGCCCAAATGAGAAATATGCTTTTTTTTTTATACTTCTGAGACACCTCCTAATATTTGTTGTTTTGTGCATTTTGGTAGAGATCCTGCAGTTTTGTGAATGCTGCCTGGGCCAGCTTCAATGCTGAGTGCAATGCAGGAACAGCTGGGACAGAAAAGTCTTTTGGGGTTTTTCTTTTTTATTTGTTCGGGATTTTGATTTTTTTTTTTTTTTTTTTTTGTAAAAATCTTCTCTTTTTCATATTTAACAGGGTTCATTTACCAAGTTCATCAGACCTGAGTCTATGAAAGGCCCCTCAGCTTCAGGGCCCTGCATGACATCAGGAGTAGAGTATTTGGGGAGTAAACACTGTTAGCTGGGAAACACAATACCAGGGCAAAGATACAAAGAAACCTTGAAATTGAGAAGAAATCCTAACCTTTAAACTTTATTGGTTTTTGGTTTTTGTGTGTGCATGGGTTTGTTTTTTGGAATAGCACACTTTTCCTTTTTGCACTCTAATGAGAATGGTGAACCTTTCACCTTCCAGAGAGAAGCCCTAAGGCCTTCCCTAAGGGTCTGTGGAAAAGAGCAATGTGAATATTAATGCCATCTTTCCCTCCCTCTCTGCACTGGGAGCTGTGGCACAAATGAAATTCCACCCTTGGCAGTGTTGCCTTGGGCAGGACTCCAGTTCATCCCAAGAAAGATGAGCAAGAAGGTGAGCACAGCTGGGAGCTGCAGCCCTGCCCAGGAACCAGAGCTTTGTTTGCAATGGCACTGACACAGCAGGGGCTGACTGAGGGCACTGAGATCTTCCTGGTGGGAAAGGGAGTGTCTGTACCTGGAGCTGCTCCATTCCTGCAGCTGCCCCTCAGCCAGGAGGCTCCTGCAGGCACCAGGAGACACCTGAAGGAGGCTCAGATCAGCACAAGCCCTTGGGACAGGACTTGACAACATATGTTGGTTTTTCCCAAGTGCAGGAGGCATTGATACATGAAAGGAATACAAGATGTGCATAGTGCTGGACCAGCACTTTGGGATATCAATTTATTTCAAGTCCCACTTCAAGTTCCTTTAAATTTCAGCATGTCCCTTCTCTACCAGTGTCCCACCACAAAGCAACAAAGCAATGCCTCCTTTGTCTAAGCTCAGTTATAACAAGAATTGCCTATTTTATCAAAGTGCTCCCTGACACAGGAATGGAGCTTTCAAGAGAACTGAGGCTGCATCTGTATAGCACATAGCAGTGATTTCAAATTTTTCTGCAATATTAATATAAAATAGTATTAATTTAATGATAATCATATTAATATGATAAATCATATTTGAAGATGCTAAAATTTTAATACTCAGCAGGTTCCCACTATTTTTTTTTTATTTTAATGGAAAGTGAAATGTTAAAGTTACTTAGTGATGATGATGACTGAAAAAAAATGGTGAATAATATATTGATTAAAGAAATAAAGACTATCAAGAATATAGTGACAGATAATGTCATAGCTGAGAGGAAGCAGCTCCCCAAACTAAATATTCTATAATACCACAATATCTTATTTCTGTTTCTCTTCTTTTTTGAAGTATAGAGACTCAGCTAAAGAACAGCAATTCTGCATTCTCTTAAAAATTAGATGAGTGAATATGCTCAAAATTCTCTCTTCCCTTAGGCAACAGGATAACATGGCTAACCTTAAACTGGGATTTGGCAAAATAAAACATGAAAGCTGTTACGAGAGGAATGCCAAATCCATTAAGATGAAAACAAAGGAACTCTTATGTACATTATACAAGAGGGAGGCTTATTTGATGCCAGTTGAAACACTCATTCTACCTCTTTTGCTATGGTCAGTATTTTAGTTGAAATCCAAAGTGACTGACCCAAAATTTGATCTTGCCTCTTGGGTACTGAAAATCCAAAATAATTCCACAAAGGAACAGAATTAGTCAGTCCTTACTCTGGTGTTTATCAGCATACACTGGCACCAGTTGTTCCTTTCTCTTTTAGCTTCAGTGTTTAGTTTTAAATAAGACAGAAAGGACTTCTCACAGTAGAGCTCTATGCTCACACCACAGATGCTCCCAATGCCTCACAATCTTATTTCTCTCCCTCAAAAAAGGCAACTTGAATCAGACAAATTGGACCAAAACCATGCAGATACCACATCAGAGTTCCTGTCTTGAAATGAAGTGGTGAACCAGTGTCTCATCCACAGCCACTTGGGACTCTGGTATGGATTTTACACCACAGCCACTCAGTTTCTCTCAAGCCTGAGTCAGGTGTGTTTGGCAGACATGGGGGTATCCAGCCTCCATGTCTGATCCCCACCCTAACATGAAAGATCCTTCATGCAATAATGATCTTTTTCTTTGTAACACAAATATGCTCAGTAACCAAAAAATGACTTTTCCAAGGAAAGAATTAATCTGGAAAATCTGTTTCAACTATTTCATCCTGGTGTAGTGCTAAGTAACCCTCATGCTTCTATAACTAAGAAAAGTTTTCTGAAAATATGTATTTGTCCTGGCTTTATTTGTGTAGATACAACACCCTGAGCACATAATCCTTCACCTTTTACTTCTGTGGCTGATCAGATATGAAATTTCCACTTGGCTCATTAGCTTTAGTGTAGGATGAAAACAGTAAAATACTGACTTTCTTGAAGTCATCAAATGGGTCTCTGCCAGTTATTTCTGTGGAGACAAGAATAAACTCCATGGCAACTTCTAAGGAAATAATCAGCATTGGCTTCAGCCTGTGCTGTAAATGCTGGAAGTTAATTGCAGAAGTCAGACAAGGGGACATAGGATGATGATAAGCACTCAAAAATTTCTTATACTAAAAAATATACAATAACATCAACACTTTAACCATTGTCATCAGAGGAACTTAGTTTTCTCTCCTACTTTAGAAAGTAAACACATAAAAAGTTGTCAATATCTTTAGAATTTTCTTTTTTTTATCTGAAGAAACAGAACAGGACAAATTGAAAGAGATTATTTGAGAATCTCTAGTAAATTTGCATACACTTTCCCTAGGATTTGACTTTGATTCACAAATACCATCATTTGCACTGTTCCTGAAATAGGTGACACATAGTAGTCCTGGACACTTTGAGGTTTACAGATTCGAGACACATTTGTAACTGGTCCTGTAGCAGAGCCTCAGATCAAAGTGATGATTAAAATCTAAGTTCTAGTGGGAGTTCAATCACTTCAAAGCCTATAGACAGCAACATTAGCATCTAGCCATGCATAGTTTTAGTGTGTGGCTGGATCAGAAGTCCCAGAGGGAAATGAGGCAGCCTTTCTGTGGAAGCAGATAACACTCACAATACTCAAAGGTTTAAATCTCAGCTACTGTCAAACCCTCCTTGATGGTGAGGAGTCCTTTTGTGTTTATCTCAAGAACACCAGCGTTTTTAATTTTTTTTTTCCATTCCTGAAATAGTAACAACAGAATTTCCATATATGAGATTAAAAGCACTGCTGTTCCCTCACAAGTACAGTGCAATCTTTGCATCATTTGCAAGCAGACATCTGCTCTATAAATTCCCCCCCACTACTTAAAAATCATCATTTTCTACTGCAATACTTAGGAGTGTTCCCATTGTATTTCTTTGTTGTCTCATTCAATAATACCTCTGCACATAAAGGGTACTAACACAATCAGTTTACCTCTGCTATTATTTATTATTCATGCTGTGGGAGCACATAGAATCTCCAGCCATGGTGCCTTGATCTTATTTGTACTTGCTGAACAAATACATCCTAAGAGACAAGTTACTGTCCTGAAGAAACACTTTATTTTCAGCCTAAACAGACAAGGCAGTCAAAGGGTGGGAGAGGAAGTAATGAGGAATGGCTTGCCCACAGTCACACCACTAACCACTGACTTACCAAGGACAAGCAACAAACCACTGTGGAGTCCAGGAGAAGAGCCCTGGTCCATGGGAATGCTGCAGAGAGTGGCACTGCCCTGCCTGCAGCCAGAGCTTTGATTCCATCACCCTTTCACAGCCAGAGCCCTGTCCTGGCACTCACACAACCCCTCACATCTCAAAGGCTTTTGCAGTGGAGCCTTGCAGAGCAGTTCAGGATTCAGGAGCTCCATGGAGCTTGTGCTGGCACAGCTGTGGATCAGCAGCACAAGTTCACCCTGAGAGATGCTCAGTTCCTCCAGCTGTCCTGCATGTCACACAATAACCATGGGGAATCCCTCTTGGGATCCCCCACAGAGTTACTGCTCCAAGTTTGCCTGAACAGTGCCAAAAGTGCATTTATTCATGCCTGTCTCAGTGGCATAAGGAGCAATTACTGCATATGGGGATTGAATGAGGAAGTCTGCAGTGATTAAAGAACAGAGCATGGAGAACAGCTCGATCACCTTCACCCCTCCTGGAACACTCAGGCTCATTAGGCTCATCTGTTCATGCAGAACAATGTTAATTCACCCAAAAAAGGATTGCAGGAAAGGTGAAAGGTTGCTACATGTCCCCAGAGCTTACATATGGCACTGATAAGCTATGAGACAAAACCCCCCAAACTGCAAATGAGTGGAAAAGGGCCTTGGATCACAGTGTGGCTGGAGGTGAAACATCTGTCACATCCAGCTATCTACAGAAGCAGAAAGCTCATTTATTAACCAACTCTCCACCCAGAGATTTCTATGCACAAAAATATCAACTAGGTGAATGCTGTGAAACTGAATAGTTGCAGGTAAAAAGGCAGAGAGACAAACCCTCAGCAAAGCAACAAGGCTGAAGTGCTGTCTCCTGCTCTTCCCAGATTAGATCCCAGCCCTCTGTTCTGTAAAAACACACAGGTTGGCACCAACATCCTGGCAGATTACAAGTGAAGGAGAAATACCTCTCCTAATTTACATCCCACTCTCCACCTTTTAACCAGCCATCAGATTTTTCTTATGACCTTTTCCTGAGCTGCTTTTAAATGATAGCAGTGTATTTTTCCAAAGATGTGGCTCTGTTTTCTGACAGATGGAATAATTTTAATATATCATTTTACCTGCCTCACCAGGGAGCTCTGCAGCGTAATTAAAACACAGGACAGATGAAAAGGTTTATAGCACAGCTACATCACTGCAACATAATGCTCACTTGAGCATCACTTACACCCTGCTGCTTCCCAAGGATGCAGCAGAGAGTTCAGTGCTTGCTGGATGCCAGGCTCCTTGGGCTGGGACTGACTGGAGGGCAAAACAAATGCAGTAATCCTGCCCCAAAGCTGCTTGGCCTCAGCTCAGCACCTAAACCTCTGTTGGACACTGCCAACCCAAAATAACACCCACATCAGACAGAGCAGCTCTATGAAAGCTATGAAAAAAAAGCTATAAAGTTCTATGAAAGATAAATCAGGTGACAGGACCTCACAGTGGAGGCTTTACTTCATCCCCACAGCACTGACAAAGCAGCTTTACAACACGTGAAACACAAGCATAGAATGGCAATTTGTTTTTTGCTGAGTGAAGAAAAAAATAGAAATTTTGTAGCATCTTAATTTTTTGAATTACCTTAGAACAGAAATTAAGTATAAAAGTTTTGGTGAAGTCAGCAAATTACCAGAAACCAGATATGTGGATAAAGCACATGTGAAATAAGTGATTCAAATGGGCATTAAGTAGATGACATTAAGTTAAAAATCCATAAAGTAAAAAAGTTGTGGATCACACAAAGCCTGTACAGAGGGATGCTGTCACTAAAACCCACTTTACCTTGGCCCATGTTGATAACCCATCAGGACCATTGATATTTGTTCAAGAGTGTGAACTAACTGCAGGATCAGCAAAAGTAGAAAAAGTGATTTATTATGAAACAATAAATTCACTATTCAGACAAATCTCTCTTCTCACATTTGCCTTGGAAATATAAATATCGTGTAAGAATATCAAGGAATATCTTTTGTTGGAGAACATACAGCATTTAATTTATTCTGCTCAAATTTTAAATTTCAGTATTGTCATTATAAAATAAAAAAATTCTGCAGAGTTCTGACATAGTATTATTAGAAAGGGGCAATGCTAAAAATAAATAAATTTTTAAAAACTCATTGTAAGGCAATATCCAGAGGAAGCAGAGTGAAAGGTTGGATTATTTCTGTAAGTTAGCAAATGAGGTTAACTATGTTGTTAAATAAGTTTTCTGCTATGATTTTGTTTTTAAATAATTCATGCTCTTTTTTACCTCCTTTTGCTAACAGGCTTATGGCTCCTGGTTTTATGTTTAGCAAAAACAAAAAGTGTATTATTTTCTCCTGTAAAACTAAAAACATTCTGGTGGGGTTGGTTTTCTGACATGCATCATGACACTTCCTCTACAAAAAGCCTTTGAGACACTAGGAGAGAAATGCAGCATTCAGGGACAGACTCCTGTTCAGCTATCTGCAAAAATCAGATCTCAGCAAACCTACAGAGCAACAGGATTTCTAATAAGCCCTTCTGGCCATAAACATAGTTTATTGTAACATAAATATGATAATGTGAGGAGTTCTTGGCTGTTGTATTTCCAGCTGTCTTTTCTTAATGAACTCTCCTTTAAATCCTGCCCTTCTCTTGCCAGTAAAAGTCAGTCTTCTCTTGGGTCACTTTCTACTCTTCGATTTTCTCTAAGTATATCTTTAGAAAATCTTTCACTTTCCTTGTCATTCCCTCTCAACGCTCTGTTGGATCCTTGGCTCCCTCCCTTTCCTGAGTAGTGCCCCCATGCAGCTCATCCCTGCCCAGCCCACAGCCACTGCCTGCCTCACTGGGCCAGGGCATTGCCTGAGATCACAGCAAATTTCATCTCCACCTACCCCAAAATCTTGTAAATATCTTCCCTTTGCCTGTTATTTTTAACATCCTGCTTCTCTTTTTTCATCCCTGCACGAGTTCATTGTCTCCTCTTGATTTCACCAAACACTAAAGGTTTTTCTCTTGTGAGAGTCATCTCTATCACTTCCCTATTGCGTTCTCTTCTGCTGTCAAATATTTTATTTTAAGATAAAGACAACATTTGTATAATTGCAAGCATGATTATAAGACTTCTGCTGTGACAGAGGCAATGCCTGGCAATAATTTTGTTTTGCTTTTTAAGTAAAGGAAATGGATGTACTTATGCTTTTTAGTAAAGAATTAATTTCTGCCAACATTTTCAAACAGACAAAATTACATGAGCCAGGCACAGAGAGTTCTGATAGGCAGAAGCTGAAATATCATCCATCTTCATCCACTGAATTTGTACTATGGAATATACTTATTCTGTGCTTAGAGGGTAACTCTGCATTATTTCCTTTACATATGACAGATGCTCATTCCTCATTCTTGTTTTAGAGTAGAAATTACTGAAAAATACCACACATTTCACTGAACAGCAAAATTTAACCCCAGATTTAGCCCTCTAAAACGACAGAGTGGCTTTTATTCTCATTTGTTCTAAAAATTCAGTAATCCACTGCTCTCTAGCAGTTGAGGAATGTGGGAACAGGCAATCTGTTGCAGCCAGCTCTGTGTCAGACTTCCTGGGTGGTAACAGAGCTGTCACCTGGGAGCAGCTGCAAGGTAAGCAAACCCACTCATCTCTTTACACTCAGCTGCTGTGTCGGGAAAAAAAATAGATGGTGGCACTGATCTGGTACTGCCTGATACTTACCAGATATTATTTTTGCATTTATCACAAATTTGGTGGCCTAAAACCTGATGCTCTCCTGTCAAGCTCTCTCCCTACTACACTGCAGAGTAGCCACTCAGCAGATGGACCTGTGTAGTTGCATGAAAAACCAGAATGCATTAAAGTGTGGTAGAGTGATGGATGGCAGGTGCCCACCAAAGCCAATTATCACTAACCTTCCAAGCTGGAAAGTCTTGTGGGTCAAGATAAGGATGGGGAAAATCAATCACCAATTATTTTTACAGGCAAAACTAACCTGATCTGGAGAAATTAACTTAATTTGTTGCCAATTAAATCAGAATAGATTAAGGCATGGGTCTCTCAGACACTACCCCTGGTGCTGATGGCCTCAGCTTTGGAGGGTCTGTCTTGGAAATGCTGGCATTGGCTCCATCAGACACAGGAGAAGTTTCTGGAAGCTTCTCTTGGGAGCCACACCTGTAGCTGCCCCACCTTGCCACCAAATCCAGTCCTTTTAACCAAGGCCTTATGAGATTTGCAGGAGATACAAGACAAACAGAACCAGCAGTGTGCCATGATAAGAATCCTCCCTCTGATCAAACAGCTTCCCCTTTTTATCTGAGATGCAGCAAAGAGGCAGCTCTGACTTCTCTCACCTTGAACACTGCTGGGCCTACAGGAGAAAGCTGAGGAGCATCTGTTAAACACTGCACCCACAGCATGCCTCAGCTAAATCATTTCCACGGAGATGAGCACATGTGAATTCAGCAGAGGCTTTGCCTTGCAGGTGAGCTGGGCTCTGGACTGCAGAGAGCCATAACTGAATTCTGCTGGGAGCGTGTGCGAGCGCTCTCTGCCTATCTCGCGCTTGGGGTGCTCAACTTCAGCATCATTCAATTGACATAAATGCAATAGACTTCAAATAGGAAGATGAGCATTAGGCACAGAACAAAATTCTGAAGCTATCTTGTCTGGACCCCTACCCTGCAGGACTGCTTCCTGTAGTATGCACTGAAATGCTGTTGTATCTCCTCCTGGTGTGCCTTTCTTTCATTCTTGTACAATATCACCTTGTTAACATTCAAACAAAATAATATCCAAGGCCAACACTGAGTGCATTAGCAGCACCCTGTCCCAAGACACCACCCTGTTTGGAGACTTTTGTAAACATAAACCTTGATATTCCATTTTTAATTAACAAAGAAAGCTTAATATGCAATTTTTTTTCCCCACCCATCTGGCACTAAAGTTGCTGAGTTGCTTTGTTGCATTTTCAGGAAAAGTTTGGGACTATTAGAAGAAAATTAAAATATATTTCTCTCTCTGTGGTTCACCTGTCTGTTTCAAAGGTAAAGGGTGTTTGGAATTGAGAAAATAAGTGCTAGAGAAGATATTACCTACAAACATACTTTTATGCATTCTTTCTACTAGCAGCATAAAGGCCTTTTTTTCCTTTCCATGTGTTTTCTCTGTTCTGTATCAGGTCTTTGCATTTTCCCCCATCAGATCTTAACACACAAGAGGACAAAAACCAAACCAAACCAAAAAATTGCCATTAATGCCTTGTCCATAGCTTGACACAGGCTCAATTTCTCCGCTCCAATTTAAAGACCCTCTTGTGGTGAGATAACTTAGAAGTAGAATATTTTTATTTTGCAATCTACCACTTTTTCTCCTCAGTGATTCCTTTATCCTCTTGGGGGTATCTTCAGGGATTGTATATTGAGTTTTTAAATTAAACTCTCTGAGTCTTTTCCTTCTGTTGCTTTTAAACTTGTTGGTGAAGGAAATGTTTTTGAGCTTTGCAGAGACTTCTATAGTACTTCTTGCTTGTTAAAGCTACATCAAGTACCACATTAAAAAGAAATTCAAAGAAACTAGAAACAACTTTGTTTCTAACTGAAAGCAGAGATGGAAGAACATATAAGGAGCATGTTAGGAACTGCTCTTTTTCTGACTTAGTTTCATTAGATATCCCGGTGGAAATATAATATGGAACATATGTTCATAAATAAAGTGAACATCTGATTAATTTTGTTTCTATGCTTTTAATTGATCCATTTCTCAATACATAATGCACAAATTACCATATATATGTTGCACAAATGAAGGAAAGCCCACATGAAACCCTAGAATATGCAGTGGAAGAGACTTCTGGGATTTTCTGGCACAAGGTAAGTTTTAACTAAGTTCAGACCCTTTCCTTGCTCCTTTCTGAAAGGCCTGCAGCACATCCCATTTTAACACCAGCCCCCTGAAAGGCACCATCCTGTGACACCCTTCACACCAAAAGTGCCACCACCCCCCAGCCAGCCAAGCAATCCATCAGGGCCAATCTCTTGCTGTGGGACTGGCAATTGCCAGATGCTGCAGCAGAAGCTGAATATCTCTTAACAGCACATCTAATTATCTATATTATCCAGGGGAGAAAGAAGGGCCCTTTATATCTCCACATGGCAATCAATAGCTGCAGAACTTGGAGATATAATCCTTGACTTAACTATAATTTGTAACTTGTGCCATCACAGATGTCATGCTTCAAACAGAAGCTGCCCAACATTAGATCCAAACTTCTGAGTTCATTACTGCAGCCACTGACAACAGCAGCAGGGTTTTCCTTCCCTGGTGAGAAGGGTGTGTCTACTCAGCTCTCAGAGGCTGAGTGCTAATTGTCTTCCCTCCACGGCCATTACTGCAGGACCAGATAGCTCCTTCTTTAAAAGAAATAAGAGAAAGAAGGATGAGAGAATTTCAGCTCAAGGAGGTTTTATTTTTCATGTTCTTTCATGAAAATTGCTGTGCACAAGAGCAAACCCACAAAACTATGGACTCCAAAGCTGTCAATAAAAGTCCAAGATTTCTAGGATGCCCTTGAATATCAGGGAAATTTTCTCAAAAATCAGTTTATTTTATGTGAATTTCCTTGTTTATGTTGGCCCCTAACACACTATGATTATTTAAGTAACCCAGGATTAATTATTTCATTTACAAACCAAATCAGTAAGTTGTGAAAGAATGTGAAAGCAAGGATCTTTTTCTTTTAGTCTAAAAAAGCTAAAAGAGAAAAGGCTGCATATCTAGGCCCACTCCAGAGTTTGCTGTAACCTAATAAAAAAGGACACAAACTGATGAAGCTTATTCCCCTGGAAACAGGAATTTAAATTTACATTCATTTAATCTGAACACTTCAAAAGGAACATCTTAGAGCAGAATTATATTCTCCAGTTCATATGGCAATTACTACAGGGTCATATTGTCCATTACTGTGGCTCTCCTCCTGCACTGAGTTTCCATTGCTTACTAATTACAGGAATGCAGAATCAATTAGAGAAAATAATGAAAGGGAATATATAATTTCCATAAATAAAAGGAGCCACTTTCTTTAGAAACATTACATAAGCAAATGAAGGAAAGCAGCTTTAATTTAACAGATGGCAATCCATTTGAGGACACTGCTCACCACTAACCCACACTTCCTCATTAAAGAATTCTGTCACTGTGAACCTTTATGTATGACTATGTTATGATCTCTCCTGCCTAATCTGCTTTGAAGGGCTAATTAATACTAACCCACACTAGCCAATACAGACAGACCAAAGTAAAAAGAGAATTAGATTTACATTATCTGGAAATAATGCTCACTCTCTGAAAAACAGGTGAAGAACTTTACTGACCTAACTTATTTAACAAATGACACTTAAGTAATTCATTGACAAGGCAGAACAATAGCAGGACTAAAAGCCTATTAAATATTTTTTTTCTAACAGACATCACGCTGCATTGGCTGTAAATTTCTGGTGTAATTAATTAATTAAGACTTAAATATTTCAGTGATTAATTTCTATTAAAAATTCATAAAACATAATGACACTTAGGGAAAGAGATTATGGTTACTAGCATTTATTGACTGGGCTATAAAAAACCCAATCTATTTAAAAAAAGAACTCTCCTAGTTCAGCCTCAGAACACCCAAAGCATTTATTGCAAACACTGTGAAACCAAAGTGCTGATATTGCTCATACTTCTGGTGCATTTTCATTTTTCATTTGAGGACTGCTTTTAGCAGATGTTATTTAGGGACACTTATAAAATTCAACAGGAGCACAAAATTTCCGAGTGGTCTGATCCCAGACCTACAAGGATTTGGCTTAAAATGGTGGTGCACCTTGCCCAAATATCTCAGTGATCCCTGCTGAGCTCCTGTCACATCCAACCCAACCTGCAGACAGGATCCTGCCACCCTTTCCCACCGAATCTCAGCTCTATGTCCCCCTCCATTACTCTTGAGCATCCTCTCTTCCCTTCCCAGCCTCATACTTCAGGTACTTCTCCCAGTATAAACTAAATTCTGTCTGCAACAAATGGTAGAGTTCTTTTATTTTTAATTTTTTTTGTTTCTTTGTTTTACCACCTTGGAGCAAACTACTCAGCTCAGCCTTCCCGTAAAAACAAAGAAGATTTGTTTTTATCCCTTTTCCTCACCAAAGCCCCAGTCACACCCAGAGGGACCTGGATTCCAGTGCACAGAAGCAGCAAAGCCACAGAGGCACACTGTGCCTACACAGGCAGCATTTCCCTCTCATCTGCAGGAGATACTCAGAGTTTTTAAAACCAGCAGGGGACACCAGATTACCCACACTGACCTCTGTTTTACAGCACATTACATTCCTCCCAATTACCATTCCACTGAGATCTGCAGGTTTAGCCCAACCAGCTGACTTTGCAAGAACAGGGCTAACCTGTTCCATCCCACAGGAAGTTATAACAAGAAAAAGAAACTTAGAGGAGAGTCAAAAGAAGATAATTTCCTGGCATTCCAAGCTTAGCTGTTATCAATGCATATTTCATTTCACTTTGTCTTCTGCATAACTCTTAGCATATTCAGCCCCTCTGATGGAAATCAGCATGGTAGAATGACAACAAACATACCCAGGACTCTTCAACCCTCTTGGCTGTATCATTTCTATTTATCTGTTGTCTGCCTAAATCCCTTTATTATAAACTCTTTCTTGAGGCTAAACATTAATGAGAGATATTGCAAACTCAAAGCTCAAGTTTTCTGCAAGCTCAATAGAATTTATAATCATTGCAAATGCTTTTTTATATAAAAAGCTAATATTTTAAATCTTTTTTTCTTTTTTGAATTAAAAGCCTCTTTCATATTTGATGTATTAACTGTATTAGCATTTGTTCTCTATGAATATCAAATATTGGTGATAATTATTTGCATGTTAATGCTTATTAGTACATCCAACTGGATATGAACAATAAATATAAAAAAGTTTAAAGTGCAAAGTACTTCATATTCTGTATTTCTGGAAAAGGATGGGAAGCTGTAATTACCAATGACTGCAGCCAAGCCTGTAATAATCAGAGTTAAATCTAAGGTGAATCTAATATGAAAACTGTAAAGCAGTTTAACATAAGGTAGAGGGTTAAATTAGTTTATTAAAATTGGCTAGAAAACAGAATAAATTTAATTTCTTTACATTTCCTCAGGTACAGCATTTTGAGTAATGTAAGCATTTAAATAACCTATAGCCCTCCTTGATTTTTTCAATAAAATTCTCCTGGTTTTATGCTTGGATGACTTTGCTTGCTTATTTTAAAAGGAAAAAGATTATGTGGGGTCGAATTAGAGACCTGGTAAATGCAGGAGAATCTTGCTCAGCTTGTTTTTTGGGGTCACTATCCATCCCTGTCCTTTCCTCTCAGTTTTGCTCCTCAGGGATGTTCTCTCTCTGCTCTCACAGGTCCCTGCAGGGTTTCTCCTCCTCCTTCAAGCCCAGGAGCTTCCCACCCCGTGCCCATTGCCAGGCAGGCTGCTGCCCAAAGGAGGGAGAGATGCCAAAGGGGTTCCCAGCAGCAGGAGGGGCAGGATCCAGCAGGGCTCTCACCACCTTCCATTTATAGAGGAATTACCAGTCCTTTGGGACAAATCCTGTGCCTTGGTGTCTGAGCCTGGCTCTGGATCCCACAGAGCTCTGGGGAGCAGCTGGTGCAGGGAGCAGATCACCCCACATCCACCCCACAGAGACAGCCCAGCTGCTGCTGCTTGTTCTGCCTGGCAAGGGGGAATCTGTGCTTAGGAAAAAGGGGATTTATCCCCTGCTGGTTGCTTAAACAAAAGCTGCTCTGAGACAGTGAACATTTGGGCTGTACCCAGTGGGGTTTGGGCTGCAGTTCTTGGGGGCACTGAAGAGTCTCTCAGTACAGTCCCAGTCAAACCCAGCTCCTTGGCAAGAGGCAGGACCTGACCCCACAGTGGCCTTGGCCCCAAGGCAGGGGGGTCAGCCAGCAGGGACACCAGCACCTACACTGTGACAAGATAACCTCTTCTTTCTGTGTGAAAGCCAAGTTTAATTGCAGCTTCATTCAAGATAATGACCTACATAATTTTCAATAATTGGATACAATTTATCTTTTCTTAATTAAAAAAATGGAAATTAGCACAGGGAAGGAATACTGGAAAATGCTTCATTTGAAACCTCTTCATTAATTATCACGATGTCTAAACACCATTTTGAGAACTGCACTTACAGAACCAGAATCCAAATAATTTTTTCATTAGTCTGTTGAGTTTACTGTAATTCTCCAATTAAAAAACAACACCTACTTCTAGAAGATATCTGTTTTATTTGGATACTGTTGGTTTCACTGCTAAAATGAGTGATAAATCCACATATACATTCTTGAACAGGTAGTACAACCACCAGTATAAATGTGCATGTACACTATGAACTCATTAAATGAGGATGCTTAGAACTCACTGACAGTCTTATAAATGGCTTGGATCTTCCCAGAATTTTTAGTGGGCTTTGTATCAACCACAGAAGTCTTTAAATCCTTATTTTAAAAATTAATTATTATAATTCACATCATGTTTTTACAACTAGATCTGGCATCAGCATTTGATGGATGAAACAAAACAAGCCAGCCTTGCAGACGCTGGGTATCCCTGTTATGTGGTTGCATATGACAAGGGTTTATAAACTCAGTGTAACACACTATATTTACCAAGTCTCATTTTACATTTGTGGAGTTACTAAATTACTTTGACATATCCCCAGTTTATGTTCTATTACTGAAGAATAACTACACAACAGATGGCAGTGTGTTTGCATAACAATTTTTTTGGGCAGGTCAATCTACAAGGTAGTTATAGGGATTGATATATATTGGTGAACATGGGGATTATTTTTTGCACTATCAATCAGACAGTCAGTCAACAGAGTAATTTCTATATTGCAAAGGAGATGTTTAGCAAATGTATATCATTATGGACAATTCTTTAAAGAGCAAAACCATAGTAACAAGAAGAACCAGTAATAGAAAATGATGCTTCTAGGTAGAATCCTTTTCCTGAAGGACTTAAAACCTCCGAATCTTAAAAATAATATTAACAAAGAATGACTATAAAATCATACTGGGATTCATTTGGTGTGTGAATAAATATCTATAGCTGTATCTACTGCACTCTTCTGCATTAAACAACAGATAATTATGGACTATGTCATCTTAAGTGAAGATAATATCTTGCAAATAAGGTAATAATTATAAAGTTATGCTGCTCTGAGAGCCATGTCGTTTATTTATAAATAAAAAAAAAAAGCAAATCCCAACTAAAACTCTGAATCCTTGATTCCTGTAATACAGCCAAAGATATTTGAAGCAAAAGTTGCATCTTCTCCTTACTTCTTAGTCTCAGGGGAATGAACTTGGTTATCTTATATCAGCCACCACTCTGCAATGCGACATAACCTGGTGGCACTGGTTAATTCTTTGGGACTACTTGATCCTGTGTTAAGATGGAATGACTGGAGAGAGGGGGCAGAAAATTAGTCCACCTGCACCTCAGGATGTCTGGCTTCAATTTCCAGTCCTATCCTGGTGCTGTGGCCTGGATTCAACTATTTGCATGTCAACAATTAGGACAGTGAGAATTATCAAAGTGAGGAAGGGTTGTCACTCATAGTTGATATACATTGTAAGTGGATATACACTGTAAGAGCTTCTTTCTATTTTGCTGCCTGTAAGAACTGAGGAGTGACATTCCAACTGCTGTTCATCCAAGGAGACATCTAACATTGATGACTTTGTGTCAGAGCAGTGAAACAAAATAACGAAAGAGTTAACAAAGCCCCGCTAGTGTGTGTTCTTTCATGGAGCAACACAAACTTCATATTAATTAGTGCATTTTTTAAAAAAGAACATTTCTTTTGGCATCCTACTGCAATGTCTGGCTGCCATTGGGGAGGGCAGGGAACAGCTGTTTTCCATGAGAAATCCTAGCTGGTCTCTGTGGGTGAGTATTTCTATTTGTATGTACCCTGCTTAGTGCCAGACCACTAACTTTTAGTAATGCATGCTCTGTCTTTGAGGCACAAAAAGGGTGAGGTGGTGTAATCATTTGGAGGCTGAAAATTCACTGCATGATGCCTCCTGTAGTAAATTTGACCCTGGAATATTAAGGGGTGTTAAATAAATTGGACAAAGAGGTGTTTGGGGAGTAAAAGTGCCAGACACACTGCCATGAATGAGCAATTAGATGTTCAGGAACCAGCTTATCACAAATTACATGCCTACAATATCTATTACTGTAATGACCTTGAGAGTTGCCTCATACTCTCCCTTAACCTAATGAGCATGCTGTGTATAATCAATTACGTCTGCAATTAAAATTATAATTTGTCTAACAAACTCTTCTTCACTTTCTGACAATTTTTAACAAAGTCTGTTTCATACTGGTAAAAGATAAATATGAATTTTCTGTTGTGTGCTATTTTTTTTCCTTACACTGTGGCTAATTTATTAAATCATATTACTGGTCTCCATTATTTTTTAAGTTTTCAGCAAAATTTATTTAAGTTTCAGTCCTGAATGTCATGGGATAATTACAACATTTAACAGCAATTTCTCATTTCCCAATAGGGTTTGCAACCTGTCTTTGCCTGCTTACTGAAATTTGTTTTCATGTTTCACTCAACAGTTACTGCAGATATTCTGCCTTTCACCTCTGCACAGATATTCCCTGTTTTACTGGAGTGACCAGAAGATATTCTGCTGAAGAGAGCTGACATCTGCTTGCCAGCCCAGACCACCTGAGGTCAAGTCAACCCAACATCAGCAAAACTCAGCCCTGACCATTAAGGAACAGGCTGTCACTCATTGCAATCTGCTGCTAATTAGAGAGCCACCCAGGCAGGCTGCTACAGAAAAACTTCTTTTGCTCCTGTATCCAGCTGTTCAACAAATAAAAGGATTCATATAGAAATTGAATATGCTAATCATAAGAAAATGGAAAGACAAGGAAGAGGGGTTTTAAAAATGGATCTATGGATTTATGTGCTGAAGAAACAAAGCAAACCCTTCCAGCTCTCAAGGAAGGATAATGTTGGTGGTTCCCATACACAGCTTGCTCAAAGGGCCCCAATCCTCATGCTGAGCCCTAAGAGTTTTGAGTGAATCCCTGTATCCCTAAGCCATCCCTCCTCTCTCCAGGACCATCACTGTTGTCATCTCCTTGCAGGAGTTCCATACTGTTCTCTCTTATCACAAAGATTTCACACCTTCTTGGTGTTTCTCATGGGCAGCTCCTCAGGGCACTGACTCTTTCTTCTTCTCAAAGCAGCCAACTGACTCCAGTGCCCTTCCCAACCAGCCACCCCACTCTTGTATAGCACTCCTCTTCTCACTGGTTACAGCTGTGGCCTGTTAAAGTCAGGCCTGTTCCTAATCTTTGTGAATTGGCCCAGCTGCAACTCCTTAGGGGTAAGATTGCTCTCTACACTATATTTCCTTATATTCTATCCCCCTACACATCACCATGGGCAGAGCCAGGGTCCTGCCCCTGCAGCACAGGGGCAGCAGCTTGGCCTCAGGCCAGGATGGGGCACAGCCAGCCAGAGTCTCAGGGCATCACACAAATAAAGCCCAGCTGGAACAGTGCTCTGCCCAAACCCTTGGGCTCTCCTAAGCCTTGGACTGAGCCCAGCTTTGGGAGCCAGCCCAGGACAGCACATTCCCAGCACAGAGGTGATTAAACCTCACCAGGGCCATACAGATGTGCTGAGTCCTAGAGCAGAACAAGACCTTGTCTCCCCACCCCAGGCAAGCCCAGCAAACCCGAGCAAAATTTTTTCTTTCCTTCAAAAGCAAGGAACTGAGCAGTGGTTATGTAGTGAAAGAAAATCCTGAGCAGCAGCACCTGATTCAGACACAGAATAATTTGTTTTAAAAATCCTAATCCTGAACTGCCAAGTTATCTACCAGGGATTTCTCTCTAGAAAAAGCCAGGCAGCTGTGCTGACCTGCAGCCATAGATGTTGGTTTCTTTTATGTGATCCAAAGCTGAAAAGAGACCAAACACCTCTAAGGCAGATCAATGAGATGCAGGGTCTGTCCTGAAATGTGCTGTAAGTTACAGAGCCAGCTGGGGAGGCACCCCCTGAGCCCCAGGCTGAGGAATCTCACCCCAGGAGTTCACTCACCAGGACAGCTCTGCTTTGGCACCCAACATCTTTTATACATAAGTGAATTAGCTAAAAGACTCATTTCCTGCTCCCATGATCTGCCTTAAAGCTCCCAATTAGGTGAAAGTATGTCAAACTGGAGAGCTTTATTTGCTCCCCCTCCTTCTCCAACGCAGCCTTTCCCTGTCCTTACCCAGTTAATGCTGTGAAATGTTGTTGCCTATCCAGAAATACAAAGCGATGGAGCTGTTAGTTATACAAAAGGAATTCAAGTTCCCACAGAAATGAGTTTTGAATCCTCCTGATTTTGTACATTTGGAATGTTCTGCACCTGGATGGGCTCTAAAGGATGAGTGACTGCTGTGCAGGACAGCTAAAAGCAGAGGAAATGGGGGAAAAGTCCCCTTAAGGTACAGAAATACCCATGAGCCACTTCTCTCAATATGCAACTGATAATGGATAAACTACCCTGTATTTTGTATTTATTTTTGTCAACAAAATCTAATCAAAGTTCATTTTTTTTTAGAAACTCAATAGTAACATTAAATTAGATTACATAGAAAATTAAATCATAAATCCATGTAACTAGACCCTGCCTCTGTCTTGGTTGCTCCAAAACACAACTTTGCTCTCTTGAGCACCTCATTTAATTCTGGGAGGCTGAGCTTCCAAACTAGTTATGGATTTGATCATTTAATAACATGAAACAAGTAATTGTGTGGGGGAAAATTTATGATTTAATTAGGCCTTACTGGTAATCAATAGCAATCTATTAATTCATTAATTTGCATATCCCTTGTTTTTATGTGTGGCCACAAATTCTGTTAGCTTTCTTTTATTTTTTTTGAATTTATGAACTTTTTACCTTCAGTGTGCTAAAGGAGGTGCTCAAACTGTATGTGTTGAGCAGAGGAAACAACTGAGCAGTGGCAATGCCTGTCTGCCCTACAGAACTGACTGCAGGACAAGATTTAGTACTGAAAACAAAGATGAGAAATAAAACAACAGGGCCTACTGTCCCCAGGATCCATGCACAATTCTCATTAATAGTAATGAAAGATACTAAATGGATGTGACTGAGGGGAGTTTATTAGAATATAATAAATACTGGTATTTTCCCTTTTTTTTTTTACTTTATAGTTATACCTGAACTTCTCCAGGTGAAGTGAAACATATTTAAAGAAAAAATTAAAATCTTATATTGAATTATGCTTCATAGGTTATTGTCTCAAAATGCTATTTTTCATTCAGAATTATTAGATTTTCACACATCACTAATAACTGTAGGCTTACATTATACACTGTATGAAATCCAAAGATTACAATTGTAGGATCAAAACTGTTTGTAAAGAAATGGAAAAATCCCCATTGATTTCTTTCACATGTTTTCACAAGTGAGTTGAACAATTTATACCAGAGAAAAATCTTGCCCCAGACACCAAGGTTGTGCTACTTACATCAGGCTCAGACAATCGAAGACAGGTTATAAATTCATATTCTGCTGGATCATAATTCTGAATTTAACTCAGGGTGGCCTCACCAAAATGCATAGTTGAAAGAATGGCTTTTGTTGAGCACAGACGTGACTTATTTGCAGGAAAAAAAAGATTGTTAAATCTTTAAGATAAGTCCCCTCCACCTGAGGTGCTGAAGGTCAGGTGAGGAAATTAGTGATAATACCTTTTCTATACCTTCTCAATAGAGAATTATTAAAGCTCATTAACAGATCCATTTAAAACAAAAAAAGTGTTACCTCTGGGCATTATCTTTACCTCAAATATTAAAAATTATAATTGAAATCAGAGAAATTCAACATTCATGAAATCAGAGAAATTATTCATCATTAGGGATTTATTATCTTTACAAATAAGATCGAGACAATCATTCACATGAGCACTTTCCATCTGGTCTACTTTATTTTTTTTCTGGTTTATTTTCTTTCAGCCTCTCACAGAGAGAATTCTGTTCACTGATGCCAGGCAGACGATGGGAAATGAAGATTTCATGGTAGCAATGAAGGTGGTATCTCACAAAAAGTAAAACTTTCCTCAGATCTCCTGTCTGTAATCTCAGTTAAGGAGACAGTGTAATTGTTGATAGATTAATTTTGGTTTTTTTCCCCAATTGATGTCAATTGTGGCATCATTACTAAAATACCCAGAGATGCTTTTAATTTACAGAACTCGCTATGCAGAAGTTTCAATGATAATTTTTCTTTCCTGCAAGAGCAAGAGACTGAACAGTGGTTATGTAGTGAAAGAAAATCCTGAGCAGCAGCACCTGATTCAGACACAGAATAATTTGTTTTAAAAATCCTAATCCTGAACTGCCAAGTTGTCTACCAGGGATTTCTCTCCAGAAAAAGCCAGGCAGCTGTGCTGACCTGCACCCATAGATGTTGATTTCTTTTATGTGATCCAAAGCTGAGAACATGCCAAACATCTCAACCTGATTTTAGCAGGTAACTGCCTGCATTTATGGAAGAATCAGGCTATGTTTTGTGACTGTTCCTTTCACTTTTTAAAGGCACATCTCCCTAACATTTGGTACGTGTGTGCGCATGATCCACCCAGAGACACATTTCTGAAAAAAGAGGAATTTGGGTGTTTCTCCCTGCAGGGAGTGCTGCACCTCCCCTGCCTGGAAAAGCAGCACAGTGCAAGCAGCAGAGGATTTCTCAGCAGCTGTCACTGAAACTGCAAACCAGGCAGGCAGAGGGAGTCCAGAGCTGCAAAACCCACCCTGGCTGAGACTCCACCCTGGGGAGTGCCCAGCTGAGCTGCCCTGCACGAGTGCAGGGTTTTACCCCATCCCTGCTTGCAAGGGAAAGGCCAATGTAAAATGTGAGCACAGGAGCTGAGGATAAAGCTCCCTGAGACTGGATTTTAAGGGCATATTTCAAATTCTTTCAAAGGACAGCTTGGCTTTATGGAGTGAGCAGAGACCCAGCATATGAGTGGCCTTGCCAGAGGGCACCCAAGCAGCTTTCAGGAGAGATGGGGCAAATGAGGCTTGAGAGAAGGGTTTTGCTGTTTTGCAGGAAGCTCTTGGCTTGTCCAATGTGTGCATGAACTGAGACACACTGCAGTATCCTGAATTATTGGCTTTTTTTTTTTTTTAACAGTAAAAATATTACCTACTTTTCACCCTGTCATCCTGTCTGGAGCTTGCTGAGCAAGTTTTATTCTATTATTTTAACCTTAGTTTTCCATTTCTAAATCACTTCAAGCAGAGAGTTTTCTTTCAAAGAAAGAAAGTCCTGCATGGGCTAACCTGGTGCTGCCAGAACAGACTAAAATGGGCTAGGTCAGATATTCCTGTGTTTCAGATGTGCTTTCCACAGATTACAGGGCAGTGCCAGTGCACTGGCTCTTTCATGTGGCACAGGAACACAGGGCTAGGAAAGTCCTCCTTTCCCTTGATATTATATGCAAAAATGTTACATACACTCCTTCTTTTTGACATTTTTAAGAAGCAAACTCCTCCAAGCTGTGCAGACTCTTTGGAAATTTGCAGGGCAGCTTTAAGTACACACTTATTTCCTTTTCAGAAGAGGAGGTGACTTTCAGGAGAAAAAACGTGGAGACAACTTTTTCCTTTCTTGTTGCACTGATGAGGCACCCAGGGCTGCCCTGAGTGGGCTGCCTTTGTCTGGGACCCCCATGCACAAAGAGCTGGGACCCTGCCCTGTCACAGCATCCAGCCAGACACTGGAGCACCAAAGTTTAGCACAGAGCAGTCAACTGAAAACACCCTTGGGCAAGAACACCCAATAAACCCAACCCTGAACAGTTTAAATGTGGGTCAATGCCAGCTTGTGGAAGGCACACACTGGCATGAGGCAGAGAAGTCTTTTGGCATCCCTTCTACTCTGTGGTCAGCATACAAATAATTTTCTGTGGATCTTATGAAAAGCAGTACCTGGGAGGTAAGAATGTAAAGACAAATGTGCAAAATCACATGAGATCAGAGCACAGTCACATCATGTTTCATTTTAAAGCATAATAATTTTTAGAAAGAGTTAGTCAGAGACCTATTGTACTGAAATCTAGTTTTACAACACTTGCTTAATAAACAATTTTCACCTACTACAAAACACAAAAAACATCAAGTTAAATCTGAATTGAACAGGAATAATTTTCACATTTCTTGGTGAGATACATTTTAGTTGAAAACAATGTTTTGTTATAAAATTGAAAAAAAAAGAAACAAAACAAACCCAAGCATTCCCTCTTTGAGGAAGAGTTTTATAAGATAGGAGACTGACAAAGAAAAGAAGTATTATGGATGAGATAGAGCTTGAAAAGAAATTCATACACTAACCACACAAAAATTAATCAGACAGCCCTGACTGTGCTATTAATGATTTTAGACCTGATGCATGGGATTTCAGAAGGTTTTACATTTCAAGTACAATGCAGTATTTGTAGGACCTGTACTCAAGAGTGGCATTTGATTGATTGTGCATACTCCAAGACAGAGAATGCTTTAAATGCAAAACATATTGCTGCAACAGGGGAACAAAGAAGTGAAAGACACTTTCTAATTAAAACAGAGGATTTTTGATCCTAATCTCAGTCATTTTGGGGCAAATAAAGAGCAGCATGTCATAGATTTCTGAACACCCCTCCCTCTATTGTTTTTTTTTTTTTTTTTGGTCAAAACATGTCAATTCAATAAAATAGCATTTCCAAAGGAGGTTTTCTTTTCACAAAGGAAAAGTTTTTGTTGTCAAACACTCCAGTTGTAGCATTTTCAGAGGAGAATTTTTCTACCTTTTTGCTAGAAATACTTTTTCATTTTGAAATGTAACCCTGTTTATTGAAGAAAATAAAAAAAGGTCCAGCTCCCACCCACCAGACTGGGAGAGGAAAGCTCCAGTGGCAGCTCTGGGGCTGACAGGAACGTGCCCAGCCAGGAGGGAGCTGGATGTGGCCAGCAGAGCTGCAGGACCTTTAATATCTGCATGCCAAAGCAATTTAAACAAGCATTTGAACCCACTTACTTGCTTATTATAGTTTAATTTAGACAGTGTCAATATCTGTGACTAGCTCTGGGGATATTTTTGGAATTAAACTACCTAAAGAGAACATTCATCTAAGAAATCCATATGGCAGGAAAGAAGGGTAAAAACTGCTAGCATGGAATAGTAAAATGTTCCTTTTCATCACCATTCTTCAACTTAAATCTCTGGAAATTTCATTTACTATCCTCATTTATACTGCCCTATTTTTAACAATGCTTTGTTAGGTGATTTTTTTGTTTGTTTGTTTAGGTTTTTTATATTTATAGTCTATACAGACTATTCTGTGTTTCTACAGAGACAGAGGATTATATTGCTTTACAAGTCAGAGGTACAGCATGCCATGACATTCACTACTGGAAATTCAGAATAATCTAGATGCAGAACTATCATAATTCACTGCTAAAGAGATTCTTTCAAAAATTTCAGTCCCCATCCCTTCAGGGAACTTCACAACCCAGTATTTCTCGATCAGACTTCATTATCCAGGTCATCATTTCAATTTATCAGAGCCTTGGGGCCTTTGGTATTCACAGCTAGGATGGTGTTATGTCCATCAATCACTAGGCTGTTTCCACATTCCCACTTTTCTTTCATCTTCTTCAGTCTTCAAAACAATCTCTGAAACTTTCCAAGGTGTATACTGGACACAGACACCTCTCACTTCTGTCAGCTGCTTGAAGTACAGGAGCTGATCTGTACAAATTATGGGGGCCAAAAGAACTGTTTTCATTCTAGGCCCTGTATATTATTATTTGTTTTAGGGAAGGGTTTACAGATTTACCAATGCCTCTTAAATCTATAAGCCTGGCAAACAAAATAGCAATATGTTTTTTCTGGAAAGCTTATTGCTCAGTGAAAAACTAAATGCTACATGTTATGAACAGAAGTAAGGACCTGACAAAGCAAAGACTTATTAGGACTTATTTTGCATCATAGAAAACACAGATCTGGCCAAAGGACTGAAAAGAGGTTTAGACCAACACAAGGCAGATTTTGAAAAAATCCCTGAAGGAAAGGGCAGGAGTTATTATTGAGAGTGAGTGGAAGCCATAGAGCTGGCAAAAGACTTCAAGGAAGACGGGGGAGAAACTGTCTGGGTGATCCTGCTGCTTCTCTGTCTCTGTGAGGGGCAGTATAATCCTAGCTTTGAAAATATACATCACTAACTCCAAAGCACCCACCCCAAACTAAATATAGTACTGAAATAGTTCTGAAATAGCTCAAACCAGACGTAGCAGCCCTGAGACTGCTGAATTTACTGTACCAATTACCTGTCCACAATATTACATAGTCTCCAACCAAATACTATTAGTGTGGTTCTCAGAGCAATTCAAAGACACTGCTGCACTTCCTCAAATCATTTTTGGATGTCTCACAAGCTTCCAAGAGAATTATCATTCTTAAGGGTAAAGCACAGGAGACTATTTGTTCACATGTTTCAGTACAATCTGGGTTTCAAAAATTTGTTGCTTCCATGTCTTTTTGTATCTGAGTTTTTAGATTAGTTGAAAGGTAAGAAAAGTCTTCACATTTCTCAAAAACTGGCTTTTTTGTTCTTCTAAGAGAGCAAAAAGGGTTTCCAGTACTTCACTAAACCTGGGCTCACTTCTGTTGGTCTGCAGGGAAAGAAGGCTGAGGCATCAAAAGCATTGCAGTTAGTGAATTTAATCCTTCCAATGCAATTAGTCTGCAATGCAATCTGATTAAATTTAAAGACTCAAACCTCAAGTCCAGTACTTTGGGTCAAGACATAAATAGACAAAGAGGATGAAAGAGAAGTCTGCTGTGGGCTTAAATGAGCCCTGGGCTCCACAGCTCAGGTTAAGATTTCTGAGGAATGCAAGCCAGGTGGATTGATTTAACAGAGCATTAGAAAACATCTGGAAAAGAAAAATATGTACATCAAAAATAATCATGAGACAGTCTTCTCAGTGTAAAATAACTAGTGGAATGTGTGACATACAAAATAAGTTTCTGCACACATACCCACACTGCCACCATCAGCTTTGCTTTCTCATTTATTCAGGGGAACCTGTAATTGGCAAACAGGCCCTTCCTTTCTCATGGATAACAGAGGAGATGCTGAGCTGCTGGAGACTTCAGCACTGCTGCAAAATAGAGGATGTGTTCATACGTGTTTGTGCAATGGACACTTGCTGTGCAATATTATCTTGTCTCCACAGATAAATTAGTTGCTTCATGCTCCTGCCAGCTTGATTTGTTTAGCCTTTACAGAGTACAGAATCCATGGAGTTTCTTGTGATTGAATCTCATGTAAAAGGTAAACCTGAGAGCTTATTCTACACTAAGCTATACATCCACCCAGGCAGCCAGAGCATTTGCTGACTTGATGATCAAAAGAAGGCTATAAAACATACCAGGGAAATCTTGAGACGTCGCTCACTTGACATCCCAATAAGAGCCCTGCATTAAGATGCAGAGCTGATTTCCCTGATCCATGAAATTGCCTGGATATTTAAGGCATTCTCAAACAGAACCAGCATGAAACTCACCCTCCATTCCTGGCACAAGGACACCATGGGTTTTTTGTTCTCCAATAAAAAGAGAGCTCAAAATTGCAGAGATTAATAGTCTTTAAGGGAGGACCTAACCACAATTTCCTCCTTTTCTCAAATAATAAGAAATCAGTATTCAAAATCTCTTGAATGCTAAAAGGCAGTTTTGCTAGATGCACACTCTTCAGGTGCCAGAGATGCTCAGGTTCTCTGTTGTGAGTGGTTCAAGACCCTCTCACAATAAAACAGTGTGCAATTCTGTGACCATCTTTGGAAAAGGACAATTGTTTCTCTCATAAACAGGCAACAGGGCTGGGACAGGTACAATAGGTGGAAAGCTATGACAAATGATATGAAGGAATATATTGCATTATTTTGCTGTCTGAGACTGGGGACACGGTTCAGAATTCCTTACCAGGTGTACATTTCCAGCTGCTAAAGGGTGGGAAAAGACCCATCTATGCTTACAAATATTGGTGAACTGAGGGTCAGGTAGAATTCCTTCCAAAGACCCATCCAGTGAAAACACACAGTAAGGGGAGTTTGCAAGGGCCATCAGCTGCCCCAGAACACTGACCTGCAGGCTCTGCTGCCTTAGATGCAAAGGAGGAACAGAGTGCAGCAATACTGAAACCACAGCTCGATCATGAACAGCTTCCCACGAGAGAACTAGAAAGGCTTTAACACAAAATGCACACACCAGCAGCTTTCACACCACCAAAAGGGACATGTAACACTGGCAGGCAATCTCATCACTGATTTCTAGCCTAAATCACATGGAAAGGGTCATCTCCTTCCAACCTGTTGCCTACATTGCACGTATAATTTTCAGCATCTCCATTGCTAAGAAAGACCTGAGACCGATATTCAGGTCCAAGATTTTTCTTGTACATGGATTATCATTTCTTCTTGTGGACAAAGAAGGAGAATTCCTTAACCTTTTTCAGACTAAATTTCTCAGGTTTTGTCTTCAGCTAGACTGATAGCTATTCCCATTTTGTAGTAAAATTTTGTACTGAGCAAGTGAAAATTCAATACTCTTCTGCTTCCTGTATTTCTGTTCCTCTATAAGACATAAATTTAAACACAGTATTTATTTATATATTTACACAGGTATACAGAATTACAAAAAATGCAACTGGAAAAGACTCTTGAAACCATCTGGTATGTAACCCCTTTCAAAGCAAAATCAGCTACACCTAATTAGCTCCTGAGATATGCTTGCCTACCCTACTTAAACAGTCTCCACAAACTCCCCTGGATATTTCTGATGTTTTGCTATTTTTACTTTTAGAATGTTTTTCTAATGTTTGGTCTGTTCCAGAAATTTTAATTAAAATCTCTCTCAGAGGAGACTGGATTATTGTGGATTCTCATACATGGAAAAAAAAAAAACCCAAATAAATCCACATCCAGAAACAGGACACATTGAATTTAAGGTTCATAAATTATTTGTAGGTCACATAGGTGTTGTTTCAAGCTTTGTGATTCAGAAAAGTTTAAATGAAACCAGCTATTTATGTATCCACCCTATTGTTCCCTTAAAAGAAGATTTTGATCACAGTAATTTCTTTCCTGATTGAAGTTTTGAAAGCTCTAAATTCTCTGAAGAAAATAGTTGTTGGCATTTTTGGATGATAAACATCCCAAAGCGATGATGATAAATTACAGTGTTGCCCAATGATGCAGAAAAGTAGAGAAACTTAAACTGATAACCTCTGATTTATGAATACACACTCATAATTGCAAAGTCAAGGGGTTCACAGTTGTAAGAACGGGGCATTTTCATCTCAGTGTTTATTAAAAGTGTGAGAAGGAGGCATGAAGGGTGGCTGCCATTTTGTAATAAACACTTCATGCTCTTTGTTTCCAGTACAAACCCAAAGCAATTCAGAACTTCCTGTCTTTTTAAGGCCTACATGGGCATTTGTTACTGTTCACAGTCACAGAAGATGGAAATTTTTACATCTTTGCTCACTCATATAAATAATTCTTCTCATGTATAACCATTCCTATGTACCTTTTCTTAAAAGAGAGAAAAACACTTGTTCAAGTCATTGGAATAAAATTAAAAGAAATCCTCAGATTTTCTTCATAATCATACTGGTGAGAATAACAAAATTTACTTTAAAAGTATTTTAACTTATTATTTCACCTATCGACAGACACTGCCAGTGAAACCCACCCAATGCACTCAAAGTCGTGAGTCAAGGAATCTGTTTAGTCACAGTACAGAAATAAATCATGCTACATTCCTTCCATCCCAAGCTTGGTGATATTCTGATTTCTTCTTCTCTCTCCCTATTACCTCTCTGTTAAATATTCAAAGCAGGCAGAAAAAGGCAGAGGGAAAAACAAGGTCAATTCAGCAAATTGAAAAAAAAGTGAAATGTTCCTATCCACCATCATTTGGTTGTTACAGTTATCTTAATCAACTCAAACAGGTTCTCTGAGACATCTAATTTGATTTTACAAAGTGCTAACCCATAGCATATTTGACTTTCCTCTGATTCCAAATGTAAAAAATAGTCTTTATCTAACGTTGAGGCATATCATCTAACCACACATGCAATTGCATTTGCATTATGAGGCAGTGAAACATGGCTGGAGAGACATCTTGGATGTTATCTGTGTTATTACTCAAGTGGAGAATATATTCATAAATCCTTCTCTTCCCTTCCACCCTCCCACCTTTTTCTTTTTTTTGGAAGTACACTTAAAATCTGGTTTTTAGCTTCACTGGGCCCATTATATTTGAACTTCAGTAACAAGAATGTGATATGAATATGCTGAGAGAAAGCACAGACAAAAGGTATATTTTCATAATGTGCTTCAGTTTAACTGTTCCTACAATTAGCTACAACTCATTAGGCAATAAACAGAAAAACAGAGATCCTGAATGGAAGGGCAATATTTCCTCCATAAAACAAACAAAAAACTAAACCAGATGCCTTTTTCATGAGGCTTTCCTTGCATAAACACACCCAGCAGCTTAGAAAAGATATTTTCTTGATTGAAAATTTTTATCCAGGAAGAAAACATGTAAACATTATCTTGTGCAATTTCAATAAAAAGTATTTACTGCTATTGTACACTTGGGATTTTTTGATCCCAAGGATAAAGTAACAATACAGCAGTGCACTGCAGATTATGAGCTTTGATCTTTTATTAGTTCCTGTAATTGTGTCTTAATTTGTATTCTGCATAGAAAGCACTCACCTTCACTGTTTGTCCAGCTTCAGGGCCATCCTGTAAGCAAAGGGAAAAGTCTCAGGTTAGAGGATCTAATAAGGATCACACAGGAATTCAGAAATCTTACTCAATAGTCATTTACATCAATTACACTGTCTGTTAAATTAGCATATTTTTCCTGAGGACCATTCAATACTGAGTTTTTGGACAAAGCTCCTTTCCATATCAGACTCCAGCAAAGAGGGAAACTATCTCACATCACAAAAACAGCCTTTTCTATTTTTCATTTTTTCAGATTATATTTTTCAATAGCTAGCAATAGATTTCTGATCCTTGTGAACATAAAATCACACATGTAAGTAAGAATTTAATCAAACTGTGCTTGCTTAAATTCTGATTCTAATGAATGGGCTTAGTCTCCTGGTTTGCTTTAAACAGAGTTCATTTTTGGTATAAAAACACCCAGCACAAACAACTGAAAGGTCAGAATTTATAATGTATTTACATGGCTACAGCTCTCTGCTGCATATAAATATCTGTGAGGAGGGTTCACCTATCTCAAGTGTGTGCAGTGGGTTGAGTGTGGAACAGGGGCTGGGGCTGCCTTCTCTAGAGGCCAACCCTGCCAACACTTCTTTGAAAGAAGAATATTTCCTGAAATACTCACAAACAAGCACAGCATTTGAGAGTGTTTGCTGGCTTTATTCAAGGTTTTGCAGTTACTAATTAACCTCACTTTCCCACTGGTTTCCTCTTTCAATTTCTCAATGGCCAATCTGGAAGACTGCAATGCAGTTATTTGGCTTCTTGTCTGTTATTGCTGTTATTTTGCATTTATTGCCCCTTGAAGTTCCTTTTGTGGTTGGACTAGGGAAAAAGGCTGAAAAAACAAACCATTAAACCTTTCTCAGCTGACTGGTTTACAAACCTGGATGGAAAAGGTGAGTGAAGTGCCACGGAAATGTTTCTCCACCACGTTGCCGACCCTTTGTGCCGTACGGAACAAGTCGGCCACTTCCTCGGGACACAGGTCACGGAAACGCTCCACCGGCCGCAGGGGACAAACAAGGACATCTGAAGGTGGCAGTGTCAAGGCACACACACAAATCTGAGTGGCCCAGAACAGTCCCAGTCCCCAGCCTGCAACCTGGTTCTGATCACCCTTGAATCGCCCAAGCTCTTCCTCTCTGGTGACACAGCAAGAGCATCAGAAACACAGGGCTAATCACAGGGAATTATTTGATGCTGTGTTCAGAATTCTTGTCCTCAAACCCCTCAGATATGGACAAAATTAATAAGGCTCTCGTGCTATAATGAGACCTTTAAGGAAAAGCAAATTTTTCACAGACTCAAATTTACCATTGCAATGGAGAAATGCTGGTATTTATCTCCTGTAAAAGTCAGAGACATTTTCTTTTGTGATTAAAAATGGGGGTAAGCCAAACAAATTTAAGAGGGCTTTGGATGTGTTGTCTGAGACAGCAGTTTACAATGCTTTTCCCCATATGTGATACATAATTTTGAAAATCTTGATCTCGCACCTCTAATTTTAGGCACCTAAATGTGACAAGCTGGCACTATGCTGATCATAGCAGATCACTATTTCTACACATTATTTACAATTCACAAGGAATGCTCACCTGTTGTAACTATAATGTGCTTTTAAAAATACATTAAGATAATTAAGACTATTTCCTTTTAAGCACAGTGTTCACAATCCTGTAAATATACTTTGATTTAATTCTACCTTGGTGACTGTGATTTGAGAGTCAGTGAAATGAAGCTATAAAGTAAATAATGGAAATACACAGATGCTGCTTACAGTCATCTGATCTGCTGTGTTCACAGTAATTAATAATTGCTATGATTTCTCACTTGAAAGTCAATTATGCAACATTAATAATATGGTCCAGAATGCTTAGAAGAGTCTCAGTTGTGTAGATCCAACAAGCAAGTACTTGATTCTCATTTCAATTCCCTGCAGACAGGATTCTTTGCTGACTTACAGAATAGAATTTGCAGAATGAAGACCTTAAAGTAACCTTTAACACCACTTGAACTTTCATGACCAAAGGCTATGAAAATTATTTTTTCCAGTATTAAAATAAGTGTTCAAAGGACTATTTGAAGAAAATTAAGCTCCATACCATTGTATTACAGTCATCTTTATTTTTACTGCATCTTAAAGCCTGCAGGTGTTCAGGAATATTCTCTATAATCCAGGAAAGGTAACTAGGAGCTGCTCTGCAGTTAACAGATTCACAAAAAGGTTACATCAACCTGATTGTCAAGAAACACGTGAGACATTTGAAATAAAGAGAGATTAATACATGTGAAAGATCAATTATTTCCATAAGCATAAAGACAACATGTTTGCATACACCAAGGTTATGTTATAAGAATCACACTTATCATTCTGATAGGACAGAAAACCAGACATTTCCTTAAAGTAAAGATGTAGTGGCAGGTTTTGATCATTTTTCTAAATCCAGATGAGAACAGACAAGTCTGTAATGGATATTTGCTATAGTGGGAGCAGAATTGAGCAAGCTCCACCTGTAGCAGCTCCCAAGAGAACAGGAGAAGGCTGGTCCCAGCTGTGGGTGCTAATCTGCTTTGAAAATCTGTCTCTCAGGGGTTTTTTGTTCAGAATCAGCTATGCCACCACTATTCTTCTTTTTGCTTGTTACATTTTATGTTATTAACATTTAAGAAAGGAGAAAAATATATTTAGAAAGCAGGTACTTGGAAACAAAACAATCCTGGATGGATACAAACCCCCTAGTTTTGTGGGGTTTTAGTTCTGCAATGCTGTGTCCCTTGGTAAATTACCAGGGGTAGTAAACCCCTTGTAATTCAGTTGTGCATCGTACAGAGCACAGCCATAAACTGTGCTATTGGCTAAACTTGGGCCCAAGGGAAGAGCTGCAAAGTTGATTGGCAGACCTGATTTCCACACCAGGAATAAAGGAATAGAAAAACTAATTAATTTTACTCATAAGAAGGAAATCCATGTCAACACTAACACAGGAAAAAGGACATTCGTTTAATCTGAGTTCATTTTTCCAAAGGAGAGAAGGGAAGCTTGTACCCTTAGGGCATCTGATACTTAAGTAGATAATTACCCTTCTTCTGCAGCACTGCTTTATTATCATGGCTCAATGAACCATTTATAAATGAAGAATTTCCCCTCACTTACCTCTAGCAAAACTGTTGCTTACATTAAGACAAGTTTCCTTTTCTCCTCTCGAGTTCTCCCCAGCGGTCTCCCCCTCTCAGACTCGCAGAGGCCTCACCAGCAATTGTTTGTTCTCTACCTAGCTCAGGGCCACAGCCACAATTTTTTGAATTAATGCTGGTTTCTACAGTCTGATGTTAGCACTGTGCTGTTTGCCACTGCAGTGGGTTGTGGAAAACACGAGTTTAACAATTCTTGGGAAAGCTTTTGTTTCCATGGCACATCGCAGAGGGAGTGAGGGCTGCTTCTGACCAAGACAGGACAGGTTTTCTCTTCATTTGTCACTGACCTGCTCTGTCATTTTGCAGTTCTCTGTATCTCTCTTTCTCTCTCCTCTTCCATACATCATCTGTCTTATCTGCGTAGACAGCACTTGCCAGCTGGTGCAGTGGAGGTTTCTTATTAACCATGAACATCTCTGCTCATGTGGGGCACCCAGTGCTCCTGCAGTACCTAATGCTGCACCCCTGGCATTCTGCAAAAAGGACTTGCACTTCCTCCTTACATTACCAAAACTCATTTACAACTCAAACTAGATTTTAGCTATATTTCTGTCTTTGAATTTGATAAATAATTCAAAGGCACAATCATAGAATGGAGCATCTTTTGTGAACTTTCCATCATTTCAAAATAATTCTACAAAGAATAATGATAGAAGTTCTGAATCAGAGCTAAATTAACATGAGAATGTAATTAGGACAACATTCAAGTTATATTTAACTATGAATATATTAAAAGGAAAATGTTAGAATGAATTCATGAATTCGAGGTCATTAGGAAAACAACCATCCACTGCAACTTTAAATCATAGTTTTTAACTAAAGTTTTTGATGCTGGGATAGTTTTTAATTTCATACCTGGTTTGATTTTAAGCTGTACACCTGCTCTGTTCACCTCAGAATTCTTACTAAGGTTAAAATTAGATAACCTGTTCATTACTTTCTACAATAACCCACTGCAAACCCTGCTATGAAACCACTCCAGGTGACTATGTATAAAAATGAAAGAGAAAGTGAGTCTGTACTTGTGTTTATGTGCAATTACTCCTTGGACTGAAGCATCCACTGCCATCTGAGGTGCCACTCTGGAAGGGCAGGAGTCTCCCACATGCCCTACACCAGAACTGCCAGCCAGGTGGGACCCCTGAGTCACCCTGGGCTATCTGAAATGGCCAGGGGTGCCTGTGTGTGTCCAAGAGCCCCCCCTTAACTGTGGCTCAGCAGGACAAGGTGCTGCCACCCAGCACAGACGTGCTGCAGCACTGCTGACAGCATTCTGCCTTCAGAAAGTTTGAACTTTAGCTTTCCTTTCTCTAAGCACTGTAATTAATAATTTTTTGATTTCTTCATTCATTCTGAACTGCTACTGACTGATGAAGTTTCTATTTTTAAGCTTTGATGTGCACAGCTGTTATTTCCTTCAAGCTCTCTGAGTCAGTCCACATCACTAGAGCACATGCAATTTAATATGTCAGCTTCTCCATTTTAGGGAGTGAAGAACTTTTACACCTTATTACAATCTGTAACCACTGTTTCTCTCTCTAAATCTTGCAGAAGTCTCTCAACAGCCTTACTTCTCTCCCTAACACCTAAATATGCATACACAAATCAATCTGTGTTGGAAAAATCTTCCTTGGATTTGTGGATTGAAGGATGTGCTCACCCTGGGGATTTGGGGGCACTGAAAAGTGAGCACGTGCTAAGTGCACGCTGGCTTTGAGCTGATCAGAGTCAAGAGTCAGATCCTACCAGGAAATCAAAGCTCCTGGCCAACATCTGCATGGTGACCACTTCAAATGCAATTTTCCTTCCACTAATACACACAGAGTGAAGGCTGAAATTCAAAGGCTCAGCAGTAATTTTTATTTGCTTTATATGGATTCTGACTTAGAAGCTTAAATTATTGTAATTGTGTATTTAAGGCCCAGGCCAAGCTCTCTGTTCATTTCAATGGGACTGCACTCAACCCCTCAAAGTGCCTATTATAAATTTTCACACATAACTATCAAGGTACACACGTTCTGTAGTTCTGAAATGTTGGAAAAATGGCCTTTGGGGGGGTCAAAAAAGAAAGAAAACCAAAAAAAAAAAAGAAATCCCAAAGAGGTTAAAATTCCTTTTATGTGACAAGCTTTAGAGCTGAACATAGCTTTTTCCTGGTTAAGTCCATTAATTTGCTATATAGAAACACACTTTCAGTCTTGACTCTTGTTTTATTCCTGAAGTTGAACTTCAAACAGAACAATTCAAAGCTTTAAAAAGGAAAAAATTAAAGGCTCTCCAGGTACTGACACTTTAACAATAGGAATAAAGTTCTTTTTTTCCTCTTTGTCTTTTTGAGGAACCACTTAAAAACATTAAAATTGACAGGTTTTCTTAATATGTGAGGCTTTAAAAGAACAAAATACAAGGGAAAAAAGGCAAAATATCTAAAAGTGAAAGGGTAATTGCTACTTCATGAAGCTCCTGAGTTTCACCAATATTGTTAGCTTTCTATACCATTTGTTATAAAATTTTTTAACTTAGGAAAATTGTTTATTTTCACACAGTCAGGAATTCATAACTCACATTAGAACAGAAACATTTCCTGTTTCATTAAACAGTCTTCCCTCTCACAAGAGGGAGTGCAAGAGTCAACATCTAAGAAAACAACAGCAAACCGAAACAACAGCAAACCACCCAAACAGCAAACCACAACAACCAAAACCCCCCACAAAAAAAACTAAAGACATCTTTTAATGAAAAAAAGTCAAAATCTCCAAAATAAAATCTCCGAAAGTTTAAAATAAAATCTCCAAAAGTTTAAAAATTCTTAAATATCTATTTTTAGCATTCTAGTTTTTTTACATAAACAGTGCTTTAGTTGATGCTCAAAATTTTCCTTACTGACATAATTTTGGGAAACACCCCATAAACTACTTTTTCATTAGTATTTTGGTTTGGACTAATTGGTTTTCATTAAAAAACTGTCCCAAACTTTAGAGACTTAATATTCCTGCATGCATTTCATGAGCTTAGGAAAGTGACTTAAAGCACGGCAGCCTCGGCTCTCCCTCCAGGCTGGAAACACCCCAGTCACTCACAGAGCAACCTCCAAGAGGGATCTCCTCCTGCCTTGGAAATGGGGGCTGTGCTCACTTTAGGATTAATGCAGATTAGATATTGCCCCCATCTCTTGGTCCCAGCAGGAAGAACTTGATGGACATGGGAGATGTCCACCAGGAGCTGCTCAGGGCCAGCTCAGCCCTCACTGAGCAGGGAGGACCCGGCCTTGGGGTGGGTGCTGGGAGCTCAGGGGCTGGAAGAACAGCTGCAGAAAACTGTAATAAATGATTATTTCCAACTATTTCATGCACTGGTAAGAAAGAACCCTTCTGCACACCCCTAAGCTGATGGGAATGCAGAAATAAGGCACCGTGGGGGGCAGAGGGAGGGATAATTCTCTTCTTACACTGTTTTACATGAATTTGCATCAAGAGCCCCAAGCAGAGAGAATCACACAGACAAAGCTTCAGGTATTAAAACTCACCACAATGTCCCCAGATTCAGCTGAGGAGTGTGGGCAGGGGTATTAAATTCATCATTGCATCTAAGCAGAAGTTTTCTTTGTTCAAAAGCTCTAATTGCTCAGAGAAAGAAGTCCCAGAGCTCTGAAAAAACACAGGAGAATGCATGACTAATAAAATTAATATAACTGAAAAACAACTGCCAGTCATTTATCTTTTTTCCTGCCCTTGAACGATTCTTCAAATTTTGAAGGCTATGGGAGCAATTTCTCTGTGTGAGGAAAACAATAATGGTTTCACAGATGCTGCCTGTAGGAGGAGTTAAGAAGGAAGAGAACACTGAAACAGCACACACACATCCATACAGAGGGCATCAAAAAAGCCTCTAAAAATTAATCAAATGTATATTTTGCTTCATTACAACAATATGTCAAGGCACCCATTCAGTTCTCAGTAAACCCACAGAATGAGGACATGCATAAACCTTTAGCAATGCAAAACCTGACATTTCCCCCAGCCCAGAACAAGCCTTATCCAGTAAGATGGAGTGATTGACTTTAGGGAGGAAATCTGTAGAGGTGTTTGGATTAAGAGTAAATATATCATAACAGGAAAACGTGGAGGAAAACTCTTTAATGGATTTTACATGTAGACCTGTATTGAAATATATGTTAGAGGAGTGCCTGGGTACAATAAGGGAAATAGTAGTACATCACAGAGTTTGCTAGTTTGGGAAAAAACACAGCTCTGAACAATAAAGATGATTAAGAACCAATGCAAATGCAATAAAGTTACAATAAAAACTTAAAAATTGCTTCAGACTATTAAACCCACATGCAACTTTTTTATATATTGCTTTGCCACATATTAGCATTAATAAAATAAAGCCATTAAGATAAGACAAATTATCTAAATAATTTGATCTTGATAAGGCAGCACAGTACATGTTTACACTAATGCAGAAGATCAGATTTATGCAATATATCAGAGAACTAGTGGTTCCACTAGAACAAAGAGCAATCACTGCAAATCTTTGACATGGATCTCTCCACACTATGAGAAGTACAGTCTTTGAAGACCACATTGCAGCTTTTATACAGAGGGGTTTTTATTCCACTTGATCTTCTCACCCCACTGAAACGACTTAAAATGCCTTTTCATGTCAATGAAACATGCAGTAGTTCCAAGAAATGAACAATAAACATTACTTTTAAGAGTCAATATATTTAATTTAAATATAGATATGGCTTATTAATTTAAATACAGATATGGCTTATAGTCTGAATCTTGTTGGATAGAACAGCAAAGTACAAAGTCCTGCTACACAAAGTACAGTGACTCCACAAGACACAGGGCCACAGTGGGGAAATGTGAGACTCAGAACTGCTCACTTTTCATTTAAACAAGTCTTTCATATATTTGATATTCCCTTTAAATGCCTTTAGGGTATGTCAAGTAGGTCAACTAAAAGCTCAGTTCCTCATAGCAAGTGGTATTTTACTGCAGGATTTGTCCTTTTCTGCTGCTCCTGGCCTCGGGGACAGCCTCGGGCAGGAGCAGGTACCTAAGCGGAACCACAGTGAGAGCAGCTGTGGGAGGTTGTGGCTCAGAAACCATCTCTGATCCAAGTCCCATTTGGTGGAAATTTACTCAAGATCTAACATTTTTAACAGGAATCACAACCATATTCTTAGAGTCACACCAAGCTTCTGATCTTGGAAGGCCCAAAAAAAAGCAATAAATAACCAGGGACCAGCACAGAAATGCAGAAGTCCCAAAATAGAAGGATGGCATCTCTAACTGCTGTGATGCTCTGGGATCCTGTAAAGGAATCCTGCTGTACAGACACTCATTCCAGCTAAAACTATATCTTTATTACTCCAGCTGATAAATCTTTTTACTAAATGGATGACAAGACTTGTCACAACTTCATGAAGCCATCAATGCCCCTACAGCAACCATAAATGCACAAGACCACTGAAATAAACAGCCACACCCAAAGCTGACAGTGGAGACCAAACAACATTTGGGGTGCAACTGTCAAAAAGCAGGGGTTTGGCCTGAAAACTGGAGTGATGGCATTTGTCATAGTAACTGATTTATTCATGCAAAGCTACTCAGCAGCTACGAGTCTTGTCCAAATGACCTGCACCACCAGAAAAATTCCATTTACAAAAATAACCCTGCTGGAATTACATTTTAACATGCCATTGCAATGCCTCATTTCAAAGAGAGAAAGTGAGCTTGTGATCCAATCCCTCCACCTGAGAATATTGTGAGAAAATGCTTCAGCATTTGGTCTTAATTAAGGCTGCAGCCCCATCATATTCAAAAGCTAATGTGATCATTATGAAGCTATATTCTAGCTCATGATTCAGGAGCAATAATGAGGGAATAACTAATTACTAAATATTAGTTATGACAAATTTACTTTCTTGAAATGTATTGGATGCCATATACCAGACAGTAAGTTTTCCTGGAAACAAGAGGAGTTTACCTGGTAGAAAGATACCACAGAATGTGGGAATTAAGGTTCTGCACAAGCCATAAGCATTATTGACAGTTTTGTCTATGGCACTTGGAAGAACAATATTTTTTTGTTTTGGGCATCTGTGGTGGGTGACAGTAGTAAACTAATCAGATTAATAATTGGTGAATCACCTTGGGATTTCTCTCACCTAATTTTGAAGGCAAATTGGTTGGACCAGAGTGGATCTGGAACTGTGAAAAGCCAGATCTTTACTGGCAGTCCTTTGCTGCTTAGGAAGCTTCATTTCATCCTCTTCTGTTTTCTCCAGAGTTAAGTCAAGGGAGGTCCTGTTAGATGTGGAGAAGCTGATAACAGCTCTACTTTCTCCAAATACCTATCAATGCAGATGATTAAGAGCCTTCCATGTACTCTTCATAGCTCTGCACCAACTTTCTGCTGAGCAGCACAAAGACAAACCTGTAGGAGCACGTGGCAGACCAACAGTGCCTTCATTCCATAACCACTGAAGCATCAGCTGGAGCAATGCAGTACAACATCAATTACCAGAGTATCACAGGGGACAACAAATATGTCTGGATAACCAAGGTTTCAGGTAATTAAGGTAATTCTGAATGTAATTTATAGATAATGAGAAACATGAATAACAGGGAGTTTTGGAAAACTGAATTTGGGTAATTCAGGCTATCTTACACTAAGTATTCCTCAAAGAATATTGTAATGTATGCTGGGATTTTCAAAGCTTTTAAATGGACTAAACCACCTAATTCCCATTAATTTCTAGGATTGGTTTTCCACCTGGTTCTTTTAGGGCAATCAGAAAACTGCTCCAAATAAAGTCAATGGAGAGCTGTGTTTGCCTAAAACTGGAAGTGCTCATGGCATATTTTGCACAGTTAATTACTGAAATTGCATCTAAAGCAACAGGATAGGCTATGCTGTTCCAGGGAACAATTCCATGAGAGTAGGAGCAGCCTAAATCACTACACTCTTTGCAGGTATGGCATAGCCCTCTGTTAAAGCATCAGCATCTTTAGGAACAGTCCAAAAGCTGACAGAATCTTCTGTCTCCCTTGTGAAAGCCATTCACCACACTTGCATGACAGAGAGACAAACTATAATATCTCTGCCCTGCAATATCACATCTTTGATGTGATAAATGTCCCAGTGTGTTTTCATCAGTTCCTTTGAATGTTAAAATTGCAAAGTCCATGACAATGGATGTGCATCTCTACTGCATTGGCCAGTGCACTGTTGAAGTGGATGCAGTAGAGACAAGTAAGAGAGTTGATTACTGGCTTTGTAAATGTAAATTCCTTTGCTGTTTAGCAGGACTACTGAAACAGGGTTAACTACTGTTAACCCTGTTAACACCCAAAGGAGCCCTGCAGCATTCACCAGAGAAGCCCAGGTGCACACACACCCCTCGTTGTGTCAGGAGACCCTTGCAAACATTAATAGCTGGGTGACAATGGCACTGAAAGGGTAAACAAGGGAAAGGCAAGTGGGGGCTGACAGAGGCACTTCAGAAGAAAAAGGGATAGAGCAACAGTCTCTTCTGTAGTTTATGTCTCTGGGGATTAAAACCACGAGCACAGCTAAGAAGGGAATCAGCCCTCACTCAGCTGCAGTAGAGAGAAAGGTGGGGTGGAAATATCAAAGACCCTGTGTAGCATTTAAGCAGAGACTAAGAGGCAGCTCAACATGAAAAGAAATTATTTTAAGCCACTATTCTTTAGCTACTTAATTTTGACAACTTATTTCATACCTGCTTTAACACAAAAAGCTTGGTGTCGATGAGAAGGTTCACAGAGAGGGTGTGTGTCAGGACAAAATGCTCCCAAAGGTGCATTTTTCTTCACCTGCCACAGGAGTCAGTTTTGAGAAAAGTCATACTTAAGGGCTGAGAAAATGTAAAACAGATGTGGAGTACATCTTCAACATGAAACTGTCTGTACAAAGCACTCCTTTTAATACAAAAGGAAACTCAAGCAGAGATGCTAAAACATAGCTTACAAAGCACCCGAGACAATGAAAGCTATAAAGGAGGAGGGAATCAGAAAGTAGGTCTCCTTCCTGTTTTTCACTTGCATAATAAGCTCTCTTGGATAAGGACAACAGGGCCCAGTGTCATGATTGCCTGTGTAGATGCTGTTCTAATGCTATTATTGTCATTAATGCACATTGTTCCCAGCTCTGCTGAATGGCTCCGCCATGCACGGTACATAAATTCATACTCTCATCCAGAACTCCTGCAATATTCAAGAACAAGGGAATGAAGAAGACAAACTAGCAGCTTAACTGAATAACCTTATTTTGTGTGAGTGTCATCTGAAACCATTACTTTAATGTGATTATCTGTTTTTATTATTTCCTTTCTGAGGACCTGGAATAAAGACACAACCAAGACTCCCTTAGACACGGTCATTGGCATCATTACAGTCTTTCTACTGTCAGCAGCAGAGATCTGATCTGTAAATCAACTTAGACTGTAAGGGCTACTGAAAAGCAAGCACTCTTTATCATCCTATTACATACCCAAGCTACTGCTTCCTCTGGCTCACTGAGAAAAACAGACTGTTTTAGTTCCTTTACATAACCAGAGGAGCTCTTAATGCACAGATTATTGACTTAGTGGAGTTTTATCACGTCCCAGTGTACCAGGGGATTTTTAATCCAGGACTTCTTTACATGATCTATTTTCATGGCTCTTTTTATTGTCACAGTCTGTCATTATAATGATTTGCAAATCCAGAGCAGCGTATGCTTAGCTCTTTAACAGGTGTTTGTGAAGGAGATGAGGGGAAGGCATCTCCCCCCTCTCCTCTGCCCTCTGTAAGGGCCAAACCCCATCACATGCAGCACAAAATCCCCTCAGGGCTTGTGCAGCAGGAGCTGGCATGGTTTTCTGCCCACAGGAGCATTTCCACTCCCACCACTTCCATTAGCCCATCACCTCCAGGAAAGCAGCTGGGTGCAGGTGGATCTGCCTGGGTCAGCAGCAGCCAGCCTTGGTGGAGAGGCACATAAATGCACACATTCTTGAGGAGCCAAGTCTAAAAATGGTCTCCTTCATGACATCAGTTTCTTGTAAAAGCCACTGATGTTTTCTTCCTGTGTTGATACTACTGAAAGCAGCCAAGGATGTTCATGCCTAGTCCAGGGTCACTTGTGGGAAAAACAAATGCTCCAACCCAAAAGTAGCAAGGGGAGACCCTGAATGTCTTGTAGGTGTGAGATCAGCACAAAAATCAACCATACAGGGGGTATTGACAGGATGTTTGCAGAGGTGAAATCTTCTCTCTTTACGACTGTGGTTTCTGCTCTGCAGAGACTCAAACCTGCTCTGCTCCCTTCCACTCCCTTCTCCACTTTATTGCAAAGCTCAGATGGAAACACCCACATGAACCTCAATGCCTGCCTGCATGTAGCTCTCTATAAGTGCTGTAGAGTGTGAGGTTTTCAGGTACTTTAGGCTGATGACCATTAAGGGAAGCTTCTGATTTTATGTCGCTTCAACCCTTACATCCTACCTCACCCTCAAGAGTGGAGATTTCCCTTTCCACTGCTGGAACCAGTGGGACAACCTGCAAGATCCCTGTGCACTCCAAATTAATCCCAGTCCTTAAAGTCTCACTGGAGCAAGATCTGAGTAGCTGTTAGAGCTCCACAGCATGTCTACATATCCCCAAAGATTTGGGCTGTGATCTTTGGTTTGGAACTCTCTGTGTTACCGTAATACGAGCTGATAACAACAATGTGTCACTGCACTTATTTCCAGCAGACAGTTCCCTGAAGGGAAGGAAAAAAATGGTTTAAATCTGACATGCTATCAGTGTTAAAAGAGAAAGTAAATATATGCCAAAGCCAAAAAAACAATTGGAAAAAAAAAAATCCAGCAAAGAAAGATGACAGTATTACAACTGCATCCTGGATGAGAGGGAGAAAATGATGATGAATTTTTTTTTTGATGTTGAATTTAGTATCTGCAAATGAATGTCCAGATTTCTGTGTTTCTTCCTTCAATTACAAGCACACAGCATATCTTGGGGGTTTATGATCACCATCAAAGCCATCTTGCTGAGAAATGCGAATTTCTTTCTCTTTCTGAAGGTCACAAAGTAGATATCCCATATCTAGGGGCTTTAGGAGCAGGAACATTTGGTATTCCTCCAAATGAAAGCATCTCCAGTGTCATTTGTTCAGCTTCCCCTTGCTAAGCTGCTGGATGTGAATCACTCAGCAACCTCCCAACATGTCAGTGAGGGCTGTGTGCAGTTGGAGAGCTCAGTCTTGCAAAAGTGATGTGCAGACTTGCTGGTCTGGATATTAAACATGTTCTCTACTGGGTCCCCTTGAAGGTGGTGCCTGCATTTCACATGCAGCCCCACGCTGATCCTTACCACTGGTGTGAAAAACACTTGAGAATCATTTTTCCCTGGGCTTTACATTACTATCTTAGGATTCTTATCAGGCCACTCAGAAACTGGTGGCACAGTCATTACTGGCTGCATGTCACTGATAGAGAATGGAAGACACAAGAGATGCCTAAGCATAAGCAAGCAAACTGCAGTATAACTAAAAAAGGCAGAAAACACTGCTTTTTTTTGGTTATTTATAGGAACTTCAAAGTTCTCCTCAGTTATAAATCATTCTGAGCTACCAGTCTGCCTAAGGATGGCTGTGCTTTTGAAGGTGAAAGCTGGAAGATCAGACCTTGGGTGATAAAAAGAATGTTGGTTCCACTACAGACAAATTCGATTGCAGAGGAGATAAGATGGTGTCCAAGAACACGATAGATTAGGCTGAGATGTTTTTGCCATGCAACCAGTCATCAAGAGATAAAAGTGCTTCTACAGGGTAGATTTTCAGTAGGAGAAAATTAACCTCTGTTAAACCATATTTCCCATCAGAAAGTGTAAATAAAATTTCCATTTGACTGCCACTTTCTTAGGACAGTTGATTAGAATGGAAAGTTAATGAATAAAACCCCCAGCCTTTTAAACCAAACTTGAAAAAAAGTTAAACCAATAGTGAAAAATTTTAAAAACCCCTTGCAGCCATGATGCCAGATCCAATTATATTTGCACTACTAATTTATATGTGCAAGATAAGCAAAGTTATGAATGGAGATGAAAAGCCAAATAATTGTAAGAGGCAAGGGAAATTGTTCTATAGCAAAACATGCTTAGGCTGTCCTCAAAAGAGGAACCAACAAGCAATTTGATGTTGTTTCAGTATCTTCTGTTCCAGAAGCAGCTCATCACGCTGTGTATGAAAAAAAAAAAGAGGACTGGCTCATAAAACTTTCAGACAAACTATGTTTAGAAAGCATCAAAAAAACAACAGCAGCAACAAAATCAGCCTTTTCCTGGAAGAAAAGGATTTGTATGCAAATATACCCCAACATTTGTCACCAAAACGAAAGGATTTTGAAGTGAGAGAAGGATTTTTTGAATACAGTTTATCAGTACTTTGATGAAATGAGATGCCAGCTGCAAGGTTGCTGCTGTCTCCTTCAATAGCAATTAGGAGGCTGGGAAATGGAGCTGTAGCTTGTGCTCAGGGCAGAGCTGACACCACACATGCAGCACAATTCTGACACCTAAACCTCCAGTGGCAGCAGCCAAGGCATCAGGAGGCCCAGGCTTGGAAGTAAAACACTGCACTTACTGGCAACCTCTACGACCTGAGGCACTACAAAATGCAGGAAACACTCAGTATCACTTATAATAATTTAATGTTTTCCAGTGGGAGGAGGAATGGAGGAGCAATGTTTGAATAAAGCTAAAAGCAAACTCTGCTGCTGAGAAGGAATGGTCGGACTCGTTTTCCTTTACACACTTCCATTTTCTTTGTTTGTTCAGAAGAGTGTGTTTGCCCTTGGGCAGCTCCACCCAAGCCTTGCAACCAGCAAGGACTGAGCAGGAAATAAGCAGCAGGAATTACATTTGGTAGCCATGCCTCCCTCCTCAAGGCCTGGGGAAGGGATGAGCCCTCCAGCACACTTAAAGGTCAACAGGAGCAGACAGAGGTCAAAGCCATGGGGGCCACTTAGAGAATGCCTTGAGAGCAACTCTGTCTTACAGATTTTGGATTTGGAAACATTTGGTCACAAATGACACCTCTGCATTTTCATCTGCACTTACAGAAATCCTAAAATAATGAAATTCTGCAATTACTCAAGCTTTCTTCTTGAGTAATTTTGTCCTCAAAAGTACTGGAACATTCAAAAGCCTTGCTCAGACTTTGAAAACTATCCCCACTTCCAGATGCTATCACCACTGCTCTGCAATAGTCAATTGCTGATTGATTTCCTTTAAACTTGTGTAAGCTATAGATATATAGATGTGGACGTGCATTGAAACTCCTAGCGGGTTTCCTTGTTCAGAACTCCAATATCAAAACATCTCCAATCTCCCCAAGTGTGCTCTAGGACAACCTACAAGACAAAAGGAAGTCAGTTTCAACAAACAGGAGAGATTCCTTGGGTAATGAGCATCTTAAAATACAATTGTAAAACTTATTTTCTTGCCTTAACACACATTTGTGTTTTGGAGGATGACATTTCTGAGACTGCCACTGATCAATCACAAAACTTCCAAAACTTACCAACAACTAAAACTCTCTCTTGGAGGTTTGGCTTATGTGGCTGCATGTTCACACCTGCTTCCTCTGTTTGCATGCTGTAAACATTTTCCATAAATAAAAGTCCTAATAGGGGAAGGCCAAAGTCATTAAACATAATTTTGAATACATCAGAGCACAAAATGTTCCCACGCTGGCAAGTGCTGTGCAATAGAACAGATCTGCACATAATGGCAAGGAAAACATTGTGGAAGCAGATGTCAGGAAAATTATTTACCTTGATTCAGATTCTTCAAGGAGAAGGAGTTCAGAATATTTTTCTGAAACATGGATTAGCCCTGGTGGAGAAGAGGCTGGGCTGAACAGCCAGGAGCATTTGCAGCCCCATTCTCCCATTACACCTGTGTGGGTGGGGGAGCTTTGGGACATCTTCCCCTGCTGGGCACAGCAAGGGGAACCCCAGGCAGGGCTGGATGTGCTGCTGGCACCCAGGAGAGCAGGCCCAGGGAGCAGAGCCAGGGCAGGAGGGTGCAGCCTGGTGGGACACAGCTCTCACCTCGGGTGTCTCACCTTGGGCATCCCCCCGGTGCTCAGGGAGCTCAAGCACAAATCCAGCCCACACAAAAACCCACCTGGAATATCTAACACTGCACATTACATAGCTTTCACCACAGAAATAGCTGCATGCACAGCACAGGCTCCTCCAGAGCTGTCAAACAAGATTTGAAACCCAGTTCTTCTGGCATGGGATGCACAAATCTTCTGCAACAGCTATAGGAGATCTTGACTGACAGCAGGAGCAGCAAGCTGATATTGTTTGTTGTGCACTCAAAACCACACAAAGCAGAAACAGTTTGGGGACTTCAGCTTTACAAAATAGTTTTACTGCTCAGTAATGCTAGCCCTTGAGATACTAAAAAAAAAAGCAAAAAAGTTTTCCAAAGTAACAACTTTTTTAGCTACCAGAATGCTTTAAAGCCCCCAAAAAAGTAAAGAAAGGAGCCTGGGATCCATACATCCTGCTGCACATAATCCCCAAACAGACTATGTGCAATAAGAAAAATATTATTACTTAATATTTTTGCCTTACATAATTCAGTACAGTGCTGGATGTTGCTAAACCTTTTAACCCCTCAGTTTTTTTCCACTCCCAATTTCCACAAACACTGGTGACTTTTCTCTAAGGAAGTAAGATATACAAGTTAATAAGTTGAGTAGCATTTCATCCTCACATGATAAAAATTCATTAAAAATTCTTTAAAAAACAAACCAGGATGAATCCCAAACAGAAGAAAATCACAGAGGGCAACAGAGATGGCCTCACTTGGAACACAGCCCTTCACTCAAAAGAAAAATCAAGGGTATCTATTGCATCTTGTACAAACGCACCTCGGAAGCCACAAAAAAAGGTAATTGTAACACTATGTCAGGCAATGTAAATATGCAGGTAGGTGTCCAATTACTTCAGCTTTAAAGATCAGTGTAGTCTTTCTCTTTATGAGCAGGGAGGGTGCACACAGGTTTTGATACACACTCCTGATGTATTACCTTTGAAATCTGGCACTGCTGGGGACTGTTGTTGCTCAACCAAAGTGTATGTATGCAAAAGCTGGATCATTTTCATCATGCTGTGTGGTGTATAGCTGTGCTTTTCACAGTAAATATCTATACTGCTGAAGAAAATGCCCTTTTTCTTTTGAAGCAGCAGAGTACAAACCTCAAAGGTTGATTTCTTTGCAAAGACTAAGGCCCTAATGATCACAAGCAGCACAGGATTACTGCAGCCCCAGAGTTACAGAGAATATATCCCAGGCAGGTCCTTGTCAATACAGCTCACAGCACATTGCAGAGAATAAAGTTGGTATAAACTATTCATTCATATGTTACTTCATATTGAAAGATATATTGGTGACCTTCTCCAGCTTGACTGTTATAATAGTAATAAAACTGAATCCTGGAAGATTGCACTTGTGGTCAAAGTAGTAAAATATGACCTTATGCTATTCAACATTGACATTTATTATATCAATTCAAACACAAAAACTGCATTAAAATGATGTTAAGTGTCTGGCTTTCAAGCACAACAGCTAAGAAATTTGATCTGCCAGTAAGATTCCTTCACCAGCTCACCATTTCACTTTTCACCATTTCAATACATGAGACACATCATTTACCAAATCTGGTAGTTTAGGCTCTTTAAACAAAAGTCTGCTTGTATCTCAGCCACAGGACTCATGGCAGACGTGGCACCATGTAGTGAATCTGCAGTGTTCATACAAGGCAGCCTCAATATAAAAAACAAAAGTAAAATAAATCCCCAGAATCAGGAGTTCATCTTTGCTCTTTGAGTGGAAACACAAAGGGCTAAATGCAAAGTGCTGACCACCTGGCTGCAACAGGAACGAAATTTTTCACAGTCATTTTTAATATCACAGCAGCACATCCATTTCAATCACAGAAAGAAAACCTAGTCTCAGGTCAGCAAGGAAGATCGAGGATTCTGCAGCCCCACATACTCTGAACTCCTACTGGTTTCCCTAAAAATACAGGACAGAGAGCAGCATATCAGAGCAGAGAAGTGCACTGCAGATCTCAGAGCAGAATGAGGTCTAGAGCTATTTTGGGATACAGTAAAAGTTGAAGAATAGAGATATCTGGCATTCGTTTTATTTCTCTGATGCAGTTAGTGATGGTTCACAAGCAAATGTTTTTCAGGGTTACAAAACAATTACTAGTTAAAAATAAAACAAAAGAAAAATTGAGATTCCAGCCTCTAAGTGATCTAAGATCAGTCAAAAATATGGGCATCTGAGCATTTATTTGGAGCCTGGTAATCCTGCACAGAGACCTGTCTCCTGCTATGAGCATCCTGACTGTTCTGTGCTGTGTTACACACTCACAGTGATTTTAATGAGAAACTCAACAGCCATTTCAGAACAACAGACAGAAGCACATCAACCATTTTTTCTCAGAACAGAACTCTTACTTTTAGCCAGCCTAATTTCGAAAATATGCTTAATTCTCAGAACTAAATGAGAACACTAATGCCTCCCACCATGCTGGCAAGTTGTGAATTTTCAGACAGAAAGAGAAAAACATTGGATTTTTATAATCCAAGTTGCATAATCTGTCAAGAACAATGATTTGCGTCTGGCAAATGCTGATACGCGTTTTTAGTGGAGCTAAGCAACATCAGCTCAGAGAAGAGAGCAAAATCCCCCTGCCTTTGGGCCAGGCACTGCAAAATGAAGCTTAAAAAAAAAAAAGAAAAAAGAAAGAAAAAGTGGGTTTGTCATCAGGGTGGCAGACAATGACAGCTCCTTCATTTCAGCTCGCTGGAATACAGACTTTCTGTGTTCAGGCTATGCCTGACAGAGCTGCAGCTCCCCTGTAGTAAGGGTGACATCTCATTTGAACAGCAGCTTCACCCCAAGACATCCTCTAGGGCAGGCACTCCAGGCACACTCCCTTCCCAGAACCTCCAGCTTTGCTGGAGCAGCTCAGTGGCACATCTGTGCAGGAGATCTCCTGTTCTGCCTTGGCAGAAGCTGCTCCTGTGGTGCTCAGTGTCTACACAGATCCTTTTATTTGGTTCCCTTCCTCTCTAAGGGGTGCAACTGGGTCAGGCTTTTCTTTTTTTAAAACTCCTTTTGGACACATTTCAGCAGGTTTCTCCTCATCCACCCAAGATCCCAGCCTCCTCTTCACACAGCGTGCTCTTCTCACAACGTGTGATGCTCAGCAGGCCCTCACACCTGGATATAAAAACCTTCTTTCTTTGCTCTGTACCTCTTCCCCTACATTATTTGCATCCAACCACAATTCATTTCCTCTTATTTAAGAGGACAGAAATGTGACTAGTAAGGCATGTTATGAAGTAGAGTATTTCACAAAAAAAATCTGCCAAGCCCTCCACGGCCAAACTAATTATAACTGTACTCTCTGCAGCTTGATGAAGCTAAATGGAGATCTACAAACTGCTCCAGTAAATAGAAAAACATGCAAGTGAAAAACATTCATTTGGAGAAATATGCATCCAGCATTGAGGCTTCAGGAGCAGCAGTTTATAGACCCAGTTACCACTACATGCATTTTAAAATTGAATGCCTCCTCAGTATTCATGAAGTGTACCACAGTTCAATAGTTGTTTTCATGAGTTGTGCCTTCATTAGGTGAACAACATTAAACACCTGGGATACTGTTCAAACTAGTCCTAAGGGGCAAATTTTCATGACAAATGAGCTGAGATAAATTTTACAACTGAAAAAAAAAAAATCTCATTTTTCCAATGGTAAATTTACTACTTGTTTCAAAGAAATAAAATAAAGCAACAAAGACACAAAGTTAATATTAATATTACTTCTACAATATCCCACCGAAAAGATTTCAGTTTGCTCTGCACATAAGAGCACTTTCAAATACCAGAAGGAGAGTAAATATTTATTGACACATGCTTTTGTTTCCCCTTTCAAGTTAATGGGGTTAATTCCCCACTATCTTTGCAACCTTCTGTATGTTCATTATCAGGATGACTTCTTATATCTTTATGGCATAAGTATCTTACAGATTTTGTTCAAATCTGTTTTGTTCTTTACTTCCTAAGGCCTGTAGCATGCTTGTTTCAGCCCTTCCTAGGACAATGTACCACTGGAGATGTTAAATGTGCATTTCTGTGTGCCCTCTCCCTCGCTTGTTCAGAGCTGAGCAAGAAGTGCCTCAGTGCACACACAGCAGTCTGGCTCTCCCACCCAGAAGCTTTGGGAATGCTCAAATAGAGGGAATTGCAAGGAAGTCCTCTTGCCCTGCAGGCTGCCATGACTTCCCAAAGTTCTGGCCATCCCTCTGCACGTGTGGGAATGCTTCATCCCCCTCTGCTGCTGCTCTCAGCAGTGAGGAACAGCTTGTACTTGGGGTTTGCTTCTCTCTACTGGCAGCTGTCCCTGTCCCTTGACAGCTGACTGGACCGGAAAAGACTTGAAACGACTCAGAGTGGGGCTCTGACACTTCAGGACTTGGTGTCAGACTGATTTCAGGGCCATGGGGTCTGGCTGAGTCAGGGGATGTTCAGCTGGGCTGGCTGCCTCAGGCCAGGCTGCTTCAGGCACCCTCAGCCCCACTCCCTGCAGGGAAGCACTGACATTGTCACCTATGTCCCCAGCTGGCACTTAGGCCAGAGGCAGTAAGGACTCAGAGATGCATTTACAGCCACATTTTGTTCAGACACCAGGGGCAGAGAGAAGACATGTTGGGAAGGAAGAAAGGAGAGGGAGAACCACCCCATCCTTCCACTCCTACAGCAGCTGGAATCCTGCACAGGAAGATTCAGCCTGTGGTCCTGGCATTTTGTGCCTTCTTGCAAGCACTACAACAGCTGCAAACAGGGAAAACCAGCTGCATTTTCAGATAATTCTAACAACAGCTATTATTTCCATAATCCTTTATTCTAGCTTCTTAGGTCACAATTTTCTCCCACATCAATGACACCATCACAGGAAGGTAATATGGTCCAATTGAGTAATTTGTATAGATGCACAAACATCCCTAGCACAACAGAAGCTCTCAGAACATTTTCTTCTCTGCCTCTTTTTACTGCCTTCCTGGTTTATTTTACCCTAAACAATCCCTCTCTCAGGAGACCTTCCAGCTATCTTACAAGCAGGCACTGAGCCTTTCATACTTTAATAAAACATAAAAATTAAAGCAATGAGTATTAGAAATATCCATCTTACTCAATTAGATGCTCCATAGTGGACTGTAAACCTTTGAATGTGGTTGGCTAATCCCATTAACTGGTCAAGCAATTTTCTCTACTGCTTCCAGGAGCACAGAGCTCACTAGAAAATACATTTAGAACCATGCCCACCCTTTAGATTAGATTAAGCTGCCTATAGAAGTCCAAAGTGTTTCCCTAAGGTTTAAGACCTATATATTAATCCCTGTATTTTTCACAATTCACTGGGTATGCACTGCTCCTAAAAATTACTACAGGCTTGGTTTCACTTAATGTTGACTTTCCTCCAAAGTACCAGATACAGTGGAATCACAGGCCAAGGGAACAAGGACTTTCTTTAAAGATTACTAAAATTATATTTTTCCTCATAGTGAGAAAGAATTCCTCCAAATTTGGTTTATTAACAAATTCAAGGAAGGCTTCAAGAGGAGCAGTCTGGCTTTGGATTGCATTTCAAAGACTCCTGGTCCCTGCTGGGCAGGAGGGTGCAAGCTGTGTCCCAGCTCCACTCTGCTGGTCCCCATTTGTAAGGGCCTGTGCTTTATTGCTGTCAGCTCACACTTCCAGCCCTCCATGAGAGGGAAGGGAGATGAGAAGGGATACTCAGAGTCAGCCTCCTGCCCCCAAACACCTCACATGGTCACCAGGGAACACATTCCCCTTCCTTTCCCTTCTCCCTTCCCACCACTAAAGACCACCTCCCTCTCAAAGCTGGTCAATGGGCTCAAAGTTCCAGGGAATGCTTGGATCTGAATCCAGTTTTTCTCTTGGTTTGAAGGCAGACAAGGCAGATGGTTCATTATCAACATCAGTTTGTTGGGGTTTTTTTTATCTGCACTAGAAAATCCCTTCAGGCCCCAAAAGCTACACCTGAGGCAAGGTGTGATGTCCTGCACAGATGAAGTAAGAAATGGTCCCTGCTCAGAAACCATGCAGGAGAGACCGGGGACAGGAACACAGAAGGAGCAGAAATAAAGCACATGTTCAAAACAGAGATGTGCAGCACTAGAATATAAATGTCATTTCCTAGGGAAACTCTGCTAAACATCTTCCATAACCTAACTCAGCAGAAGAGTGCTGCAGATCCCTAAGAGCCCAGCAGTGTTTGCTATGTGGGCCCTCCTATCCATGTGGACTCATTTAAGACAACATAAAAGCAAATCAGTACCAAAGTTTAGTTATTTCCATCAGATAAAAATGCCAAAAACATGTTATGTCATTTCGTATTTTTGTCAAACAAAGGATGTTAGACAAGCAGAAAGAAGATATTTGAAATCAGTATCTAGAAAAGCAAATTATTTTAATTTTAAAATGGTGGCATCTTGAAGAGTGTTTGAATGAAGGTTCATAAATTGGCTGGAATTAAAGCAGAATTTAGCTCAGAATATTCTTCATAGCTGAATTATTCAAACAACATGAGGCTACTGAGAAAACATTGTCTGAGCTAAACCCTAATTACAACAGTGCAAAACAAACCACTTTAACTAATAGAGCACATCTTTCAGTGATGTCTGTTCTGAAAAAGGCTACTTTTTGTAATATGTGTGAACTCTATATTTTTCAGGAAGCAGTAGACTAATAGTAAATATTTGGCTGGCACAGCTTCAGCACACAGATCACATACCTGAGATTTGAGACCTCTCAGACAAGAAAATGCCTCAGTGAATCCTTAAGTTTGAATGGTTACAGATCAGCTGCCTTTGGCCACAGTTACTCCCCACAAGCCCCTGCATGACAGCACAACCTAGCAGGCTCTGCTCCAGCTAAATTAAAGGCAGAGAGAGCTGGAAATCATGAACACCTGCAATGTCTGCCCTAAACAAGGATTTAAAGGTCCTTATTTTCATAAATGAAACATTCTCATAACTGCTACAAAAGTGAGGACTCATGCAGAAAAAGGATGGATTGCAGAAAATATGCCGCATCATAGGTGTGCAGGAAAAATCAACTGCACCAATTGCCTGAGAAAGGAGAGAAACATGGGTAAGCTTTTAATAACTCCATGTGGTTTTTAGCAGGAAATGCACTTGGAAACACGTTGGGCTCCTTAGAACAAGAAGGTCCATGTTCCCCTGAAGGCAGGCACAGCAAGCAGAGCACACAGACAGGGGGCACAGGCACTCAGATGCCACTGGGACAGCTGCAGCCCCAGCCCAGGCAGTGCCAGAGCTGCCAAGGCAGGGCTTCTGTCTCCAAAGGCAGCTCTGAGCAGGGGCCCTGTCCTGCCATTGCTTCCCCATCCCCACGACCTGCCAGCACCACAGCCTGGAGCTGTGCTCGCTCTGCCCTGGTCACTCCTGGCCCTTAGAGAGCCCAGCTGAGCTCTGGCACCACTGAGGGTCCGGGTCATGATGGGTCCTGGCTGGAATGAGGGGGAGGGATGGAGCTGGTATGAGAAATTCTGGGCACTGAGGGAACAGAGTCCATCAGCCAGGCAGAACAGGGCAGCCACACCTTTCATCTGCTTAGCAGAGTCTGACATGTCAAGGGAGCCAGCACACGCAGAGGAGAGAATGCATTTCAGCTGGTGACATTTTCACTACAATACTCAGAGTTAAAAATGCATTAGCAGTAACTTTCCATCTATCAAAACCATGAGGCAGGAAGCAACACTTGCCTGGCAAAGTCTAAGAATGCTATTAAATGTGCTGGAGGCCAGACTCTGTCCTTTTTTATGATCCATTTGCATAAGTAGGACATTTTCACATAAGCCTACATGGCTTTAGGGCAGCATAACTTGCCACCTCTCTACCTGACTGCTACTTGCCTGACTAGCAAGCACCAAGAGCTGACTAAATGTGGTTTTTACAAAGCATTTATATCCTGACCCATACAGTGTGTGCTCATTACCTGAGTTTTTATAATATGTAAACAAAAAATAATTGTAAAACTGCCAGGGACACAAAGCTGCCACACCTCAGCTGAGTCACAGTAGCCATACAAGCACCTTCTAGCAGCCCTCAATGAACAGAAAGGACTTACTTGTGCTCAAGGAAAGAATATTCCTGTTTAGCTATGAGCTCTAGAAAACCCTTACATGCTGCTGTGTGTGCACCTCACCACAGTCTGGTCTTTGTTCTGCAAACCCATGAAGAACCCTGTCCCCCCTGCTCTTTCCCTGTTACCCAGCCTGCAGATCACTTGCTGTACCACCAGAGCAGCTCACACCTGCAGCTCCCCACTGCAGCAAGCAAGGCTCCTGTGAGACCAGCAGAGAGCTGTGGATGAAGGGATATAAACACCACTCCCTGTGCCAGCTTGTATGGGCTCTGCCCCGTGCAGAGAGGCTGTGCAGGTTGTCACAAAATGCTAACAGCACCCCAAATTTCCACCATCAAACACAGCCCAGTGCTGCCCATAGGAGTGACCAGGGCTTTTCTGGTTTGGCTGCCAGTGCTCCACAGAAATTAGCTGCTCCTTCCCAGGGGTTTCTGTGTTTATAGAATAAACACCCAAGTCCAGTATCCTGTGGTACACAGTGCACTCTGTTAACTTCCACCTGCATATTTACAGAATATCTATCTTCTTCTCTACAGAAGACTTGTGTAAGAGACTTTCAAAGAAACTTCTTTGAAGAGGTGTAAGGTAGAAGGCAGCCACAGGCACGTTTGCTCCTGCTCTCTGTGGGAGGAAAGGAGGAGGACAGGCAAATACCCTCAGTGTCACTCCTCTCTCTGCTGTTCTAATGAAGGTTCCTCACAGCCACCTTTCTGACAGAAAGCCTGCAGTTTCTTTACATAATGACTTCAGAATAAATTGCATGGGGATCAGAACAGAGGGAAAATTATAACTTGCAAGTACAGTTCCCCATCAAAGCTTCTCAGTTACTCCCTTATTTGGCTCATTCTCACCGTGCTCCTGATGATACACAAACGTGTGCAGTGCCTTTACCACACCTGGGGGTTACTCTGGATTAAAGCCATGTTTGTGTGGGCAGCATTTCAAGTAGCCAGGTGCCTAACTGTGAATAGAATAAAAACAGGAGTCCCTGCCATTTCCTCAGGGTCCCAAGAGTTAATCCTAAAGCCAGTTACCTGACACTGAATTTCACTCTACTTGAAAGCAACTCTCAACTTCAGGAGTAGGTAAACCATCTTTTATTTCTTCTTTAGGTGTCCCTGTTGAGTGATATTCTCTAGGAATTGTTATGGGCTCCTAAGGATCTGGGCAAAGTAGGTTCTTTCCAGATAATGTTCTTGCAGGCAGTGAGACAGTCAAGAGCTGCTGCAAGTGTTGCCCAGTAGCACTTGGAATGGCAAAGCTATTTCTGTTACTGAGGGCAGGGGGAGGGCCTGAGAGCAGTGGTTCAGAAACATTTCTAGCCCAGGCAGCTTCCTGCAGGTTCTCAAGATGCTAAGAAAGAAAAATTTCTGTTCTTGAATCCAATAGATGCTGCGGGGTGAACCGAGGGAAAATTCTCCTTGGGTCCTAAAGAGGAAAATATGAGAGTCTTAAACTTTCCCACTCATTCCATGCTACACCTTTTGCTCACTTCACCTAACTTTAGCCATCTAAATATTAGGATAGTTTAAATGTGTGTAAATCTAGTTTATAGCTATCCCTCAGGGGGAAAAGCAAGATTTCTCTGGAATGCAATTTTCCTGTCCTATGGCAGCTATCTCAGGCAACCAGGATAAATTGCCTGCTGGAATCTGATTCTTTTCAGCCTGGATGGCTGCCAGTGCTGACCCAGGTGAAAGGAAGGGCTGGGTACTACAGGGTGTGAGTGTGTGAGGGGATATTGAGCCCAGAAGGCAGATGGAGATTTCAGCTTGCCCCAGGAGGAACAAGGTTAAGAGGGGACTCTGCCTGGCTCATGGCTTTATCCTAGGACTGCTTTCTGATCAAGGAAGAAAAGGCTGCCCCTGGCTCCTAAAAATCAACAGCCACAGGCCTTACAGACTCCAGGCAAATGGGAAAGTCATCAATTCCTGTCTTCCACAAACTGTAGTGGGGCAACAGCTGACAGCAGGAAGCAGAAATGGTGGTGGTGTCAAGAACTTGTGCTGAATTACAGCCTAGTGCATCAGGACAGCAGCCAGGCAGGCAGCGTGTGCTGAAAAGGCACCAAAACATCTGGGAGTAGGTCCTGATTTCTGACTCTTAGACTAGGTACTGTGTCCAGGTGTGCTCAGTGTTAGCAAGTCATTCTCTTTGCTATCTGTCTCACCCTGGTCTGTGCAAACTGCAAAACTGAGCAGTGAGAGCCCACTGCCTTCACCCCCACTACTGACAGAAATACTAGAACCACAAGTGAAACAAGCTGAAGGATACATGGAAATCTTACAGCAGGGTTATCAGCTTTATCAGCTTGAAATCAAATTTAAGTCTGCCCAGCCAGTCCCAGAAGAACCTTTTGCTCCAAATTTACAGTGATAAGCATCATCTTCTTTTCATTTCATCAGCATTATTAATTAAAACACATCAATCTCTCTGTTATTTTGTCGTAAAAGCCCAGCTTACAACTTTTAAATAGTACCACAACATTAGATTTGCTCTACTCTTCTGGAAATCAAAGACTTCAGGGTCTCATTAAATGCCAACATTAATGGTCAACTCTTAAAAATCTTAAGAATGTGAGCTACATGTTAACTGTAACAACTGAAAACAAACAAAGAAAATGATGCCTGACTTTTCCCTGACTACCACATTATTTTGCAATATTTCAAGTCCCTAACTGGTAACTCCTGTTCAATCATTGTCATCTGGAAGTGGACCAATAACACTACCAGGAGAACCTGTCCTTATCCTTCCCACATCACATTTCTACCACTCTGAGTTCTGGTTTACAACAAAATACCAAGCATTTAAAGTCCCATGAAACTTTGAGATAGTTTTGATTTTTTGTAGATATTTTGTCACAGATTGTAATTTAAGGTTTAGAAAATAATTAAATGTAAAGCTTCCCCCCATATTAAAGTTACAAAATTGCCATGGACACCTAGCTGTGTTTTTAAAAGCTTCAGGGAGGGAGAGTTAAAGCAAGGAAGCAGAATGGCAGATATATTTGCAGGAACCACATACATGTCTAAATTGATAAATATATCTGCCTGCATGGGCTTTTATCTAACAAAAAGAAACAGAGAAAAAAAATGTGCAAAGAGAAACAGTAATTGTAAATAACAGTCTCTCTTGCTCTAATTTCTTCCTAAAATTAGTCACTTTGATTTCTGAGGTCTTGATCTACATTTTCTATTGTGGGCAATTTATTCCAAGCACAAGAAGTCAAAGCATCTACAAAACTTCAGTCTATTAACCTTGGGACTGGCAGCTTATTAAAAGTCATAGGTTGAGTATTCCAATTATCAGCCAAGGAGATAGAAAGAAACAAATTAAACATTGTGGCAAACAACAAGGGTCTTGTGGCCCACTGCAAGCAGTAAGATCTTGTTTTGTCTAGTGCCTATTATTTTGGAACAGAGTTCTCAAAGGGCTGGAGATTGAGAATATTGTGCTCCTATTCAGAGATTCTCGTATGTTTGTCTCTGTTATGTAAATCCCAGCACACACCAGGGATGAAAGCCATACATAGAGATCACAAGGACTGAGAAAATGGCATATTTCTCTTCCTGTACTACTTTAGACTTTGATTTTTCTGAACACTAATGCACGTTAAAAAAACCAAACACGAACTTGCAGTACCTTAAACGTGCAGATGTCCATGCCAAGAAGTAGGCTGTATTTCCTACCTTACATCTCACCTGCTCACAAAATTGTTTCATTCATTTCTAACTTCAGACTTTTGTACCATAGCATGGAAATTCTTGTTCTGGAAACCTGTCAGTTCCACAGGTCACATGTCAGACCACTGACACTGTTTCATTGGCTTGATAAATTGTGAATATTAGCTATTTAATGCCACATAAAGATCACAGTTGTTAGATTATATGATGTCTGCTATGGGACAAAAAAATAAGTGTGCTTGAAGATGTAAAAGAAAACTTCCAGGACCTCTGTATTTTACAGCATCCTGACTCCCTTTTTTATAACTTCCTATTCAAATCATCTGCACAATTTTGTACCCACAATCATGCATTTATGCATGATTTGCTTTGCTTGTATCCAAACAGCTTACTGGTGGGACCACAAATGAAGCTGCTTCTGCTGAAAAACCAAGTGGTGTGAAGAAACTGGAGCTCCTGCTTCCTCTTGTGTCAGCTCTGGCCCTTCACAGTGAATTTGTTAAACTGATGCACTGTGGAAAGAGTGGCATTTTCCTTTCCATGGAAGGAAATCATATCTAAGACTGAATATTTTTATTCACCAGAGCTACTCAGAATTGTAGTGTGTTTTTTTTTTTTTCTACCCAGCATTAAGTAGCAAGTGTGTTGGAAATGCTACTACTACAAATAGGGATAAGCTGCACTACAGAGAAAAATCTGAAGTATGTTTACCCCCCTTAAGACCTGAAGAGAAAATCTAAATCAGTCACTCACCTATTATCTACATTTTGGACTGATTTGCAGTGCACTATATTTCAGAAGCATTTATCCAAATTTCTGCTCAGGTATACAGTGGGAAATCACAGTGCCAGACTGAGAAGAAAGAAATAGCCTTAAAATGAAATGGAGAACAGCATTTTCTGCAGGAAAAAAACCTGCTCTTACTAATTGGAAGTCAGAAATTACATCATACAAGTGCAGAGAGGCAGTTCCTGTTCCCCACTTGGAGCAGAAGCCCCACAAAGTTAGGGAGAATTATTACACTGCATACAAATGAGCTGTGGAAAACATTTGTATTACTCCTGAAGTGTCACAATTAAAATGCAGGAGGGTATAACAACATATGAAGAGTGTTATAAATGCATAGTTCATCAGCACTTTGAAGATTTTTTTTTTCTTTATATATCTCTTACTACTATTCCTGATCTTCAGTTCTGGTATTAATTTCTTATAGCCAATCACTTTGCTTAGTGACTCAGGGAGAAATTATAAATAGTTCTTAAAATAGCCAAAAATCCAAGAAAGCACAAATTTTCTTGCCTTACCACACCCTAAAAATATGAAAAAAGCTGAAAAAGGATTGTTCTGCAAAACAAATGGAGGAGAAGCCCCCTAATGTGGAACAGCCACACAGCACAACAGTAACAAAAGGAGTAATAAGATCTGAATGTCATCTCATAATATGATTCTCTACAGAAACAAAATACTTTATGAATAATAGAACATTCCCATTCAGAATTACAGTCTCATTCTTTTGTATTTTTAACCTCTCTTCTTATGTGATAAGGAAGGTACCCTTGACTGCTTTGTACTTCTATCCTCTTGAAGCTGAAATGCACAGGCACATCCTCTATGAGGCACAGAAGAGACTTCATTAGCAATTCCAGATCCAGGATGCTATGAACTGACATCTCTAGTGTGCATCTCCTTGTCACTTTACCCTGCCTTAGCACAAAGAGAAAAAAATTCCTGTCAAACACTCTTCTAGACACATGAGTCTCTAGATAGAAGAGAGTATTTTAAAACAGAATCCTCTCCCCAGAAAAGGCAATGAGAAATGTGGGGAGTGATGCACAGTTATAATGCCCCACATTGGTTATGAATCTTCAAGCCCAGTGGCATTGCTCTGAAGGTTTCCTCTCTTCCATACAAACACTTAAAGTAGCTGCTTAAGTATAAAGAAATCTATCTACAGAGTAACAAGAATATTTATGAACAAATAAAACTTTGTGCGAACACTCAAGAGCAGAATTACACATTGGAGATGTCTGTAACACCCAGGAAATCCATCACAAAGGCCATTGAATAAGCTTCCAGTTCCCTAATTCTTTGTGTACAAAAATAAGCAGTTATTTGTTTATTGAATATCCTTCACTCTGGTGCAAAGACAACTTATGTTTCCCAATCAATTTTTTTGGCTTTAAAGTATATAATGGCCAGAACAGAAACAAGAACCTGCTTCCTGCACCTGTTGGGCTTTTTTCCACACTGAGCAATGTTGAGAGTAGCCCACCTTGCCTCTTGGAAAACAATCCCCTCTATCTACACGTACAGAGAGCTTTCTGTCAGTCACAGGAAGACAGGACAGTTCTGGCATTAAAATTATTTAAATATTTTAAAGAATGGGAAAATGAAATTTTCTTTTAAGGGAAAATTCTGGGAGTTCACCATTTGTTTTCACTTTGAATAGACATAAATTAAAGCTCCCTCCAAAAAATATTGAGATTTTGACACTGAGTGGGTTAGTTTTTTACATTTAAAAAAAAAAAAAAAAACTTGATGGAAAGTCAGAAAAACGTAATTAAGCCAGATGTTATATGATCAGAACCCCATTTTAAAACATAAATCATTTGCAGTATGACATGGTAGAAAGATCTGTGCTTTTTAAATACCTTGGTCTGAAGACAAATCTATATATAGTCAAGTTTTTTGAATGAAAACATTTAGATAAGAGTTATTACTAAACCTGTAACAGAATCCCTGCTTTTCAGGTTTATATATTGCTTCTACAGTTTCATCTAGAAGATAGATGGCACTTTGCATTCACAAAATACCATGCAAAGCATTAATCACATAATCTTCATTGTCTGCTCTGTAACACATATCAGAAAAAAGCATTTGTCAGAGAGAGAAACTGAGCAGCCAGACAGCTTGACCACAAGAAAAGCTGCCATTTATGCTTAAGACTTTCTAATTCCACTCTTGACCCAGCTTTATGCCCCTTCTGCAGTGCCTGTACTGTGCACAGCCTCCTCAGTAACACATCTGCAACTTCTCAGTACTTTCAGGCTCTTTTCCAGGTGGTTTTGCTTATCTCAGAATAAAATCCTTGAGAACAGAAGCTCAGCTAAGCAGAGCTGCCAGAAGGGTGCCCTGCCCAGCCCAGGAGCAGCCCAGCACCCACCTGCACAGCCAGCTAAACTACCCAGGTATTGCTTTCTGCCAAAATTGCAACCCAGGGCCAGGTTTCAAGTACCTGTAGCCCAAGGACAAGTTTGGAGCAACATTGCTGGGTGACCTTGGTCAAGCTTTACTGAGAAAACTGTTGCTTTAACTGGAATAGAGAATATGAGCTAAAGCCAGGCAAAATAAGAACAAAAAGATCAAAGTGCAATTGTTGAGTTGATAATTATTTTCCATGCAAACAAAATCATTGACTTGAAAATGTATAAAACTATAAGAAATAAGAATCAAAAAAGCAAAAGGCTGACCTCAGCAAGACTGAGGATCAGCCTCTTTGAAGAGAAAACAGAAGTCAACACTTCCCTCCTGCCCAACCCCAGAAACTCTTTGGCATCTCCTCAGTGGTGATGAGCATACTGTTAGCATAGTGCTAACATCATCATGTCCACATCAGTACATCTGTAACTTCATGGAGACTTTAAAGACATTTGGCTTGAGGTGAGAGCAAAGAAAGATATTTCAGTAATGGATTTGAGGAGATTGTGCAAAGAATTCTACTTGGTAAGGCAGTGAGACTGCCCTAGCAATAGAGGTCTGCAGCATAACCTCTAAAACCAGTGTGATCTCAATCTCTTCAAATCCAGATGTGATTTAAAATGAAATTTATTTCATTACTGTTCTTGGCATAGTAGTGAATACCTTTTGTGCTAAGACTTCAGATCAAGAACTAAACAAGTTGGTCTTCCAGTTAAGAACAAGGGACCACACATTTTCCTTTCCTTTCCTTGTGGGTTTCTCAAGACAGCAGACAAATTATCTAAACATCTTTTTAATTCTCTTTTCAAAAGCCAGAATGTAAACTTATAACACAGATTTGAACTTAAAGCCTAAGATGATGAATTTCTAGAACCAATCTCAGTGAAATTTAATTTCACTCCATATTTTGGGACTCTCTTTCAGCAAAATTAATCCATAGCTTACCACACTTCCCTGGTAGCAATATTGGGTACCAAGGCTACTTCAAAGAGCTGCACAAAAATGGGAAGTAGGCCAAAAAGCAATTAATTTTTGTTCTACCATTTCATTATATTTACACATACAAGGAAATACAGAGCCAAATATCCTTCCAAGGTTTCCTTTAATCAGGCTAAACAAGCAATGCTCAGCAGATGCCTAGTGTGCAGCAGTCAATGAAAAGTCATGTTTTGGACTGAGGCTTTCCTGACTGCCCCAGATAATTTGATTTCTTTTGCCACACTAGTGTTCCCAAAGTGGAATCCCTGCACACCTACATAAGTACAGGTGTCTTAATTACTGCTGGATTCTGATGGCCCAGACTGAGCTTTCTATTTAGGGCTTGACTACTACTTTGGGTTTGGTTTGTTGGGGTTTGGGTTTTTTGTTTCAAAATAGGGTATTTTCAATCATTCTTACAATTTTCTGAGAGTTTTCCAAAGTCACTAGAAAGGTTTTCAGGGAATTGCCTGAGTTTCAGGCCAGGTTCTACAGAGCTTTCTTGACTAAAGAGTAGCACAGCTCCAAGCAGCAGATGAAGAACAGGCAGTGATAGATTTCCTCTAGGGAATTTTACTTACTGATTTTAGGGGCAGGGGAGAGAATGTATTAAATGGTTCCTAAAACTGTTTTACTTTATATGATCAAGCAGATAATGTGTCACAAAATGGGAGTATAAATAATATGCATATAACAAACAACAACTCAGCTGTTCATAATATCTCCCTGAAGTGAGACAGTGAAATCTGAATAACAAAGTTGTGCATATCATGTAAAATATAAATGAGACAAACTATTTTTAAAAAGTACACTTCATATTTCAAAGGTTTATCTAAGTAACCTATTTCCTACTATGTATCTAATACTTCACTAACTGTAATGGCAGCAACATAAACTAGACTGATTACACTTACAGGAGAAATGTTTCCAAGAAAAATTCCACCCAGTTTGGGTGCCAGCAGCTGACCATTTCAATTGGCTAAATAAGCAAAATCAAACTTTTGTCTAAATATTACAGAGGTCAAAGTTGAAATAGGTTCAAACTACTTTTCTGAAAGTAGGAACTTTGTATGAAATACAGTTATATAATATTTCTATATATGTGTTTTGGGTATTTTTGATTGCAACTTCTAAGGACCAAAAGAGCATGAATAATTCATTCAGCTGTACTCACCATTAACTTTTGGTATCTGGTAACTCCCTGTTAGGAATTAAAGCTATTGGCTTCAGCAAACTTGGCTATAGAAGCATTGTGAGTCAAACTTTTACCATGAAAGCCATTTTGAGAAACAATTATGTAACTTAAGGGGTTCATTTCAAGACATGTCAGACTCCTACATTTTGTAAAGTGCTGTACCTAAGTTTTCTAGAAGCCAGTGTCCAACATTTCTTTTTCCAGGTTCCCCCAAATTTAATCAGTTTTGGTTTAATCTGAGGCAGTATTTTTTTCCATTATAAACCCCAGTTTGATTATTCCACCTCTTGGGGTCCTACACTTTGGTGCCTTTAAAGCGTTTCATTCTTAATTGCTTTTGGGCAGACTTTAGAAAGGACTCAGGATAATCTCCCACTGATGGAAACCCTCTGCTCTGCTAAAAGGCCACCAAAGAATGCACCTTTTTCCTTTTGCACCCAACTAATCAGCAGAAAGAAACTGTGTTTAAGGAATTCACATTCTTAGGAACATCCTTTTTGAACTTAGCTTCCCACTGGCATCTCCTGAGTGATAATTCATAGCTCAAGATACACTTCACAATCCTGTCCTAAGTAGTGTTAAATTGGTATTCCCTGCTCCACTGGGCAATCTATCTAGATGTGTAAAGAAAACTCAAGACAGTCACAATTATTTATGGTTGACAGACACTGGCAACATGAAATTGCACAATAACCCTTGGAAAGCTCTATACCTTGTTTGAACAATAAAAAAGATGAAGTTTCCCAGCAAATGGGTTATTATGATTAGAAGGAAATAATAACCACCCCAAGCCAAACAAGTATCTCAGCAATCAAGTGTCACTTAAATTGCTTGAATCATTTGACATATCTTTAGTGTGTAATACATATTAATAAAACAAATGAGGAATACCACAGAGATTTCAGAGGACAGCACTACAGTGCAGCTGGAGAAAAATCAACTTTAAATGAATTTAGATCATGGAATCGATATCTAGGGATTTACTAAGGATCACTGAATCCTTCATTATCGATCCATGAAAATACCATCCTTTTACCATGCAGGACACAATTACTAGTTATTTTAACAAATTCACACAATAAGAATCAACAAACTGTGTACTCATTAAAATTCAGTGCTGAATATATTACATAAGGAATTAAAGTCATCTCAAAAATGAGAGCATGCTTCAAAATTCATAGGCTTCATGCTCTTAACTGGAGATATGAAATGCATGCTTGCTTCCTTGTCATTTCAGTCTTTCCAGGAGCTTGATGCTAATTGGACCTCTACATCTTCTAACACAGAAGGAGAATTTAAAATGAAAATTATTCAAATAAACTCTATGAAAAAAAAGTCCCTATATTTTTCTACTTTATAAAGACAACTGGCTTGACTGTTTTCTGCTAAAACCTTGTAAACAGACTACATTGTATTTGTGCAGTTCAATCTCTTATTTTATCAGTGACACTGCATTACAGGCAAAGAACACTGCCACTCAAATTGTATTGCTAATAAATTATATCATGCTAGAATGTAGTTTTAACTATATCATGCTAGAATATGTTTTTAACTATATCATGCAAGAATATGTTTTTTTCTCTCAGTTTTGCACCTCAACCTCAGAAAATATTAAAGGGGGTGCAAGAGGTACATGAGAAGTTTTTTTTTTTAACAACAGCATTAAACAAATGTTGTCCCCCATCAATAATCTTCATCTCCACAGAGCAACTTTTCTGTGCCAAAGAAAGTTCTGGTCTTGCATCCAGTTTCCAGAGCCCTGGCTGAAAAACCCAGAGCACAGTTGAGATAAATCTACCTAAAACCTTTCCAATCATGGAGGCTGCATTAATTAGCCACACTTTGATAAAAATAGAATAAAAGATAATAATCTAAAAATCTACCACACATACAGGAATAACAACTGCTTTTAAAGACATAACCAACAGGTTTTAAACAGGAATATCTCAGAATGTCTAAACTGTTTGCTATCTATATCTGAAATAATAATTATTGCCATTTTATCCACATCAGAATCCCACAGGGATGTTTCAGTTGTCCATTTTTGTGTCTGTGACACCAGTGGACTGTGCTACAAGTTTTGGTTAGCACAATAGCCTCAACCAGAAAAAGAGCACACTTTTTATGTCTATTTTATATTTGTCTGTTTTCAAAAAGACTAAAAGAAATCTGTTGATATGTGGCAAGTTTCAGACAAAATTGCATTGAGACCCATTACCGTGAAGTTTGTACAAACAAAAATGTTTGAACCAGAAGTATGCAATGAAAACAAAACCCAAACAACACAGCAATGCTTACCCCATAATATTCTCAGCACAATCATATATAGAGGTTTTTGGTTTATAAATAGATGCAATTCCAGAGCATGCAGTCAGTCAAACAACAGAATGTGCCAGAAAAAAAGAGAAAAGAGGGAAACCTAAAAAAACCAACCAAAGAACAACAACAAAACTTAAAAAAAAAGAGAGAGTGGGAAAATGAAGTCTAAGAAGTTAGAACAACTTTTGGATAGTGAAATTTTCTCACATCCTATTTGTTAGAGTAAAAAGAATTAGGAACATTTCAAGTGTGCAGGATAATGTCATCCCACAACATGGAAATCACATAAAATGAAAGTGCTTTATAGCTAATTATAAAAAATCGTAAATTAAATTAGGCAGTTAGGAGAGGCAAATACTCCCACTATCCTGCTAAATTATCATGCCTTATATGCAGAAATCAGCCTCCAATGCTTCTCAAATCTCACCTTGCAAGGCTCAGTTCCCAAAGGATGCCTCTAAATACAGCCCTGCTTTACAGCTTTCTACCCAAATAAAAGAGCTGTTGCATTGCAAGTAAATTTGATTTCTAAAATTTCATTCCCTAGCACAATCCCTCTCTCTTTTAAACTTTGAAAGAAAGACAAAGAAAAAATAAATCATTTTGTGTAGGCAGTAAAACAATATAGTTTATAATTTTCCTTTTCCTGACCTTTGAATGTGTGCAGTTCTCTCTGAACTTACTCCAGCGAGCTGTGCAGGGGTTGGCATTTTTCAATTTGAAGCAGTAATGAAGGAGTGTAACTATGACTAATGTGCTGCACTTGCTTTGCTCAGTTCTGTCATTTCCTTCCATCCTGAGCAGGATCTCCCCTGCATCTGAGCAGAGCACACGGAGACCTTGCAGCACTCCCTGTTCCTCCTGGCCCTGATTCCAGCTGTGCACAACCTGCACTGACATCCCCCCAGGAAAATGGGCTGTGCTGCACTGAGACAGGAGCAGACACACCACAGGGACAGGCCACAGGAGCTGTTCACTTCTCCCATTTTTCTTTTGTATTGCTTTTCCATAATGCATCTTTAATGCATCACAAAAGGTGCAACGTTTTCCAAGTCAATTTTCTGGGGAGGTGAAGGGCTGAATCCTTAAGGGAGTGAAAATGCAGAAACTTGGAAACCTGTGCCAGTGTACTCCAACAGAAGGTCCTCCTCAATAGCTGCATTATCCCTGTAATCTCTATTTCTTTACTACAGAAGGCGAATGTAGCAAATCACAGCACATAAGTTATTTCTGTTGGGTTCCTTCTGGAGATTTCTCCATGTTGGTGCCAGCAGGGAATGCTGGGAAAAATTGATAAATTTAATCGTACATTATCATGCCAAATGAGACCTCTTCGTAAAGGGTGGGCTAAAGAAAGTGAAATTACAGCAATATTTGACTTTCTCTTACCAGAGAAGAGCCCCTTAACTAAGAACATTTTTCCCCCACACAGTTGGAAAGCAGTCCCTAGTTCAAGACTTTGTATGTTAGCTCCATATCCTCTCTGAAATCAACTGAGAATGTATCTTACTAAATAAATACTTCTTAAATTCAAGATTATTAAATACACTGTGTTTCAAGGGAGAGCAAAAGCACTTTCATAATGATCTTGCCATTGAAATGTTTACTTTCCAAGCACTGACTTTAAATGCTATTAAGCTTCAAAACAACAAAATCCAAGATTTTTCTTTGTATGATTACAAAGCTGAATTTCCTTTAAATTATTAATGAAGAAATATGATTAAATAGCTAATGCTTATAAAATACTGTGAAAATGTTTTAAGGAAGAATTGAATTCCAAAGGGAAAATCCTCACTGTCTCCTCCACCTTGGGTAGTGTGACATTTACCACTTCCAACAAAATAAACTGGGAAAACTCTAACAGATGTCTAGAAATCATGAACTGCTTACTAATAAGTGAAACTTTATTTTTCCCAAGAAGTTTTGTGGAAAAGTTGGACACTGCCTATTAGTATTACAAGCCTCTCCAGAGAACCATGAATGAAATCTTGCATCTCATTAGAATTGCATCCTTTCCCCAAAGTATTTGGTCCATTTCTTTTGCCTGAGAGTAAATAAAAAGAGCAAGGTCCTTCCCTCAGACTGCAAGTCTTATCTGAATTTTTATGTGATCTAACTGCTAAGTGTGTGCTCTGCAGGAGCTGTAGTCTCCTGATATCCTCAGAGGAAGAGGCCCAGGCAATAAACCTGTTCTCTGTCCCTTGCTCTGGGCACCAGCCTCTCTTCCCCACATTCCCCATTCCCAAATGCCTTGACCTTGAGCAGTGGGGTTTGATACACCTCAGCAAAGAACATTCTCAACATAAAAATTCACAGATATTCCACAGCAACTGGCAGGAGGAGAAGGGGGCATTGGAGATAACATCACACTGAGAGAAAGGCTGGGGACAGCAGGCAGCAGCCAGAGCCTCTGAGAGCTGTTGGGGCTGCTTGGCACATTTGGAATGTCAGGGATGTAGGACAGGATGTGTGCTCCATGTTTTATTCCATTTATGATCAGACAGCTGCTCTGAGAAGTTTGCAGTTGAGGTTTCAGACTGCAAACAGGAGTAGGGGGAGATGCAAAGTGTGGATCAGAGAAGGACCTTTCTAAACTCCCCCACCACAAGTTCTGGTTTTGGGAGAAGCCAACACATGTGCCTTGAGGGCTATAGCTAACCTGGAGAGTCTGAAGATCTAAAGAGAAATATTCCACACCCCTGGAGAATGGGAACATCCCGACTTTCTGAGAAAACAGGTGTGTGAGTAGGCAAAGTGCTGCAATAGTCCTCTTCTGAGAAAGGGATGCACCATCCCCCAAGCCCTGAAAGCAACAGTAGCTCCCTAATTAGGACCATTAGAAAAGGAACAGACCACTCTCATTCCCTCTATGATTTCCCCTGAAATGTCGCAGAACTGAAGGAAATTTCTAGAACTGAAGCCATGCCCCCCATTAGGCAGCGCCCACAGGGTGCAGCAAACTGCTCTTTGCTGACTGGTGCTGCTTGTTTGGAAGGTGCTTCACACAGGGGACAATATTTGCATGGTCTTGTTTTATCACAACTGGATTTCACACAGCACTGCATCTCCCACCTTCCTGCACACTGCCAAAAGGCAGCACCCTGCATTTTGCAGCAATATTGGATAAATATGTCTGAGCAGAGCAGACATTCCCTGGCCTCCCTGGTCAGAGCAGCTCTTCAACCCACAGCAGCTGGGAACAGGAAAGCTGTTTTATTTCAGCAGGGAGGATATTACAGTCTCTAATACTATTACCCAAAAGAGGTTTACTAGTGGGAATCAACATCTTGTCATATTTGCAGAGGCTTTTCTCATCCCCTATCTCATTTCCCTCTGGGCTCCCATTAAATTAATATATTACCCCAATGTTGTGTCAGTGGTACTGGAAATACCCTGTGAGTACAACCTATTCATGCTGTGGAGCATTGCAGGGAGCCTTGCTGAGAGTGGTGACCAGAACAGCTGCCCTTCATTTGGGGAAGTTGTGGGGGATCACTGAGCTCACTTACAGACTCAGGAGGAAAAAAACTGCAACAGGTTCCAGCCCTGGGACACAGCCATGCGTCCACACAAGCAAAAATGAGTTTTCTGAATATCATTTGACTTATGTGTGTGGTCCCACATTTGAAAGACAGAAAGATCAGAAACAGATTACACAAAAAGCACAACCCAACCCAGCCTCAGTGATTCTGAGGCAAAAACTTTAGGGTAATGGTGCCACAAGCAGATTTTTTTTTTTTTTATCATTCCTTCAGGGCAGAATTGGATTTTTTTTTCCCTGAGTAATCTGCAATGGATCAAAGGATCCAGTGGATCAAGCACCAAACTTAGCTTCTAACTGAGATAACCCCTGGAGATCCTAAATTTAGGAAAAAAAGTTGTTTCAAGACTACAAAACTGCTTTGCTTACACACTCCACTTACATAGCAATTCCAGAGTACTGCATTTATTTGCAGAATTGTCATATTGGCAGAAGTAACTGGCAAAAAACCTTTAAATTTTGCTTTGGATTAATGTAAATTGTGGATTGGGAAGTTCCAGAGTGTCCAATATTATTTTTAATTGCTTTTACTCTATAGAAAGTCTAAATGCTTCCAGGCTATTACCTGCTTTTTATATATATAAAACTTGTTAATAATTATCCAACCTTAGTGAAAGAGCAGTATGGGACAGGCAGAGGGAAAGGAGAAGGTGTCTTGGCTAAAGAGTTGAGCAGAGGCACTGGAGAGCACATCACACCATCTCCTCATCCCTCAGCCTCCCTTGGGCTCCATGGGCAATTCCCAGCTCCACAGGGATGGGACAACTGGACCTTCAATAATAACTCTGGAGGTCCTGCACTTCTTTAGACAAAGTTTCCTCTCCATTTCAGCTGGGGCTGTAGATCAGACCTAAGGGTTCACAGAGCATCTTACTGATCCATAATTTTACGATACATCTTTGAGTGCTGCCTAACAGGCAGAAGAATAAACTTTACCCTACTTTTTGAGCAGCAAAGCATGCTGTTTGTGCTCAGAATAAAATCCTTTCTTATAATTTTTCCAACATTCTGAGTAGCCTGCCAGGAGATATTTAGAAGAATAATAAATCTTACTGGTGCCAGGGATGTGGGAGAAGGGCTCAGGACTAATGCAAAGATCTGTTTTATGAGTGTCATCTGTTCCTGTTCTGCCAAAGGAAGAATGGCATATTGAAATTACTCTGCTGTAGGCAAAAACAGCAAGGACAGTACATTATCCTCTGTTGGCACCCAGGGAGGAAAAAAAAGAAAAGAAAAAGAAAAACATGAAAAACACATTGATGCCAGTATTGGGAAATACAGCAGAAAATGTGGTGCAAGTTAAAATATTAAGGTACTCAGTCACTGAAGCAGAAAAAATTCCAGGGAGTTGCATACTGCCAGGAGTGTCCATAGTGAGCCTGCTGCTCCTGCCTTTTTTACTTTTCTTCTTGTGGTAGGAAAGATTTTCAGTAGCATTACAGCAAATACGCCTGGTATTATGTAAGCAGGAGAGTGGCAGGCACAGGCTAATAAAACCAAAATGCCTCTCAACACAATGTCTGCTAATGCAGGCAAAGGAACCTGGCACAGCTGAAGCAACCAACACATATCAGCTGTCCACAGGAGGACATAATGAGCTTGGAGAGAATTATTGCAAAATTAAAGAGATCTTGCACATCTTGGCAAAGAAATCACAACAAGGGCAGCTATCTCTTCCATGCTATATGTGAGAACATCTAGAAGATGTGAGCATTTAAACCTGTAATGGGAAGGGCAGAATAAAGCTGAGAACAGAGGAATTTTACTACTTCTGTCTATCAGGTTTTGGTCAGCATGAACAACGCCTCTATTAGTGATGTTCATTTACAATGAGCAGTCACACATCAGTGACCACTGAGCTCTTGAAAATTTCTGCTGCCCAGCGGGAGGATGCTGAAGGCTTTAGATAAAAATCTTAAATGCCATCACTGGTAATGGGCTAGAGGAACCTAAGGAAGGAAATAAGTGAACATAACAATCTAGAGGTATATATAGATCTATTGCAAAGAGGTACATATAGATCTATTGCAAACACTGTTCTTGGTGTGTCTGGCCAGAAAACATAATGAACTTAAACTGCAGCACAAAGGGACTACTAGAGAAAATAAAATGTTTCTTCTGAGGGCTACCAAGTAGGGCTCAAGGGCAGATGTTTCCAAAGAGACAGAGGAATCTTGCACTGGTGACAAGTCCTGGGACAGAGAACAGATTAAACAATACCTGAAGTGTCTCTGGAATGATTTTTTTATATAATTCTGGCACATATTGCACTCATCATGATGGGGAAGCTGTAAGATTTGGAAAAGCCCTAGCAAATGGTTCCCATACCAAGGTGAGGAATGCATCAGTTCTGGATAACAGCAGATGTTATGGAGGAGAACTCAAAAGATGTTCCATTTTCCATTGAACAATTAAAACAATTTAGAGTCACTGGCTATAAAACAGACATTTGATGCAATGGGGTCAAATTGGTCTCATCATTGGGCACGCTGTGTGTGCAGAGCTGCCAAGACAGCCAATGAAGTTATGCCAAGTACAGAGCATAAACTAGACTGGCACTCCTGAAACTTCCCCATGATTTTATCTAGGATTTTGGTCTTATATTTTTTTACCTCCATACAGAAGCAGACTGTTTTCTTCCAAATGCAAGATTAGTACACATATTGACATGTTTTCCCAACTTCAAAAAGGTATCATTTCAGTCTGTAGAGCAGGGTTGGCTGGTGCTTAGGACAACCACATCAAGTGACCCATCAACAGCAGAAACTCATTTTCAAAGACATAGCTTTCAGCATGGCTTTCATCTCCTGAAGAGGAGAAGAAAGAGTTGTCTTTATTTAAAGATCTTAAACTCAGTGCAAATTACTTCTAAGATCCATCCAGAAAGAATCTCTTCAAGCAGAAGCATGGACACACAACAAGTAATATTTCAAGTGAAAATGTATCTGTTTTTCTCAAGAAACCCTGAAAATTGGACAGCTCCATATGTTAATATAGTCCAGGGTGTGAAACCCCCCAGATTCACAGGGCACTTTTCCCTGCTCCAATGCTCCATCTTCACCACCATCCAGATGCTTTTTTCTGCACCACAGAAACAGCACTGCAAGTGCTCCTCATACAAGCTCATTCAGAAAACAAAACAAAAGGCTGAAACACCAAGGTTTACCTGTAACAAAATAAGAAAAGGAAACAGCAAAGCACAGACAGGTGTCAGAAAGTTGCACTCTTAAAACAAAAAAACTCTATTTTTTAGCATGACAAGGAAGTGATGCTTTCACAGATCAAAATGGGATCAAATCCTCAGGCAATGCACTGTAGAAAAGCAGGCACCCTCACTGAAGCATTCTCATTAAAACACCCTCCCTCTGCCAATGTAACATTAGGGGTTTTTTTAAAAAGGAAAAGAAAAATCAGCTTTCATTTTCAAGTGACCTTTTTAAAAAATCCTTCCTAAAAAAATATTAACAGCATTGGTGAATACAACAACTCCAATTTCTGTGCTGATAGAACCACGGGTTGATTACAAACCTTTGTGTTTCTTCCTGTATTAAGGCAGCATTGTGCAATCATTGCTGACCTGGGATGAAAAGAAACAAAACAAAAACACACAAGCATAAACTCACAGCTACCATTATCCATGCAGGCTCACCAGGCAGAGGCTGGGGTATTAGCTGGAATTGTGCAAGGATGAGAGAGGAAGGGACTGTGATAGATGAGGAGATAATATTACACAATGTCACCCAGCAAATGGTGAGCACTCTGCAGCCCCACAGCCACGCTGATCTCCAGCAGCAACATAATTATATTTCAAATTAGTTTTCTGCAATGCAAAAGGGGAAATAAGAAAGATCATCTGATGGGATCATGATACAGAGAGAGACCTGAGTAATATATTAGGGTTTCTGGCCCATTATTATACACAGAAAATGAGGCTGTACAATTCCAGTTCATTTCTGGAGGTTCAAGGTCATCTTATTAGGAACAACATATTTACTGTGAGTCTGAAGAACCAGTATTGATTTGAATAGAAGTGCCTGTGCTTGGTTTTAGGATCCCTCTTTTCCTGTGCTGTCCGGATGAGCCATGAAAGGAAATCAGAAATGTCCAAGCATGGCTGGAATAGACCTTCTATCTGTGCTATTCTTTTGACACCACTACATGGAAGGATCAAATTTCCAGCTCAATGGTTTTCAGGAAGTACTGGAAACCAGCAAGAGGACAGGGGAACACCAGGACTGATATGCTGTACCAGAAAGCTTAACAGAGGCACTTTCCAGGCCAGACATATCCAGGTAATTCCAGGACCATGCAGTTTTTGTGCTTTGTCTCATCTCCTTCTGCATTGTCCAAAAATGTATAAAAGCATAGGTGCTGTCAAGCCTGGAGTTTTGGACTAGTTCAAAGATGCATCAAGAAAATCAGGGTGTAGATGAGCAGTATCTGCACCAACAGAGACATGAATCCCAAACCCCACACCAAGATGACAAAGGGAGACTTCTCAGTAGCAGAAATAATGTCCAACCAAACAGTGTAACCTCACAAAGGTTCTGTTTTCTCTGAACTCATTACAAAAGAAGAACCATTTGGATGATTCTTTATAGGTAACACACTTTGAAATTATTATTTTTACATTCCTTTTTATTTTAATGGATTTTCTGCTTCTTGTTTGGTGTTTTGGTAGGAAGGAAATGCCTGCCTCACAAAAGAAACTTATGAACTGAGTGAACATGTGTCTTAGGTTATAATGTAAGATGCAACCAAAAATATCTATTCTATTATCATCTTCATAGCTGTGGAGCAATGTTCTTTATCTCTTCCATGACATATCCCTGATAACTCCCTCTGGGTTTATCTCCATTAATGGGCCATCAAGTCTCACTGCATGACTCACAAAATTACATCATCCCATCCCGAAATGCTCTGCCCAGGTGGAGGAACCAAGCATTCCTACATGGATATAATCTGAGACTGGGAACAGCATGAGCAGAGCTACTTACTGGATTCCAAGAGGACAAGAGCTCCATAACCACCACTTGACCTTCAGAGGGAGACCAGCCCCTTCTACAGGATCAGCTCTTCAACAGAACCACATCCATCCCTTCAACAGGACTGCAGCCACCATTTAATCAGACTGCTGCCACCACCCTGACCAACAGGGTGTCAGGTATATCCTGACTCTGTCACTTTAAGCCAGAGTTTTCTGCCTTTATTTTAATTTTCCTATGAAATTGTAGTTCTGACTTTTAATCTCTCACTGGTTTGCTATCAAACAAGTACAACAAGCCACTGTTACAGTCTTGAGCTGTGCCAGGGAAAGTTTAGGTCATACATCAGGAAAAGAAGTCTTCACTGGAAGAGTGGCTGGGCAATGGGATCATCTGCCCAGGGAGGTGGGGGAGTCACCATCCCTGGACATGTTTAAAAAAAGACTGGATGTGGCACTCAGTGCCATGGTTTAGCTGATGAGGAGGTGTTAGGTCGTGGGTTGGACTTGACAATCTCAACCAAGATTTCCAACCTAGCTGATTCTGTAATTCTGGGTGAGATCTGAAGCAAAGGCATTCAGCAGCTCCATTTGGACTAAATCTAGGAAGCAGCTATAAAGGGGAACAATTAGAGCAATAGTGATTCATCCACCCAAACAGAAACCTTGGGGAAAGCCGGGAATCAGCCTATATGGACAGGAATGTTTTGCTAGAAAATAATGTCAAGACATGTATGCATGTAGAAAGCAGAAAGAAGAGAAACACCTTAAGCTTTTAAGTGCTAACATCCCAAAAGTTATGCACTAAGAACAGAACTGGTAATTTGCCCTGTGAGACCAGAAACAGAACCTTTGACTAAAGCCCTAACCAAGAGAGGCTTGGCTTCACAGAGCTGTATAATTGTTATCTGCTGTCTAATGCATCTGGAGAAATGGGTCACAGGGTGCTTTCTTTGTGAATAAACTTGATGGCTGCAAAAAATCCAGTCTGGCTCATCAGCTTCTCCTCCCTGAGGGAATAGTCTGCCAGACTCCAGGTGCTGCCTACCTTCTCAGGAATTCTACTGATTTCTGCCTCTAGCTAGTTTTAAGCCCAGGCATTGTACTTAAGTACCTCACAATGACAACTGCATGAGATAAAGGAGAAAATATATTTTTACAAATAATTTCCTTGTGTTTTTGTAGCACACTGTTATGGATGCTAATGCAGAAACGTGCAGAAATGTGCACAAATGCAAGTTGCAAGGTGATGGAGCCTTTTAAAATGTAGGGGTTTTATCTACCAGGACCAGGCAAGCACTGAGGGTTCTGCTGAGCTCATTGGCAAATCTGCTGCTTCCTGTATGCCCTGGTCAGACCTGTGCTTGTGAATCCCATCACACAAACAAGCTTTGCAAAATAACAACACAAGGCTGGCAGCTCAGGGGCACCATGAGGCCAATGGGGGCAGAAGGCTTTATTTTATTTCATTTCTGAAGACATCAACCTGTCTCCTTCTTTCTGCTTCCATTCTTTTCTATCTGCCCAGAACCTTTCTGTCCATTTATTCTGCATTCTTCCCAATCTATTTCTCTGCTGTCATCTGTTAATATTTTTTGTCCCCCCCTCTCATTTTACTGTATCTTCTTTTAAAGAAGCAGTAATCAAGGGTAAAAAAGACAATTAAGAAAAAAAGGAAAAGGGATAGAAAAAAGCTGAAGATTGCACCCACTCCAGTTCCTAACTCATTTCTATGGCTCCCCCTGAATCCTGCAACATTTTCTAGCCACCAAGGAGTCACAGTAAAATACAACTCCTGATTATGGAGAAAAGCAAATGGCACAGAAAACTTGGTAATTCTCATCTAAGGGCTGCAACTACCTATTGGCAGCAGGACTGCAGTGACAGAGTCTGTGATTCAGGTCCTTACCAGAACCTACACTGATGTTAAACCAACTAATAAAGAGTTGCAACAGAGATGTGCTAATTATATTTTTCCACTTGAGTGTGTACTGAACATTGTAAACTATCATTTAGTGTCATTATTTTAATGATGTATTATGTTGATAATGCAATCTGGGTTAATTCCCAAAAGTGAAATCTAGGGGAAAAAATGCTTCTCTGATATTTTTAAAATGCAAATTCTCTTTAACCTTAAACCAGAAACTACTATGGACCCAGGAAAAGCATTCATTTTCCATCAGAGGTAGCAGCTATAATTATTATGGAAATAATTGTCACAAACCAATTGACATCTTTCTTATTTTAGTAGGGGAAAAAACCCCAAAAGATAAAATCAGAATTCTATATGGTAAGGCCCATAATTAAGTGCCTTCTGTTAAGGGTTGTCTCATCTTTTGCTGAAAGAGGCCAACAGTCAGCAGTGTATTCAGCACTGGACAGGAGAAAATAGATGTACGCCTGTCCCAAAGGTATGAGGATATCAAAGTGTAACAAAGTGAAAGCAAAACACATAATTCTAATCACTCATGTTCCCCATCATTTTAAGCAGTATAAGTCATTCCATACTTTAAACAGCATTTATCCCCCCTGGCCTATTAGCCTGCAATTAGCAATAATAATTATCTCTGAAATTCCACCTGAATCAAGAGACAGGTCTTTCCTTACACATTTAGGCAATGACTCCAACCCAACCTGGCTGTGAAGGACAGCTCACACAGGTATTTGTTTACTTTTATACCTCATTGCCAGGTATCCCTGGATGACTGAAGAAGCAAGGAGCCATTGGGGGCCTCCCTGATCATCCAGTATTTCACCAATTGTCCAAGGACAAGATGAAATGTTTCTTAGCCTGATTATAAGAATCACATTTTCTTCAGGCAAGTAGTTTTACCTGCCTTGGTCTTACGTATTTCTGGTTAATATCCTGATATCTCTCTAAAAGAATTTAAAGACTGTATGTAAGATTTAAGCTTTTAACATGCTTGGAAGTCACTACAAAAAACCAACCAAACAAATAAACCTGTTAAAAGTATAAGTGTTTGAATGTACAATGCCAAGGGCCTGATGCTTCCTTCCCTAACGCTCATCACATCAGAAAAGACCACCCTGAGTAACAAAGGGATCTGCTAGTACAGGCAATGCCAATAACAGAAATGAATGAAGCCTGAGATCTTTGGTATCTTCCTCTGCTTCCTGCAGAGGCAGCTGTGGGAGCACTGATCTGCTGCAGATTGGCAGAATAATCTCTCTGCTGAACCCCACACACCTTTTGTGCCAACTACTTGTTAACAGAGCCCAAACAGACTCATTCAGTGTTTATCAAACCACGGAAAAACAATGGTTTTCCCCAGAGAGAGGCAGAAGATTTCAAAAGGATCGCAAAGCACTGACATTAACCACAGCTGGCAGATCTCCCAGGGACAGGGAATGAGTCTTTGCTGCTGAAGCCACTAATCATTGGGTGCAGGTTCTTGTCCCCAGCCCTGGAGGAGCAGCTGCTCCCAGCAGTCACAGGCAGCCAAAACAGTTTGAAAAACAATGGATTTTAGAAATGCAATACATTGGAGAGGGATTAAGGCATTTTGCCATTGCATCAAAGGCAGGGTTTGATTCTCACTTTGGACTGTGATGAGCTGACCAAAGCAAAAATAGACCCTCATCAAGGAGAGAGGCAATCCAAATCCCAAATCCCTTTGATTTATCCTGTGCTGGCCTATTTTTACCCAAAATCTACCCCAGCACAGGGAAGATGTGAGAACTTGCAGGTTACACAACCCTGTGTTTTCACAGTGCTGTTGGGTGCTGCGATGGCTGTAATTGTGATACCCTGAGAACGTTTGCAGCCTTCTGCAGATCTCACACTCACACTTCTGCCCAACTGGTGTGATGTGCTTGTGTTATAACAGTTCAACATGCTGTAACCAAAAGCTGTTGAGAATGCTGGTTCAAATGATTTCTCTCCTTTGTTTGGGTCTTGACATCTAGCAGTGAGTAGGTGATGGACACTGTGAATATTCACAGCCTGATTCCCTATTGTGGCACTGGGAAAACCATCTCATCTGTGTCTCAGCATCCTTGGTTGCCAGTCTGATACACAATGCCCAGCTCACAAGGCTTTGGACATTAGGGACCTGGTGGGTGGCACCTTTCTACAGATAAATGAACGATGTAAATCAGGGGGAGGTTTATGACAGATTAGGTGTTCCAGGAAACCTAACGGTCTTGGTGATCCTGGTCATACTGCAGAGCTGTCAGATGTATTTTCCACCTCTTTACTAATAAATTAATAAAAAGAAAATGCTTCCCAGCAGCTGCACTCAGACAGAACAGCAAACCTTAGTAGAAGATCCTGGCTGTAGTGTCCAAACCATGCTGAGTCTGGAGAGGAACTAACAACAAATGAAATCTCTCCAAGTGAGCCATTCGTTTTCTAGCTCAAAACACTGCTGGACTCACATATGTTGCCTGGGGGATGAAGCACGGGGATTTGTTTGAAATTCTCTTGATTGTCTGAATTTTTTTCTCCCCTCAGACTCTTTGACCCCTTGGGAAGATTCTGCTCTGTCAGGCATGCAATCAAACCCAAAGAGAAATCAAATGGGTTTGCTTACACAGTCATTAGTGGTCCCTAGAAAGCTCAGGGGGCTCATGTTTTCTGACACTTGTAAGATAAATTGGGAAAGGGTTATAAAAGAAAGGAAATAAAGACAGGAGAGAAGTTGGAAGACTTGATTGAAAAGGCCTACAGGAGGCACTCTACTTTTTTCACCAAACCCAGCAGTCTCTGCTTAGATTTTTTGTAAGACAAGAGCCATAGGATGTGAACCATTAGCTTTTTGCAAAGTTTTTCCAATCTGTACCGCATGCATCACCTCAATGTTCCAGCTGCAGACCAGTCAGTGTCATTTTCTCACAAGAGAGTTTCTCTGCAGAGTGCCAGGAGAACAGGCACAACCTATTAGAAAGGGCTGACAATAAATCCCTTATCTTTATTAAGATTCAAATCTTGCTCCACCCCACACTTATCAAATCTATTGATTCCAAAGTAAACAAAACCCTCTGTATAGGTTGGCTGTACGTGAATCTTGGATTTAATCTGAGTGTGTAGGTACCATGATTTAAGCAATAGAAAATTGAACCATCACAACAGGCTAGGAAATCATATAGAAGAATTTGCAATCAATCAAAATGCATGCTATGTTTGCTATATTGTCCTCATATTATTTCTGTAAATTAAATTTAACCCCTCATGAATCACACAACTAAATAACAGTGATACATTTGTACATGAAAATCTAGGATAAAAAAAAAAAAGATGAGTTGATTCACGATTTGTTTGGGGAAAAAATTGTTATCCACTTGAAGCCATCATTGGAGAAATTGCTTTTCAAATCTATTACATCTCAGGCATACTAAGTACACTCTAATGAGTTCAAAAATGTGTAATGACACCGCTAATTCTATGGCTAGCTCCGAATCAAGACTTTTTCTTTTCTTCAAAGGAAAATAGGATTATTAAGTGCACTAGGAGAATTTCCTTAACATGATTGATAGGAAGAAAGAGTAATCACCTTTGAAGTGCCACTACGTATAATACCTCTCCAGTGTTCTCTTTCTCCTCCTGACACCCGTGAGTAATTGAAAGTAAAGAAGCTGCTTAGTGTGATCAATGAAGCCCAGATGACAGCCTGTTCTACAGCACCTACCAGCACTGCAGGGTGACAACAGCCTCATCTTTGATACTTTAGGGTTGACACAGGGCAGCCCATTTTGAAGTGCCAGACTCCAGTTTGGCAGGAGTTGCAGTGCCACAGTCACTAATGACTTGTATTAGGTGCTCCTCTGTCAGCACCAGGGCCTCTCACTCTGCAGGAAATAATGCTGGAAGCCAGGCTGGAAACTGGGCCAGGCACTGCTGGGTCTGGACCCAGGCTCACAAAACAGGATTCTGCTGCAGAGAAGCCTCAGGAGCCCAGGTTTGTGCTGTTGGTGCCCCTGTCTGCAGCACATCAGGAACATCACCTGGGACATCACAGGGGGCAGCTCTGGCAGTGCCACAGGGCAGGGCAGACCAGCAGTGGGTACTGCCACAGCCCCCAGAGTGTCACAAACACACTGAGGCATTTTTCTGTTAGTCACAAATTCTGGGAATTGGAGAATTAAACAAAATTGCTGCACCCAAGTAGACTGCAGTTGACTCACAGCAGGTTTGTGAGGGAATAAATTATCTAAAAAATACCTGTATGGATTGCTTCCCATTTATCCATGGAACACTGTTTTGGTGTTAACAGCTTAGATATTTACAATGAATCTATTTACAATTATATAAGGAACTAGCAAGCAACTGTCTATATTTTACTGAGTTCTTTGCAAAACATCAGGCTGGTCTGAGCTGACTTCTCTGAGAAAAATTCCCATAAAAGATAACTTAAAAATCACCAAAATGTGTACAAATTTGGCTTCTATCCTGAGAACCAAGAAAAAAAAATCTGCAACATACAGAGCATCTCTAAAAACATTAAATGCAATTTTATTGATGTTTCAACAGCTCAGATGAGTTCCATTGTTTCACAGTCCTAGGCACTGAAATTGGAGGTGGTACACCAAGGTTAAATCACAGTAGTGACAGTTTCTTGTGTCAGACACCTGTCAGAGTGTAATAAGAAATCCGTGAAAAGAAATAAGATGCCAAAAGCACATCACAACAGGGTTTTTCATTTTCATACTTCATGATTCTAAAGTCACAGAAACTGTATACCTATGAAAAGAAGGTGGCAGCTACACACCAACATTTCCTGTTTGGCAGAAAATTAGACTGGGTTGAATGTAAAGACAGGTCCTGCCCAGCCATGCTTAAGAAAGGCTGTGTAATCCCAGCCTGGAATAATTTACACAGGGCAGAGGGAAGGGGACAATTTGTGCTTCACCTGATAAGGCCCTGGCAGAGGAGCAGAGATGGCTGAAGTGTGGCCAAATCAACACCCAGCTCAGCACCCCATAAATCCCCCAATAATAAGGGATTTATGAATTGTGGGCAGGATTTTAAGTCGGATTTGTCAATAGGGTTTTAGATATCAGCAGAATTGTCAGCAGGATTTTAAGGTGCAATTTGCATCTAGACACCCCACACCTGCAGTGCCTGCAGATTCTCCATGGGGTCTCCCTCTCACTTATTTTCCATGGGCACACACCAGAAACCTAAGCTCCCTTTTCTTTACAAATCCCCAGTGAGTGTCAGACACACTGACTCCAAACAATGAAATCACTTCAGAAAAATCAAAGCCATCAAAACTGAGCCACAGCAACAGGTTTAAAAAAAAATGTTTAGTTGATGCATTTTATAGGAGATCTATCAAAGGGACTGAGGAAAATGGAGCAATCACAAAAATGGACAGTTTCAGACCTGCACATGGGCCCATGACCACGGGAAGGAAATTGGTGCATAGGGGTAGCACTGGCTCCTTTTTGTAAAAAGGGATTTTTAAATACCTGTTCCTTGAAATTAAAAGGAAGACTTTCACAGAGAAGGGCTGTCTGAACGTTATTTGTGTCATCAAAGGATGCAGTCAGAGAATAACTTAGGCACCATGCACACCTCTGAGCCTGCAAGCCTGCTTAAACAAGTCCTGGCTTTACAGCAATAAGTAAATTTCAGCAAATCCCTTCTTCCCTCTTACATTTCCTTTACTTATATGAGAAAACTAATGGAAACCATTGCCAAAACCATGCATACATTAGGGGAGGCACATTCATCTCCATATAAAGATGTCTTTACTTTCAGAGCCTGGGCAGCTTTTTCTGGTTTGTTTTTAAATAGCCCTGCTCTGCAATATAGGCCAGTGCTGCATTTGCCTGAAAGTCTGCTTCTTGAAGCTGATTTCTTTAAAACTGTGAATGATACAGTCTGTTCTGAACTACCTATGCAGAGCTTTGGCAGTAACACTCCTACTAGCAGGAAGGGGAGTTTATAGCTGCAGCTTTGCAAGAAACAAATAACATTTTCCTGTGACTATTGATTGCCATCTATTTTTATGACACATCTGCGACTTTCAGTGACTTACACAAGTGTTCTGCATTAATAATATATCTGCCCCAGTTATTTATATATTTACTTGATAAATTAAAAAAATACATATTAATAAAACAAATATAAGGTTCTCCAGAGAGGAAAATATTAAATGACTGCTTTTATATGGAAGGCCACAGAGCAACACCCACCGAGAGACCGATTTATTTTCTGTACACACACGCAGGCATGTCACATTTATCAGTGTATATACATGTCCCCTGCCTTTTCCTCCTCCCCTGTAGGGAGTTCAGTGACCTGCACCCCCTCCCTTGCCAGAAGGGCCAGCAGCTGGGCTCAGCACCACCTGTCCCTTCAGGGGGCCAGAAGATGAGATTCTGGGTCTTAGGCCTGACCTTTACCACAAGCAATGTGAAAGGGACAAAGTTAGCAGCAGTGGTCATTTCCCCGAAGCTCTTCATGCCTCTGATATTAGCAGGCCTAGATCCACCTGCCACAGAATACATATTGCTATTTACTTTTTATTTTCCTGGCAATTTCTAAACAGAAAAAAAAAAAAAATTAAAAAGTCTCCCTCAGCTGGATGTGCACACACACAAAGTCTGTGACTCTCCAAAGCTATATTGTGCTGCTTCTCTCCTGGCAGCTGCAACAGACAGAAATATCCTTTAATCAGAGTTATCTTAAATCATCTGCCCATGCTCTGCACTTTATAATTATAAGATACTAGCCAGAAGGAAATGTTAGATTAACTAGTGCCCACAACATCTTTGAGCTGAGATTTATGGAGAAAAAGTCATTTTAAACTGAAAGATATTCCAATCCATTCTCAAGAGTCCTGCAGAACATGAGTGGAAGTGTAAAGAGAATAGCCAGAACTAGTCATACAGACTGCTAATGTCAAAGATGATGAAAATACAAAGTTGTGTATTACAATGCTAGAGGAAGAAAGATTCTGTCTCAGCCTGCCAGCCAACCCTGGAAAAATAACCTCTATCTGCACCTCCCCTTGCAGAGAGATTCCTTATCTCCCCCTCTGTGCTCACGTGGATTTCCTGTTTTAAAAAAGTGCTTTAAAATCTCCTGGCTGTTTTGAGCCTGTCTTTGTGAGGCTGGGGATGCACATAATGGGTTGTAATCTGCCAGGAAAGTCCCTTGATCCAGGTCACCACGCTGTGCCACCACACACAATGGGTGGCAGGCAGTGGAGAGCAGGAACCACGGCAACATCAAGGACAGAAAGCATTAAGCTGTGACAAATGTGAAACCACAGCCCAGCTGAAATAAATGGGGTATATTTCCTGTAAAGCCATGAAGCAAAAGAGTTCAGCAGCCAAGCTGCCAAGAGGAAAGAGCAGGAGTCAAAGGCACTGTAGCATTATATGTGTATCTGAGTTGGTTTATATGCTTGTAAAACTGCCCACTTCCTTTCACCTCTAAAATCAGTCTCTTAAGAGAAGTCTCCTCATTCTGGGTGACCTCAATAGTTGATTAGGAAATGCTTTCACCCTGTGGAAATGCCCTTGTGTGCCCACTGGCCATGGAGAAAGCATTCTGGACTGAGGTGCTTTAACTCCACACCTGCTGCCAAACCAGATGAACCCGGAGCCCAAACATCCTCTTCCATATTCAGAGAGATGTTTCTGGTGATGCTGTGGAAGCCAGTGCTGTCCTCTACAGAGACTCAGAGCTGCATTAAATATGTTCTTTTACCAACCTTCCTCCTTTCAGTGTTAGGACCATTAGGAAAATGGATGCTGGCAGGCTTTGCTCTTGACCTCAGTTCAAGCTCCCCGTGTTTTTCTATTAATCCCAAACAAAGAGGTAAATGCTAGGGGTGGCTTACAAAACACTAAAGTCTGGGGAAAGAGTGAGGAAAAATGCTTATATTATCACACTGCACTCCAGTTAAGAGATGCTGTACTTAGCATGTTATAAATCTGGAAGTTTCAGTTTTAAATTCCAAGGCAAATGCTGTTGAGCCAACCCTTCTCTTACCAGCCTTTAACAACTGCACCTCATCCTTAGTCCTTGGTAACACACAGCTATGCAGAACCAGCAGCTGCTGAAACTCACTCACTGAGTCCTGTCTCAAGAAACAGGTATTTAACTCAGGACACTTCAAAGATGAGTAACAGCAAAAAGGAGCAGGGGTCACTACTCCTTAGGTCCTTCAATTTTAGCTTCTGGTTTTGAAATACATCTGCCTTGCTAATTGGATAAGGGTCTGCTGTTATTTTCTTAATTGTTTTACATATATCTATTCACTCCAAACAGATTAAGATGAGAAAATGGATCACACACCTACAACTTCTGAACAGACAGTGCCTACCTGAGATTTGCATGCATGCCATGCTGCTCTGAAATCAAATGCATGTTCCATGGCATGTAAACTAAATCACTACAACGGAAGGAAAAAAAAAGGAGCTAATTAAAACACAAAGGTGAAAGACAAAATAAACAGAACAGGCAATGAGCCAGATGACAGCATTCTTCAGGTCATTACAAGGAGGCTGCTCCTCCGTAATGCTTGGTAGAAGCACCTCTCTCTGATAGAGAGACTTCTGTTGTTCTCTGTAAAGGCTTTTGCTTTTATTGCCACTAATCTCAATTTTCAAATGGACAATACATGGGTGAAATCCATTTTGGACCACTCATATGGCTTGTCTCAGTGAATGTTATAGGCAGAATAGTCTTTATCTTCCAGGAGTGCTGCTCACTGTTGCAACTGTTGGGTTTTCTCTTTTGTTGCTGGGATAAATTGCCTTCAAATACTCCTGCTTTTACTGAAAACACAAGACTTATTTTTAATCCTTCTTCATTGATAAGAAAAGCCTGAAAACGTATCTCAATGCACCCAAAATGTTCAGAAACTAAAACACAAACAATAGTAACTCCAAGGTTAGTCTCTTTCTTCTGAATCTCCTTATCAAGTCAATTTTAGAATTTTCAAAGGCAAACCCATGCTTCCTAGAACCTGAAGGTTGTCATTCCCACTACTAAGCCCATTTAATAATGGTTTAAGGGAAGCTCCCCTTTTGCAAAGGAGCTTTCATTGTTGAGGTAAGGATGTTGTGTGACCCAGACAAGACATTTCTCTACTTGAGCCCCAAACAACTCCAGTATACTCCATGTTCTTTCTTGTCTCTCGGTTTCTGCTCAGGAATCACAAACTGACTGCACAGGTTGGTGCCTCTAGAGCCTGGTACCTCTCTGATCTCTCCTTTCCACAGGAGCACTGCAGCAGCCCCTTCCCAGCCCTCAGCTGTGTCTGGCTCTGAGCACACAGAGCCTAAACCCCAGCTGGGGTCTGTAGGGTGAGCACTGAGCTCACCTGGGGTCTGTAGGGTGGGCCCTGAGCTCAGCCAGCCCCTGTCCATCCCTTCCACACCAGCTGGGGGAGGCTGAGGCTTGTTGCCCGTGTAGATGACTCACAGCCATCCCTGCACAATAAAACCTCAGAGTCAAAAACACAGGAGTTCATCTTCCATTGTGTTACCCAAACGCCTGCAGCCAAACAGAAACTAAAGAGAGTTTGTCTCTTGGCTCTTAAATATTTAATCCACACCTTCTACATGATATTCTAGCTTCTAGATACAATGCTGTAAATCACTGAACATCTGTAAGGAGTTACACTATCCTAGATTTTTTATATTTCCTTCAGTGGCACATCCATGTACGATGTGAAGGCTGATTAAGTTATGCCTTTACATATTCTGACAAGGTCTTCCAGCAGTGCTCAGGAATATTTCAGGCAAGAGAAAAAACCATACTGAAACACAGAAACCTGACAATTCTCACTCTTGCAGATAATCTACCTCAAGTCCATCCTAAATGCTAAATCCTTCAGAAGAACAGATGCAGGATGTAATTATACAAGAGAGGTATAGACAAGAAAGAAAATAAAAAGTGAGTTTTATCCCCTGCAAAAATTTTTCCTACACTACAAATACATAATTGAAATTAGGTGTCTTTTTCAAAAGAAAAATACATTATACTGACAAATTTAGTAAAAAGCTAAAGGACCTTGCCCTGAGAAACCTGAGTCATCACTGGTCATGGCTTCTACCAGGAATTGCTGTGTCATTTTGTAAATCACATTTTGTTGTCACTGCATTTCACCACAGCTGAATAAGAAGGGATTTATGAATTGTGGGCAGGATTTTAAGCAGGATTTGTCAGCAGGATTTTAGGTATCAGCAGAATTGTGAGCAGGATTTTAAGTAAAACAGGTGTCATTTGCATCTAGACACCCAGGGAATGAAGGACAAATGTCCATTTTTCCTTTGATGCAGTTAAGGTTCTTTGATAATGCAAAAATAGGACTGTGTCCTGAACAGTGCTTTTGCCTATAAAAGATGTGAAGAGACAGGATGATGTTCTGCTTGAGAAAAAGGTATGGCTGAATGCTTGACTGCTCAAAAAAATTACAGTCATTTCTAGAATATTCCTCTCCAGAAGGGAGTTACCTACCATCTTCTATTGTTGGTATGCTGCATTTTCCACTGTTGCTCACTAGAAATGAAGTCCCCTTGTTCCTCAGAATGAAAGACTGGGCACATGTAGAATTTTAATTTTTGTTTCTACTCTTTTGTCTTTCTGTTGAATAGTAAATGCCCTGACTGCTAAATGAAACTAGAGCCAGATGATCTTTAAGGTCTCTTCCAGCCCAAGACCTTCTATGATTCTATGAATATGTAACTAAGCTCCATTGGCAGGGTTGAAGAAACTTTTGCTAATATTAGTAGTCAGGGTTTTTTCCCACATTTATAACATCCTGTAATAGGTTTTCAGAACAAGTTTGTTTATTAATTGAATCTGTCATACCAGGAACACAAAGAGCATTCAGATTAGGCCAGGCTGGATGGAGCTCTCAGCATCCTGGTCTGTGGACAGTGTGCCTGCCCATGGCACAGAATTGCAACAAGGTCTTTAAGGTTCCTTCCAATCCAAACCATTCTGTGATTCCATTTTACAAAAGGACAGAAAAGCCAATGTCACCTGCTGGCTATGGAAGGGAGAACAGAGTAATCCCCATTCCCACATTCTCTGTATCCATTGAACAATTTCAGATCACACAAGTTTGCTGGCACACATTAAAGGAACTCAGAATATCAAAGTACTAGAGAGCCCATGAGTAACTAGATGGGGTCTAAGATAGGATTAAAAATTCCAAGTATAGGTTACTTGCACTTATTTCAGGATCTACTGTCTCCAAGTCCTAAAATTAAAAAGTCAGCAAAAGGATGTGCTGAATCCCAGATGTTAATTGCACAGACTCACTGGATTTGAACTGCAGATAATTAATTGCCAAATTTTAATACAAGCTGAACTAAATGGATGATAAGATTTCCAGGAGGTAGTTCTGAGGTCCAGAAGGGGAAGATTCTTTCTTAAAATGTGAGAGCCCTAGAGGCACAAGTCATCTAAAATGTCTGATTTCAGGAAGTTAGAGAAGCTTGGGAGAGTAGTAGAAGGGCAAAGTGAGGAGCTGTGATGCTTGAGTGCAGCAGCTCAAGAGAGCCTATGTGCTGCTAAATTCCTTTTGGTGAGAAGCAAGCAACTTTTCAGCTTTTAGAAACTGTGAGTAATTGTTAGCTAGGTTTCTTATAAGGTCAGTTATACACAAAATGCTCTGTTAGATTTTATATTTTAAAAAATCAAAACCAAAAAAATGGCATTTGCTGTTATGACACTAACCTCATCATCCTGGTTCTCAGGAATTCAGTTCATCAGTTAAAACTTAGAGTAAAATGACAGTAGAATTAGGGTATAAACCTTTTAAAGGGAAAAATATCTACCTTCATGAGGACATTTTTATCTGGGAAGTACATGAGGTTAAAACAACAAGACAAATACAGAGAGGAATTATTTTATCACTTGTGCAATAGAATACATCAGAGACTTCAGCTCTGATAAAAGCTACACTGTAGTTCATGTTGCCTGCTCATAAAAATCCAAATTGAAAAGGAACAGCAAAAGTAAATTGTGGCACAGGATTTAAGACACACATAGATTATGGAAGTGATCCTCAGCCTCAAGTCCCCTGCTTGGTTTATTAACCTGGTTTATTAATCTGATTTATTAACCTCACCACTCCTTTTTAACTCCATGCACTGGAGCACTGCCCCATCCCAAGTGGCCTTCCTGGTTTATTCTCTGACATAGACAGAATGAGTCCTTTTAATTTTATTTTTTCTCTCCAGAAATGTGCTATGGAGGCTCTCAGGCTGAAATTCATGGGTGCCTGCCATGTGTTCCAGGGTTTTATTAGGAACCATGACTGAGAGGTATAATTTGAAACTATTCTTATACTGCCAAGGCCAGGTTTATTTTCCTGCAACAGGTAACCTAAAGAAAATAATTTCCTGTTTGAGGAGACACCTAAATGACATTTAGCTGTGGGTAACAAAATAACATGCCCTACAATTAGATTTTAAAAATGCTGAGCTTATTTTGGCTGGTGCCTGATACCTTTTGAATTTCACTTCATCCTTTGCAGCTCCTTTTCAAGGAAGTTTCAGAGTATCTGGTTTGAAGGTTCCTGACCTGAAGGTCATCTTTGATATCAGCCCAGCTTTTGATTATCAGTTTAGCTACATAACAAAAACTTCCACATCTGCAGAGGATGGTAAGTACAGCACAACCAAGGCTGTCTCAGGAGGGTGCTAGGCTGTCATTCAGGCTTTCATTACGTCTCAGCTGGATTATCAAAACACATTGTTCACATGCCTTCCAGACCAGGCACTTCACAAACTGCAACACAGCAAAAATATTGAAGCTGGAGGGATAAGGAGCTGTCAGTGAGCACAGCCCACTGCACCCATGCTGAGAGCTAAACAAGAACCTCAGGCAAGGCAGCAAACTGCAGTTCTTGTCTCCCAGCCCACCTCTAATAACAGTTCTTCATACCTGCACCAGCAGAGAGCCCAAGAAATAGCTTTGGCCCCTCTGGGTGTTATTTGGTTATTAATGACATGGCAGAGAGAGGTTCAGGACTTGTTGAGCACTGTGTGGTGCTCTACACATCAGAACACTGATTTTTCCCTACCCCAGGAAAAGCAGATTTGCCTTCATACCCTCCCAGAGCCCAGGGATTCTCCTGTCAAATTCAGCCAACAGACCCACTCTTCATCTGCTCAAACCTATTTACTTCACTAAAAGGAAAATATTCAAGACTGGCCAGACTTTCTCAATTCTCCTAGAAATCATCCAATTCACCCATGTAAATCCCAGCTCTCTAGTTTTGAATGAGAATTATTTAAAAACTTACTATTTCAAATTTCACCACTTTGATATTGAATAGAACTTTTATTTTTTTAATGTGAGAAACTTTACTAAGAAGATGCTTAACATATTACTCAGTTGGGGGGTTAAAGATTATATATCTGTATTAGCAGAGGGCTGCAGTGATTCCTCCCTCCAGTCAGCCTGGAAATATCACTAAGGGAAACCAAAGACTCTTGGAGATCAAAAAATTAAGACAAGCCAACTATGACCACCACCAGGACTGGTGTGTTAACAGAGTCACGAGAGCTAATCATGCAGAATGTACTTTAACAAAGAGTTTACTCTGAAGTGAGGTGAGTCATAACTCACTGAGCATAACACAACAACCTTGGGATAGTTTTAAACATGGACTAAATATATTATTCACCTGCATCTATTCACAATGCTATCTCAGCAACTCTTGCATTGAAGTACTACCTCAGCTTTCATGGCATAGTTTGTTAATTCTGTGATTCTCCTACATGTGAAGGGCATTCAGAGGTTTCCTGTATTTCGTAATGTATTGGTATAATTACAAAATCTCATTAAGAAGGACTTTATTATTGATTTACTGGTTTTCTATTCATTAAATTTCACTGTAAAAAGGATTATTACTTTTAAAGCCAGCATGCTTAAACACAAATGGAATTATCGTAAGAGAAACAACATAAAATGGGGCTATTAATATTAAAGCAGCTATACTTTGAAGATTATTCATTTAATAAATCTTTGTGATATTAGCAAGATTGATGAGCAGTAGTACAAATGAGGGGAACATGGGAGAGATGATCATTTATTATCATTACAGAGATATAAAGTATGATTCAGTGTTTCATAATGGATGTTAAATTTGATTTAACATATGGCTGACTCATTCTCTGAAAACTATTCTTAAAGACATAAACTCATTGAAAAGTCAAATCCATTGTCTTAATAATACTCATGAATTATCTTTTGATAAGAAAATAAGTACCATGTCCTCAGACAAATCAGGCAGGCTGTGGCAGAGCTCTATGCCAGCAGTACAGAAAACACACCTGGAGACACAAACACCACCTTGAATGTGCCCAGGCAGGTGGGAACTGACAATGAGCAAAAATGTCTCTTCCTTTTGCACAGCCACAGACCATTTGTGCTCTGCATGCTGCCCAACACTGCTTCTACCTGTGCAACAGACCAAGGCAACAGCATTTCTGATTGTGAACAGGGGCAAGGCCTCCAAGGGATGTCACAGGAGATTCCCTGAAAATAAGTTTAAACCCCATTCAAGAGTTATCTTGAAGTGCTTAGTGTGTAGAGAGCAGGGTCTCTGAGATAGGACTGTTTATTTCTAAGCTAAAACATTTGTATAATTCACATATTATAAACCCCATGCCAGTGCTGAGCAACAGGATTTTGTTACCTTTTTGACACTATTTATTCATATAAAATTGAATAAACTGGACAATTAATTGCCTGATCAGGTAAGAAATTCTACTGTTTCAAATACCCTATCAAATTAAAATACACATTTGATAAACAAGACAACTTATATGCTAAATCAAGCCCTGATACCTGCTCAGAAAATATCTATTGAAAGAACTACTATCCAAATTAAATGTGGAGTCACAGAAAGTTCTGTGTCATGGTGATCTTTCTGCTTAGCAATCCTGGCCACAAAAACTTCTGAAAATTCCTTCTGTAGATCCATCATGATTGTGCCAGTGAATCCAGAGCAATCTAAATATCCTAATATCTTCTGTACACTGCCCCCACATGCACAGGGCACAGATGAGACTGAATGAGCACCACGTCCTTGGCACAATTACAACTCTATCGTGTGCATTTTCCACAGAGGGCATTTCTGCTACCTCTTTCTTTGCCTTTAGTTACCTGCAATATTTCTTGTTTAATTAGGAAAATAATTGAATCAATACCTCACCACCTCACTGCTCCTCTCCCCTGAGATGCAGCACTAACAGGATATATTCATATATTTATTCATTCATCATCCTATTGTGATAGTCTGATCCTTGCTGCAATAGCAGCAGCACAAGTCCCAGCAGCATGGATTACTGGGATGCTCAGTGTTCTGGACTGCCAAGTTCCTGCCTAGAAACCATCCTTACAGACTCCAGTCTGATGCTTTAATTTCCCACCTCCTCAGACTTTTACTTGTTTCTGCACTCTGCCATGTGCTACAACTAATCCAGTCCTGTGCTTTATGGAAAAGGATTGCTGAGCTGCTCCACTACCCCTTTACATAAAACACTTTATATGTCCAAAGGAAAGGCTTTGCCCTGTTCTAACAAACCACAGCCCCACCGTGGAGCCTGCTGCAGGATCTGGCCTTTAACAACTGACATATTTCCTCTGCATAAATCTGCCCAAGTACCATCTCATCTAAGTGAAATGTGACAGACCTAAATGTACAGAAGAGTAACAGAGCCATAGAGTCTTTATTCTTTTAATATTGCAATAATGTAATCACCTGCTAAAATGCCCTGTTCACTATCTCTCCTCAGCCATTTGTTTATTTAGTAGGAATTGACTCTGCATATCAACTTTGCATACATCTCAGACCTGTCATACTTTGCCTGCCTCACCTTTTCTCCATCTCTTGTGAGAATTTACTTTCACTTATGTAGCACTATCCAGGCAAACTGGGTATCTGCTAAATGCACTAAGTAGTAAGAGAAGAATATGGTAACAGGATGAAAAAGTTTCAGAACACTTTGTAATGGACAGATATGCAGATAGTCTAGTGAGGCAGAGACTTTGTAATAGGAAAATTCTAGTCTCTACATAGGTTTTAACTCACTCTTCTTTCTAATTTTACAGACTGACAATGGATTAAAAAGCTCCCAGGAGAAAGAGAGCATCCTGAAATGTAGGAGGTCTGGAAGAAAAATGAGCAATGGTCATTAAGTGAAATCTTTTGACTACATATTCTCTTTTTTATTTGCTGCAGTGACTTTTTCTACTGCTGGTAATTGACTTCTGCCTGCTTACAATTAAAGGATAACATCCATGTTAGAATATACAAGTGAAAAAATGCTTTCTGCAGGTGATTGACACAGAAAGATAAGGATGTACATTAGCTGTGAAAGCTGTTAATTGCAAATATACACAAGCATTAGCAGTGCTGTCCCTCTTTCACTGTCCTCAGCAAATAACAGCTGAGAAAGGATATTTGCATGTCCTTCTCATGCCTGTTGCACATCCACAAGGAGGCATGGAGATGTTTTGATAATTCTTGGCTGGACTACCCATTGATTCTCACCCAGTGCAGTTTCTCATAGGTGAATAAACTATGCAGAATACTCAATGAAGTGCTGAGGAGACAGAAATAAGGAAAAACAATCTTTAATTTCTTTTGCTTAGTTTGGAATTGATCAAAATTATGTCTCTTCTTATAATAATTTAGCAGGTATTTGGAAAAATATTATATTTTTATCAGACACATATCCATGTTGGGTAAATTAACCTGTGGTGAAATAGCAGATCAGCCAGATCTAAATAGCAGTATTTTCCTAAGTGTATAAAAGTAGTAAAAATAACCACAAAATTTGTACTAAATGGCAAGTTGCTTATATAAAGATCAAAAAGATGGTAATTATGCAAACAGTGCTTCAAGCACACTTTGCCCCAGCATCATTCCTTCCAGTACTGGACCAATCCCAGGTCATTATATCTGCACCACCATCTCTTGCTAAAGTAAGGATGTTCTGCAAGGCTTGTAGTGTTTCACTGCACATATCTGCCCCATCAGATACAGGTTCACCTTCTGCTTATTTGATTTAATTTTCATCAGTTTTTTTTTAGTATAGATGATTTCTTTCCTTCCTCCATATGAAGAGAGTATCTAATTCTAGAATTTTATCCTTTCAATTTCAGTCTTATTCCACCTCTTTGAGCATCCATATATGGAACAGGTGTTATGTGTATATTTGAAGTGAAAAAGACTGGTTCATTATTGTGTTTGGAAATTCAAATAATGTTAATCTATCTTTGATGCTCATCTTCTTTGGCCAAGTCATCACAGACTTCTCAATTAGCATTCTGTTCTTTTACATCCACAGTAACTTTTTTCCTACTTCTTGTTGTGTCATACATCTTTCTCTATATCTATTTAATATATATTTAGTTCTAGACAGATATTTATGTGAATTTCAAAATAAAAAACATTCATAATTTACTTTAAATTATCTGATTGTTTTTACAAATTTTTGAGAAAGGAAACAAACCAAACCAGTTAGTAGGTGGAATACATCAAATACCAAGGATACCAAGGCTATAATTTTGACAACTGCTTTCTCCCATTGTCTCTTCAGTGGGGCCACCTTAACCTCCTGGCACACCCAGCTCTCAGCAGACTCAGGCACCCTTAATTTGCAGGACCCATTGTTTCTAAGGGTACTCAGAGCTGTCATTTTGGGTGAAGAGTTGAGCACATTTGCACCACTGTAAAGTACTACCAGACTATGCAAATGATCCCAGGCCCAAGACCATGAAGTACTGAGGTCTGAAAACACTAGACATACATATTGTTCATTGTGTCTTTTCCTTCTCATAGCCCTGGCTTCTAAAAAGACTCTCCAAATAGGAGGAGAGGATGTAAATGAGAGAAAGCCTTTTTCATGCAGCACCATGTTTTATCTGCATCTTTTCATTCTCTCCCAGCCAAGCTTCAATGCCATGTAGATGACTTTCACAATATATGGCTTGTCTGTTCTTTTTCCTTCTTGGGCTCTGAACACCAATGCTATTGTTGAACCCTCAAAGGCTCTTTGTAGCCCAAAATAGCTGAACCAAAGCCTTTGCCTTATTCAGTCCTTTTACCCAGAACCTGATTCTTATTCTGTGGAGTAGTGATGAGTCTTTTAAACCCTGCATGCTTTTGCAGGCATTTAAGGTTCAAAAGTCCCTCATGTCTAGCTAATCAATACTTTAGGAAGATCTTGTGTGATGCTCATTAAAGTCTAATGCACAGTATCTCTTCAGCTCCTCTGAGCTCCATGCTCAGAATACCCTGCAGCTTCTCTCCAGCTAAATGGCCTTTGAGTTCCTCACACAGCTTGTTGAGGTGTTTTCCTGCCCATTTTTCAGTGATATAGTTTAATATCTCAGATAAATCTTTTGTCCTGAAAAGAAAAAAAAAAAACCTGAAAACCTTTTGTCTTTTATCAGCAATCCTTCAAGGAGAGGTGAGTAGAACCAACTTCTCAAGTGTCAATTCCTGGAGCTGCTGCTGTGCTTTTTGCTCTGCAGTGAAAAACCTGCAGGCTGCTGAGCACACAGCAGGACATCCTCACACATTCCAGTCCACACAGATAAATGGTTGGATGACTTTGAATGGGTTATTTCCTCCATCTTGCTCTTTGAACTCTCCTGTGGGCAAAGCTGATGGAGGCTACATTGCCTTCTCTTCTGTCTGCTGCCTCCAACACCAAAGACTCCAGGTGATGTCAGCCCAAAGGATGCCGAGTGTCATTTAACCTCTAATCAAGCCTCATCTCTTTGGGAGGGCTAGAATAAAGCTTATACCTTGCTTATTTACTATTTCTGGCCTATTTAAAGTGTTGAAGTTGCCCACACATGCAGATGCCAGCCATCTGCTCAGGCAAATACGTGCTGGATACCTGCTCAGGACCACAGTTCAGCCCAGACTAACTCCTCCTACCCTGAACCAGGAGCCTGAGCTGCCCACTACTGACCAAGGCTATTTAACAAGCTTTTCCTTCAGCAGTAATGAACCAGACAGAACTACCAGCAATAGCCACACTGGGGAGAAGGAGGAGGAGAAGGAGGAGGCTGCCACAGAGAAGCACTATAGCACACAGGGGCTGCTTGGGCATCATTTGGCAGCTCACTGGCTCCTGCCTGGAGTTACACAGCAACCCTTCACATTACCTAAGAGAAATATGAAACAGGACAGCCAAGAAACTCCCTCCTGGCTGTGAAGTCAAGCAATCTTTCATTTCACCATGTTGGGGTGACATTCAAATGAACATGCTGTTTAGATTTCCTCCTTCCTTCCCTTCTCCATAGCTACATTTCTATTGATCAAAGAAGATCATCTAAGTGAAAGTAAATAACACCAGAGAGAAAACAAAGACTTTTTGAAAACAAATTTATACCCTGCTAATTGAGCAGAAAGGCAAACATAAAGACTAAAGCAGCGGCTAACAGTTATTTAGAAAGTTAAGCCAGGATCTCCTAGTTTTATACACCAATATGGGTGGCTCTTTCCTAGCTAAAAAGCCAGGGCAGTGTTTAACCTCAGCCTATGTGCTTGTTTTATAATAATCTGGGATGTACCAAATAACCTAAACTACAAGCTACTGTCACTCTTGTTTGTAGCTAGGATGTTTGAAATAGCAGTTCAGAAGACATATTTATCTTTTGCCACAATATCTGGAAAGCACTGTAAAATGACCACCTGCCAATCTCAAATCAGAGCTCATGACCAGTGAAACTCTTGTCTGCTTTACCAGCATAATTCAATTGATTTTTTTAGAGAAGATTTTATAGAAATCAAACTGGAATATAATCAGGCAGGTAAGAGCTTCACAATGTAAGCCTGGATGCCTCCTGGTGTGTAAAAACAATTAAAAGACTAGATGAGAATTACAGTTCAGAACCAAATGGGTCTATTTTCAGATTGAGTTCACATCCCACCCCATGAGCCTGGCAGAACCTCCATCCAACAAGGCAGTCTTGGATTTGGGAACATGAAACACATAAGCACAATCTCTACTCCCACACACCCCCAAAGCATTTCCCCAAAGACAGCAGAATTACCTCCATTCCACTTAGGATGTTTTTGCATCCTCTTCTTCTGAAAGATATTAATAAACTGATGTGACAAATTATCAGAGGGGAGAGACACAAAACAAAACTTGTTTTGCTAAAGATGCCTTGCTACCTTGAAATGCTCTGATTAAGGAAGGTCCAAACCAATGCTGAAAGGAGGCACCCCCACAAAAAGAATCACACAGCAGCACTGCTGGGCTTGGCACAGGACACAGCTTTCCAATGACAGCACTACTGCAAGGAGACACTGCCAGACCCAGGCTAGTCAGAACTGGCCATTTCACCAAATTAAAACACAGTTCTGCTCTGGTCTTGATGCCTGGAGAAGCTACCTAGAACAGAGGCTAAAAGATAAAAGTAGGTATTTATTGAAAGGCCTTTCAAGGATACACCTTGGGCAGTGCAGGAGTCTCACTGAGGCTGCACCCAAGATGGACAATGGTCACAGGTTTTTTGGATAGATGTAAGTGTGGTCTATTTGTGTGTCAGATGTTAAGTGTCCAATTACAGCTTCAAGTAATGAAATCTCATTCCCCCAGTTTGCCTCCCTACTTCACTGTTTACATTTTTTGGGGCCTGAGAAAGTGAGGTGTTTTTGAGTTTCAGGCCTAGAGAGAAATTGTTTTGTCTGAATAAAATGGGAGAACAATAGCTGACAGGCTATGGAGTTTTAGAGTTATACACTAAAGAAGTACTGATCTGAAAAATATAAAAGGGAAATCTTAAGGCATCAGTCTGACTGGCATTTCTAGAGCAAATTTGCTCATCTTTCTGCAAACTCAACCTTGGGCCTTTGAAAGTCAAGTTGTGCTCTCTGGCTCCCACCACAGAGATTGTCCTGACCACATCCTGCCCTCAGTTACACCTGGGCAATCCTGGCTCTGGGAGCTGAACTGGAATACAAAGCAAGTACAAATGTGAGAAAGGCAGCACACGTGGCTCAGCACGTACACCAGAGTGGTTTTTTGGCCAACACATTCTTAGGTGATTTTTCTAACTTTAAAGCAATTCAATAACCAGCTATTTGGAGTAAGCAGAGGAAAAAACTGCTGCAATTTGAAAAGTGGGTCTAAGTAAGGACTTTTAGATGAAGTCCATTCCAAGCTCCCAGCAACTCCTCTGGGAACACATTTGAACACTTTTACTCATGTCTGTGAACCCTGGCAAAAGGGTCCATCAGTTTTTCCAGGGCCTGGCACAGGGGAGCTGTGCACAGCACTGATTTCCCTGTTTGCTGACACAGGGACAAATGGGGTGCTTTAATTCCTCTTCAGGCTTTTTTTCCATTTCAGAACATCTTAGTCATAAGACTCCTAGTGTTCATGGGAAGCAACAGATGCCAATTGTTCAATTTATTTCCTCCTAAATTAGGTCCATCCATCCTACTGCAACTCAGTGTCAGGTGGAATGGGAACACCAAATCTGTGGCATATATAGCAAGTTCCCAACCATTTTTGGTTTCAGCTTGGGAGAATAATGATGATTTCCTAAGCTAATGCTGAGGAAGGAAATGCTTAGACATGATTTTGTTTTCTTCTAGGAAATGAAACACAATAAAACCCACTAATTTCTGAGTGCTTTGGAAATAATTGCTCTTTTATTTAGATGATGCTTCTTGCTCTCAGTCTCAGGGAGGTAAATCCAAAGCAAGTACTTGAAATCAGTGGAATAACCTCTCCAATTTGATCCTCATTTTCATAAGCTTATATAAAAAATACTCAACTGGCAAAAGCTACAAATTATAAATAACAATAAACTACGATTTTAGTTTTACTGAGAGGAAAAAGTTACTCTAATTTTACCTTAAAGAATAAAAAATTATTCTTTTCCAAATAATGCCAAAAGTTAATAGAACTGTGCAGCAACAATTGCAGTAGGAGCAGCAAAGCAAGCATGGCCTCAGTCCTGGGCATGGACATGACCCTGTTAGAAAAGCAGAATCACCAGCATCCCACACAGCTCTGCAGGATGTACACTGCCCCAAATAACAGAGATTCCTAACACCTTTCAGAGCAAGGAACTCTATTTTCTGTGACAGAAGCAGTACCCTGTGACCAGCCAGGTGAACTAATCCCTGGCTCTCCTTTCAGTAGGATCCTGCCCATATCCATTTGTTTATTATAATGCTGAGCTTTTCCCTCACCTATTTCCATGACCTTCACACTTCCATGAGACAAGACTAAGTACTATCATCCTATCCAATTTCAATTTTATTACTCTGATATTTTGTTGCTCAAAGATGTCAAATTCAGTGTGATTCCACTCTTGCTGAAAGTAGTAAGAATGTGATTATCACTAGGAGAAAAGTTTTGAGCCATCTGCAAAAAATAGCAATAATAATGAAATAAGCTTTCCCAAAGATGCCATACATCACCTTTGTTTAATATTTTTGTCAGTTCCACTTAAAAAAATTAATGCCTTGGGAAAAAATAATTGAAAGTGTCTTCCTGGAGCACTGTAAGCACACCCTTGGGGTGTTTATTATTCTAGCAATTTCCCATTTTAAAATACACAGGTACTAACAACCAACAAATTATTACATTTCCTTTAAATGAACTGAAACAACAAAGATAATTAACTAAGAACATAAGCCTGCTTTCCATATGGTAATACACATCCCAAGGGTAAAGCACTTCTCTTTTAAGAGATTCCTCAGAGAATTCTTATCCACCTTGTAAGGGTAATTAACAACCTCAAACACAACTGAACCTGCTTAATGTCACAATATTCTGCACTGCATTACTTTTTCATGGTCTGTAAAAAAAGAGCACAGGACCTTGGAACAATAGGGAATTATTTTCTGTCATGGACAGTGCTGATGTAACTGACAGTATGATTTAAAATCTGAAAAGGTGGTTAGAGCATCCTTTACATTGAACAACAATTTTGTAGGGAAAAAAGAAAGGAACATATTGGCTAAGAGGTATCTAATGTGTTAAAAATCAGGTTAGATAAGCAAACTATACTTTTATTATAATTTTATTAGTGGAAACAAACAAGACAGAATACTAATGCTTTCTTAGCATGCACAGTGCATATTAAAATTCAAAAGTTTCTTGTCTACACTACAATTTTAAGCCTGAAAGCTGTATTAGGCAACAAGCTTATTGTTACTAGGAACAATACAAGGAAGAACGGGGTAAGTGGAATGAAATTAAAACTCAAAACCTAAACCCAGGGGAGCAGGAAAGGTAAAGATCCAGATCTGGGGTCCCCAGCACAAGAATAGCATGGACCTGTTGGAATGAGAACAGAGAAGAACTAAGCTGCTCACAGGGCTGAAGAACTTCTGCTGTGAAGGGAGTCTGAGAGAGTTGGGGCTGTTCATCCTGAGGCTTTGGGGAAACCTTGAGGCCCCTTCTGGTACCTAAAAGGGCTTCAGAAGACTTTTCACAAAGACATGTAGGAGAAGGGCATATTGCTTTAAACTGAAGGGAGGGAGATTTGGATTAGATCTTAGGAAGAAATCCTTTCCTGTGAGGATGATGAGGCTCTGGCACAGGCTGCAGGCAAGCCATGCAGTGATGAGTAACCTAACTCTGGTTAGTGGTCAGGTTTTCATATTTTATTATATGGCTTCAGTGAGGGATTTGACACCTTCCTAATGCTGCAGAGTGGACCTGTTTAAATACAAGAATGTTTTACATGGGAGAAATCACTGAGCTGGAAGAAAGTGAATGATTGGCACGGGGCAGAAGCGCTTTTTGCTTCAAGGCTCTGGCCTGTCGTTTGCTGGAAAATCTGTTTTATTAAATGCCATTCACACTTCCCAGATAAGTCACTGAGGGATATGCCAGATTCTTTCCCAAATACTGCTTGATACTCAGTGCTGATCACTGATGCGAGCACAACATCTCTTTTGATGTTTCTAAACACTGACCTGTATACATCTCCCAACACACCAGATCCTTATAAGGCTAAAAGAGAGAAAGATATCAACCCTTTGGACAGAGAAAGGGCAGAGGAAGCTGTCTTTATTTAAATACACATTTCAGATACTTAGAGCTCAGGAAAATCCAAACTGGGTGCCACTTGCCCTGTGATTTTTTTTTTGCTGTTATAGCAAGTTTTACTTAAGTGTAATTTTGGTCAATCAAACAACTATTACCAGAGGACAGGATGCAAGAAGGCAATAAGGAGTGCTGATATCACTGAACCAGTGATATCCCAAGAGCCCTCAGTGTGGCTGCACTCCTGTAAAATACCCCTCTCTCACCTGCCCATGCAGAACAGGGTGCAGGGTCATGGCCAAAGTTTGCAGGTGACTTTGAAGGTCAGAGGAGCAAACAGGAGCTGGCTTGGACACACATTTGGCTACAGATGCACACAGATGCCTTTAACTGAACTAAGAGCCCTCGTTTGACTCAGCTGTTGTTTGTCAGATGTGACAGCCAAACACTGATATTGTCCACATCAGAGGCTACTTTTCATTTCTGCTGTACATGTCAAATAAAAGGAGCATATTCCAGTGACACCCAGCAATCAGGCAGATTATCAGCATGAAAATTCTACTCTATTCAGGGACTGTACAGAATGTTTTTCTGCTTAGCCCACTTCAATCATACAAAACATAATAAATAATTTCTTCAAAAAGCTCATGGGCTCAGATCTCCCTTAAAGAACAACAAAGTGTTCTTACATGGAAGTCCCCTAACTGACATTTAACATACATAGTACCTACAGCAATAAATAAAGTAGATTTACTATTAAAGCTGTGAAAATCAAGGCTGTTACTACTGCAAGTCTATCCATCACCAGCACTTACTGCAAACAGCTTTTTCTGCAGCTTAGGCTTGTATAAAAATTTCTCCAATCAGGCACCACACAGATTCTAGAATGATATGCCATAGCACAGCTCTAACACCTATCATGCTTTACAACCTGGTTTAAAAAAAAATAATGTGAAAATACCACCAACCACCAAATACTCAACCTTATTGAGTATTTTTGTCTGTGTCATCTGCATTGCTGTTTTAGTCTCCCTTTTTTCCCCCCTTTGTATCAAAACCAATGACAAACTGCATGCCCACACACACATTATTGAGAAGATTCACTACTAACCCTAATACATTGTACTATTTTCTACAAAGGAGCATACTATACTTGATAATAACCAGCAGTAGATCATTATAATTATATTTACAACCAGTAGAGGCAAGAAATAAATATTCACAATACAAGCAAAGATGGCTTTACCTGAAGCACAGCTCAGATGATGAGGTGAAAGACCACTGATGTTCTCACGATCAGTAAATGCAGTACAGGCCATGTTGCAGGCATGATCACACAACTACTAACTACCAGTTAATATCCAAGTAAAAATAACATAACACCTGTGCTCAGCTGAAGGTTCTGATTCCTGACAGCGGCTGCATGGGATTTGCCATGGGATTTTGCTCATCTCCAGGTGAGCCCCAGTCCCCACTCACAAGGTCCCCTCCCTGCAGTGAGGGGGATGTGTGGCAGATGCATCTCCTGGCCTGGAATTTCCCATCCTGCAATGGTACCACCTGTTTTGGGTACCAACATGTGCTACAGCCCCCTCAAAATCTCCATAAGAGCACAGACCACAGGCAGAGACTTTAAGCTCTTAGAGGGTGTCCAAAGGAGAGCCATGGGGATGGCTTCTGTTCTTGGTGCCTTTCAGTGTTCATCCCTCCTGCACCCCCCAGAGCTCTGAGCAGGGCCAGCACCTCCCACAGCCACTTCTGCCCCCCGAGGCTGCTCCAGCCCCACCATACACCCAGACTCTGGGGGGAAGCTGAGCCTCCAGGTACAGCTGCAGTGGGACAGTCCGGGCCAATGAGCCCAGCCAGGGCAGCCCTACAACACCAAGACCTAACAGTCCCTCCAGACAAAGATTTGTATCCACCTCAAACAAGTGTTTAAAGATAAAAGAACTTGGTCTTGAGGCAAGCTTTACCACAAGAACCGACAAACTCCAGCAGGTTCAAAATTTTAACTGAAGCCTCACCTGCTTGTCTCCACTGCTCTTTCATAAGCCCAGACCTTATAAATGTGTTAGCAGTGTGATACCTCAGTACATCATAAAATATGTAAGAGAGGGTAGAGGATAGCAAAGCAAATGGCTCCAGAAGTAGCAAGACCCTTGGTATTTCCTGACTTTGGGGTACCTTTTATTCCTACTGTTGCATTAGTGTTATTTTCCAGGTGTTTGATGCAGTATTAACTAGCATCATGTTTTGAGGAAGAGAGTTGTAGAACACTGCCCAAAGGAAAGGGAAAATGCCTTGAAATGAAGTGTGTGATCATTTACAATGCCGAAAGCTTTTTAGCTACGGGCATTGTTTCACAGCCAAGGTAAGCACTCTCTCCTAGGGGTACAACTACACAGCTGCTGTTTAGAAGGGAAACTGAGCTTCTCTTTCCAGGCCTTCTTACATTCACATGGATGAGAACTGATCTTCCAGCCCTGGAGGTAACAGGGATGCCCCCAAACCAGGCCAGGAGCAGCCACAGAGGGGTTATCCTCCAGACAGCCCCTCCAGCCTCCTGCAGCACATTCCCTGCACACAGAAGTGAGCACAGCTGTAGGGAAACCCACAGAGCTGATGGACACACCTGATCCAGGAGGCAGGGAGGGATATGAAATTCAGAGCTGCCACGATGCTGCTTAAGGCAGCAAGGCACCACAGGCAAATCACAGGAGTGGGGCCACTAAAAGCAAGGGAGAGAAGAAAGATTTCTTCTAGAGTCCTTCAACCATCCCAGTAACAGCAAACCAGAGACCAGAACCCACCCAGGGCTGCAGACAGGCACAAGCACAGCCCAGGGCTAAGCTTAAACCTCAGGGCAGAAAGCTGAGAGGGTGTGGGAGGAGGTCCTGGCACAGTTCAGCACAATCAGAGCCCTGGAGATGGGCTGCACACGCTGCAGGAGCCTTGGCAGGCGTCTGTCTTAACTCAGAAGGAAGGAGGAGGTGGCAATTTTGAGATCCCTTTGTTCAAATATATTGTTAGGTGTTAGGCCATAGGTTGGGCTTGATGGCCTTGAAGGTTTTTTCCAACCTAGTCTTTCTGTGAATTCTGTGTGAAACATATTGTGAATGGCAGAGCTCAATCAAAAGTCTTCTGTAAGCTCCTCATCTGGGCTCTCCAAACTCACCCCAGTTTGTAGAAGGCACAGCATAAGTGAGTACATGCAACCTCCTCCATCACCTGGAATACACAGTGAAAAAAAGGGTGAACATTTGAATTAAAGTAATTAAATGCATGTAGCATTCTCAGACTGAAAGTTTATTTAATTTCCCGTGTTCCTTATCCCTGGAAAAGAAATTAAGCTTCATCTCATAAAGACTTGAAAGCTGGACAATCTCTGGAAAAATTCTGCCTTTCAAGAACACTAGAAATTGGAAAAATATATTCTATGCAGCATAAATAAACCTTAGCCAACAAAGAGGCTGCCTTCAGCTATACATATATGAATGTTCAAGCATATAATTGATGCATACATTTATTAATGCAAGCTCAGAAGCTTTACACCTTGTAGTCTAGTTGACATATGATCTTTTTATTTTATTTTCCAATAGAACAAAAAAGTAGTGCAGAAGTGATAAAACTCTTTGAGATTAAATTGGATTTTCCACTACAGAAAGCTGTTTGGAGACAGGTATTCCAACAGCAAGAGACAGTACAAAAAATTTCTCAGAGCCTTAATGAGAGTGACAAGGGGAAAAAAACTGTCTCTGCTCTTCTAGAATGTTACTCCAAATGCTGGTTTTGTCATAAAATACTTCTGCTTCTTTGCAGAAACTATTTTCTTGCTGTTATTACTTTGCAGTATTTAGCTGAAAGGTTGGAACAAGAAAGCTGCATTATGTCAAAATGTCTTATGTGCTATTCAGCAAAATGTGACACCAGTTTTGGGTACAACACATAATAAACTCATTATTCACTGATTAAAAGATCTGCACTCACTGTAATAATGTGAAATATTAGGGTTCCCCTGACAGAACTGAGGGGTTGGGATATTTACTGAAGAAATATGGGATAGCAGTGGGTCTGGCTCCATACACTGAGTTCTCTGCAGAAGTCCAGAACTTCCATCCCTTGCTTCACACTGATCTCCTGGCTGCTCAGATCCTCCTTCCCCACACCACTGGGGCTGCCTGCAGTCCACAAACCCTGCTCCAAGCTGGGGAACTGTTTGTCCCTCCTCCTCTCCTTCCCAGACAGAGACAGCTCACCATGTCACAAATACCCTCACATCCCTTCTGCCTTTTCATCTCTATTCCTCTTCTCCTTCACACCTCTCCTCTTCACCTTGATATTTCTCTCTGCCACCAGGACGAGTTTCTTACTCTGTCCCCAAAGACAACGATAATTCCTCAAAGCACACCTCCCAGCCCATGCCAGGATCTCTCAGCTCTTCACCACATCTCTGCATGCACATACACACTTCCTTCCTCTTCAGGATGCTTGTTGTCTCCTGGTCCTCTGTGGTGTCACACATCTTTTACTCCATTTATCTTTCATGTTCACAGTTCTTAGATAAAGACAAAAGAAAAACCACAAATCCCCAAACCATGTCACAAACTGCAGGACAAATGAAAAACTTCCTTTCCTTCTATTCCCAGATTTCTGCAGTCTAGTAAGAGATTGAAGTTTAGACAAATTGAAGATCCCATTCAAGTTGTGAAGTCCCTTACAACCTGAATTATTCTGTGATTCTATGTGAATTTGATCAGCACTGGAGCTGGCAAAAAGGTAGTTGTGGCTCACAGGCAGCTGTGGTTGAAAAAACGATATTAACATTTTTTTTCAGACAGATCAGACAGTTCCAGTATAATTGCATATGCAGAAAAGTTCATTGAACCAGGGAGGTTTCAGCTGAAACACACCCAGCTGAATGAAGCAGCTTAAAAATTGTCATTTCACAACATATCTCCTAAGTCACACAGATCAAGGAAAACTTCAGGTCAAAAAATTGTGTGCAGTTTATGAGGCTTTCCTGAAGGGCAGAGGGAGAGCAGGTTGTTGGTGGTACTACTAATGGAGCAGATAAAGGGAATCTGTCTTTCCAGGGAAAAGCATTTGTGGGCTGAGCTATCAGCTAAATCCAAATACTTCAAGTCTAATACTGAGAACTCAGAGAGTAAATACAGACTGGCTGTGCAAGCTGCTAGAGAAGGGATTTGTTGTGTAATTCACCGAAGACCCACACAAGAAGTTCTGATACACTCCAAGTAGTAAACCCAGAATATATATATACACACACACACACCATTTTTATGTCATGATTAGTCACTTAACAGACCAGTTTATCCCAGCAGACATTAAGCAGAAAGATTAAAACTGTTGTTTGTTCCCTGATGCTCTCTACAGTAGACTCTTCCTGGAGTTTTGCTGCTCAATCCATTACAAACTTTGCAAGAGGGACCTGTTTGTGTGGGACATCCCTTCACAAGCAACATCCCACTAGGATGGGCCATGCAAGGTTTGCATCCCAATGGAATTAGAACCAGACACCCCACACTGTCCATTGGTTCTACTTTGTGATTGGATCCAAGTGGCAAAAGAAGCTTTTCCCAGTCAATTGCACAGGCAATCTTAATTTCAGAATTTTCTAACTCCACTTCGGTATGTGTTTCTAAAATAATTTTTTGCACTATATAAATTACACAATGTTTCAAAAAAATGAGTTCAGGCCTTTGATGTTTGATAAAGTTGAATAGTTCAACTATTCAGCTACATTCAGGCACAGGTGGTTACCAACAACCAATGCAATGCATGCGTATCATGATTTATAGAAATCTGCTGCTTTTTTGAGATATTTAAGTTATTTACCCAAATTACCTCAACTACTTCTTAAAAAGGAATTATCATGAAAATTCAAAGAAACAACTTCAATTACTTTTGACTTCTGAGGGAAAGACTGACTTTCTGAAAACAAAAGTAATAATAATTTATGGCAAATTTCCCCTTGACTTCCTCTCAGCTTACAGCCAATAACCACTTTGAATAGGACTAACACATTATTCAGACTTGTTTTAGGCTTGCTAATCTTCAGTATTTCCTGAGTTCTGAGTTGTTGTTATTATTACCAAAAGATGGATGATAGTAATAAACAACTCTTTTGGAGGATGTACTTTGGGGATTTCATTTCCCACTTTCAAATATCTTTTATTTGTAGGTCTAAAGAAAAACACTGATATTGAAATTAAACCCCATCTCTAAACTCAATTGAATTATTCTATAGAATATAGATACTGATCAGGAATTGATCTGGTACAAGCTGAAGTCAGTGGAGGGCTGGATATTGGCCTTTAGGTCATGCTCTCCAGAGAGTGAAAGGGATCTTAACAAAATTATAGTTAATTAACTGTAGTGAGCCAACATCCCTGTATAGGTCTACAGCACACATTTTGCATATTTTAAGTGTGTGAAGCCTTTGTTGGAGGAAACAAAAGGGTTCCCTGAAGCATTTTTCTGCCCAAACAGAAAGACTGTCCATCATCTGGGCAGAAAGGAGGGAGCAGCAGCTGGAAGCAGTGAGGTACCACACACACCACAGCATCATCTAAAAGGTTTTGGGCAAATTGTACTTCAGAGTAAGAACAAGAAGCACTTCTTGGAGACTGACTCAAAACTCGGAGATTGCCCCAACACTCCAAATAAATTAAAGCAGCAGAGGAAAACAGTCATGAATGTGATTCCAAGAGAAACTGTGATTTCTGTGCACCTAAAACCAGATAGAAAAACCTAGTCAGAAAAGCCAGCTCCAAAATCATGGAAAAAGTAAACTCCTCTTTTTGCAGGAATGCTGTTCTGGGTAGAAAAGAGAAGTAAGCAAGTAATGAACAATTTGTGATCACTGAGCAGAAAATATGAGTCACTATTCAGGGCTATTATTTGGGTCAAAGAAGCAAGAGAAGAGGAACTGAGCCATGATGGTTTGGACACAAGTGGAATAAATGTACCCAGTAAGGAAGAGAAATACTGAGATGAAATTTGTCAGGTAAATGTGAAAATAAGGGGCCTAAGGCCCTGCCTACAAGAACCACCCTTTGATAAACTCAGAACACAGTCACACACTGCCAGCAAACACTGAAGTTTCATCTGCTCTGCCACACTCTCTAACAACTAAAACAGGCTACTTTGCTGAAGTATTTTCTACATAATAAGATAGTAATGTATAAACAAAGAATAAAACAAAAAACTTTTTACCCTTCATCTAAGTGGTAAATCAACTTGAATTTTGCCTGTCCTGTTATTAAATCTACCATTTATCATTTACCTTTATAGTTCCAGCTGGTCAATCCCAAGCTGACATTTGGGATAAGTTTGTTTTAATCTGCCACTAAATGGAGGCCACCTGAAAATTTCCTTTTTTAACTGAAACATTTACCTATTGTAATCCAGCACAGAGCATGAATGGTAACTGTTAGGAATATAAATTTCCCTCTCCATAAGTATTGTGCCTTATCTGGTAGTACTTGCTTTTCCTACTGTTAGTCTGCCTAGTGCATACATTTGTTCAAATAATCCCAGAGAGTAAACATGCAAACAGGTATTTCACTTGGCTACATCTGGAAGAAGACAGCAGCAGAAATTTTGGAGCACAGTATAACAGCTACAAGGGCAGTACTGTTAGAGCAACAATATTATCAGAAAAATGATAAATTGGAAAAATGTTTACTGCATTCAGATTAGATTAAATTCTGGTAATTTTACTATTTCATGTCAGTAACAATTAATAACAAAGCTTAACAAATTTGTATTATAAGGGATTGGTACAGACATAGATTATTTTTTAAAGGTCAGTTTCAGAATATGAACTAAATGTTTCTTGATCATGAGATATTGGTATCTCTTGCTGTCATCACACACACAAAGAGAACCCAATAATTTCTTTTTTATAGTAAGCATGTGCAGGCTTAATATATTCTATGCAATAAACAGAATTTATAAGCTGTAGAAATAGCATTTTTAATTGTTGCCTAGTAACAGTTACAATTTTGTAACTGACCTTCAGCTAAAAAAAGAGAAAATATAAAAACAAAAAAAGACAAGAAGACAGTATTGCACTATTAAAAATATAAAATTATTTTGCTACCATTTCTAAAGGTTCATTTAAACTTCTTCCTATAAAATGCCTGGAAGAGTTAAATAATTCCCTTGTTAAGCCATTTCCCACTTCACCATCCAAGCTCAGATTTTATGAAGTGTTGCTAAAATACGACACAGAGGATGAGTCTGTCACCTTGACAGCAAAAGTGTCCTGGTTTCTGCTGGGAAAAAGTTAATTTTCTTCCTAGTAGCTGGTACAGTGCTGTGCTTTGGATTTAAGATGAGAATAATGTTGGTAACTCAGGGATGTTGTGGTTATTGCTGGGCAGTGCCTACAGGGTCAAGGCCTTTGCTGCTCCTCATCCCATCCCAGCAGTGGGGAAGCTGGGGCAGGTCAGGGAGATGGGGCAGCTGATCCCAGGTTATCCAAGGGATATCCCAGGCCACACAGCTCAGCACACAGAGCTGGGGGAGGCTGGCTGGGGGCTGCTGCTCAGGAACTGGCTGGGCATCAGTCAGTGGGTGGTGAACAATTGAACTGTGCATCCCTTGTTTTGCATAGTCTAATTATTTTATCATCATCATCAATTATTACTATCATTATTATCATAATCATCATCATCATTTCCCTTTCCTGTCCTATTAAGCTCTCTTTATCTCAACCCACAGATTTTACCTTTTTTCTTCCAGCTGTCTCCCCCATCTCACTGTTGGGGATAGGGTGAGGGGGGTGCCTGTGTGGGTTGAGCTCCCTGCCAGGTTGAACCCCAGTAAAAAGCCAAATTGAACTTTTGCTGTCTGAGAAACTCCAAGGAATAACATAAAGAATTACCTATGTGTGCTATGTTTGCTAAATGCATATTAAGTTTTGTTTTCACTGTTAATCAAAAATGTATAAAAATTGCACTCACCAAGGGAAAGGATCAGGTTCTAGGGAAGTTCTTGCTTGTCAGAATCATCTCTGACATGCAACTCTGGAAATCCTCTTTTGTGTGACCAAACAAAATGCAGTCACATTTTACAAGCATAAACATTTTTACATATGGCACAATCTGACAAATACAAAATCCCAGACTACAGCTCCTTTTAGCTCCTCGACTATTCAGTTGTAAATATTCCATGATGCTAAAACATATAGCTCTATATACACAGTTAACAATTCTTTCCATGACTGCTGACTGTTTCAGCACTGAAACAGATCCTTCAACATTAGAGGTAGCAAATCTGGGGACCATTTGCAGCAGTCCTACATACTGAAGAACAGATATCTCCAAAAAACATATTTCCTAGGTTTAGAGGTTAACCAGACATCCACCTAAAGGGCATTCCTTAAAGGGTAGCCTGTTTTCAGGTCAGTTCCCTTGTTTAGAAGGTTCAGCTCTAATTGAAGCAGTAAGTTAGCTGATTTTACACATTTGGATGGAAGAGGAAAATGGCTTTTGTGATGAGCATCTGCTGTTTTGTTAAAAATGTGGTTAAAGACATTAACAAAAGTGACATTACCAGCTGTTCGAATGTCAAACAGCTTAGTAAAACTGTTTTTTGTCAAATGACAACATATGACACCAAAATCAATTCCAAACCAATAACACTCTCTTAGTTGCAAAACAGGCTGCAATCTAGAAAAAAAAATGTTAATTAAAGTACAAATTATATTTTTTTTCTTCTGGAAGAACAGAACGCCAGATTTGATGGCAAAACTCAACCTCTTTTCTAAATTCATAAAAGGCAGAATATAATTTACAATAAGTCCTCTGATGTATAAATAACACCTTATTCCCATAATACACCTGCAATAGCAATGGAACATGACAGGCTGTGCCTTGCAGGGTAATTAAACATGCCCCTGGTGTTTCAAGTACAGCCTTTGGACTTGTAGCTTACAAATCCCCCTCTCTCTTGTGCTGCAGTCATCAGGCCAGCACTGCCTGGTGTGTGCTGCTGCTCCACCACCCCACGCTCCTGTTTGCATCATTTATAATTATCAGATTATTAGAAGGTGACACATTAGCAGCCTTGTCAGCCAGCATTCCTCCAAGGGAAAGATTATAGCCTTTGTGTGTTTGGGCCAATGGCTTTAATGTTCTCTAAAATATGACTTGGGAGGAAAGTAGACATAAAATAAATTACTAAAATACAAATTTCTACCTTAAAGTCAGGCTTCAAGCAAATGTGGATAAATTTGCCTTCAGTGTCTTAAGCAACCTGTTAAGATCAGATGAAATCCTAAATGCTGGTTGGCTCACACCTTATTTAAGGATATAGCCTGGATTTTTTAATTAGGAGAAAGATGCTTGGGAAGTATTTGGGGAAATGCTTTCCCAAAACATACGGAGAATTACATGAGTAGAGAGACTCAAGGTAAGCTCAGTCCTCTGAGACAGCTCTGCTGCAAAAGGGATTGGTGGGCAAAGGAGGGAAACAGCTGTGCCTTCTTGTTAACTAAATAAAGGACAAATGCTTTAAATTGTGATCGATGTCTGCAGGCTCACAGCCCTTGAAAAACATGGAAGCTGGAATAGTGGCTTCCAGATGGAATTGCCAGTGGTGCTTTAGTGACCAAGGAAGTCTGGTGACATCCATTGGATTCCATGCTTTTGAGCAGAAACCCAGCTTGTTCAGAACACATCATGGCAGTTTTCATTTCTATATTAAACACAGCCCACTGAAACTCTGGTTTCTATTAAAAAAATTAAATTAATGTTATTTACTATTTTGAACACCCAAGCACATTTCAATTCACATTTTTAGCTAGCTGCAGCAAAGAAACAGGATATGGAACGTGTTTGTTGCTGTCCCCTCACACCACAGCATATGGTAGGTGAGTTACAGGCACTTGTGTTGCTGCTGCAGCTCTTGAAAACTAAATTGTTACATTAAAACCTTAGGCATATGCTAGTTTCAAGCTGTAAAATACCTGCTTCCTTAAACACACAGATGCCAATAATCCCCATATGTCTTGAGAAGATTTTGAGGCACTTTTAATAATTTATTAACTCCGTGAAATGCAAATTTGAAAATATAATGAGAAGAAGAGGAAAGAAATTTCTCACGTTTGTCAAAATTAACTGAAGTGTTGAATCCAGCCCCCTTTGCAGACTGAATTCATGTCCAGCACACTGGACCAGGTCCTTTCAACCTCTGTGATATATTCAGAGTTGCACTTCCCCTGATAGAGGTACCACTGATCTTCTCTATGGCTGATTAAGTCCTAATTTGGAAATTATGCATGTTGTAGAGGATGGGGTGGGCCTGGTGCCCAGGAGAGGAGACACTGTCAGGCAAGTTGATCCAGCCTGAGGAAACAAAGAGGAAACCCATAAGTGGCAAGAGTAGGGGGGGGGAAAGAAGCCAGGGAAAAACAAAGATTGTGCTTGAGGAAAGAAGAGAGAGACTAAAACAAGAAATAAATATCCAGTGGCAATGTGTTGTCATCTCATTGCAGGGGGTCCATACTGTTGTCTCTTATCACAAAGGTTTCATACCTTCTTGGTGTTTCTCATGGGCAGCTCCTCAGGGCACTGACTCTTTCTTCTTCTCAAAGCAGCCAACTGACTCCAGTGCCCTTCCCAACCAGCCACCCCACTCTTGTATAGCACTCCTCTTCTCACTGGTTACAGCTGTGGCCTGTTAAAGTCAGGCCTGTTCCTAATATTTGATAACTGGCCCAGCTGCAACTCCTTAGGGGTAAGATTACTCTCTACACTATATTTCCTTATATTCTATCCCCCTACAGCAGTGGGTGCTGATAAGGGAATGCAACTCTTGCACCAGCACAGGACTGCCTTGGGTTCCCCTTCAAACAGCCCCTGCTGATCTCCTGGAAATTTCAGTAAAGGGGAGAATTTGCCTGGTAGAAACCACAATTATCTGAATGCACTGTCTCTGCAGACCTGTTTGCAAGGCCTCACTTACTTATAAGCAAATCATTATGTACAGTAAATATAAGGGACTGAACTCACACAGTGCAGCCATTAATCTGATGCTCCCACTGCATCCACCTTAGCAATAAGATGCTTTTATTTCCAGCCATCTGCAGAGCTATGGATTCTCCTCCCCTTACTTCTTGCTTTAGTTTGCTCTCAAACATCACACACACACAGACAAATCAAGACATACATATTCCACTGCAATTCATTAGGATTTCCTAGCTGCTGTTATTATTGATTACTAATTGTTTGTCCCTGCTGCAGACAGAATTTATATGCTGCATGTTAAAATGAGGCATTGCCCAGGAAACTAAGAAAAATGATGCAAAAGGCTGACAATACAGATCAGCACTCAAAACCAAACATGCAAAGACAGCAGCAGACTGATTTCTTAAGTGTAGGAATAATCTGTAAACTTAAAGCTTAACCACTTTGCATGGCTGTATCAGGACACAATCTAATAATAAAATACAGCAGCAGGCTACAATGCTCCCGAGTCTGCCATTTCTCCCCAGCTGTGCAGCAGCATGTTGCACTGGTGAAAATTAGAAAGCAATGTAACCTCAGCTGACAGGTTTATTAAGACACAGAAGACATTACACAAGCCCCTTTGACATTATAATCACTAACTCAGTCAGGAGCAGAAACCTACTTGCTACCATTATTGGAAGTAATTGGTAAAAAGAAAAAAGTAGAAAAAAAGAGGAAAAGAGTAAGCAAACAGCCTTGTAAATGTCATGTTAATTATTTAGGATACAGGTGCTTTCAGGCACATAGCTTGCATCCCATCTGTACTTGGGTGGTTTTCAGTGATCAAAAGGAAAGAGCCAGTGGAGGAGTCTACTCTGACCTTGCTCCCTTAGTTCAGCTGCTCTTAGCTATGTTAAAAACCAGTCTGTGCTCAAGGCTGCACCATTGCTACCAGTGCAAGTCCCAGACTGCAAGGATTTATATTTAAATTACAAAATTGCTCTAAGCTGAGACATGGTCCACACAGCCACCACACAAGTCCTTTTTCTTTTTCCTCAGCCAAGGTGATTTTTATTGAGCTGTCTAATATTGTTGTTTGTGTTAGGGAAGGAGAAAGATTTCATGGGTTTATGCTTTTGGACTTACCTATACAGATTTCAACCCTTGGATTGATGTTAGAAAATACCAATCCAAGAGTGTCACAATTTCTAGAAAACACGTAAGTAGTTGTCAGTCCTTCACCTGTGGGACACCATCTATTGCAGGCAAGTAAAACCTTTTGTATCCCACATTTAAATCCCTGCTCATTGCCACTCTTCCCATGCCACTCCACTGCTGAAACCACCATGGCAGGCACCAAATGACAGAAAAGCACAATTCTTGCTTTTAGAGTTTGCAGTCAACATACAAAGACCAGGAAAAAAAAAAAAAAAACAGGTCAAAGGCAAGTGCAAACTAAACTAAAGAAACTGAACTAAATTAAAATTGAGATCTGAACTGTCTGCTGAGGAAAAATCTTTCCATTTTTTATTGGTTGTGCAGCCCTCTTAGAGCTTGGGTTGTCTGAAGAGTGGGGTGGAAGCCTGTCTGGCTTTTAACCTTTTCTTTCTCTCCTCCATTGTTTAAGAGATTCAAACATTCATCCAACTATTCCCATAGCTCTTGAAAACACTTCAAAACAAGACTAAGAGCTACATTTTCAGGAGTGCTCAGACAGTGCTTTTCTCACTGTGATCTGTGTGTGAGCACACATGGAAATGCTGCCCAGAATACCCTTTTCTGAGGAGAACAAGACAGTAATTTAAACATTTTCAGTCTCAAGACAGGTTTGAACTTCTTTTGCTAATTTTTGTTCTGCTCCTCTGGGCAGGACCTCTCTTTCTCCCTGTGTCCTCAGAGAGGCTGGAGCCTCAGGCATGTCCTGGGCAGACCTTTTGAAAGTGCCTCTGGCTCAAATGAGTGTTTCCTTCTGCCCTCAGGCACAACACAGGTACCTGGCAGGCACTGCAAAGGACAAAAGCTTTGTTGTTAAGGGGCACAAAGTGAAGGTGCTCATAGTTGCAGACTCCTCCATGGATTTCTCTATGACCCAAACCAAGTTCACTCACAACCCTGATCCAGAGAATGTACCAGAGAAAATCATATACCCATATAACAGAGAAATCAGACCTTAGGAAGGGCAAATGATAGCCTGTGAGTTCATGAGCCCAGAGCTCCTCTGATAACTTCAGAACGGGGGCCACCTTCAGTGTGTTACTGCAGGCTGAAAGGAGACTTGAAAGTTCAGAGCAATGCACTCATTCCATCTACAAACTTTTCTGAATAACAATAAATGCAAAGCTAAAAAGCATTTACAACACTGGATTTCCCAATTTCCACTAGACTGTGCCACAAGGGTCTCTTTAATACAAAGGAATTTCAAAATTGAAATTGAATCTACAGCCTTTTGATGCTAAGCAGCCTCTGTAAGCATTAAATGTTCAACATACCTACAAATATCTCTCAAAGATGGTATAAACACATATGATGACATGACTCAGCTAGATTTACTTTAAGAAGAAACCATATGAAGGCCTTAGATGGCCCCATCTGATAGACATGATAATGTACACCAACCCTTGTGTCCTGGGGGGGCTTAGTGGATGATTTAATAGGTATAGAAATGCTTGTGTTAGGAGAGTCCTTTAATATATTTATTTTGCCTTTAGAGCTTTCTTCTGAAGAATTCTCTGTGAAGACCTCAGGAAAGGTCATATTGCTAGGAATTTTACACCTTGTACAGAGAGTCCTCCAGAGAGCTTCCTGTGCCAGCAGTGAATAAACATTCCTGAGTGCTGTTGGCTCCCACCTTCCCTCAGCAGCCTGTGAGGCAAGAGCAGAGCTCTGCTGTCCCTTGCAGGATACATGCCTTTCGTTTTAATGACTGGGAGCTGAGACAAGATCTGCTTTTGTTTCCTCTCATTTCCAGATGCCTTCTTGTTTTGTCAGAACTGACAACTTAGAGGACAATCAAAACACTTTAAGAAACCCTTTTTGACCTTACTGCCAGGAGTCTCACAAAATTAATGTTTACAGCTATTTATATGCATTGGGAAATCACTGTTTCCCCTCTGAGTTTACACGTTTCACAATGTCTTTTTCTAGCTCTCTGGACATCACCACAATTGGAGAACTTTTCAGAAGCCATGATCTTTACTTCAGAAAACATACCAGGACTGATGAGAAATTGATGTTTCTCAAACACCCAGTGAGAGACTCTCCAGTCACCATTCAATGGGTTGATTCATTCCACACCATTCCATGCATAAAATGTTTTCCAAGCACACAGCTTCCAAACCCTTTATTGAACTGTATTTTCTGCTCCAAATCTATACCAATGGCAGTCATTAATCCAGCAATAGTTTCTATCCAAAACACAGAGGCACCCTCTTGTTTGTCTTCTTAGGAGTTACAGCATCCCTGTGTTAACCCTATCACTTGGAATGCTTTGCAGGCCCAGCTTATTTTGCCAATAAAAGATTATTCTTTAGTAGTAGTTGTTCCTACTGACTATTTAGTTTAAAAAAAATCAAGAATAAAATAGAATAAAAAAGATTAAAGCAAAATGATTGCACAAATTATTCTGTTGCCAAGTAAAGAAGTATTTGTGGTCAACTTCTGTACATCTCTACTCTTTAGCTTATCAGTAGAATTGGACACAAAGTCATTTGAAATTTAAAAGTCCGAGAGTGCTTCTTTAACAACTGCTTCTTTTCTCTAAGAAAAAATTTGAGTTTAATCAGTTATGTTCTCTCATTCTTTTAAAAAATAAAAACTGAATTATGTTTTAAAGCTCCTAAGGAAGAGCACCACAAGCCCTGAAGAAATCAAATTAGGAAGACCAGCTTGATGTGCTGGGAATCATCAAACAAACTTTATCAGATGTCCAGCCCTTGGGTACTGCTTGAGACTGTGCCAGGAAATTCTGTAACACCAGGTGAAAGCATGGATGTGACCTAAACAGAGAAAAACAGCTTAATCCATTGACCAGGCCAATGCTAGACATCACCTTTTGACAGAAAGGGAAAGGAATGCACAGATTTAATAAGGAAGAGATATCATTTTCTCTCTAGTAGCAGACTGGCATCAGGGAAACATTTGAAAAATTGTTAAATCAACTGTTGTGGCAGCTGAACATCCTTGAGTTTAGCCAATGTGATCTAAGCCTTCACAATGTGATTTGAAAATCCCAGAAAGCAACCTGGACTGGAAATTGCAGTGAGGGTAAAAACATAGCTTCTAGGCCTTTGAGTACCAGGTAGAGATTGTTCTTTATGGTTGCTTCCTGCAGAGAAGGAGCTGGAAATGTGGGGATTGTGAAAGGAAGCCCTGTCAATCAAATTTTACAATTATTTTTTCAGTGCTTTATTTTTACCCCAAAGCAATGCAATTCACCTCAGCAGGAAAAGTGCCTGAAAACCTTCAGAAATGTCAAAGACCACTTGGGTACAGGAAAGGGAGGTAAGATGTCATGTGTGTGCCATTAGGCTGGTAGTCAGGGCAGCATCAATACAAGGTAAATGATGGTAGGGATGTTGCTTTTTCATCCTTTTTTTCCCCTTTTTTTTTTCCCAGTAGAAGAGTCCCAAAAGAGCCATTAGTGAGAAACACAGGCAGAGTAAAGACAGGCAGAATGATACACTATCAATGGATTGAAAAATAAAACTACATTGATTTTATAGACATGCTTAGATTGCTAAGTAGCAAATTGCATCTTTATAATGCCTTTAATTTCAAGTGCTCTTCTGACTGTACACAGAAGAATCAGGACACCCTCAGGTAAAGTGCAGCCTGTTCACTGAGAGTACCTCTTACAGAACTTCCAAACCTCACTGAGTGGGGCTGCAGATCTTCAGTACGAGGACGAAAAAACCTACTGTGTATAATCTTCACTGGGTATATTCTTGTGTGGGAAGCTAAGAAAAATATGGTAATTATAGTGCAGGAGGAGGAATATAGATAAAATAGAATGTAATCCTGAAACTTACCATTTACCCAGGATATCACATTTTATACACTGTGTTCAGTAGGCTTAGGAAGAAGAGCAATGCAATTTTAAGGAATTAGTGGAACCCAGGACATCTTCATTTACTCCACAAGACTGAAAGTGCTGGTCAATCTTTTATTCCTCAGCATTCTGCAACAGTTGTCACATGTGAAAGGCAATTTCTGAGAAAACAAATTGTGAAGAAACCTAGAGCTGCACAGAACTGAAGGTGAAACCTGAGGGACCTTTATTCCCTTTCCATCCTGCTGTCTCTAATGATACCCATGCATCCCTCCCACAGACTGGGCTCCACTAGGCTGCTGCTGAAAAGGATTTACAGCATTCATTTGAACAGCAATATCACAGGACAATGGTTCCATTGGATTTTGGTTAAATATTTACCTGTACTTTGAAATCACAGCCTGAGCAGGACACCTTTCACAGACACCTGAGTTCTCAGCAATTCTTTTAACTAGCAAGAACAGTGTGTGACACAAGGATTAGAATTTCTCTTTCCAATCTCCCCTAATGGTTGGGAAAAATCTTCCTGGTTGTCTCCTCAGCTTTTCTGCTGCACTCTCTCCAAGCAGCATTTACACTTGTCAGAAAGCTGTGCTATTACTGTGCTCTCAAATTTTATCTTGCATAACCAAAATGCTATGTTAGGCCTATCTGCAAATTTCAGCCCAGTGCACTGCAGCATGTTCATAAAACAGAAGTTCATACACACAAAGCCAACATTAATATGCAGCAGCTGAAAATGGATAATCTCAGTACACTGAATGCCAATGCTGTAAAACTGTGAGATACACTAAACTTGGATATACTGTCCTATTAAATCCAAAACTAATGTTACTTCAGTGGTGAAACAGAGCATTGGAATTACCAGAGCTGTGTTCCCAGTGTTACAGTGGGAATAATTACAGGGTATTGAATACATTATATAGGGAATTTGACAATGTGAAGCAATGATGTAACAAGGGAAGTGTCTCCATACAGTTTCTGCTCTTAATTCCTTTGGGTAACAGTGACAGAAAAAATAAAGAGGGTAAGAGACAGAGAAAGAACACTAAACTCTTTCTAATCACCTTAAGTGTACATTAGAGAATCTGACTGCAACATTAGTGAAATTACACAGCATAGCTCAGATCAGAGGGACTGGATTTAATATACAGAAACCCTTTCACAGGCTGCACTGAGAGCAATATGGTAAGGAACATTGGGCTGGAGATTTGCAGGTTGAAAAAACACACACTGTACAGTTTCATTAAAAGTTTGAGAGCAGCTGATATTCTCAGTAACAAATCTTTCAAGAAGCTGCAGCAGCAACACACAAACTACCACAGCCTTAAGCTGGTAGCAATTACACAACAGTTTAAGTACAATACATGACTGGCCAGGAGAGGGATTCTATTTTCATAGACACTCTGGGCAGCCCATCTCCGAGACAGCAGGACTAGTTTGGGATATAAATTATTGGAAAACTCAAAGATGACCTTTGACAAAACCAGCCTAGAAAGAGCAAAGCACTAGAAAATGCTCAAAGCAAAATAACTGAACATGAATCCATGCTGACTTACACTGCAGTCCCAAGACCCAGACAGACACTTGACAACCAGCAGCTGCATGCCAGAAAAGAAGAAACATCTGGGAAGAGAGATGCCATATAGAAAAATGTGTGTTTGTGGGTGAGAGATGGGGACTGTGCAATGGGGGGGAGAGTGTGTGGATGTGTAACACAGACAAATGCTGTAACTTGCACCCACACTAAGGTGTTGGCTAGGGAGAAACTCTGCTATCCAAAACAGTGCTCCATGACAGAGCATAAACCAGGGAAACAGAAGGTGCACTATTGGAATTGGAATGAACTAGGTCAATGCCAAAGCTGTCAGCCCAGGAAATGTCCACGTCACCAGCAAGAGGCCAACAGATAAGTCTGGCAAGTCTCCAAACTTACCATCACACCTCTCCATAATTTTCACCTCTTTCCACAATTATCAATAGGATGAGAAGCACTGGATTTCCCACTGCACAGATGAGACACACAAAAAGGTGCAGCACAAAGGTAAATATGTGGAGAGAGGTGCAGAATGATGGGCAACAGATAGGAGCAGAACACCAGAAGAAGGAGAGTTTTGTAAGGAAAAGGAGGAATTACAAAGACAAGTGTTCAAAGGAGCTGGAGGCTGTCACACAAGTAGAAAGAGTAGAAACACACAAAGAGCTGAAGAGGCAGCATTCATCTGGAATAAAAGCAGGCAGTGAACCATATAGCAGAGACACAAAGAGAAAAGAGGGGCTGCAAGAGGAAGAAGTGTTTGCACACTTTTTCTGGAGGGTGAAGAGGGTTCATGAGCATACATGAAGGTCTGCAGCAGATGACAGATTGCTGAAACCAACATCTCCTTCTAATCCTTTTGTCCACATCAATTGACTTCTAAGACATGCTGTAAGGCTGTGCTGCAGTTTCAGGTTAAGGCTGTGAAATGAGGAGAGCTGTTCACTAAGATGGAGCAGTATTTTATACCCTGTGGGAGGCTGTTGGTCTGCTGTGATGCACTGTGAGGTGTTTGCATTTACAGGAGTGCCAACAGCATAGACAGATGCTTTGTTAAACAAACTGTGGACATCTTAAAAGTCAAAGGTACATGAATGTGCCAACATATGGCAAATACTACTGGTGTTTTTTCTAAGAGCAGAAAAAGCCCATTCACACAGATCAGATGTGGTTAAGGAAAATAAAGCTAAACTAGGCCAAGATTAAGATTGATACACTGCCTATTTAAGCACTTGCAGAATAAATGCTGAGCTTCCTTCTCAAAGAGCAGTGCTCACACCCTGGGCACTCATCAGAACTGGAATCCTGTATTTAATCCCCAGCTGGAAGAAGCCATTGACACAATCCATCTCTGTAACTCTCAGCTCTTTGCCTGTGTCTCACCCCTGGCTGAGACCACAGCCCATCCAGCAGACAGGCAGTGAAGCTAATGTCTCTTTTGTCTCTTTTTTCTGTCAATGCAACCAGTGTCCACCTTCACTCTTCCAGGGTACTCAGAGCTAACATGGACATCCTCAGTCCTCCAAAGCAGGCTCTGGGTAACTGGCATGAGCAGAGCTAAAGCTGCCCAAGGAACAGATGCTGAGTAGTTAGGAACATAAAGACAAACAGGCTGATTTTTTGAAAAAGGGCTGTCAGGAAACCCTTCTCAGAAAGGGTTAAAGATCCAGGAAGAAGCCAGAGGGACCTGCACATCCATCCCTCCTTGTGACCACAGAGTGGTCTCTGCTGAGAGCATGAGGACTGCAGCCAGAGCTCTGTGTCTTTCCTCACCTCTCTGTCTCAAGCTCCAGAGCAGTTCATACATAACAAAGGCTCTCAAAGGGGCAGCACTGCTCCTTGAGAAAGGAAATTACTTCTGCCTTCCCTCCTCCAGAATCCCTTCCTACACAGCTTGGGGAAGGGTCATGGGGCTGCACAGTCATCCACTATCTTCCCCAGAACAAAAATGCCCTGAGCAGCTGAGGGTTGGTGAGAGCACAGACAGGCAGGGAAGATCACAGAGTGTGATCTCCACAAGTAACAGCGAGGAAAGATAAAGCATCAACTTAACCAGATGTTGTCAGATCAAATCAGAGACACTGCTGCTCCCCAGCTGTGAGTTAATGCAGGTCAAGACACTCCATTCCTCTCTTCTATGTGCTCTCCCACACTTGCTATGTAGATAAATGCAAAACAAACTGCACTCTAAAACCAGGATGAAAAGCAAAAAATATCGCTCAGATTATGTAGGTAAACCAACAGGAAAGGAACAGCTCTCAGATTTGAGAGATGAGTAATATTCATATTGTTTAAGATTATTTGTTCTGTTGTCAGGGTACAATTTAATTGCTCTTTGTTGACAGGTTAGAGAGAAAAGCCACAGTGTGTAACGTATTCACAATAAATATAGATATATATGACCAATGCAAAGCTTTTCAGTGGAATTTACAGAGGTGATAAAAAGGGTCATACCAGTAATGCAGTGACCACATCAAATTACAAGGCCTTTCTTGATAGACCATGTACTCAGGTACATATAAATTAACTCACTCTGTGACAAACCTTTTCTAAAATAAGCACAAGCCAAAAGCAGCAGGAGAAGCTTAGCTGCAGTTGTGTTACACTGTTATCAGTTAAAAGGTCTAATTAAAAATATATTAACTCTAATTTTTACCTAAAGATAGAAAATATTGTGACACCAATTCAGGCCCAGTGAAAGAAAATGGTGCATAAAAATAAGATGCATGGGGAGCAGCTTCTAATAAATAAAATATTTTAAAAATTACAACCTCCTGCCTCTCAGCAGCAGTGGACTCATCATGAAGTGACCTCAAAGCTTTTGGTTTACTCAAGTTAAGGACACATTTGCTCCTTTCTCATTTCTTCACCATTGTCTGACTTGAGAAAATACAGGAGGAAGAACTACAAGAGCTACAGGTTAGAGTAGAAAGTGACCGGGGCTATAAGAACTTTTGCTACTTTGTAAATCATCACTGCAAGCATCAGGTTATTCTGCTTAAAACCACCTTAATAGGGGAACTTTTAAAATAGTGGTATTTGTTAAATCACAGCAGCACCTCAGCATTGCTGAACCTTTTCCCTCCACAGGCTTCTCTTTCCGCTGAGCCACTGCAGCTGCCTCTCTCTTGGGGCAGTAACCTTGTTCAGGCAGAGTTTGAGGAGCTGCAGCCCAGCCTTGAGCTACGTCCCTTCAGCTGAGACTCAGTGACCAGGCATGTGAAGCAACCAAAGAAAAACACTTCTGTTTAAATCATCTTCAACTATTTAAGGCCACCTTGCTGTGATTTGCACTGGAAGAGCCCAGGCAGGTTGATGATTCCCTTTCTGAGGAGAGCTGCAGCTCCCAGCTGTGGCTGTGATCTGCCCCAATGGGTATTTTCACATGATTTCACTTTTTCAGAAAAGGATGAGAATCCTTCCTCAGCTGTAACACAGGAAGATTGGAACAACTGGCTTCTCTTCAGGCAAGCTCAAGGGCAGTGTCTCTGCTGAAATTATCCCACCTGGACCTGTTGGGATAGGATTTGTTGTATGATACCAGGATCAGTGTGGCTAATGATGGAGTGCAGGGAGGTTCTAGCATCACTAAATGTACCAAAATCTGTCTGGTTTTATTCCTGGCCAGTCATTTCACCAATCTCTCTTGAAGTGCAGTGGGAAAAAAACAAATTCCTGACAAATTAATTGATGAAAGGGAAAACAACCCAGCTGAGCTTAAAATTGTCAGACTGGAAGCAGAAGCATTTCAATGGTGAAGAAGACTAGGGAAGTATTCTAACACTGTATGTGTAAAGAAACTGTAAAAAGCCTTGAAGAGAAAAATAAGGAGCCTCACAGCTGTCTTTTGCAAAAAACAAAATATTAGTGTTCGCTTACAAAGCATAAAACAGAATTTAAATGATGCACACAGCATAAAAAGAAAGAAAAGAAGTTCAGAAAGCAGAGTCAGGCAGGGGGTTTGAAATACTCTGCAAGCAGCAGGAATAACTGAAAGCGATTTAACTGAGCTATTACCACAAAAAAACAACAACTTACATCTCAGTATATTATTTTCCAGTTATACCAATTACACACAAATCCATTTTTGATGGTTAACAGGAGATGGTAAAAATATTCTATAATGGGATCCACAAGCTACACTCTGAAGTTAAAAAACCCCCCACACGACATAATTTTGTAATTTATTTTCAAGTAAATATCCCATGAATTTGAAATGCATAGCCTGGGCTGGAAGTTGACAGGTACCATCAAATGATGAGGTACTAAAATTTTTAATTTTGAATTTTAATCAAATTTCCTACCCTAAACATCAAACAGATTTTATGTCTAAAACACCATGTAAAAATGACACTCTTCCCTGGGAGATTTATGACCTCAGAGCACAAACACAAAATCTGATCCTGGAAATGCTCCCACACGAGTACCTCTGATACAGGTTGGGTCCCCAGTGACTTTCTGGCAGGAATCCAGCAACCAGTGACTCAAAGGTGGTAAACACTGGCACAACCTCAACTCACACCACCATGGGTTGGAGTGTTTATCTCAATTTCTGCAGAATTAGAGCCACAAACATGGTCTATAACAAAGCTATTACTCACTGCTGAGCAGTGTTGAATTCCCTGTTCACAGGGACAGCAGCAGACAGCCCTCAGTCAGAAGCAGAGCCCTGCTGAAAAGTCTTTCCCACTTGCAGAGCATTTAATCCCATTAAAGTATAGCAAATGTTTAGTATAAAATGTGCAGAAGGGAAGTAACTCCCCCAGTACAATATGATGGATGTGACTAAGGGAGAAATATGAAACTACCTTGCAGCAGGAAATAAGAGGGAAGGACAAATCTTGCCCAACAGATTCATGTTCTTTCAGTAAGCATGGTTTCAGAGAGGCTCACCAAAACAAGGCATCAGAAAACAGATTTAAACTGGAAACAAGATATCAGAATGAGCAAAAGCTGAAAACCCCTTTCAAACAGCATTGTGAGAACAGGTTCATTTGGGATTTGGAGTGGGAAGCAGAGGACAAAACCAGCCTTGGTTTTACTGATACAGCAATTCATCCCAAAATGGAAAGGTCTGGAATGAGCACCTGCTCACCACTGGCCACTGAGAGCCTTGGCCAAGGCCAGTACTGGAAGGTGCTGGCTCACTCTGTCTGCACTCCTACGTGTATAAACCTTTCAGCATTTCGGTATTTCAGGGTGTCTCACCACTACAAGAGCCTCAGTTAGAGGAAATGAAGGCTGTGCTAATAGCAGGAATTCTTTAAAGTGCAAGGCCAAGGTGCCTGGAACTCCTGATCCCTGCTGTGTGCCACCCTGCTCAGGACACAGGGCTCTGCCCACCTGACCTCCCCATGACCACTGATCTCTCCTCTTGTGTAGGAAACAATTTTATACCAACTGTGCTCACAGAACCTCCAAAGGTGCTTCAGCTGTAAAAGAGGTGCTTGTAAAGATTTGTTTGGGGAGTTTAGCAACAGGGCCACCAGATGGACCTCAGCAGCAGGAGGAGGAGACTCAGCCTTTGCCCTGCTCCCCATGGCACTGCAGAGCAGCAGATTTTAGGGCAGTGTGTTTCTTCCAAGGCATTCTCAGCACCAGCACTCCCAGGCAGGACTCTGAGAAGTTGTAAAGCAGCTTGGACAGTAACGTTGCAGATGACAATCCAATTCCAATTTCAAGCCTCACAGGGTGCTATTACAAACAGCAGGGAAAAATTACAGGAGGTACTTTGGCACCTTTAACTTTTAATAGTCATTTTAATCAGATGATCTTGACATCATTTTCCTGCCTGTTTGGTAATCTTATTTGGAAAAAGGAATGAACACAAGATCATTCTGCAACATACAATAACAGTTATTTTTTCCAGTACCTGTTTTTCTGAGCTTTCTTCCAGGGGAATCTTATCATAAATCAGTATACTCTGAATTGCTGGAATTGACTGTGTTGGCAGCTGGTGCTGATAGCTACAAATGTGAGTCACAGAACTGTAAATTAGAATATAGAGCATCAATAGATTTCTTTAGGCAGAGACTTTTTAATAGCATTAAAGGAGTGACTGCATTTATGGCTCAAGTGGTATCTTGAGCTCTTTTCCAGCTTAACTTGTAAAGTCACTTTAGTGGCAATGAGACTTCAGCAATTTTTTCCCCTAAAATTTATGTTTACAAAAACAAGAGAATGAAAAAAAAAAAAAAATCAGTCATTTCTTCATTTGTTACAAGCAGTCATTTCTTACTGGTGCCTCTTTTTTGGGGAAGTGGAAAAACCAGAATAATCAAACCAAAGCCCTCTTAAAAACCCAGATGAGGGGTATGGCCATACAGGCAAGGATTTTTATGAAGATGAACAAGACATCTTTGAGTCTGTGTCCCTTAGCACTTCAGCATAAAGATGATGAAGCTATAAATAAAACTTCAGTGTACAGCTTTACCAATAAAAATACTTAGAACAAGTAACAGAGCTTTAGATGAAGTTGCAGTGCAAAATCCCAAGGATGATTTGACATCCCACACATTTGTCTCTCTGCCTTCTGGAGACATTGATGGGCCAAATGGTATGTTTTATATTTACCAATATTTTTGCCATGACAGCAGGACCTCAGAACCAGGTTTCCATGGGGTTTGTGTTTTTAAAAGCCCTAGAGAAATTGTATTCTAGATATAAAGCTATTGAGAAAAACTTAATTAGAATTAATATCCTTTCTGTGTATACTAAAATAAACTCTCACACATTAGAAGTCAGAAGGAAAAATCAAGCCAGATATTTAGAGAACACATAATTGGAAAAAAAAATCCCAAGAAAACTAAAACCAAAAAATAACCCCAAAAATCAACCAAATCAAAAACCCCCAATTTTTTAAAACTAGTAGATCAGAAATAATGGAAAAAATGTTTCTCTTTAACAAATTTTAATGTTACCTTTCAGTCTAAAACTTAAAAAAAAATAAGTAAAGAAGTGCTAACTTTTAAGCAGATGGTTTGAAAGAAACCTTCTTCTGAAAATGGAAAACACGGAAAAAATGGAAAAAATGGAAAAAATGGAAAAAATGGAAAAAATGGAAAATATTTTATTTTAGAAACTGACAAAAGTAAATGTTTAAAATTATTTTACATGCCAAAATGGAAACAGTCACTAATTGTTGTTTGTGCCAAATGAAGCTCTGCTCCACTACACCTGTTCCAGGTAACCCAATTGTTTCTTTACTCACATCAATCAAAATGTGTGCTAAGAGTCTGCATTACAGCAGAGCTGCCTGCTATGAATGCACAGAGAATTAGCTGGGATGTGTCATTATGCAGCACAGTAATTCCCACTAATCCTCCCCAAAAACCTTAAAAAAGCAGCAAGAAAAAAAAAGAGTCAATTTTACTTTCTCACTGAAAAAAGTCCCATCACTACATTCACTGACATTAATCATTTTTTTTTAAAGATTGGATATTTTGAAGCTCAAAACACAGCTGGAATACAAGAACAGTAGAGTAACTTATTCTAATACAGTTAAGGATTCCTCTGCTCCTGTACTGAGAGAAGTCTGAGTCGAGATTTGCTGGTTTTATCCCCAATGGCCATTGAATGTAACTCAGGTACTGCCTTGGGAATTCAGGCTTCCCAGGCTACCCTATTCCTTTGGAATTCCTTTCTGGAACTCATGGAAAAGCACAAATGCAGCTCAGGGTGCAATCTGCCATCCAGGGCAGCTGGAGCTCAAATCAAACAGATCAATATTTGTTAGATGCCTCTGCTGTGTGACTGGACTTGTTCATGTTAGTCCTCTGAATTCCAGAAAAAAAGTGCAAATTCTGAATGCAGGAACCAGAAAAATTGTTTTCACAGATCAGAATGTAGCAGTATGTGTATCCATGTTGTTTTTCAAGTCATTTCTCCATCTGTATGAAGGATACTGGAAAGAAATTTTTTATAAATTAAAATGTGGGAATTTGGAGATAACAAAGATTAGAAATGCTACGTTATATTCAGAACACTAAAATTTAAGGAAAAAATTATCAGATATCAAGAAGATATCTTTAATTATGTTAGCAGGGCTCTTTACTTTAAAGTCTGCCTGAGACTTAATGATTCAGAGGTGATATTCAAATCGTGATTTCATCTCATTTCTCAGTTTCTAAAAGTAAATATTTTCCCTTTATTCAAGCTATGTGATCATTTTGGTCTATCTGCCCCAGAGCTTTTGATGCCATTATTATTATTATTATTATTATTATTATTATTATTATTATTATTATTATTATTATTATTATATTGTGATCATAATTACAGTCTGCAGGAAGCAAGCAGATCCAAGACAAGGTCAAAGAAACGGTTTGCTGTCCCAGGGGCACCACAAGAAATGAAATGGTAGGAATTGTGAACCACTTCCCTGTTCTCTCTGTCTGTTTACAGATGATAAAATAAAGATTTCTCAGTCACTCAGATACAGAAATCACAGCAGCAAATCCACAAGGGACAAAGCCCTTAATTCTGTCACTCTGGACTCACATTATTGCACATTTAGCCCTTGCTTCTTATGATTTGTAAAAGAAAGATGGATCAAATTATAGATATCATGCAAAAAGATAATCAAAAGATGCTGAAGTTGTGCTAAAAGGCTGTCCTTTGAGAACTGAAGTGTGTAACTTTGTAATTAGACTTTGGATGAGAGGACTATCATGTCCTAGTCTATTGTTGTTCTTATCAGTGGTCTCTGGAGACTGTGGACAACATCCAGTAATGATTGCAGAATTTGATCATGTTTCTAAATTAATTGTGCTGTGGCCTGTTGGGAGTATGCAGTCATATCCAGTGGAGAGGAAGGGAATATTATTGTATCGTGCCAAATAACCCCAAACAGTCATTGTGCTCAGCCTGGGCTGTGATCTAAATCAACTCAATCTACATTACCAAGCTGAGATATTAATTTACATAATCAGGTCTAAGTACAGAATAGATATGGAACTGCAGCACTAAGATACATTTCTCATTCAAGATTTGCAGTCTAGAGTGGTGTTCAAATGACCTGAACTTTTTAAAATTTCTATACCGTGTCAGCAAGAGAAAGTAAAGGATTTACTTAGCTGAATGAGGGTTGGGAGAAAGATTAAAGAAAAGCAAATGTTACAATTTTAATTTTTTTAAATTCCTACATGCCTGACCTGTCAGCACCCAATGAACAGGCACCTCAACATCTGTGACAACCCCAAACAGGATTCTTCCAAGGAACCAAGCTGCTGTGGACAACCCAAACATAAACCCCACAAACATATGCACTACTATAAGTAGAAAAATAGGAAAGGACTTTGGAGATGTTGCAGTACTGAGCCACCCAAATGCTTATACCCATCAAAGCTTCACAGATTTCTAACTTAAGAACCAACTGCTACTTTCAGAAAGTGAGAAAAAAATGCCATAGATTGGCATTTAGCAGAACGTGTCCTTAAGCACTGCTCAAGATACTGTAACCTCACCATCCAGAAAGCCACCCAAAAGTCACAGCAATATCCAGGCCATACAGCTGTGTGCCCCTGGCTGCAGGTGGTGGCAGAGGGACAGGAGTGGCTCAGATTCAAGGGCTGCTCTGCCTGAGGAGATGAATGGAGTGAGCACAAACCTGGGCTCCTCATCAGCCCCATGAAACTCTGGCACAGCTGGCATCAACCTGCTGGCTTTGGGCACTGCCTCCAACACTGATCTGAGCATTTCCCTCGCAATTCCCATAAATCTTGGGTTAGGACACTTCCCCTGAGCTCACTGACTCACCCTTGGACAAAGGCCAACACAAAGTGTCACAGCTCCCCCCATCCCCCTGGGCACAGACTGCAGTTCTTAACCCATTTTTGTGCTGCAGAGGCTTTACCTGGGCTCCCTAGCTCTCACCAAGGACTGCCAGTGCTCAGCAGATAAACTCATTTATTCCAAGCAGTACTTCAGAGAAGCTCTAAAATTCCTCTCTGGCAGCCGTGCCTCTCCTGCTGAGCATGAACCCAGGGTGCAGCAGCTGCTTGGGCATTTGTGCATCAGCTGTGTGGGCCACATGTCCAGCCCAGGGCATCTGAGCCCTCCCAGTCAGCTCTTTGTCACTGCATTTCTGGGCTCCTTCTCATCTTAGCTGCAGGGCACCCCAGGAGATGGTAAAAATTGATTACACTTCAAGTAATTTCTGGAAAATACATAGCTGTTTAAAATGTGAGTGCTCCAATTCTGCAGTTTTTTTCATTAGAGATAAAATCAAGCTAAACCAAACCAGCCAAACAAACAAACAAAAAAAGCCCCTAAAAAACTCAAAATAAAAAAAAACCCAAATTCAAAAAACCCCAAAACAACAAAAACCAGCCCCTCCCTCCCCCCTAAGAAACCCAAAACAAAACACCCAGAAACAAAGTAAAAAAGGAATTTGCAGCTTCAGAAATAAAAACTGATTCACTTACAGAGTTCCTAACATTTCCATTCTGGCACTGCCTTTGAAAGCCAGTTTGAAACAACCCCTGCCTACCAAATTGCTGAGGAATTATTGTCAATTACAGCCCTCCATCTGTTAAAAGGTATAGTCACTGATCACTGCTGACCTCTCCTGTCACAGGCCAAAGGGATGAAACATTCTGTCAGCCACTCAGTTTTGAAGTTCCAGGGAGAAGCAGACAGAGAAAGATGGAGAAAAATGAGCTTTCTTTTCTCAATTTTATTTAAGTATTTTTTTTTTGTGAAAGTAAAACCACATTTGCTTTCTCTCTAGTGAATAAATTGCACATGGCAATGCAATTTTCTTTAAAGTCATTAGCTTAATGTTTTAATTTTGGTATCATTTGCTGAAATCTTCACCCAATCAATCACTTCAGCTTTTGTTTCCTAGTTCTGGACAGTTCTGCTGAGCAGCACAACCTTGCTCCCCTCTCTGTTCCAGCACCTATGTAACTGGGTTGCACATAAATCTGACAGGATTCAGCAAAGTCACACTGCTGGGAGAGACCTGTTGCTGGGGACACCTTGCCAAGCTACAGAGAACACTCTTTCAAAGCAGATTTGGGTTAATTAAACTTGAATGCATGAAAACCGTGTGACATTTACCTGTGACTGCTCCCTCCAAGAAAAGGCTTTCTGTGATGGAAGAGACACTGACCTAATGGAAGGTAAACACAAATCAGTCTCACTGAATTCTGACTTAGCAAAGTCTATATACAACCACATCCACAAGGCAGGGCTGTTAATTAGGACTGGGAACTCCTTATAGAGCTGGGCTGCCACTTCTAAGGATTTAAAAAAGATTAAAAGGGCTGAAGAAAGAAGTGTCCCCTCAGGAGCACTTCCAGCCCACATTTAGGTCAGCTCATGACTGATCCCTCAGCTATACCAGATGTGTTTTATTAGAGAATGCTGTCTTCTGCTCCCAAATGAAATGCAGTTATTGAAGCTCATTGGAAAGAGCAAAACCTGGCTGGTGCAGCCTGGGCAGGCCAAAGAAAACAGGAAATTTCAATTACAGGGAAAGTCTTACAGAAAATGCTGATATTCACGTTCATCTGCCACTCTGCTAATCTTTTTTACAACTAAAAAAAACCAGGAAAAGGAGGTCTAGAGCTATTAAATGATTTCTTCTTAAGATCATTGTCTAAACAGGAGAAAAAATTAAAACAAGCAGAGAATCTACAGCTTCACAATGTCAAAATATGTAAAATATGGGGATTTTTTAAAATTAAAATAAAATCAAAATAAAACAGCCAAACCATCTGATATGACACTTTTTTTCCCAGGTTAACCAGAGCTGTCCCTTCAAGCCCTACTAAATGATTTCCAGGTTAGGATGCATGTGTGTGATGGAACTTGCCTAATTAAATGGGACTGATCTCAGAAGAAAATGTCATTCTGAAACAAAATTTCAAATTATTTATTTATAACATGTCAAATCTAAGGAATATTTTCCTACAGCTGTGCATGCTAACTATAGAAACATGTTTCTCATTGACCATTTTAAGCTGCAGATAAGATCTTTGTGTGAAAAAAACCAAACCCACAAATTCAGTTGCCTCTATATCTTTGCTTAAAGTGGCATGAAACTATTTGGTTGTTGTTTCTGTCTCTTAACTAACTCTGGGACAAACTTTGGCTTTTGTAACTCACAGCTTAAAACATGAGCAGCCCCATCTGAAGCTGGTCCTTGAGGGCTCTTTCTGCCTTATATACATATTACTCTCTTACACTTGCAGGCACTTTCTTCATTTCTTGATTCACTAATATTGTTTTTTTCTGCAGTTTCACTGTTTTTTAATGTCCTTTGAGCACCAGGGATGAGCATGGTATCCTAGCACTGGCCTCCCTGATGTGAGGAGTGAGAAAGTGAAAATCATTGGAAATAATTTCAGCAGCTCCATTGAGAGCAAAGACTGCTTCAAATTCATCAAAACAAAAGGTGCTGTGGTCATACAACCTGCAGTTTGTCCCCTGAAGTTAACAGGTTAATATTTTCAAACTGAATTCTAGATATCAATTCCCCAGGAAAGGGATTTTAAAAACATAATAAGCCCATTTCTCTTGAAGTGCAAAGCACGTGTAGGAACAGGAGAGACCCCATGGCAGGTCTCCAACACAGCAGTGGCAGGTGAAGCCCAGGGAAGCCCTGGTGATTGAGTGGGTGATTGTTCTTGCATTTCCCTGAAATATGACAGATGCAGGATCTCACTGCAAGGAGAGGTTGAGGAGTAAATCTGAGGACCAAGATTTGGCACCAAAACATTGGACCTGAAGCCTTGGTGTTCTTCATTCCTATGGTGATTTGTATACTCTCAGGAATGGGCAACTTGCCACTGTAGGTGATTTTCAGCTACATTTTGACCACAACTCCTTAAAGACTTTGTTGTTGAAGCCTGAAAGATGGATTTTTTTTCCAGGTCTTGCATATTACTTGGCACTGCTGAAAGATTTCCACATCTCTCCCTAGAAAGGATGAGCAAAGCAACTACAGCACAGCCTCTGGCATGCCTCACAGCCCACCTTCAGCTGGTGAGATGCTGTCCTGACCAAAGCTGGCAGAATATGACCTGCATTTCACCCAGTCCTTGGCAATAAAAGACAATAATTATCTTGATCATAATTGCAATTCTAATAATCTGACAAGAGACATAGCTCAGAAGATACTCAGGAGAGCTTTATCAATTAAAGTCACCTCTTCATTCACTACTGCAACCCATGCAAGGTCTGCAGCACTTTTCAGCTTTGCTATCTTGGGTGGTAATAAATAGACTTTTATGGCTTTCCAGATGTTAGTGTACAAAGTCTCTTTCATTATTCATGCTCCATAAACCCATACGAAGAGCTGGGCACAGATCAAGCACATGGGAAACCTAATTCCAACTATCTCACCATATTTTAGTTGCAATTTAGCAACAGCATGCTCAGTGCCCTTATTTATGAAGGTTATCTGCTTTGGAAATATATAAAGCCTCTGCTTGTCCTTTTACAGAAGTTTTTCACTACTGAAGCTTGAAACACATCATGATAGCTTAAGTCACACAAACAGCAAGGGACACAGCAAAGCCTGATTTAACTGACAATCTCTGCTTTGAAGGTAAAACTTCCCAAGCAGCTTAGATCCAGAAGCTGACCTGAAGGCTCATCTAACAACAGTTTGTGTTGTTAGACAAAAAGGAGTCAAAGACTTTAAGAGTCCAGGAAGGATCATGCAACCATGGTTTCAGTTCTCTTTTTTTTCCAAAAGATTTTTAGATTTTTGTTTTGCATTTTAGGAGATTGAGAATCTTAGTTTAAACCAGTTCTTAGCCACATTTTACCACATTACACCATGAGCCTTCAAAATAAAAAACCAGGCTTTTGCTAGTCTACTAAAAATTGCTACCAAAACATCTATTTTATACTGATGTTCACAAAGATGAAGATACTTCACAAGCTAAAAATCTGTATTTACATTTTACATGTTAGCAGCATGGTCTCCTTTCTGCAGATGACTTCCAGCCCCTGGGATCAGAAATCCCCAAACCAGTAGTGAGCCATAAGCAGAGAAACTTCACATTCAGATGAGTCTCCCTGCCATGAAAAGGTGTCAGTGAAAAGCCAAGTCCCAAATTCCCCTGATTCCTCCCTCAGGAGGGGCACATGTGAAGGCAGAGGGACACAAATCACAGTCCCAAGTGACACAGGGCATGCAGACTGCCCACCAAGCCAGGGACATTCTGAGAGAGCCAGAGAGCTTCGAGGACAGGGACAGCACCAAACCTGCCAAGACCCACAGGTGAGGTTTGCCTGTTTGTTTTCTCACTCTGGAAGATGCTGCAAGCCAAAGGGCACAAGACTCTGGGGAGACTCAGAGAGCAGAGCTCTAGTGGCAGAATATTCCTTCTTGCTTGATGAAGGGTGGAGACAACAGGAATTTCTCCATGTTAATTCATAGTGTCCCTTTCTCTCTGTGCAGAAATAAAAAGTGCAGGGAGTGTTCTCAGTAGAAAATGAACCAAAATCCTAAACTGCATGTATTTGTATGTAGGTGGCTGCTACCTTTTTTAATCACAGTGTTTCTTTGCCAAGAGATCATTTATAACATATGTATCAAATCAACACTTCCACAGAGCCAACTGTGAAGGAAAAAAAAAAAAAAAAAGTTTTTTTCTCATTCCTTTAAGGGACACAACCAGAAAAATATAACTGCAACCCTTTTTCAGCACTAAGCACCCTCCAGCCCTCCTCTCATCCACAGGTTGGGCAGTCCAGCTCAAAGGAGAGTGCCCCTCAACTGTCTGGACCCAAAAACTCAGAGAAGCAAATCCCCAGTGACAGCCAGTGTGATATCTGGCTCTCCATCCTCAGCTTGATGAGTGAATGGAGGTGAATTCATGGTTCTGTGCTCCCTCTGTTGCTGACCAAGCCCCTATCCCAGGCAAGGGAAACTGGGAGCAGGGCTCCCTGGGACACACCATTGTGCCCTGCACACTCTGGGAAAGCACAGCAAGGTCATTCACAGCCCACAGGGAGGGCTGGATTTGCACCAACAAAACAAAAATCCAGCCTTGCATGAAAGAGCTTACCTTGCTTTTAAACTAAACCAAGGTAAATTGGCTTTGATTTACCCCAGACATCCTCCAGCCCTCACCTTCCCTTACAATACTCAGGTGCAGTAACTCTGAACTATCTTCTGACCACCTCACTTCAAACAACAATTCCTTGCAAGTGATAAGCTTAGAGCTAAAAGTGATGAAAAGTTTAGATGATTTCAAGGTTTGTTTTTCTGCAAAGCTCCGAGCTTATGACAAACAGGAATTTCACAACTGATTCATTGGAATTAGGACCAAAGCAAAAGTGCAAGGAACTCTTGAAGAAAGCATGAAATGACTGTACATCCACATTTGTCATTCTATAAAATCAGTTCTGTTTCTAGGAAATCCTGCCTGCCTTTCCTGATGATGGATATAACAAGTGTGTAATTTGCCTCAGAGGCAAAGCAGAAATTAAAAATGCATTAATTCATGCAAAATGAGGTCTGGGATATATCTGTTTTGTTTTGTTCTATTATTAAAATAAGAAAGTTTAAACAAGAGGAAAATTTGGTATGAAACATAATCCTTAAAGTCCTGGGGTCCACTACAATGCTTGGACAAAATTCAAATACATTTTATCCAAAATATGGCACCAGCTTCCATCAAAAAATTATATGTTCAGTCACAAATGGTTATTGTAAAATCTTTATTAACCTAAGTGCATATAAAAATTGTGAATTCTTAATACAAAGCAGTATTTGACTTTTAAATTTCATTTTAAGCTTGCCCTGTTCACTTGGAATGTGATTACAGAGTAAATTAAAAAGTAATCACATGTGAATTACATTTCCTCATGAATGTAATGACTTCAGGAGACTGATTAATGTTAAGCAGTGCCTGTCCTACCTCATGCATACCTTCCCAGGTGAGATGTGCAAGATAGCTGTCGTGAGTTGATTTAATTTCCTTTCTCTGGTAGTCCAGTGAGAAATGTTGAACAGAAACCAATTCAGCACGTTCATTAGGCCTGTATATGTTCGCTTCTTTTGTCCACCCAAGCACCATCTGCAAAATACTCTCAGTGTCAGCTTATGATTGTGAGCAAGACCCCAGAGACTTGGCTCATCCTGTAACCTGCATCCCAGCCAGGAAAACTCTTTACATTTAGATGGAACAACTCAGCTGCTGCAGAGAGCAACAGATACATATGTGTCAGCAAATTAAAGCCTGATGAAAAAGAATACCTTGTCAATAAACTAGGAAATAGGCCTGTCTAGGAAAATAGACACAGCAATATATATACACCCCTCTAAAAAGCTGCACATAACTCAAAACATGTCTAAAACATTTTCTTTAAGAATTATTTTTAAGTGAATGTAGGTATTACATTAAAAAACATTACATTTACAGGAATACTTTATTATCTATGAATAAAACAAATGGCACAAAATTCTGTCCTTAATTCAATAGCCACACAACAGTTTAGTTCAAAATTTTTTTCCCCAACAATTGTTTTTAATTTAAATAAGAAACAAAAAGGATATAAACCGTATTCTCAGTTCATCTTACACTTCATCTTTTCCAGAGAAAGTCTCATATCCCTCTTGTACTCTTGGCTTTGATAATAAATAGGAATCCACTTAATATCACAGCTCAAGGAAGTCACAAGAAATAACCCCAAATTTTTGCACAGGTTTGTATGTTTCTATCAATGGTTTCTATTCAGAGAATCATATAACTGGGTACTTTTGAAAGAAAACATTCCACAAGTTACAGAGAACCAGCAGGATGTTTAATGCATGTGTAAAGAGGTAAATGCAGAATGTCCCTGAAGCCAGGAAAGGAAAATCCACCCACAGGAACCAACCCTACATGGCTCAGCACTGGTCTCAAAGGGTGATACTGATGTTTTTCCAGTCTTAGATGCCTTGATGGGCAATAATGAAACTGAGATGAATATAGGGACACCAACATTTACAAAACAAATCTCTCACTTAGTTTTCACCCAGACAGAAGAAAAATTAAATTAAAAAGTATAGACCCAGCAATGATTTTAGCTGTATTAATTTTGCAGCTAAATTCAGCCTTGTAAATACTAAAGACAAAAGCATAGGCTAATTGTTCCAGAGCCAGTTCATCTCTGATGACAAGAGGACTGTTCTGAATTCTAAGTGTGCTTTTTAGTGGCAGCATGAGAATAAATTCCAATATATTGCAAGGCTTTTTGCAATTATATATTCATATGTACATATATTAGTTTTCATCACCGTATGTTGTCACTTTCCATTATCTCTGCATCCTCAGCAGTAAGACTTTGTTTATTACTGATTTTTCTCTCCATCCTAAGCCTGCTCCATCTCCTCTTAGCAGTGCTCCCAGCAAAACCCAGCCCAAAGCTTCTCCTGATTTTGCCATCCTGGTTTGTTCTCAGGTGGAGCCACTCTCTCACAGCCTCATTTTTTGGCTGGCCTGGCTGCAATTCTCTTCCACCATCCAGCCATGTCCAAACAGATCACATTTTAGACATATTAGATAAAAATTGCTCCATTTAAAACTCCATCCCTATTCTGATGCAGCAACAAAAAATCCTCTGCAAACTGGACCATCACCTGGTAGGAATAAAAAGCCCTGGGAGTAATAACTTTTTAAAATCCATATGTGAAACTTCAAAATATCTAAATATCTTCCTAAAAAGAAAAGGTCACCTGTAGCAAGGGACAACATCACTATGTGACTATTAATAGAGCTCTGTTTTCAAAGGGGAGCCTTTGCATGTTGTGCAGTGTCATGCTCCTTTTTCAGCCTGTGGGATTATTGCTTTAAACTTTCCTCCTGACACCCAGCACTCCAGTTCCCTTCATGAGAAGGGCATTCAATCAGCAAACACCATTTTTCACAAAGCATATGATGGTGCTGTCCTCCTATCTGCCTCTTTTTATTTCACTGGACCTTAGGATCTCAAGAGACTATTCAAAAAGACAGCAAGAGACACTACTGCCCCAACTATCATTCTGTTTCTTGAATAATAACTGGAAATTAATTGGCATTAATTCACTTGTTCAGAGTTTTACAGAAGATGTTGCTTGCAAACAGCAGCCATGGTTGACTGATTACGGATAGGCAATTAATTTGGAAAAGGGTATTGTCAAATTAGAATCCAATATCATCTCAGTAGGTGTCACTGCAGTCAGAAGAACATGTCAAAAAAGGAATGCTAAATATTTAGATGGCACTGGCATCACCTGTCCTGCTCAAAGGAAATATTTATTCTATTTACCTGGCCTCTTCCAGTTTTAAACGTATCTTTAATCACAAAAATTCAATTCAGAGCTTAAGATAGTTGTTTGCTGCAATAAAGATTCAGAGGGCAAGCACAATATTTCTCTGCCCAGAATGAGCCTCCTGCAGCACATACTGCTTGTAATGACTATAACCATTGAGACATTTTTCTGCAAAATGTGTTTCCTGAATTATAAATGAAAATAAAATGAAACATCTAGCTTGACACAGGTTACTTCAGTATGCACCCACTGCCATTTTTCAGGGCAGGGTGTTTTCACAAGCAATGCAGTGAAGGGGACAGAATGTTCGTGTGGCTGTCAGGATGCCTGAGCCTATTTGAGCTCTGCCATTCATTTACCATCTTCTCCAAGCAACATCTTACCTCTGCCCTGTTCTCCTGCCATATTTGCTTCTTTCACTTACTTAGCCTTCAGTCTTTCCTAAATCACATTTTTGTGTTTTTTCAGCCTGTAACTTGGTGGGGTTCCAGCTTTGATTTAGACCAGACAGCATAGTTGCAGTTCTGATGGAGGGGTGATGTCCTGTGCCACATTGTCCCTCACTGGCTCTACCCCTCAAAGCAGCAAACTGGACACACTGCCCACTTCAGACAACAGGGCTTGGGCCAGTCCTGCTTCTTACTGGCCTGTTGGTTTTCCTTCTTCACTGATTATATGACGTTCATAAAGCAAAAAAGAAAAAAAAAAAAAACCCTTGATAAGCTCAGCATTTCTTTACTATCAGCAAAATCCACAAAACATAAAACTACCAGGATTTTAATATCAAGTGATGTGGCATGGCTGAGATGGATCTGGCAGCTAAGGGCAGTGCCCATATGCATTTTTACAGCCACATAATGGACTTTTTCTGTTACAAGTTATGTACTGCATAACTAGTAGCATAATCAGCCACTGAAATGTGCCACTTAAGAAATCACAAGGCAGCCTAAGGAAAGCTTTTAGAATAGAAAACCTAAAATTTTATCAAGTGTTCTACTAACTGTTTCCCATTCAATTTTGAAATGGACCAAAGCAGACACAGAATTTTAGAACATGTATTTGCAAGGGACATATTTCTGAAGCCATCTCCTCTCAAATAAGGCAGAAGCACAAAGAAAAGGAAAAAAAAAAACCCAGCTCACATCAGGGTGTCATCACCTTTCTGAGTTACCAGAAAGCATGAGCATTTCTAATACATAAATATTCTCCAGCTTATTGATATTACTGTCTTCCTACTGAAGATCTGCTCAGCTTCCAGCACCATCCACTGCAGAAGGTTCCTCATACCCCACAAAAACACAGATCAGATACAGAGTGAGCCTGAGAGCTGAGAGGCAATTTTTGCCTCCTGACAACTTCCAAAAAATCCAGTCCCTGCTGCTCTTTTCCCTAAAGCTTGGACACACAGGTTCAAGGCCAAAAGAGCAAAGAGGCAGCAGCTCCAGCTGATTCCATGGATTTGCAGCTCGGAGATGCCAGGAGACAAATTATCCCAGAGAAGCTTTGTGAGGAAGCTGAATGAGCTAAAGGGAGCCAGTACATCCCCACCAAAGCCACTCCTGCTATGGAGCTGCACATGTGGCTGTAACATTCCAGAGTGGCAAAAAAAGTCTTCTAAACAAAGCTTGGGAAGACCTCAAGGGATGGGCAAAACTGAACACACTTCACTTCGAGAAACTTGTTTGATTGTTACCAAGGGGCAGCAGGAAACCACCACACCTTTAATGGTTCATGCCCCATGAGTAGAACAAATGTATTCAGCAGTCAACATACTGAAATGAAGGAAAATTTAAAAAAAAAACAAAAACAAAACAGAACACTCATTTAGGATGCAGAAAACCTAACTTGAAATCCCTTTGCTGTTTCTCTCAGTAGCTTGAACCTGGTTCCTGCCAAAGGAATGCCCTAAGCTCTCAGTAACTTTGAAGTGCAGCAGATTACTTGCACTTGTATTTTGTAAAATCTCTCAAAAGGCCTTTTCATTCCAGTGAAAATGAAGCTGATTTCACAGTATCATGTTTTTGTGCACCTTGGAACTGGAGTTTTCCTGCCAGCCATATTAACATTTACATTCAAGAATAAATGAAATTACCTCAATCTTCTCAAAAAACTTGTAGCTAATTCGGGATTAATTTTCTCAATAGCCTTGATCTGAAATACTCAAATTTGGTTTGATTCATCAAAGTGTAAAGTAAATATTTCTTTAATAACTGAATTTATCTCAACATTCTGCCTTTATCACCTATTCCAAGAAGTTGAGGTACTACAGAAAATCAATTATTTTCAACAAAGAAGTAAAGACATCAGTTAAATCTCCAGTAGCTACAACAGAATAGTCAATTTAATGGATTGGTATATTTTTCTGACTTTTTCAGTTAGGCCTCTGGCTTCATTCATGCTAAAGGGCAGCAATGAGAGACAGAACAGTAATTGCTCCAAGTGGCACCACAACCTTTAGGCATTATTAAGAAATCCAGCCAGCATTTTGGAAGATAGAAATTATACCCTTACACTCCGTAATTTTTAAGACAATTGGCTGAAATACCAACTCACATCTTGTGTCCTTTGTCTTACCAATAAAATAAATAAATTATACTCTACTACTAAGGGTAATAAGAGGTACATTTTCCTTTTGACAGAGATATAAAACTGTCATTAATATGTTATAAGGGAAGATTATAGTCCTAAATGTAGCTATCCTTTCCACTTCTGACATGTCAAATTAATCTTTGCTTACACCATTACATGAACTAGACACAGGATGAAAATTCATGCCTCTGTAAAATGACACTGCAAGACCCCTGCAATACTGAATTTCCATTGCTAAGTGAGAACTGCAGAATGTACCCCACTGCTGCCATGAATCTTCTGTTCAAGAGTCAGATATCCCTATGCCAATTGACAATACAGCCTCCTAAAACTGCTAGCAAGGATACAGCAGTACAAATGCTGTCTTCATTGGCTGGATTTTATCTGTGAAGTACAAATTTCACATATAGGATATATTATGTATATTTATGTTCAGAGTTACTAATTCATGATTCAGATGGTTCATAATGGCACAGAACTTGGACTGCATTAAAAGCCACACAGCAGTTTACAAATCTGTTTGACTGCTCAAGACATAGACCTAATATTCTCTTCTCTATGGGAATGGATTCAAAGCTGGACTGCCTAATTTTAAGATTAAAAATGAAATAAAGACTAAGTTTAATAACATTCACAGGGTTTAAACAAAGATTGCCAGCTGACACCTCGAGGGAAAAAGCTCAAATTAGTTCTGTCAGCTTCCTTTTGAACAGTTATATGTTACAGTGATAAGAGGGGAAGCAGATTTATTTTAAAAGTTGACTGCAGCTGAGTTCAGAGGACCCAAGCAGAACATTGTATTGTAGACTCAAAAGGAAAACAAATACAGAGACTGCTCAGCACAATTAATTTTCAGAGCTTCCAACCATGGCCATGAAACCCCAATTCTTCTGTAAACACATTGTAAATTACAGAGATTCAGGAAGCAAGTAAAGAAAGATGAAAGGATGATGCTTCCTCACAAAGAGCTTCAAACAACTGCATTGCTCTACTAGGCCTTGTTCACAATCAGAAACTTGGACTGTTCTGACTGTGGGTTCATTGGTAGCTCAAGGAAAGTAAATAAAATTCCATTGTATCCCTACAGTTTGTGTTTTTAAAATATCACATTTTCCATATAAGGAGGAGATCGAGTGTTATCAAATAAGGTTAAAAACTCCCAAGGTGTTAAGCCAGTGTGACTCCACCCAAAGGAGGATTGCACTTCTTGGTTAAAAAGTGCACTGAGCACCCATAAATGCATGGCATCAAAAATCTGGGGAAGGTTTTTTAGTACTGAAGTTCTTGCTGCCATCACATGGTCCTTTGACAGTCTTTAAGAGCATTTGTGCAGTGGGCCCAGAGAGACCAGTCCTGGGAGCCCCATGCAGCACCCAGGGATGCTCACAGAGGCACCACCAGCTGGAAAGCCCTCAAGGACAAAGGGTTTGCACAATCTCCCACCTCCACAGCTGGCTGGACAGTTTGGCAGAAGCTCCTGAAATTAGTAACTCACAACAGCTATTCATCAATTTGCTTTACTTTGTTCAGTACTCTTCACCTTACAGCAGTGCAGCTGATAAATCTCTTTCTCTGATTTTGGTATGGTTCATCTGATGTTCATCCAGAACTGCTGTGGGCCCTTCCTCTAGAAACAGAAGCCTCTGTGAATAAAGCTCTTTGTGACTATTTCCATCTCACAGGCCTGGTTGTGTGGAAATGACACAAAGTAATTTCTTTACATGGAAATGACACCATTTAATTTTCTCCACACCTGACAGGTCCAGAAAGACTTGAGAAATTTCTGCTCAAGTGACGAAAAACTCAAGGTAAGATTTGGTGTGTTGGAAAACACTGTACCCCTAATTGGTCCCTGACCTGGGTTTCAGTTCTACATTTGAGCAGTGAAATCCCTCACTTGGCTGGGAATGATGGAATCTCTGTGTCAGGTTTCAAGAGAAACCTGACACAGCCTGCTACCAGACAGAAAATTGGAGAGTATTCAGTGAGACAGGATATATACAGAATCTACCATGTGTGCATCAGGAGGGCACACAGAGGAGCAGAGGTGTGTGCTATCTATAAATACCTGGATGTATATCAACACACACGTGCAGAGGCTGCTAAATTATAGCTGCTAAAATTGCACATTCAAAGAGCATAGATTCCATCTGATCAATCATTCAGGACATATTTACCTTTAATCTGCATAAAGGACATGATCAGAAAGCCAAACATCTCACTGTGAAGATATGCTAAATCAAAGAAATTCAGAGTGCTTTGGGCAAACCCCCATTATTATTACTTTAATCACATTCTTATAGGGAAAGTGATATAAATGTGTGCCATTGCTGGAAACCTGACCAATTTCTTTGATGTCTTGCCCAGCATGAAGTGAGCCAAGGATGCCCTGGAATCACAAAACATTATTTGTAAATTCACTTGTAAAAATTTGATATGAGCCTAGAGTGAAATTCAAAATCTGAAAGGGTACAGCAAAATCCTGTTAATACCTAAATCTATTGAAATAAGAAGTTATCTAAAGTAGTAAGGGCACAGAAACTACAATCTTCACTTCTTTTAACTTGAACTGCTGGGGACCTTTCTCAGTTGGTCCTTTTCAGAGATTTTGAAGTGCCTAGGAAACTGAAAGAGTGCCTTAATGTTCTCTTATAAGAAAAAAAAAATAAAAGTCTTCCTTAGACACAGCAAAATCCAGCCATAAAATGACCTCCTGCACACCACCCAGTGTGTTACATTGGAACTGGGGAAAGCCCAGTGTTAGAAAAACCAATAACACAGCACAGGAAGCTGCTACCTACCCTCTTGTTTAACTCCCCTTCCTCTCCTACACAGCTGGCTCAGCTGGTGAGGCTATTCCATCACCAGATTTTCAGGATGTTAAAATGAAGCCAGCACATCCTCCTTGTTTCTGGGCTGACCTAGACAGTCTCTACACAGAATCACACCAATTTCCATCCATCCCATTTCTTGCAATGGGCAGGTTGGGCAGCTAATGGAAACCAAAACTAGAGGGGGTGTGGGTGTGTGTGCAAAAGAGATAGACAAGATACACTAGAAATGAACATTATCAGTGTCAATCCATGGCATAGATTACAAACATTAAAATAAGAAAGCAAAAAAGTGCAAAGCCTTTCACTTAGCAGAACTCAGCACCAGTGCCCACAATAAAATATAACTAAATAAGGCCTCTTTGCCAAGTTTTGCAGAATTTTTGAATGGAGGCTGATGTCCAATTCCTGATGGACAATCAACCAGTGTTATTTGGTTTTCACATTTCTCTTTGTCTAAACAAGTCCTGTTCCAATTACAAATATTGGCATTAGGCTCTGTCCCACTGAGTGCTTTTAGTTATGGACTGTGTGGTGTTCAGTGACCTTACAGTCAATACCTAAAAATGTTAATGCAATGTGTTCTATGTCACATCCCCACAGAAAAGAGAAAATCCCATTATTAAGATATTTGACAGAAATGGGAGCAATCTTACTTCAACTCCTAAACTTAGCAATGCAGCATCAGCAAACAACTTTGTTTCTCTGTGCCTTCATTAACCTTTCCTGCTAATGGTGTTTCACTCTGCTGGGGCTATACATAGCCTCAGAACCATTACTAGACATGAATTTCATTTCATTCATGAGATTATGCATACTTCTCCTGGAATCAGTGCAGGAAATACAGAATGATAAAATGGGAAAAAAATCTGAAGCTAAATAAATGCAAAATGTACTGCACAGAGGAGCATATTTTCTGTAATCTAATAGCACTCCTTCTTTGGCTAGCAAAAGGAGAGTTTTCTCAATAAGTTTCTAATTGCTATATAAATACTTGCCAGGTGAATACTGGCACCAGCTTTTTTTGATCATGAGGGTAAAAAACATAAATATAAATGTTCTATTAAAATGTGAAACTGCAGTTAGAAAATTTTACTACAAAAATATAGCAGTTGTCTTTTTTGCCTTTTTAAACCTACTATAACTTTTTTTAAAAGATCTTACAATCCTCATGGAGTGAAGTCATACTTGACAACTAAATACAGCTTACTACTACACATCAAGGCAACATGAAAATACGTTTAAAAATACTGAATTTATAGAAGATTAAAAAATGTTTGTTGAAAATGTTTAGTAAATCTTGTCCAACATGGCAGCAAAGCAGTCTACTAGCAGATGGCAATCTCTCTAGGAAAAATATGATTTCATCCACATGACTGTAAATTACATGAAGACTATAGGTAATTTCATAGCATTACCTCCAAGAAAATAAGAGTAATCTTCACATATTGCTCCAGGGAGGGGTCCTGATATTAAGGGGATGATGATGACCTTGAAATATAAATGGGCAAGAAGAGATGAAAGGAAAATTACCTATAATTTTTGTTCTCAACCACTGGTAAATCTAAAGAATCCCTGGGTGAACTCCATGTCTTGTGTTTCCGGCAGAGGCAGAGCACACTGAGTTACTAAAATAACTCACTGGTGATGAATACCTGCTTATCCCATCACCACATCCTTTATAGGAAATTTCAACCAATAAGTTTGTCTGTTCTGCTCACCAATATGCAGAAAGCTTGTTAGAGCAAAGGCACATTTCAACTGGGTTTCTCTTGGAGAAACTTAACCTTTTTATTTTCCTTGGCCAATACAGTTACTGTTTTAAGAAAACAGCTTTTGCCAAGAGCTCTCAAACACTAAGTCATTTTAATGATTCCTTCCTTTAAATAAAAAGGAATAGTTACAGTACTGTTCATTTTCAAACAGAAAGAACAGTGCATTTCCTCTTTCTATCTGCTTCAATTCAGATATTAGAAAGACTCCCATAGAAATACTACATTTGAGCTTTCTTTGATCAGTGTTGAGCTTGCTCTCCTTCTGGTATTGTTATTATGCAAATTTTTGCATTTTTCCTCAAAAGGGTGCTATCCTTAAAGATATTTGAAGGTGAAAGATACACCCCTGCCAGTAGAAGGCATGGCACTCCTAGACCAACAGACAGGGCATTTTACATTCTTCTTGTAGCCCCCAAGAGACTTATTCCTGCTGGCCAGAGAGGAGTGAAAATATTAAATTCCAGTGCCAGCCCACTGCACTCACTGCCACAGTGGAAATCAGGAAGCAGAGACAGATGAAGAACCTACTGAGGAGGTGAAACAACACAGGTGATTTCCTGTGACTCCATCATTATTTGAGCTAAAATAGAAAGTTCATTACCAAGCAAAGACCACAGTAGGGGATGGACACAAACAGCCCATTTGCTTTGAAGGTATGTGCAGAATGAGACCCATCACTTCCCTGCAGATTTGATAACACCTCATGGAATCACAGGGTGGTTTGGGTTGGAAGGGACCTTAAAGATCATCTCATTCCAGTTCCTGCCACCTTCCACTATCCCAGATTGCTCCTAGCCCCATCCAACCTGGCCTTGGAAACTTCCAGGGATGGGGCAGCCACCCCTGTGTCCCAATGTAACAGATACAGACAGAGCAGAACCTTCCTGAAATGTGCCATGAGACACAGAGTCTTCCAGGCAGTGTATGCAGAGCAGGCCAGAGGGTACAGGGAAGAATGTTCCATCTAAATAGCCAAATTACATATACTGTATTTCAGTAAAATTAATAACAAACTGAACTCGGAGGCACCTCATCTAAATTTGAAATGGAAATTTGCATCTGCCATGTTTATTTCATTATTATTTCATGAGGAGTCTATGCTTGTTTATGAATTCTTAAAGTATATTTAAGCAATCAAGCATAATAGTGGTGTAATTATCTCAAACCTATTGCAGCTCCAGGACTTTATGAGGAATCTAAGTGCATTTCATGTAGCTAGCTCCTACGGTGTCTCACTCATGAGTTTATTCCCTGCTGGGTCTCATTGAAAAGAAGAGGCACTGACAAGGGAAAAAAAAAAAAAAAAACCTGTTACCAGAAAGGGGAAAGCAACACATCAGTCCTGTGAACTGACACCACTCCCATAAACCACATCCACATCTGTCCCTGCAGCAGCCTGGAGCCTGTGGCAGAGATCTTACAAGGCAGAGTTTTTGTGCCTTTATTGGGTTCAAAGCTACCTGAGTGAGGCATTGCTGAAGCAGGCACCTGGACCTGGCAGCCAGCCGGCAACAGAGTTGCCACCTTTAGGGGAAAAGAATCCAGCTGGGGAGCTGGTATATAATGAAAATGATTGAAAAGTGGTTTTGCACTTAATAACACTGCTGCCATGGTGATCTCTTCCATTCTGCTGCTCTCTGGGTAGAAGGCACTTGCTTGTTCCCCTTCACATGTGATATTAGCTCTTTTTTAAAAAGAGACAGAGGTGATAATGCTTGGCAGCTTGCAGATCAGCAGGGCTGCAGAAAGCAGAAAAACTCTGTTGGGCCAAAAGAGACAAGCACTGCCTCAGACCAGCAAAGCCCCTTCCCTTCCTTCCAAACTGAAGTATCATAGCTTGAAAATTAGACTGTGCAAGCTAGAAAATTCTTGTCCAGGCTTGCTACTACCAGGGCATGTTTAGGGCAGTTGTGGGGCACTTTTCCTGTGAAAACAAATATGGACATAGGGTTTAGTAGGAGTGAAACTGTCAGCTTGTGCTGCAGCACAAATTATCTTTTGTCTCCTTAAAACTAATTCAGCCAGCTGAACTCCACCCTTTCAGTAAAAGCAAATGGGATCAAATGCAGCAAAGATAATCTGCTGCACAAATTATTCCCAAGTTAAGCTTTTCCCAGACAACATATCTAATTATTAATGTTTTAAAGGGTGTAAAAAGTGAATTCCAGGACATATTTCTAATTCTTACCAGGAGGTCTCCCTTAAAGTCATCTCCAAAAATTGCCACTGCTCTAAATTCTGGTACACACCTTTGAACTTTCAGTCTTGCAGTGGTACATTCAAGACAAATGGGAGGTGACAGCTAAGTAGCAACAGTTCTTTAGTATAAACTGAAATTCATTAGATGAACTTTCAAAGGGTCTATGCAGTGTCTCACACTGAAAGAGCAGCTTTTCTACAGCCTGTTCCAGACATCCAAGAAGTTCTTGCTCCAAAACAAGTCTGGCTGCAGCAAATATTTGTCAAAATATTCTGAACTGATGCAATAACTGGATACACAGTCATTGACAGGGATTAGGAGGTTTCCTTTATGGTGATACTATAAAAGGATTAGTTCTATGGTTTTACAGTATAAATCCCTAAAGGCAGATTTTATTTTATTTTTTTTAATATATGAACTACAAAAAATATCATAGTATTTCTTTGTGAGATATGAATTTACTGCAATTTTTAGAACACTCATCTTTATCTTTATTGCTGTATTCCAGTAGACAAACAACACTTCCCGTGCTATCCTCACTTTTAGCTCCCTCTCTGCTTTATTAACTCGATCCTTTTCAGCCCTAGTTCAGTTGATATTTGATTAATTTGTGATCACTGCTTCTGGGCATCATGTTCTTAAAGATACAGTATTGTCCAGAGAATTATACATGGGAAATAACATCCTTTGTGTTTGCCTTTATTATCCTTTCTCCTTGTTCAGTGCCCATTTTTCCTTCTGTGCCACAAATACTGTATCTTACTGTATCACTGTATTATCCTAGCCACAAAGCTTTGTTCTCTGGTAATTGAAAAATTCTTTATTCATGGCTATCACATTTACTGAGGTCAAAAACTATGCACATCCCACATATTTGAAGTGCATTAGATTACACAGGCAAGTAAGTACAGAGTTGTTTAAAAGAATCATGCACAACTGCTTTTTAATCAGCAAAGACCCTTTAAAGTAGCTATCAGCACTGTACTACCAGGAACTGCCATTTAGACGCTCCTACTAAAAGCACAAAGATTATTCAATCTTCTTTAACTTAAAATAAACTTGGGTTACATGACACCAAAACATGCTGTATACACATTGTTTAGTCCATACTCTAGAAGTAGCTGGGCTCATAATTTCTTTTCTATAAATATTGTAGAAACGAAACCATACAGCTTGTCCCTTTGAGACAGGGAAATCATAGAGATACTCTTGGATCCAATACTGCTGTATGTTAAAGGACTTATTAGAATTTAAATTACTATTGTGTATTGTTTTAATATGTCTTCACAGCATGCACCACAACAGCTCCTTTGCAGCTATTACACTGTACATTGGCTACATCAATTAACAGAAATGCACATTATATATTATTGACCTATTTAATACCTAATACATTTTTCCACAGTCTGTTTTTTCTTCCTAATGTGCACTCACAACACACACCATGAGTTAGTTTTGCTAAGAAATTCACATATCTGTGCACTTACTCCAAGAACACTGTGCATATAGACATATATCTGAATCTAGTGACTCCTTATTAAAATCGAATTTTTCTGCTTTCTTTCCTTTGCAACATTCAAATCCCAATTTTTTAAAATAGGATATTAATGCCAAGTTAGGGACAAACCCTCATTAACTTGTACCAAGCAGCACAGAGAAAGAAAACTTCTGCAAGTTCAAATGACTTTATACATATGAAAAATATCAGATCTAGGTCAACATGACAAATAAAGTATATCTGATGTATAATATTACTCAATAAACAGACTGAAAAATATCTAAAAGCAGTTCACTAAATCAAGATAAAGTGTTGAAATTGGCATTTTTACAGATGACTGTTTCTAAAATCAATATTCTAACATTAAACTTTATATTTGTGACTGCCTCAGAAAGCAAAAAATAAAATCTTCAAAGCAGTGCTGAGAATTTAAATATTTAACTTTGACAGTCTGAAAAAAATATCCAACCATTTTAAAGAATTTCAATTATGTAAATGAGAAGAGTTTATACATAACTGACAAAATGAACTGTTTCTTTGGTGGTCTATTAGTATTGAAATGGCTAAACCAACATCTCTACTACATTGATCATAGTGACTTATAAGCATACAATGACTTAATGGTAAAATATCTTATCTATATATAATGCTACTGAATGCAAAAGCCTTTATGCATTTCCAGGTCTGAAATGAAGCCTACATATGCAAAGAAAAAAGGGGATAAAAAGAAAGCTTTTCTAAACTTTATCCAAAGGGCTAAGCAGCTCTGGTTGCTCACAATAAAATAAAATAGTTCCTATTTCATGGCTTCTGATTTAAATTCTGTCTGTGTTGGAAATGACCAAAAGCTGCTTAAATGTGACATGGTCTGTGTGGAAAAAATCAGTGGCTTTTCAGGAGTGGATAAGGTCTGCACCTTGGAAAGTTTCCTCACCAGGCAGGATGTCAGGGCCAGCTCCCAGGAGAGGCTCAGCTCTTTTCTGCAGTCTGTAACCCCACCCAGGCACAGCTGGGGTGCCTGACACTCATGTTTTAGTGAACAAGTGTTTTACAGAAGTGCTTGGCTCCAAATCCACTGCTCACTGTGGCTCTGAACTCACAAACCCAACTGGGTGAGGGTGAGAGACCACTCCAAGGTTCAGCACCAAGGCAAACTTTTTAGAGGTCTCAAGCAGTGATTTGAGTGCTGATGAGCTACACACAATCCTTTTTTGCCCTGTCCAGAGGACATCCTAGAGCCTGGATTTAATGTGGGTAAAGGAGAGTACAAAGAAAAAAGGATTGGGTTCATAATGCCTCCACAAATCCTTCTCTTTTTTCCTTTCTCATTCCCCTCCTTTAATGTCTCCTTTCATATTTCTTTTCTTCTTTCTCTCTTCATGCCCAAGCAGTGGTGCTGAATGCTAAAAACACCTGACCCAGCCAGTTAGTCACTTTGGATAATTTCTTTGGGAATGAAACCATGTGATTTGCTCTTTGTATACCCACCTAGATACCACAAGGTTGGACACTTCATTGAAAGTAAAGTTCTGGTATCCAATTTTCACAACCTGCCTACCTGATAGCAACCTCCTGACTCCAGGTCTATTATGGCTTTGGTTCTCTTTAATGGAGCCTTTTTCATTTTCTCCTCACAAATGTGCTTCAATCTATCTTACATTTTAATTGAATCAAATTTAATTTAAACCAAATCAAAGGTCCTTTCAATACATCTACATAAGAAAGCACTTAATCTTAATAAACTACCATTTAAGATGGAAAGGGAATCTACAGTAGCAGTGAAATATATAGCAAATCAAAATTCTCTCTGTTCATGTAAAGGAATGAAGCCAAAATAAGCTCACTCTACTGTTTAAACTGTGCTGCATGTAACGTGTAAGGAAGAGAAATGTGCTGCTAAAGTAATACACTGTGACTGTGAACTATTCGCTGAAATCTGAAAAGAATCCCATTTCCCAAAGCAGCTTAGAAAATGACATTTGCTGGGACCCTGTATTAATGAGATGAAGATCCTTACCCCCTTCAGATTTTATTACATTTCAGAAGACATTTCAAAAAGTCAAATAATTTACTTTGCTTAGGTTAGGAGGAGTTAACCCTCTGGGATTCACTGTCTCTTCAGCTCTACAGTTGTCTAGCATATGAATTTTACTAGAGCTGTTAACTTTTATTTCCTGCAATGCATGGATATGAAATACTAACTTCTCCTCCTTCCTCCTCTCTGCCTTTGCACTGCCAAGTGTGTACAATTCTTCAAAACCACAGTATAGTCCTACATTAGCTGTAACATGCCTACATATATTATTTACTACAATTTACATAAGAACTAGCTCACACCAAAGAAAGATTTGTGATCTTTCAACAAGAGTGAAAAAGAGACACAGTTTATGTGAGAAAACTCAATTATCTGTTAAAGTTTTGTAAAAATATCAAAAGAATTCTCCTTAACAAAAGCATTTCTACAGGGGCTTTGAGAAAAAAGAAGGCAGTGTCTAGTAGAAATCCTTGAGTAAATGCACTTTGAAAACCTGAAAATAGAACATTAGTTCTGGAAAAATCTGTTTCAGTTTGTGGAAAGGCAGATCCACCAATACCTCAGCTGGTTTTGTGCAAGGTTCAGAGAGAAATCAGGCTGTTGCACAGCCCCTGCATCGAATTCTGAGAACCTTTATGATAATACCACACATTCAAAAACGTGCCATGCTGCTCTGAGAAAAACCTTGGGCATGACAAACACAGAACTTTTATAATCATAAGTAAAAACACAAGGGAAACGATGAAATGTCGAGATTAGCAAAAGCATGAATGAAAAGGCTGCAACAGAACATCTTAAGAGACACTGTTCAGGCTTAGAGGGAAAAAGAAGCAAGAAATATAGGGATTCAAGAGAACAAAAAAGAGGACAAAGCAAGGCAGGTCACAATGAATTACAGTATCATCCACCCTCTTATTCTTAGGCGCTGTTTCCACGACAGAATGCAAAGAAAGAGACTTAGAGTTACGCCTAGGGTTAGCATCTCAGAAACCACAAAGCCCTGAGCTCCAGGCACACTGCAGCTGCAAAAGGCATCCGAAGTAGAGTGCAAAACTGCCACAACATGCCTGCCTCCATGGCTTTTTCATCGGGGGCAGTCCTAGGCCTGGGCTTCTTTTCCTGCATGGAGCTAGGGTTAGGGTTACGCCTAGGGTTAGCATCTCAGAAACCACAAAGCCCTGAGCTCCAGGCACACTGCAGCTGCAAAAGGCATCCGAAGTAGAGTGCAAAACTGCCAGACCATAGTTCATGTTATCTAGGTTGGACATGAACTTGGTTCATGTGATCTAGAAAAATTTCAGTGTGGGAATCGCACTTTGGTTTTCTTTTGCATTTCGGAGATTACAGCATTTCTCCCTTTGTGGGAGCAACACCCTCGCATAATAGGTTTTTTTCCTAATATCCTATCTCTGCCCTCAGTTTTAAAGCATTCCCTTTTGCTTATGTAAATATTCTCTGTCTATTTTCCCCTCATGTTCCCTTCAGGTACTTGAAGGACACAACCAGGTCTGTCTAAAGTCTTCTCTTTTTCCAGACTAAACAATCCCTGTTCCCTCAGGCTTTCCTCAGGGCAGAGGTGCTCCATCCCTCTGATCATTTTGGTTGCCTCCTCTGGGCTTTCTCCAACAGGCCCATGTCCTTCCTGTGCTGGAAACAGCTCTGCAGGTGGGGTCCCACCAGAGCAGGGCAGAGGGGTAGAATCCCCTCCCTTATCTGCTCTGCATGCAGCCCAGGATATGGCGTAAATGTGCCTTTTGTGGCCTAACTGGTTTTAAATTTCAGCAGGTACAATATATTACACATTACTCATACCTCAACCATCCTCTTTCTCTTCCTTGCCCTTTTTATTGTTGTATTAAAGATTAGTCTTTTCCTGGGAAGCTATCACAATGTTTGTTGAAGATATTTTTATGTGGCAGCTGGAAAGGAATTACTGTCTGGCATTCCTGATAAGGTTACAGGTGAATACAAAAGTGTAACTTTCCCTCTCTGTTACATGGTTTAATGGAGAAGTGTTTTGTTTTGCTTTCTTTCAATTCTTTCCATATCTCACTTATTTGAGGACTTGTGTGTTACAAGAAACATCAAAGACTGAATCAAGCATTTTAATATTAACTGTTTCCTGACTGGTATTTCTGAGATTATAAATTTTATGGAAACCTCCCACATATGTGACCCTCCACACATAGACTTAAATGCACTGGTGGGTAAAAAAACCAGCCTTTCCTAATTCCCCTATAGCAATTTTTCATTTAAAGCACATTCTAGCTGAAGAGAGAAGGAGAACATGCATCAGTAGAGTCCTTGCTGTTCCTAAACTCCCCATTCCTAAAGGTGCTGCTGACACTGCATTCCATTAACTTCTCAATAGCTTTGATGCTTGGGCACACAAAAAGTAAATTGGGCACACATTCTCCCAGGAGAAAACTCCACACTTATGTGTGGCTCAAACACCCAACTAACATGTTCAGCAAAATAAAAAAGAAGCTTCCTACCTAGAAATATCTCTTCCCCAACACACACAGTATAAGTGAAAAACGTCTGTGGCACAACCACTCATGTTTCTCCATGGACCTGTCTCCCCATCACCAACCAGGAGGCACAACACAGGATTATGAATGGAGCCTATTCAGAATCACATCAAAACAATTGCTTACTGCACCATACCCTGAAACAACTGGATCTGAAGCTATTTGTTCTGATAGTTCTAAAAAAAAAAAAAAAAAAGGGAGAGAAAGTTCTGAAAAATAAGTTTGAAAATCATAAGGACAATATCTGATTGTACCAGTTCCTCTTTGCATTTCCAGCTGGAATTCAACTGTTACAATAGGGTAGCACATAAATCTCTCCCTTCTTTTAAGTTTTAAAAGTGATCATGTTTGGGGTCAAATGAAATTTTATACAATGTATCTTCTACTGTCCTAGGGAAAGCACATAAAATATTACAAAGGAGATACAACAAGATACTGCATATGCTTTCTTAATGGCTGGCCCCCTTCTAACTGGAAATAACCTTTATTTAAGCAGTTTGAAATGATGAACTGAGGCTTAAAAATGCCTAGAGATCCTAAGAGAAAGATGAGTCTTCCTTTTATTCCTTCCTTTCGGATGATTTTTCCTATACTCTGCGTTAGTTCCTAGCTGTACCCAGTATTTTTTATTGTAGTATTAACCACCTACCTTATTCACAAGAACAAAGTTCCAATATCTCCCTGAAAGATAGTAAGTTTAAGGCTCCTTTTGTGACTTCTGATCAAAGTATAACATATATGGCAAAATTCTTCATTATGTGCTGATACCAAAAAAGAAGAAATACTTTGGAGATAAATAACATCCTATAAACTAGGTCAGTTTTTCCTCCTTAAGCTGAAAGGCTCCCTAGTACCTGTGAACCATCATATAAAAAAATATATCCTTATTCTGCCTGACCAAGATGTGGATAAAGATTAAAATAAGCCAGAGAAGATTTGAGCCAGAGAAAGAGCAAGTATATTTAAAAGCTTTCATTTGTAGACAGCTCTAATGGCTATGTCTGGCTTCACTTTAATCAGAAAGATGAAGAAGAATTCATAGGCTCCTTTCAGCCACATTACGTGGCAGCTGTTTGTTCATACAGTAAATGTATAACACCATGTCTTGATTATTAAATATGCATTTGCAGGTTTACAGGAAGATTCCTCTGTCAGAGTTCAGCATTCTTTATATTCAGGTGCAACAGCCGTATCTTGTGTTAGGCAACCTCAGCATATTAAGCACACTTTGATTTTCCTTCAGTTATTCCATGATGCTTAAAAAATTGATTTTTAAGATTTTTATCAATGAATTTTCCAGTTCTTTTGGGGGTGATTCTCTGCTATCATGAGGATTCATGATGGACTTTCATGCCTGGTTGTTGTCCACCACTCCTCTGCAGAGCTCATTTTTTATATACATTATCTTTTGAGAATACTTCATTCTTTGTACTAGATTAATTACAAGCACAATTTAGCTCTTTTTGACATTACTCTTTCTGTGCATCTTCCTGAGCTATGGTTTCTCCTTCTTACATGTAAAATCTAATGATAAGGAGCTTGCTGTACCTGATTACATTGCATGATAATGAATTTCCTCCTTTAGTGTAACTTTACATTACTTCCAATTACACAGGCCTAGGGTATAGATTTCTGCTTGCATGCACAATTCATTTCACCAAAGTTTAAATACAAATTGCCCAAAGCCTTCTTTAAAGAGATGTTGTTGTCATGCTCCAGCCTAGCAAACAAGTTCAGATCAAGCAATTTCTGTCTGAAGGGGCTGCCATGGGTGTTAAGAGTTGGAGTCAATGATCCTTGTGGATCATTTCCAGCTTAGGATATTCTGTGATCCATAGACTGCCTGTGTTACTCAAAAGAACAGCCTATCTTATCTTAAAGGTCCTTTCTAGTCTGAAAATCCAAGAATCAACGATGATTGCAGCATGGCCCTCTACACTATCCCCTTTATAAAAGGATGCTTGGCTGAGACACAAGAGCCTGGAGGTTCTTGACATAGGTGGTCAAAAAACATTCCAGCAAATTATCCTGATCTATGGATGTAACAAAAGACTCACTGGAGTAGAATAATTTTCAAAGTCCTATGTATACCCTGGGAAAAGAATGGGTATCAATTCTCATTTTCCTTATGGTTAACATACATCCATTTCTCTAAAAATTACATGTGAATGTATACAAATTAAATATGTAAGCAAAACCAGACTCATCTTTCCCACATGGTAGCCCCAAATGTAACAGCATTATTTGTCATCTCAGCCACAAGTGAGCTGAATCTGGCATCTGAACTCCTTTTTCAGTCAAGCAAACACTTATATAGGTCGAAGGAAAATTGCTTCTGTAAAGACTGTGAAAATTGAGCAAGGAACAGAGGAGCTGGTATACAAGGAGCAGGATGCAGGATGCCACTGGGAGATTACACTGTTTAGCTCTCCATCTCCACTGTGCTCAGATCCCTCTTAGCAAAGGACACAGCTGCAGGAGCATAAAACACAGCCTGCACACACTGCACTGCTGAAATGCAGCAGAACAGGTCAAAGGCAACTGAGGGAAGAGCGTGTCTCATACACACACAAATGGAACACCCTGCCTCCCATCAAGGCAATGCAGTCAAATTATAAGTACAGTTGGTGACTTTGGCTGGGCATCTTCTCCTGTGAACACCTTTTTCCCAGAGGTGCAGGTGTAGTGTATGGCCCTTACTGTTTGCTCCTTCAGCTAGATAAATAACTCAGTCACTAGCCTGAAAAAACACCCATGTTGGAAACTGGGAATTACTTCAGGGGAAGTGTCTATTTACCTGCCTGGTTCTGCTGGTCCCTTTTGGAACCTGTGATTGCTGCATCATGGTCATCTGTGCTCCTTCAGGCAGAAGAGAGCCTAAAATGAACTTCTCTGGGTCCTGCTGCCAAAATAAGGAAGTATAACCCTAATGAAATAATATTGCAGTTGAAATGTCTGTGCAGCTTGAACTTCATATGAATTCTAAAGCTTTTTATTTAATATATGCATGGGGCTGTAATTATAACTTGAAAGTAATTGTAAAAAGGACTTTCACTTCTAAGATATGTAATAAAAGAGTGAGGAAAAAAACATGAAGAGCTTTTAATACTTATTTTTCCCAAACATTAAAAACACTGAAAGGGAAATACTTCAGAATGACTCATTTGTAACCTCACAATTGAAAAAATTATTTAAAAATCCCCCAAACTTGACAGCCTACAATCAAATAAATCAAATAGGAACAGAGCCCAGCCAGGAGCTTCTACCACTCATTGACATCTAGAAAATGTGACTCTGGGAAGCCATCACTCTCCAACTACAATGACCTGAAATTATTTGGTAAACAACATGACTGCAATGTAAAGGTACAATAAACAAAGCAATATTAAAAATTCAGGAATGACTGCAGGGACTGTGGAAATTATTACTCTATGGTTTTTGTTTTATTCAAGTGCCAACAATATTTAGTCATCTTTCTTTCTTATTTTTATTTCTTGCATCCCTCTCAGAACACACTTGTTGTAATGCATTATGTTAACCCTAACTAAACAGCCACTGAACATGTAACTTGAACGTCAGCAGTCTTACAGCCCTGAGGAGCCTCAGCACATAGGTTTTAAAGAAAAATACACAAATAATAATCCATACAATGTGCATTGATTGTACCCTATGGGGATTTTTTTATCCAAAAGTACAGACACAAACACTCATGCTGCTTTTTGGTATCAAGGGAAAACACTATATGCAGAGAAACTACCTTCCTAAAGGCTAAATAACCTGCTCAGCCAAAACACACACCAAGATCATACACAGATCCCAACCTCTGACAATCACTGCTACCCCAAAAACCTTTTTTATCGCACAAGAACAGATTCCCAAGTCGCATTCCAACAAGGTAATTGAGGTACATATTTTCAGGCAAAGTCTGAATAAGCAAACCTCAAATGGTCACTTGACCAAGTGCTCTCTGTGGTGGAACTGCCAAGCTGAAGGACAAGAGAGGCAGCAGGTTCAGCCCCAGCAGCTGTTCCCAGCCCCACAGCCTCACCAACACCAGTGAACCCTCTGTGCAGTGAAAATCAGCCCAGTTCAGTCAAGGACTGCAGTCAACAGGACCTGATCATACCCAGATGAAAAGCCTGGAGACCAAAACACCACCACACTTTCCAAGCCACAGCCAGCCCAGCCTCAGGCTTATTCTGCTTTCCACAATGACCATGGCACATTCCCATTTTTGCTGTGGGAATGCAAAGAGTTTGGGCAATCAAAATCCACAAGGGTTAAGCTACAGTATAGGACAAATTCTTATCAAGGACACAAGAACCTCCGTCCAGCAAGCCCCCTAAAAAAACAGGGTGAAATAGGAGCCTGTGACCTCCTGAGGACTTAAACCACCAGTTTAGGCCTGCAAAGAGCATTTCACAGAAGTGCACATACATGGTGTTAGGTTCAAGTAGACGAAATGCAGGAAATCTTGCAAGGACAAGATGACAGAAATAATTTTGCTTGGTCACAGTTGATGCATCTGTTGTGTACAACCTCTGTATCAGAGGGTCAGAGGAGAATGCACTTTCAAGAAGACACAGAGAGTCTGGTTGGATTTCTAGTTATCCTTACCAATGCAACTTTTTTTCCCAATTCTTTGTATTGTTATCCTTTAATAATGACCTTTCAAGTATCAGAGGAAGACGTGTGTTTCAAGTGGAAAGCCAATTCCTTCCCTTGAGGTCTATGGCAAGTGGAAACCCTTTTGGTAGCTAAAAAAGGAGCGAGTGACTATCCTGCTCCCTGAATTCTGTTGTGTTAATTTTTCAACATGAGAAAAAATCCAAGCATTGAACTTCACCTTTCTGTAATAAGCCACCCACATGTTGAGGTTCTTGAGCTTGGAAGTCACAAACTTCCAGGTGTGCAGAGTCACCCCAAAGGGCAACGTGAATTGACATCTCTGAACTGAGACTCTGGAACCTGGGTTTCATTTCTCTGCAGTTACAAGTAGGACCAGCCAGGAAATTCTATAAATTGCTCAACTCTCAAACTCCAGGTTCTCTCATCCCAACCAAAATGTAATCTCAATTTAAAATTATTATAATGTTCATAAAAATATTCAGATTTTAATGAGTCTTATTCTTAACATAAATTGTTTTGAAACAGTTTAAATTAAAAAACTTTCTAATGTTGATTTAATAAGGCTCTGCATTTACTTTCTGATTGATCAACAAACTAACATGGAAAAACATTCGGACCATTTGAGACTATCAATATAATAAAATATCAAATAAGAATTTTCTCCTAACGAAATTACTTTGTAGACAAAAAAATTTGCACTGTTTCCAAATCTGGCCATATCAGTATTTATATATCAGGCCACTTCAGCACTGAGTTTTCAGATTCTTCCTCTAACTCATGTGCACCCTTCATGGACCTGGAATTTGTTTGGCTTTAATGATCTTAATTATATTTTGTCAATAGTATTTTCACACAGTTCAATTTATTTTCCTCTTATTGGTCAAACGGATTCACACCACTGCTACCCAGAAGTTTGACTTCTTGCCTTAAGTGAGTTTTTTCCATAATTGCTCCAAAAATTATTTTAGGATATATAGGCTTCATGGATACCCTGAATTACTCAGCCATTTTTATTCCAAGAAAGTAAAAAGTAAGCAATGGCTTAGATATAAAAGTTAAACACAGGTAAGGGATTATTTCAGCTGTACAAATTATTGTTGCTAACAGTACTTGACTGATTGATTTGCTCTGTGTATGTCATAAAGGAGTAGTCTGTGCATTCACAGTAGGTATTAGTACAAACAAAACTACCAAAGGTATATTTGCTTTGACACACTCCCAGTATCATGACATTTTGATCTGAGCATGATGCTCATCAATCTAGCACAAGAACTGCCTTTCAAACTTAGCTGCAGTGTTTACACTTGGATATAATGAGACAGACATTGTAAATTAGACAACAACTAAGCCAAATAATTTTAAAAACAACAAAGACACCACAAACATCTCATCTAAAGCCACAAAGAAAATTAGGTGACATAAGCCTTTTCTTAGATAGCTTTATATTTTTAATTTAATTGAAACGTTTTCATGCACTGGGAAAAACGCTGTAGCCTTCTAGAAAAGATGAGTTATTAGTGACTGTTGATTGATCTGACTAAAGCCTTCATCATAAAAAATGTATAGCTTCCTATAATTAAAAAATCCAAGCACTGTAAGTTGACTAAAATTCTGTGGACTTTTAAATAATTCAAATTTGTGTTTAGTAACAGCAGCTGTTTAATTAAAAGGTAGAAACTGCAACTAATCCACTATGGTTGAATGAAATATAATCTATAACAGAGTTTAATCCCCCTAAGACAGAGAACACTGATATGGATTCTAGAAGTCTGGGGCTCCATTTAATGAATCTCACAAAAGGGATCATAATACATCTGAGCCAGCTCATCTTTGTTTCTCTGATTATCCACATAATGAATCATTTCCCAGCTTGGTGCTGAAATTATAATTCCTGTTTTTTAATATTAAAAAGAAAGGTCTTTCACATGCATTATGTAAACTCCTCTGCTGGAATTTGTATTCAAAGCTTTACCAGAGTGATAAAATAGATGCACATGAATAGAAGAAATGCAATTTTTGACTCTTAGACAACTACTTAATTGTTCATAATTAAAACATTTTGTAACAAAATTCTTGCATAAATGTCCTGGAAGAATTTTTTGCAATGTAACAGTCAGCTAAGGAAACTGCTGCACACAGGAGGTCTGCAGTTGCCTGCTCTCTCTCAGCTGCAATGATTCAGGCATGATTTCAACTTTATATCAATTCCCAGAAGGATACTTCAAGGCAGGCGCAGAACAAAATGTTTTTTCATCACTTTTATATTTTTAATTACAAAACAGAATGAACAAAGAAAAAAATCACCATGTTTTCCTCCTCAGATCCAGAGAGCATTCATTAGTTTGAGATGCCTGTAATCATTCTGAATTTTGTGGACGCCAAGGCAGAGGGGATATCAAAGCAGACAATGGTAGTCCTTAATTAGTGAGGCCAGGTGGCACACAGAGTCACAGCACAAATTCCCCTCCACGTCCCTGCCAGTGATTGAAAACTTGACCTCAGCAGCCATTCTTCAGGGGTGAAAAATAATACAGTCACCAGGTGGCCATCTCTTCAACATCGACAGCCATCTGCACCAAAATGTGCTAAATTATGTTTAGTTCTTTTTAATGTGAACCATTATCCATTAGAGTCACAGCAGGAAACCATGAGGTCCTGTTAATTGAAACTTCAACTGTGACTTAAGCCTCTGTCCCAGACAGGAGACAGACACTTCACCTGCTGAGTCCTTCAGCCTAACATGGGCAACATTTTTCCTAAGTGTCTGATCAGATATAGAACAGTAAATGCCTGTTCTGCAAAACAGGCCAGGTTTGGAGAAGAAATCGTTCTGTGGAAGTGTTTTTTATAGGCTTCTCAGTGCTGTCTGTCAGACTAAAAACCAGTTTGATTCTGCACACTGCTGTTTATTTTACTAATGAGCTGACACACAGTGGTACTTGTGATTTGTCAACAAGCAGCTTTTTAACCCCTTCCTGGTGATGCCCTGAGAAGATGAAACGCAATGTGAGCTGCCACAGCTAAGTCCTGTACAGAAAGAGAGCTCTGTCTCTGCCAGGAGAACCCAAAACTTGTCCTAGTCTGTCTCCTATTAGTAGGCACAGATCTTGCTTCCTCATCTGCTCCTCAAGTATGGGGGGACTGAAAATATACACCCAAACACAACAGAGGGTGGACATGTTGGGGAAAAAACCCAGAAGCATTGAAAAATGAGAGAAATTTTCACTCATCATGAATATACTCCCTTCAATGCTCAATTTTCCCCAAGCACCTTGAGTGCTGTATCCAGGGTCCATCTTTACCAAGATCAGGGCCCTTGGCTGGCACGCCCTGGCACTCAGCAATATTTCCCCTTTGTTATTTTCACTGCACCTGAAAGAGATCCAGCAGTGTCAGAAACCACTGTGAGGAACAGCCATCAAAGACCACTTCAAGAACCTGGCAGAAGGCAACCTGCAAGGCAAGGAAATATCTGATGGAGCTGGAAGCTTGGGACACATTGATCCAAGCCACTCTGTTTCTGGAGGAGTGTGTGAATAAAAGGCACCTGTAACTCTTGAAAAGACTCAATTAAAAGTTCATGGGCCCCTCAGAGGTTTGTGAAGTGGTGGCATGGCTGTGATTCGTGCCCTTTGGGAGCTGAGCCAGTGCTCAGAGAAGTGTCTGCACTGCCACATCCCTGAGTGCCCAGGCAGTCCCTGGGGCTGGGCAGGCAGAGGGGGTCACAGCCAAGCACAGACCTTCACTCAGAGATGTTTTTATTCAATCAAATATAATAGCAAAGACACAAAGTGCTATGACTCTGAGCCTGCACATTAACAGAATCATGGTTCATCAATTTTTAAGTCCGCATTTAGAGCTTCCTCCTAAAGGCCAAAAAGTGGCTACAATAGATTGTCTTGCAAAACACAGCATCTGTTCTCTTTCATTCCATGGTTAGGGATAACCTTCATAAGCTGATTTGCTCATGACAATAAATTTATTTTCAGAAATTATACTCCTGATCTAATATGAAAAAATAAATAATTCAGAAGTTTCACATTATTACAGGGAATTATATTTAGGAGATCAACTAGGGATCTCTGTAATGAGAAACATTCACCTTGCTAGAGGAATGCTACTCTGCATTTAATCTTATAATATTCCCTTCAGGGTGTACAAGACAGCTTGCTGGAAAATATAATGACTCCTTAACTGTTTTCTGAAGAAAAAAAAAAAAGAGTAAAGAAAACAGTGATATGGAAATGAGATCTACATTTCATTTGAAATTCCATATGCACTATTTTAAAGCCACCTTGTTTCAATACGGAGAAAAATAAAAAGACTTTGATGGGTCTGTTATTTGGAAAAAGATATTAAAGCCACAGAGAAACAAAAGGATGTGTGGTCATGGTAATATAAAGTCCCTTGTATTTCACAAAAAGAAAAAAGCTGCTTCAGCTGTTTCTAGTTTCTTATTTGTTATCAGAAAGTGAAAAGCTGGTTCACAAAGTTCCCATTGGCCAAGAAGTGAAAACATCTGTTGGAGCCACGAGTGAGTTGCCAGGCACGTGCAGAGCACTGGTGCTGCAGCAGTGCAGCTCCACTGTCCCCAGCACAGCTCGGGCAGCAGCAGCAGCTCCTGCTGAGAGCAGGGGGAGCAGAGCAGTGCATGCCAGAGTGCAGCCACATCTGAGCACAGCTCAAAATAACCACACTGCAACCAAGCATTGCTCTCTCCTGGCTGTCCTCTCCAAATGCTGTAATTTATGTTGGTCAGAGAAGGAAACTATCCACTTTTTCCAACTAAAACTATTGTTGGGTGTCTGCTGCATTCAGGGTAATGAATATTGATGTTTGTAGCCATCTTCCAAATGAGGTAACTAAACAATACATACATAGTTTCCACCCGTCTGGAGTCTCCAAGAAAAATCATTAAATTGTCAGTATGGATGATCAGCTCTGAAGGAAAAATAAGTATTATTGATGATGACAGCATGCTATTGTATCTCTGCATCATTATGCCAGAGGTGTACCTTTTCAAAGCATCCCATGAGAAGTAGACAGACAACACCAATAATTGCCTGTGGGATTGCTATTTAGATGCAACAGCCTGAAAAAACATGTCTAAATCTTCTAAATGTCTTCTTGTTTTTTTAAGGATGGTACATTCTGCCTTGAGTATTTCAAATTATTCATTGTAATTAGAAATCTTCTCCCAAATAATTTTGTTGCAGAAAGGAAATCTTGAATACTAAAAAGAGATAATTTGAAAGATAACTTGGATACCTCAGAAAGAACAGTGGCACATAGTCTACAATGGAAAAGAGTTCCAGGAACAGAGATCACAAAAATTTCCATTTCAGTTTCCAACCATGTTATTATTACACATCAAATGTCCATAGACAACTGCCATCACAAAAATTATTGAGCTAAAAATTTCTACTGAGGCACTAATTTCAGGGTTTCACTATGAAACAAGTATTCTGACATAAAGTAAGTCTTACTGCATTTTTTTCCTCTAATAAGTCTCAGAAGTCATGTATGGTATGCAAATAAGGTATAAGTATGCAGTAACATATAGTGATGTTTGACACAGAATCAGGGTTCCCTGTATCACCAGATCTCACAACACTGATGCCTGCCAACTATTTTATTTAGTTTTGAGAGTTTTCCATCAGAGATGACTTTATCAAAAACATTCACCAGTCATCTTCTGCTTCCATTTTAGCTGTTTGGAGAGAGGGTTTAGTTCATGGGTATAATACTTTGTAACCAGCCTAGCAAGACAGGCTGGGCACTCCATGGGAAAAGGGACACTGTGAATATGGAATATCCTGATGTAGTTCCATCATGAATAAAACTTCTATGCACTCCAAATCCTGAGGCAAAATAGAAAATGTTCTTTACCATTATCAAGAAATTCTTATTTCTCTTCCCCCGGGAAATGAAGCAAAACTATTTGTTAAAAGTGTTGGTGAACAGCATTCACTAGAAATATGTTAAAATGGCATATATTACAATTAATTAGATTTCCAGTGGAGTAATGTGGTATTTGAATTTGACATTAAATCAATTCAAGCTTTACAGATACTCTTGACAACCCCACCCGTAAAATCAATAGTAAAACCTTGTATCCCTCAGAAAGGACAGTGATATCCATGTGAAAATACAAATTTAAATAAAATTGGAATTGTCTGTAGCAGGTAGCTTTGGGATTATTCCAGCAGTTGTACAGCACTTAACATGCCTTCTGAGATAATCATATTCCCAAGCACAATACAGAGGGTCTTTAAGCTGTAATTATGAATATTTTTTGTATGTTATCACATACATGGCACTTTTTTCTTTTTCCCATGGTCAAAGGAAAGTTAAGAATTTTTTTGGGATTAGTTTAAGTAAAATACTTACATTCTCTTTGCATCTACTCTAACAAAGTAGCTTCACAAATGACACACTGATGGTGAGATTCTAAATTATTCTTATCATAATTCACTATGAGGACTACAGGGAGGAGAAGGCAATGTCCTTTGCATGGAACAAAACTTTTCCTAAGGTGGCTTTTATTGTTGTCACAACTCATCTTCCAGTTTCTCATTATGGTAAATAACAATATCAAAGAAAAGTGGGTTTTTTCCAGAAGGATACTATAGGCATCAGTCTAAGAACCAGGACCTGACAGTGACAGAAGGAACTGGCAAGGCCCTTTCACAATCACTGAAAATACTCAGGCTTGAAATGGGAAACAAAATGAAAGAGTCCTGAAGGATGCAGCTACCACAAAACAATTCTGAATCTCCCAGAGTGGAAGAATATAAATATTCATTGTGTTCAGCAGAGAATAGCACATTGCCAGCTCACTGCAAAATAGAGACACTTTAGTATATGTTGAGGCCTCATAACAATGGGATTTGCCAATTAAATCTGAGGGGTGTGATCATTTCTGTTGTGATATGGTGAATAACATGCTGAGAGAAGCTCAGATGAAAGGGGTTTGAATCATTGCAATATTCTGTTTCAGCCTTCTTTTATTTTTTTTTTTCATCCTGTGTGAATATGAGAATGAAACGTGGTAGACAAGCCTGGGGAGACTTAAAGGAAGGTTATTTTGAGGTTGTTTTTCTTTACTTATGACAGCTAAATGTTAAACTAATACCAGCTACATCTACTTCTCTTTTAAAGCCTGTAAATTGCATCTAATTAATAGACCCTGATGAAGTAAGATACCTGTATTCCTCCAGATTTGGATCTAATGGAATATTTCTGTTACGTGCATAGAAAATTAAAATCCTGGGACTGTGTTGTGCATTTCTAAACAAATTCCCTTGGTTTCTTCCACCAAGTAAGTTTGAAGGACTGATGATGGCCACCCTGCCAGTGCTGTAATTTTTAATCTTTTCACTGCAAGCAGCAAAACCTCCTCATTGTGTCTCTCTGAAGCTGAGGGAGGTCCTAATGCAACCTGGCAGCACTGGCAGAGAGCAGCACAGAAGAGCTCAGCACGTTCCTGCAGGGTTCATGGCCAATAATCCTCACAAGGAGGGCAGCAGGTTTCCTACCCCATCCTTTGAAAAGTCTGGGGCAGGTGAGGCCCTGAAGGGATGGACCCAAGATTGTCACCACCCTCATAATTTACATTAACACAGAATGTGGAAAACAAGTCACAATCCCCAGAGTGGGAGTAGTTCAGGGTAGATTTAAAGCCCTTTTCCTAGAAAACCTCAGAATCCAGCAGGATACAGGGAACCCTAATAGAAACACACAACAAAAACCTGCTGTCCAACATCTCCACAGCTGGCTCTAACTCCTAAACAATCTCTGCCAATAACCCAGTACATTTGTGTGTATATACCAGTAAAAATGAGATATTTAAGGAGCATTTTGAAGGAGAAGCAACATCATTTCATGGGAGTATATTGGGAGCTCTTCTGTCTGAGGGCCCAGAACAAGGTGCTGGAAGCAGTGCTGAAAATGAGATCCATGAGCACTGCATTCACTTTGGACATGAACAGATCTGAGGATCACATGTTCCCACTATGGTCATTGCTACTGTTTTATTACTATTTATAGTACTACTGCTTATTAACTGGCAGGCATAGATATTTAAAGGAATCTAAAGGGAAAAATTCCTTCCTGTATATCTATATTTAAATCATGTTTCACATGTCTTTTATAAACCCTATTCCTATTAACAACAAGCAGAGTACTTCAACCCTCAATAGGTTCTGTAAGACACTGTCTGTCCTTTTAATACAACATACACTTACTTATTTAGGAAATAAAGCCATCAAAACCTAAAACACTTCCAAAAGCTTCCCAAAAGGTTTTGGTGTTAAATGGATAGCTTTGTCTGGAGGATCATTTAGCAGAACCAAAACAAATATTACCAGATAACAATAATAACAATATTAACAATAACAACAACTTTTTGCCTGGTATGATGGCACCTTCTAAGGTGACAACTAGCAGAGTTTTCACTGGGCATGAAGTATCTTATTTCAGGTCACATTCTACAGTACATATTTTGATTGCTGCTCACCCTTATCACTATTTGGCAGATATCATGTAATCTTCATGCACCAACATAAATTCTACCTATGTTCATTTTTCTTGGTAATCTTATTTACCGTCTCCCAGTAGCCATCAGTTTCCAGTGTACACACAGCTAGCTACATGCTAAACCTCATTTTGGTCTCTAAAAATTATTGTCACAATTTCCTTTGATTTCAGCAAGACTTGGATTTGGCCTAGGGAATTTATCCCATTTATTTGCAAAGCTTTTGCTAAATTTGTAAATCCCTGGAGAAATGTTCATATCACAGGGAAAGAAATTTCTTAAATGTGACAGAGTTGATAAATTTCTCAAGCACAGAAAAGTTTGGAGGATGCAATTTCTATAGTCTGAGCAGTCATCTGGCACACTGGGTGAGAGGAAACTGGTTAATCCAAAGGGCTTCCTAAGAATTTTTTTAAACAATTTCTCCTCCATCCTTTTAAATGTCCATACAACAACTGTCAGATTCTATATTAATATGCATTATAGGGGCAAAGATGTGAATAAGTGAAGCAATAGTTTCCTTCCAGGCTCTTGCTGCTGATCCATAAGCCTTATGATGTGTAGAATCATCATTTTGGAGGCCACACACTGAAGAGATTTCATTTTGCTTAGTTATCATAAGAACTTCATTGCTGCAAAATAATTCATATCAGCTAGAAAAAATAAGCCCAGCAATCAGCTGAAACTTAGCTCCGGACTCTTCTTGTCAAGAGTAATCCAGAAAGAAGTAGAAGAATAAAAACAAGCAAAGGGTAATGACAATTTTCATAAGCAAACTATGAACAGCTGCCCCAAGGTCAGTAACTGGAAAAATGATGTTAATGATCCTGCATTAGTTGGGTAACATGTTACTGCTCAAACAAATCAGCCCAGGTTTGAACCATTGTGTGGCTCAACATCAGTACCAATTAAGGTGGCAGATGATGTATAAAGAGCCTGGACAAAGGATATTATTATGTTACGAGCTATATTGATTTTTACAAGGTTTGCTTGATTGACTGACTGATACTATCAAGTAATTAGCTTTAATCTAGGGTTACAATGACCAAAAGAAATCCTGAATCAGGTTATATTAGATCTCAGATAGTATTTTACTGATATAGAAAAGTGTTTAAACAAGGCAGAGCCCTGGTTTCCTTTGTAAAGTCAGTGTTACACAAAAGATCTGTGCAGAACTTGGCACACCCAGGAGGTTCCCAGGCTGCACACAAATTCAGGTCACATAGGCAGTGGTCAGAGAAGAATGAACAACTTGATAAGAGATCCTGATAAGCACAGGAGTTGTCTGTAATTAGTTTTGTATTCTGGCATATCTGATTTTTTAAAAGTGTAGATGTAAAATAGTATGTAATTTCAACATGCCTTTTTTTGTTTGTTTGTTTTTGTCAAAGATTCTAAAAGACAGACACAGGGGATGGAGAGGGGAAGATGACAAGATCATTTGTCCATTGTGGTCACTTCTCCCACTGACAAAGCCAGGGCACTTCAAGAGCATTTATAAATTGCAAGCTCATCACCCATAAGAAAACCAGACTAACTTGGTGCAAGGAACCTGGTCCTAAAAGCAAGCTCCTCCAGTGGGTGCCTGATCCCAAATACCAAACCAACACTCTGTTACCTGGAAGAAAATTCTTTGTGGGCAGGAGACCAGGTTACAGATGCTTGCAATACTTCTCCCAGGAGAACTAACAGCAAAATGTCTTAGTTTAGTCTTTATCAGCATCAGCTCTTCTCCTCCATTTTACATGTATGCCTAATTTTAGATAGTCTATAAGAAACACTGCATGTTTTGATCTCAGAGCTCCCCAACAGACCTGTTCATTTCCACACACATACTTGCCTTCCCACTACTGCACTTCCACACTTGGATTTGCTCAGTGTGATGGGTCATTTTGCCTTCTCAAATATCATCTCCCTCTCTTCACACATTTCCTCTCACCCTCCCATCCTCCTGAGCCCAAATAATTCAGCTACATACTCTGGAAGGTTTTTACTTTCTCCCACTCATGCCTAACTTTTATATCTACATATACACACACACAGATACCTCCAGTTTTTCCATATCTTCCTGAGCAGAGCTCGTCTACTTAAAAGCATCTAGTTAGGCTGCTTTCCTGTTCCAACTGATAAAAGCTCAACAATTTGGACTAAAAACCACAAATTCCCACTGCATTTGTTTGCCCTGGCTTCACCATGCCCTCTGTGTGATGAGCTACACGTGGCTGCAGTCCTCCCAACACACTTGTTTGTGAAGCAGCTGTCAAGCCTTCAACTGCATGCAAGTTGTAAATAATACCATTGAAATACCACTGAAGGTCCTGACATCAGATGTGCCATGACTTCCACAACAAGCAGTGCCTCTGAACAAAAGCTCAGCCTAGTGCTGAAGGTGCCTATCTGTAAGAGGAACACATTTCTGCCACTGTGCTTGCCTTGCAGTATATCCAGGCTCACATACAATTCTCTTTCATCTGGATAGTTTTAGAGTCATGGTATTTAAACAGTTTGAAAATTAGCAGCAGTGTGAGCAAATCACAGCATAGCTTATCTCAGGAGAGCTTTTAATGTAAAGTCCTGCTCTTGGTCCCTGGGTGGGGCAGGTGGTGGTATTGTTGAAACACAGTATGTTTTCTTATTAAATCTCTCTTTCCCCCCTTTTATTGATTTGCAGATCTTTGTTCCCAGAGTGAATTCTCAGTTCCTTTCCTGGTGACACATTTTGTGCATTGATATTTATTGTGGGTTTGGCTATGTATATGTATGCCCCAGGGCTTCAGCTCTTATCAAGAGAGAGATTCAGTGTCTCAAAGCTGCAGGTCCTGTTTTTTCTGGTTCAACACATCCTTGCTCTAGAAGTTTCTGGGTTTGCTTGTCTCCTGAGAATTTACAAACTAAGACAAAGTTCCGGAGCAAAGAGAAATGTCTGTATATGTGACAGCAAAAGAAAAAAGAAAAATCACAGCTGTTCTGATCAAACACTCTGCCAGCTCATTTGAAAACTGTACTAATTCAGACTGAACCAGCATAAGCTGATGTGTGCATGCAGATGTTCACAGCCGCCCTGGAGCCCAGAACAAAGCTCCCATCCCAAGGACCTGCTGGCAGCCAGGTGGCCTTTGGAGCCAGGGACAAACCTTGGCTGAGCCTTACACAGTCCAGCCTGTGCCCCTGGGAGAGAGAATGGGAGGTGTGCCATTCTTTCCAAAAAGAACATTTTTGACTTAGAAGTTGGCTGGCCACCACTAGCTGCAAGTCTAAGGGGACTAATGACATATTTTCCTGTACAAGTAGCTTCTGTGAGTGCAAATTACACACAAAACCCTCAGTAAGCAGGTTTGGGAAACTTGACCCCAGAGAAAAGGAACATTTTTTTTTTTTTTTTAAAGTAATTTGCATAACCTGCCATTGTTTTTAGGATGATGGGGAATGCTAAAATGTACATTTAAGAAAACAGTAATGTAGGCTGTTCCTTAACTCATTTGGAAATGTCAAACTAGTGCTGGCTGGGATAATGTCACTGCTGCTGGAGATCAAGGAATGGGGACCATAAGACAGAAGGCATCAGGCACACAAATAAGCACATGCAACAGAGACTTTTACATCTCTCGTGAAATCATCTATTTTCACTTTGAAAATTGTCCAGCTGGTGACACAACTATCCCTTTGAAATTTATTTTTTTAGGAAGGCATATGTATGCTTTGGGACAGAGTTAAAAGGACTTGGATTGGATCACGGATGCTGCCCTTGTGGACAGTGCACAGTCAGAAACTGCTCCTATGCACTCTCAGGGATTTCTCCCCTTTTCTTGCTGAAAACTTGTTTTTTGTTAAAGAGAGATAAAATCTCCACATAGCTTCCTACAATAACTGCCCTTTTCCTCCTGATGGGATAACAGTTAAGCTAATGGGATAACCCTAGGAAGCAAGAATTCCACATGAACCAGACAGCACTTACCAAGCAGATTGCTCTGAAACAGAAATAATGCCACATATTTCCCAGAACACCAGAAGCCTACATCGAAATTACCAAAAAACTACCCAAGTCCCTGGTCCCTGAAACAGTTTCAGCCTGAAAACAGAGATTGCAGAGAATCCATGAAATCTGAGAACATGCTGCCTTGGACTTTCTGTGGAAAATGTTCAGATAATTAATATAACACACAGCAATATAAACCTCAAGACAAGGTTATATTTATTGAAAATGAACATATTTTATAGTCAGCAGCAGGAGAATATCACATGTTCCTCCCATTTGGAGAACGTTAGCCAAATAATTCTTCCCTGGAGTGGAACCCTCGCCCCACTGAAATCCACAGCTGCATCATCAGAGCTTCACTATCACCCCAGTCTTTATGACTGCCAGTTCCTTGACCATTGAAACAAAGTTCCAAAGAAAAATGCTATTTCAAAGCATCCTTATTCACTCTAATACACAGGCATCAACCAAGTAAGTTTTTTTACTATTATGAGAGACCAACATTCTTTTTTTGGTCATATAAAAACATCCTTATTAGGCAAAAGGGGAAGCAAAGGGAGGATAATGATAGCATAACAATGCTGCATGGGAGGGCAAAATGTATTCCAGTGGCTTTGGGGAGTGTTCTTTTATCTCCTTTGCTGGAAAGATCTCTATCTTTGTGAAAGCCAATATTCAATAACTGTGGTTGTTCTTTTTCATTCTAAAACAACTAAGACAAACTATAGATAAAAAAGAAGATATTAGATTTGCTTTTAAATTCTGGTTGTTGGGCCGGCTGTGATTTTAGACACAGCTGTAATTCAACACCCCTGCAGGAGTTCCCCACTCCCTCTGCCTGCCCCCTAAATGATTTATATGCAGGAACAGAGACCAGGATGAGAAACAGCAGATGCCAGATAAAACCACACAAGCCACACGCTCAGTAGCTGTGAAAGTACAAATGTAAAGGGAAATGCTGTGAATCACCAGCAGGAATTGCAGCTTGTCCAGCCCTGCCTGGGCTGGGTGCTGCAGTGCCCTGATGCCCAGTGGGGGCTGCCCACCAGTGCTCCTGGGATTTATGGCACTCTTGTCCCTGCCATGCCAAGCACAGGTCCCTTTAAACAGTCTAAAGCCAAGGCAGGAGTGATGCAAGCTACAGAAGTGACTACAATATAGATGTTCCCAGGGAGACTGTGTTTCTTTAAGGCCAGAAATCCATGAACTACTTCAGTGTTTTTCTTTTTTCAGCTGCCATTGTCTCATTCCAGCAGTCAAGATTCACTTACAAAGCGCTTCTTTGAAGCCAAATGTTATTCCACAACATCTATTTTAAGAGCAGTTACCAAAAATTCAGCAGCATTTTATAGCATCTTACAATGTCTTGAAAAAGCAAAAGCCCTCTGAATATAAGAGAAAACCAAATGTAATTCAAAATATTACAGCCTGAGCAAGGAACAAAGGGCTTCCCCACATACCACAGCTACCTTTGTTTCCAACTTCAGCTGGATTGGTATGGAAATGCTTATAGAAAATACATCAGTAGAGTAATATTTCTATTATTTTATTTATAAAGAAGGCTTAAAATTAAAAAGTCTTTTAGCAAATTAGAACTGAAGTGCCTTTATTTAAGCAACAAAACCTGTTTTCCAATGTTTCAAATAACACTATGAATCAAATAAACATTAGTAATAATGACAGCACCCATTCAAGGCAGCAATTAAATATTATCTCCTGGGTTTTAAGAGCCACGTACTTAACAGAAAGGGACTTTATATATGCACTGACACACAGATGGCACTTGAGTTCTAGCAAAAGAAACAAATTCAAATACTTACAAAACCACTCAGAACCCAAATGGTAATTTTAGTATATTCCCAAGAGAATTGTCTGTATCTGAAGATCAATGATTAAGTTATGTGACTATCAGAACATGATAACATCTAGCATTTACAGCAATAAAATAAAACTGGTGCCTTAACATATTCACTGGAGGCCAGAGGAGGGTTTCAGGAGGGTACACCTCCCCTGAGACATGCTGAGGTGCTGTCATGAGCACAGAGAGGGGGTGATGACCCTCTGGGCATGCCTCAAGTCCAGTCTCATTTACTTTTGTTCCTCAGAAGTGCAGGGTGCCTCAGAAACATGCAAAGAGGAAGTGAGACATGGCTCCACAGGCCATACAGCAGGGAGGCAAGGGGAGATTGCCTCTGGATCAGCCACAGAAGAGGACTGAGAAATAATGGGAGATATGAGAGTTATCAGCAGAACAGTCTAAGACCTGATGCAGCAGGTTGGTTCACATTTGATTATGTAAGATCTGAAGTCTTTTACTATTCTCAACAACATCAGAATGGAGAGAGATGATGTAAAATTGACTTCAGGGACTTTAACAGTAGCCCATTACATTTTAATACTAAATACTCATTGTCAATTATAAAAGGTGACCTATCCTCAACATGAAACCTGAATAGAATATTTACATTTACTGTATAAAACTGTGCATTGGCAGAAATCAAACATTTGTAGTACAAATGCTTCTGTTCCCATCTTTGGTTCAAATTCAGGAGTGACTGAAGGTTGTGACCATCTGGGGGCATTCAGTGACCCCTGTTAAATGAACTCCCTGCTCCACTCCATGTTTTTATGGACAGCTGTCACAGCACAGCTGCTATCTCTTGCCATTTTGGCAGTTCCATGGCTAAGCAAGATTCATGGAAACTGGTTCTGAAATGAGAAAAATGTGGGCCTGCTGTGCAGGCTGGTTTGGGCTGCACTGAGCTCCTCCCCTGGAAGTGCTCATTCACACCTCTCAAAGTGCTAAATCCACACCTGCACAGGCACAGCACAGACAGGTACAGAGGCAGTGGGAAAAAGCATTCTGCATGGCACAAAGAACAGGTTATGCACTTTGAGAACTTGAAATATCACTTCTCTAAGGAAAAAAATCAGCTCATTCACTGCTGGCAGATGTAGTGAGCTTTCAGACAGAATAAAATAATTTTGTGAATAAATACTTATTTACTCTGAGCTCAGTGTTTCTCTGCCAGAGCATCTGCAGAGCCACAATTAACTCAGCAGATGTAACTCTGCCTCCTCCACTGCCCAGCCTCACCACAGTGTCCGATTTGAGTTACCTGGGAGACATCAGAGAAACTGCAGTAAGAAAGCCAAGCTTTGGAAACACCAAGTCTTTAATGAATCAGCACAGATGCACTCATTTGGTTTAATTTTCAGCTTAAGTTAGTAATTGTCAGTTCCGGAAAAGCAGAGAATAAAACTATAGTGAGAAGTCAGTGCTCACTGGAACTTTTAATATTTCTGCACATCCCTCTGCCAATTTAGAGCTCAACACGAGCTGCAAGGTATTAGGAGTGAAACATGCAGATTTTCAACTAAATAATGGAAATGTGATTGAGCCACAGTAAACCAAATGAGAGCAAGAGAGGATCTGGGAATATGCATATGCAATAAGGAATATTAAAAAGTTTCTTGGGCCCTGCAGTATGACAATGCACTCTGATGATCATCTTTATTAGATAGCACTAGATAAAGAGCCAATTCATTAAAAATTAATGGCACTGTACTGCCATCCATACATTATACATAGCCATAAAGTGGATGTGGACAGCTAAATGCTAAATCTGTTGGAAATAACTGCAAAGTGAAGTAGGAGAGTGTGTCATAAAATAGTAGGAACCATGTAATAAGAAGGCCATACAATAAAATGGAGAGAAAAGAAAGACAATCTCACTCTATGAGTCTGTAAAATCAAATGAGATTAGAAAAACTACAGTAAACCAAACCTCTATTCTGAAACAGAAAAATTATTCTCAGAAAATGTACAACAGCAAATACAAGAAGCTTATTAAAGAGTGAAACTGGAGGGTGGTAAATACAATGACAAATGGCAAAGATGTTTGATTGCAAAACAGCAGAGCTATTCATGAAAAGAAAACCATTTTATTGCATCTTTTGATGAAAGCTCAACAATTTGGGACATTAACATCATTGAGGCAGAATCAGTAAAAGGTATGAAAACAGGCAGATAAACCTTTTTCATTTGGTCACAAAATGAAAATCCAATTTACACCATACTGTCTAATTAAATAAGATTCATTTTAGAGCAATTTAAAAATCTGTTTCATTTTCCTAAAACTCTTCAAGTTTTGATTACAGAATGAAGGCCAAATTCCATGGTTTTGGATCAAAAGAGCTATTCAGAATACTCATGTGTGCTAGAATGATATTTCTAAAGTTTGTAGATAGCTTTAGTGTGGACTTAAACTATCTAAAATAAGCCACCATTTGGTATGTTCAGTCCTAAAAAGATATGCCTTTAAGAACATTTACCATTCCACATATTTACATAGCAAGATACTTTCTGAAATGATTTTGCTAAATAATGATTCCTTCACAGTGCATTGAGAAATAGTGTTTTCTCATGGTGATGAGGAAGAGGAAGAAGTGGAACTTCAAAGAAAACTGTTTGGTTCAAACACAGATGTATTTTCATAAACACTGTCTTAAATCCTAATATTCCTAAGACTTATTCACAAAGCACAAAATCAGGCATACTCAAACAATTCTATCTTTCAAAATCAAACTTTAAAAGGAAAATTATATAGAGAACCTCCCTGCTTATCCCTGAAACTAACAACCAGGTTTGGGAATGTAACACACACACACTGGTGCAATTTCAGAGCCTGCACAAAAGCTGAAGGAACTACAAGAGTTAGCACGAGGCCACTTTTGAAACTTGACCTGGCTGGTGGATGGGAAGAGTGTAATTCATATTCAGAATGCCATTAAATACAGCTAAACCAGGCAAAGCACCACTCATTTCTACTACACTGAAATGAAATTCTGACCCTGCAGCTCTAGGAGCTCCCAGGCTGACAGTGACAGCAGGAACCACACGCTGTGTCATCCAGGGATGACAGGTGCTGGCATTTCTGAGCCTCTGTGAATGCCTGTGCCTCGTGTTTCCAGCACGTTCTTTGCTTTAATTGCCTTGTTGCACTGCAGCACAGTTCTCTCTGAAAATGCATTGCTGCAGTTTAGTGGAGCTGGACTCCCTGGACTGAGCCTAAACCATGGGTGCCACCCTTTGCTGTTCAGACCTTTCTCTAATCCAGCTGCGTGTTGCACATCTGGTTTTACAAAGTATTTATCACCAGGGTTCGTCTCTCTCACTTTGATATCTCCAACATAATTCTGCAGACTACTAACAACTTCTGATTTTAGCAGCTTCTAATGACAGCCCTTTAGATGAAGCCAGACACAGACAAGGACTGGTACAAAGAGAGCTTGAAAGCAAGTTTTGAGTTTGGGGTGGGAAAGACCCCTCACCCTTATGGATCTGGAAAGCATCTATTCCATGCATCAAAGATCCTTGTGGATTATAAATGTGAAAACTAAGAACAGAAAAGGAATTATTCACCACATTATTAAACATGACAAAAAGCTTCTGAATTGAAGCTTAAAACAGGCTATTTAGGATTCCAGCAATCCCTGGGACTTTGGCAACAAAAAATGTTCAAAAGCCTTTTATAGTTGCTGTCAGATTTATGTAAAGCATCTGAGATTCCTGTGAACTTATTTATATAACAGCCTAAAACTTGAAGCCAACTTGAAAGTCTTCCTATTCTAATTATTCAGTATTGAAGGCACTTTACAAAAGATACTCAATGTTCTTTGTTAAACAAATTCTAAAATGGTGGCCAGGAAAACACAGACTTCAGGTGAACATTTTATGGGCTGGCTGTTAATGTGGATGAGCTACAGCATTTGATAAAAAAGTTACTTGGTGATTTGTTTTCCTGTTTTCTGCTCAGAGACATGGGGGAGATATCACTGTGTTCTACATTCCACCCACATTCTGCCCCAATAATCTCGCATCATTATTTTTAGGAAAATTATAAAACAAAAATAAAAATAAAAATAAAAATAAAAATAAAAATAAAAATAAAATAAAAATAAAAATAAAAATAAAAATAAAAATAAAAATAAATAAAAATGAAATAAAAAATGAAATGAAATGAAATGAAATAAAATAAAATAAAATAAATAAAATAAAATAAAATAAAATAAACTAAATAAAATAAAATAAAATAAAATAAAATAAAATAAAATAAAATAAAATAAAATAAAATAAAATAAAATAAAATAACCATCTTTTTCAGAAAGGTACCACCAGAATACTTTCCAGAGTCAGTCTCAGGATGGACATAGGACATTACTGGGTGCTGAGGCCCAGCTGACCTGTCACCCAGGTACTGTCATTCCCAACCATTTGTTTTCTATCCCACATGAGCATTCTGCTATCACTCTGGGTCACACCTTCAGCTCCAAAATGGAGGGACATCAGCTGCAAATGCCTTCAGCACCTCTCCAACAGCACCCACGCTGCAGGCAGGGGACACCTTGGGAACAGGAGAGGGACATGGCCCCACTGGCTCTGCAAGATGCAGGAAAAGCTGCTGTATAATAAACCAACTCCCACCCCAAGAAGCCTTTTAAGCTTTATCCTTCAAGATCATTTGAATGTGAATTTTCCATTTCATCACCCTCTGTCCAAAAGCTCTCAATGCCATTTCCCTTCTTCCCAGCTCCCAGTTCTCCTGTTTCACCATTGCACCATCTCAGTGAGGTCACTCATTCTCTGCTATTTCAGACACTCCCCTTCATGTCAGCACTTCCCAACCCCCAGGCTGTGCATACTTTGAATGCAGACTTGCTTGTCAAGCAAAGCTCTAATTACCTCACGTCTTTATATTGATACTTTATCAGGTGTCTGCAGCTTCACAAAACCAGGGGTCTAAGAGGATATAAATACAAATCTCAGAATGTTAACATAGAATCCATAGAGACATTATTGTGCTTCACAGACACAACAAAGGGCATTTGCCTGTATTACCTGGGATGTGAATTATCTTTTACAAGCACTGTGAAACTGGTCAGATTGTTCTATCCCTACATGTCTCTGACCAATCAATGCCCAAATGAGGGTACCCATGTAGAAATTAAGAATTTCTTCACTGAAAACATACAGTTCCTCCTCATCCTTGTTTCTTTCATCACTATGCAGCAGTAAATACTACCTTGTATTAATTATTCAAAGCAGGAGAAAATTTATAACCCAAATGTGACATAAAGCAAACTACTTAAGATCATAATTTCTTTCATTTATCATAATTTTGCCATGTAAGTCAAGGGCCAGAAATGTAGCTGCAGCACACCTAAAGAGAAACCCACACATGAACTAAGTACCACAAGCACTAAGGATGCCAATCTGGCTGGCTGGGACTTTTGTTTGGTTGGTTTTGTGGTGTTGTATTTGCTTCACTGTGCTGATGAGCACAGTTTAACACCCATGCATTGTTATAAATCAATGTGAATTCTCTCTCTTCCTGTGTTTCTTTCTTACAGGACTATTCCATAGACATTCTGACTGTGGGATTTTTATGGATTAAGACAGAAGCCAGCAGCATTCTTTATTCACTGCTTTTTAGCATAAAAACACCACTTTGATTGCTTTTCTTTTTTTCCCACTTAATCATGTTTTAGACAGACAGCATCCAGGTTTAACTCATCCCAGCTCAGTTTTCTCTGTTTCCCTTTAGCCATAAGAGTTACAGACAGAGGTTACAAAGAGCAAGAAAAAGGTAATTTAATATTTAGTTCAATGACACCTGTGGAAGAATCTTGTGGACCTGTGCTGAGATCCCAATGAATCACCAGTGACTTACGATGCAAAACCAGTGACATAAAGGGGTAAAATGTCTATAAAGTCTTTAGGACTCCATTAGCTATTAGAAATAAAATATTAATATCTCTATTATGAGCATCCTTAAGACATGAACAGTGAATTTCAGGCCCTGAGTTAATCTTATCCAGTTTATGCCAGTGCAGATCCCACTGAACACAAAGGTGGGAAACCCATCCACACAGGCAACACAACAAAAATGAGCACTCCTAATTTCTATTTTCCCTTGCGCTGCCTGGATCACTTGCATTAAGCAAAGTGAAGCCTCCACAACTTGTGTTATATTTACTTTATGGGCAGGTGTAAGAACAGTGCTGGCTGAAAGCTCTTTGGAGACAGAACAAAACCCAGTGCTTTTTAGTTCTTCCAGTAGTTCCCATTGCCCCGGACCACTGCACATTCAAAGTGAACTGGAACTTCTCTCACTGCCATACAACTCTCCTACAAAAACAAAAGCCCATCTGAAGAGAATCCAAAAGACATCTTTTTCCCTTCTGACAGAGCAAATCCCCAGCTGTACTCACTCCCAGCGCCAGGCAGGCACGACCTTCCTGAGCACACTGATCCGCACAGTAAGTTTGCGCTTGCTTCTAAGCAGGGCTGCTTTCCTGCGTTTTGATCAGGACTTATTTACTTTGGGGTGTTGTACGATACTAAGACATCTAATAGGATGCAGAGCCTTTCACCTGCAGGTCAGTGCGCTCAATTTCAGCCCAGTTTATGCAGCTCGATCTCGCACCACGCCGTGAGCTCCGCAGGGGCCGCCGCGGCTCCCGCAGCACCGGGGATGCTCCGAGCTCCGGCGGGGACGGGAGCGCTCAGCCCCCGGGAGCAGCCAGCTCCTGCTGACGGAAAGTCGATCGTGCTGCACTGAGATCAGGTGAAACACAATGCTCTTGTCAGCTTTTTTCCTCTTACATCAATAAAAGAAAACTCGGGGCTGCCCCATTTGTTGCACGGAATTGCGGTGGCAGATGCGCTTCCACCGGGCATACACAGGGCCTGAATCGCTTCTGCAGCCCGCAGGAATCTGCTTCCAGCACCCAGCCCAGGGCACATCCAGCCAAAAGGATGCTATGAAGAGCCTCAGAGAATATAGTGGTTCTCCAACAACACATTAAGCTTCTTTTTTTTCTTCTTCTCTTTTTTTTTTTTTTTTTTTTCCCTATAGAAGGATAACAGCGTATTTTGAATAAACTGATGGCATCCAGCAGTTAGGGAAGAGTTACTTGCATATATACAATACTTAGACCAATCTTTTCCCAGGAAATAATGAGCTGAATTCTAGCAATTCCAGCCTCAGGTAGAGTGGTGAAAGTCCCCTCATCTGCATTAAAGTGCATAACACATTTCTAAGTGTCTCCATCACTGATTTGGAAATATGCTGCAAGGGCCCAGGATCAACATTAACAAAGTTATGTAACACATCTGAACTGTTCAGTAACACATAATGCCTCTTGGACTAGAAATCATCAAATTAGCTAGAAAAACACCTTTTTTCCCTAGAAGAAGCTTTAATGTTTCTGAGGGAAGACAAATAAGAAGGATTTGTCCATGGGAAATATTTAACTCATCTAAAAAGCAAATGTGTTTACCTTTGACTGAGATCAAAGTCACATGACACTGTAAGTCAAAATTGCAACTCTGACTACAAAAAAGGATCTTATTTGAATTTTAATCTCAAAAACTGAATTAGACTACCTTTGCAAGTCAAAATAAAGTCAGGTCAAAATCATAAAATCATAGAAACATGGAATGGTTTGGGTTGGAAGAGACCTTAAAGATCATCTAGCTCCAAACCCCCTGCTATGGCCAGGGACACCTTCACTAGAATCTTCTCTTCTATTTATTATTGAAAGAAGCCTTTTGCCCAAATAAATATTTTCTATTAAACAGAAAATTTGTTTTGACAATATCATATTTTTGCTTAGAAAATCTCTCCCACAGCAAATTCAGCCTCCTTTAAAATACTGGGGGGCGTTACATCTGTCTGTTTCTTCAGGGAAGAGGTGGCTGCTCTTCATGGCTTTCAGTTTTGCTGCCCTCTTCTCTGTCACAGAATCCCTCTGTTGGAGATGCCAGCACTGAACCTCAAAGGGCAGCTGGCATTCAGCAGCCCAATGTTCCTGTATAACAAAGACATATGGCTGTGCATGTTGAAGTTTTGGCAGGATTTTACAGAAAAAAAGGCTCTCAGCAACCAGAAATAAAAATGGTAAAGAAATTTATTCATAATTGCATCTTGAAGTGGAGATATGTACAAGAAACTATTATGTAACTACAGCCATCAGAAAATACAAAAATACATATACAACCCCTACCAGTTTATCAGTTCTAGGCCTGTGACTGTGATATTTAAGAGCTTTCTGCTCACTGATATATATTCTGCCAGCTGTCACATTGTATTTCTAAATTGTTAAAAAAACCCTTACCTATCAGCCCCAAAGGCATTCATTTTTCCCTGGACTTTATAAAAACTAGAATATGTTTCCGTGATATTTCTTTTACAATAGAAGGCCTGTTAAAAACAGCATCATGAATATTCTAGCTATGACAGATATGAAAGGACATAATATCCAGGAAACAGCTCTTTCTTAACATATTCATGAAGAGGTCCTTGTCAATCACAGCCAGTGAATTGAATAAAAAAATAATACTCAGAGTCTTAGGAGGATACAGCTGAGTTTTACATGCTGGAGATATAAAGACTGGGTTCCACTAACAAGATTCCTGGCCTGAAGTGCCTTTGTGAAATTATTCAGAAACCTGCCAATAACAATATTTCAGGCTGCAGAAATCTCCATGTGGGTCCGTGTGCTGCTGCCACAACTTAATGGAGTCTCCCAGCTGGTGCTTTAAAGGAACGATGTCTGCAGTCGTCCATTCATCTTGGAGTTTCAAAACAATTTGCTTTATGGCCCTGCTTCTTTTGAACATTAAAAAGCTTACATCTTGAAATATTCAGGAAATAAGAAACAAACTGCCAAATGCCTCAAGCAGGAGAACAACTTACAAGGCTACTTATTTATATACTTTAAAGTATAAAAGCAATATTATTTCCTATTTATGCTGCGTTGCTGACTTGTTCAGCATAGATAATTAAACACAATTTTATAATAAAATAGTTTTTTGCTGCCTTTGCTACTTTTAAAGCAGGTACAAAGCAAAACATTTAAAACATACTACTTGAAAATATACAATATAGAGCCAAACCTTACTTGATTTTTTTACATAAATCAAAAGCCAATTCCAAGTATTTTAATGTACACAATACAAAGTGGCAATCTGAAAAAAGTGCTAGTTTACTGACATTTTCAAACCACATGTCACCTTCCAAAGGAACACCCCTCCCTGAAATAACATTACAAGCCAATTTAAAAGGCTGTGTCCATTCTACTTCAAACATAATTACATGCCATTTAAATTTATTTTGTATCAAGAGAGTAAAAAACCCAAACCTAAGTACCACAGGTGCCTATATGAATTAAAATCAGTGAAATAAACCCAAAACCATAATTACACCACACCCAGGGTTTCACTGCTGACCACAATGTCCACAGCTGGCAAACACCATTAGCAGAACTCCTGCAGCATTCCTTTGTGCCAGACTGCTTCCAGGACACTTTAAATATCACAGTGATTTGCCCAGGAAATACACACAGTTTCCTGCTTGAAGATACAAATCACCTCAATGCAAAACACTGGGGTAAATTTACAGCAGCTTTCAAATCCATAAATTGCATGTTTGAGATTAATCCATATACATGGCATTCCACAGCCTTGCTCCTTCATGGAGATGGAAAGAACTGGGCACTGCTGGACACCCCAGCCCACAAGGCAATATACAGTGCTGACAGCTTCATAGATTCATTGTTTGCATCCCCTTCACAGTGCATCTGATGCCAATTCAGCAGGATTTATTTCCAAAAGATAGGTATCCATGCCTAGATTCCAGGGGAGGGTGCTGAGATTTGCCAACTCTTACTGCAAAGACATTTTAAGGCTCACAAAATCACTGCATTCTTTTTTTTTTTTTCTTTTTTCTTTTTTAAACAGGAAACAAAAATAATGTAGAACAACCTCACAGAACACATTGTAATGAAATCTGAAATATGGGTTACTGAAACCTTGAGGCACAATACCAAATTGCCAGGAGTCTGTTTCTGAAATGGAAATGTCTCAGGCTTTTGTTTTCACCTACCTGTGGCAGAGTACACAGAATTGCAAACAGAAATAACCCAGCACATTTTGGACTCTGAGTGCAAGTACCAGTGATATGCCACATCTGAAAAAAGCCCCCAAACCAATAAATCTGTCTGGCTGTCAAATATTAGGAATACCTACCACAGGTAATGTCTGGTACACCACCACATTTATTATGTGACTCACTCTTATGAAAACAATGACTACCTGAATAATAATAATAAACATTGCTGAATCAAACTGAGCACTGGCTTCAGAGCCTTCTCATGTTTTCACTAAAATAAATACACAGGCTTTCTGAGCTGTAGAGGTGAGATTCAATCAGGTTGGAAGTTTAAACCTGTGCAAATTCAGCATCAGCATGAACCAACATGAGCACTGCAAGGACAAGGAGGAGCCACTGTTTGAAAATCACCAAAACAGATCTGAAATGCTAAAGGATGAATTTTCTGCACACAGAAGCTCAGTTTCATTTTCCCCATCACTTCACCTTTGGTAAACTTGATTCATTAGTGTGTTAGTGTATTAATTGACAGTTGCTTCCTGTTCTAAGTGATTGCTTTCTAGTTCTATTAGGTACTGTCAAACAGCAGCACATGATTAATTACAAATAAACCAAGAACTTTGCTAACAATGGGCTGTTACAAAACCTCCCACCTTCAGGAAAAGAATTCTGCTGCTCACATGGCTGGGATGCTTTCCAGAGCTCCATCTGCAGCATTTCACACACATTCAAGCTGCACTGGCTTCTCATGAGATTTTAGCTGACATTCCAGGTAGATATAAATGCGTTACTTTTCCTTTTGTGCCTTACAGACTGACCCCTCAAATGCACAAAGTCACATCCCAGTGTTGGTCAGTACACAAAACATCTATCAAATGAGAAATTAGATTTTATGGAGGAGAGCAAAAGGCTGCATGTGAGACACTTTGCAGACCTCTGCCATGAAGACCAGGTCCAACACAAAGCTATCCAAGCCCTGCAGCCTCACAAAAAATCTCCTGATCGATAGTGGGAAATGAAGATACTTCATTTTGCTGTCAATATAATTAATATGAACTCAACTTAAGTGATTATCTATGGTCTCCTAGCTCACCAGAAAGAAGTGGAAGTTTAAAATGTTGCAGTAGCACAGCTACAAAGGAGGATGGCTGGATGGAGACATCAGACAGGCTATTCATCACCCACCTCAGCACTAATGGCACAGGTTCATAATGATTAAGAAGATCCATTCTGTCTGAGGTTGAAGTTGAGGTGGTTTAACTCTCCCTTTCAAATCTGTTTACAATGAAATTCCAGGGCTTTTATATATGAACAAGTCCTTGAATTGCAGACTGAGAAGAATCCCTTAATCAAAATCTGAACTGAAATTTCTTCTTAAAAGTTCAAACCAGCTGGCTGCCTAGTTCCTGTTACTGGGATGAACTACAAACTCTTTTAATCAGTCACAGTTTCCCTCTGTCTGTATTTCTTTTGGGTTTATCTAAAATTTAATTTCAGTAACTGACATTCCTGAAATTACAACTCCACAAGGTGACCCCTGTTGCTCTCTTTTGGAGCCCATCAAAAAATTGAAATCACCTATACTGGAGTAGTTTGTACCACAGAAACTTAAAATATTTCCAGAGGAATTGTTACTGTTACTTGGAAAAGCAGAATTTCACAAGTAAAATATTTCTTAATCAACTTCAATAACATTAAGAGAAGATAATTATTACCTTCTGGAAAACAATTATTGTCTTTATACCATGTGGCCAAGATCAACATCACTTCCAGGGTAGCCAGAGACTGCAGAAATGGAAACCACAAAGTATTTATTTTAAAGCATGGAACACAGAGAAATAACACCTATTCCTCTGACAGCTGTGGTGAGTAGCTCTGGTATGTTCATGGTTCATATTTTTGGACAGATTTTCTATGGTCTCAAGAACCAGCTCTTAGGAACTAATGGAATTTTAAGTAGATTTCCTCTGCCCACAAATAAACCCCAACAAAGGTAGACTGTACATATAAGAAAAAGATGATTTACCTTGGCCCATTATAAAATAGAAAACAGATGCAGTTAAGTGGACCCTTCAGCTGAAGCTGTTAAAATACAACCATCAATCATCATCATTTGGGGGTAGTCAGGAAAACAAGAGTAATGAAAATTGGTGCTTTGATCATTTCACTTAATTTTCTTTGTAAAAGAAAACAACCACATGCACAGGCAAAATTTCAAAGCCAAAAGAAGCCATTTACCAAGATCCTCAGATTCTGAATTTGTAAGTGGCTATTACTTACACAGCCTCTTTTACTTTATGGACGTGTTTTTTGTTTGTTTTAAGCAGTTTTATTTAAAAGAAATCTACTTTGCATCTGCCAAAGACTGCAGAAACAGAGGTGCCTATATCTTTGTAACACACAAACAAAATTATTTCAGCTAATATTGGGATGGAAAGATGAAGTATTTAGCTGGTTGTATTTTTCATTTATAAATAAAATTAAATATTATTTACCAAACTAGTAAGAAAAAATGATGGATACTAAATGGCACCTGCATAATCCTGTATTCATCTCTGTAAGCCTCGCTCAAGTATTTACCAAAATGACAATGCCAGACAACAACATCCCTGGGATGAGCTTCATAACTATGCAAGTTGAAGTTAAAAAGTGAATGAATCACTTGTAAAAGCTTTCCTTCTATCACAATATCCCTCTTTTTTTCTGACAGGATTTTCTCAACTAAGTAATGATTTATTGCCACAAAGTCCTAAGTACTCATCCAGAAAAACCATATTCAGTTTTAAGCACATTGTCTGTTTTACCAGAAACAATAATCTATGAAGTTTTATTATTAATATTCTGGAAAACACTCTACTTACACCCCTTCTTAATCCATTCCTCCATGTGCTTTTTCTAATTCACAGATTATCCTGCTTTCGGAATAATTCTCTCCAATCTCATCACACTGTCACACAGTGTCTCACTGCTGACCTACTTTGAGTCAGATACTAAGTCCAATAAAGTTAATCAAACACCTTTCCTCTACATAAAGTACAGTTTTTCTAGCATCCTTCCTTCTCTGAGAGTTGAGATCTTTAGTTACGTTTCCTCATTGCTGCCTTGATTCCATGCTTTCATGCTCAATCTCCCTCTGTAAAATCTCCAAAACCAAGAGAAGATAAAGAGGGTGAGAGATTTTCTGCTGAGCAAAAGATGTGGGGCTTGTGGGTTAAAACTAATTGAATTCCATTTGTCTTTTCAACATATTCCAAAAGTAACAGAAGAAGGTAGACTGTGACATTAAATTTCAGAAGACACTTACTCAGCATAAGAAACCCCAGCTGAGGAGCCTGAATACCTGACAATGATCCAGATAGCTCTCACTGGCTACAAGTCATGGAAAACTACTGTTTCCAAAAGTTACTTCAAGTGAAGTACAATAAAATTCCATTTAAAAAAAAAAATCAGCATTCAAATAAGGAAATGGCCAGCTACATATTTAGTTTGGCTGAAATCTTTCCTGCCTAATGCTTAGGCATACAATGGAAGGCTCTGTAATCCTTTCACTTTATTTCATTTCATTTTATAATTGCTTCATATTTTGTATATAATCAAATTTAAAATAACTTGCAAGTAGAATTTAAAGAAACTTCATCTCTTTTTCAAAAATAACATGAAAAAATGAAGTAGCAGATATGGCAAAAGATCAAATCACCATATAATATACCTGACAGAATTTTTCATAATTCTATTTCCCAAATCAGCTACAAAACCTCACTTTGTGCTTTCTCGAGAACCATCAAGGACCAGAGAGTGAGAACATAAAGGACAAAGTATTGAATAAATGGAATGGAACAAGGCAGTGCATTGTGTGTGATGCAGAATCACCCCACACCTTTGCAGCTGACATTCAGTGCTGGCAGGGAGTGAGCACCTTCCACAGAAAGGAGCCAAACAAAACACTGCTGCATTCCTCTGGGCTTTAAATCCAGCTCTGGATACAAACCCACAGGTCAAGCCCCCTCCTGGGACAATCTGTGAAGGACTTGCCCAGGTTGAGCTGAGAGCCCATGAAGCACACAGAGCCAGAGCCATTCCTCCTGCACATGGGAGCACCTACACCTTTCCAAGGGCACTTAGACTGAATTTCATGCAAATTAACACATATAACATACAGAGAATGCATGAAATGGATACATAATTCACAGTGTAATTTTGGTGCTGTTACAGTAAGTTTGATCTGTTTTCACAAGTACAACATGGGGGGGGGGGGGAGTGTTACCCCCCTATTTTTTCTTTAGAACAAAGCAAAGATAAAAGTCTAAACAGTCCCATCCCTTTGGAATCATGCATAGAAAAATGACATTTGCCACAAAGGATTTCATTTTGCCAAGACTCTAAAAAACAAAGCAAGCAACATGACAGGAGAAAGATCAAGAAAAGCCAGAATGTTAGAAGAAAATAGGCAATGCTGTTTAAGTGCTTCACTTGTAGCCTGAGAACTTCCTTCCATCAGTAGAACACATGCATCTGGAAATACTTTAATTTACAGAGGTCAACACCTGAATATAGAAATTTACAGGTGTATTAGAACCTGCAAATAATTGCTGGGTTAGACACCTGGGAAAAAACCCTCTCCCCAACATGTCCCCAAATTAATAGTATAATACTGGAATGGATTTTCCTGGAGATATTGTGCAGCTTCCATCACCAAAGATCTGTGGGGAAAAAGGATTAAACAAACAGTTGAGAGGCAGAGCATCAGCATAAACCAACACAGGCTGGTACTGCCATGGGATGGCAGAGTGCACCGACTGCCTCTTGGGAGACTTCCAAGCCTATTTTCCTGTGATTCTAAATCGTGTTTGTGTGTGTTTTTCCCCACAAAATGCAAACCTACATAGCCCAAGAGAAAGACTGTGTTTAGTTTGAAGTTACACAAGAAAGTGCATCTCTAGAGTGGTAGAAGTGGGAAAGGTTAAGAACTTCAAACACAACTAAAAGGATAGTAATATTTTCAACATAGGCTTGAATATGTTTCACATTGCTAGAAAACTCTCAGGTATAGAAATGATTTGTGAAAAGGCAGCTTGCTTATGGTTCACCCTACAGAAGATCCTGTACGTTAGAGGACGATTTTTGACTTCAAGTTGTGTCGCTCAAAAAGAGGTGGAACAAAAAGAACAAATAAACATGGGTTTGTTTCTTCAAGTGGTGGCATTTCTACTTCTCAGCAGTTCAGCACTTCCAGTTATGAGCAATCCAAGTGCACACAGAGGATTTCACCTCATATTGTCCAGGAGAGGCCCCCCTGTGATGGCAGCTGATGCCCAGGACCCTGCACATACTGCCCATGGCCTCTCCTCACCAGCTGTTAATATGGATGGGATAAAGTCTGCTGGAATAGTTTCAAAAGTTTCTCTGGGTGAAGAAGCAAGGAGGGAGGTATGACAGGAATTCTCTAAGAGGCAAGAGGGTATACAGGAGTTCTTTGCATCTCTGCCTTCAGGGCGTCTGTCAAAGCTTCCTACAGACCAGAGGGGACTTTTCTCCCTGCACTGCAGTTAGTGAAGCACACAGAGAGGTGACCCCAGCCTCCACAGACCAGTGTTTGTTCTGGGATAGCAATTCCAGTGTTAAAATTTTTCAGGCTAGGAACAGTTTGAGTATAAGATATTATTCCTGTATGATTTCCAGAGCCAGACACTTGTATAAATTAGACATGTCATGAAAAATCTGAATTATGTGTCGCATGGTGCAGCAGAGAGTAATATACAGACCTTTATTATGTAATAAAACAATTGTGTGCTGGGGTGATATTTATAGTATAATCCCGTATGTCCTCATAGCACTCTTTGGAAACATATAATTTAATACACACTGTATATTTTGTCTCTGTGTGTTTACATTTAAAGTAATGCAAACTTTATTCTCTAAAATCCCAGTAATATATCTGGAAAGGTTATTGCATGGCAAACTGGTAAACACAACCATAAGCCATTCTCTCTTGAAAAAGACCACTTACTGCCTGTGACTCATTCTGCATATTTCTTTAATATTTTCCTTTTTAAATCTGAGCAAGCTTCTCAAATGCTTAATGAGTAGGCTCTAAGGCTTTAATTTTCAGCCAATCCTAACTTTATTACAAAACTTTATCAAGCTATAAACACACTACTTCACTACGCTGTCATGTTTTTATAAAGTAGTTTATAAAAGGTGACATCTGGCAAAGAGGCAGATCTATAAAAATCATGCTGGTGGATGTAGTGTCATTTTTTCTGCCATCCTCCCAGAAAGAGTAATATTATTTTGACACACACATTCATCCCCACTGTCAAGCTTCTATTTTTATAGTTAGCTTACTGCACATATCCTTAAGCTATACAAAACCTTTGGGCTAATGTAAAGAATGACATTTCTGCATATTTATTATAACACTTATTTTAGGGGTTGACTTTGCCTGATAGGATTTTTCCAAGTACAATGTCATTTTCGTGACAATACACTTGGTTTGGAAACAATAAATAAAGATGCACGAGAAGTCATGAAAGGCCAAATATGCATGGACAAGTGTACAGCACCTCAGCTTGGCAAGCCCTACATTTGTCCTTCTTTAATATTTTATCAGATGTGTGAACTGTATTTTGGAGTTCAGCACAAACTTCAGTGCACATAGCATAATGAAATCTCTCCAGGACATTATAGGTTTCAGCAGGCTATAATTTTAATACTGTGGAGGTTTTAGCTCTGAAATGTTGGGATATAATTTCTTTCAAAGAGTTCATTTTTTTTCCATGTTTGTGTTGGCTCAAGCACAGCCAGGATATAAGCAAGTGGAAGAACACTGAAATCAGGAAGCTGATGTAGCACTTTTGTGATTTAATTACAGCAAATAACTGATTAATCTCTGCTATGTCGTAGCTTATCTGCTAAAGTAGATATGAATCCCAACACACCACAGAAAGGTTGTTTCATTTGATTGTGCATAATGACTTGCTCTTTCTCAGACTTCCTCCAATACAATGGATATCTCACTTTTTAAATGTGAAGTCTATCATTATTCACCTCTGTTGAATGCTAGACCTCTAAAATATTTAGCTTTAAACCACATGCACTATTCATGAAATTACTTTTTAGTGCCTTTTTCCAGTATTTAAAAAAGCAACAAAAGTGTGCATTCACACAGCAACAAGCCCAAAAATTAGAATTATTTAACTGCTTTTGAACATGACACTGATGTAGACAAAACCAGAAATAGGAGTCTGCTCACAGCATCATTATTCTGCCATCAAAAGGGTTCAATACTGGAAATTCCTGAGCTGAGATCATTATTGGCAGTTCACTAAATGATAATTTGGGTTAGAAGCAGCATTCTGCTCCTTAAACAGAGCACTGTCTTTGACATTGATGAGAAACATTTTACAGTATTTTTTAATGCTGAATTCAAACTACATAATACCACAGATCTGTTAGGAAACCAACATCACCCTCTGGATTGTTCACTCTAATTGTGGTACAGATCAAGACTTGTTTAACTTGATTGTTCCAATTCTAATATCTGGTTCTAATATCCCAATTCCACAGCTGCACATGAATAGTCAGATCTTTGCATCTGTATCGTGCCCTTAAAAGCTTCAATTTCAGAATCAGGGACTATTTTTCTCTCTAAATAATATAACTTCAGTATGAGCCATAGGAGAGAAGGTCCTCAAGTGCACTAAGCCTGAGGATTTCTGACCCTAGGGGAGAAGTAAAGAAATAGGAGACCACTGTAGGGGTGAAAGTAACAAAACCTTCCCGTGAATCCATCCTCAAATCTCCTGCTTTAATACCTTTTCATCTTTATACACAATCAGTGGTCAAAAGCAGGTCTTCAGAAATACCAGAATATATGCCTAATTGTGCTAAAATAAATATATTTACATACTGCTGTGCCTTCTAATTTGCCAGGCTACCTTCACAAGGTGCAGTTGGGGCTAGATCGTGTCTACAAACTCCCTTTGAGCACTGCATTATATTTAGTACAGAAATCACAACTTTAAAATGCTATTTTCTGTCTATGTTGCACATGTACTTATTGGGCACCTGCAGCAATCCACCCTTTGGAATTGTTCTGGCATGACTGAGGGGATCACCTCCTTTGAACAAAAATCTCAAGCAGTGCCTCTATCTTCCAACACCATCAAATATAAACCAGCACATCCTACTTGGATGGTGATAAGGAAAAAGGAGCAGACAGACATCAATGTGAAAAACAACACAGAGGGCATTCCAGAAAGCCTAGACTGAAAAATACCCTGCTGAAGAGTCATGTAAACATAATGCACTGGGGATGCTCTTTATAGATCTGACCTGGTTTTGATTAGTTTTGGGGTATTTTGCAAGGCAGTACATTGGACTGGCATGGTAATCAAGGCCTGGAAGTATTATTACCTGGAGTCAGCAATAATGAGAACGGAACCTCTAATTTCAAATTATAACACATTGATTAATAACCATGGGATGATTAGTCAATCCAAGACCTTAATGCACAATGGAGAAATTTATCCATTATCTGTTCAATGTAATTCTTCTTTCCTCTTGGTGACTTTAAAAACAACCAAGGAAAATTACTGTCCCTCAGTAAAGGCTTTTGAATTTCATATGCATTTAATTAGATAACTGCCAGCTCAAGGACAGGAACCATGACAAATAGTTGTTCTTTTAAAATTAGAAGAATAGACTGTTCAATGAACAATATTGATGTTCTCTTGTACTGAGTTATACAGGAGTCTGCTACTACTTCCTTTAATTTATCTAACCATTTTTAAGATTTAATGAGTTTTTTAACAAGGTTTTAGTTACATATGCTAGTTGGTCATTTTAAAAAATGTTGCTAACAGCAACAGTACCTGAATGGATAAAAATACATATCCCACCAGAATCTTCTTGGATTAGGAATAAAAGTACAATTTATTTAGAAAAAAGGGCATTTGGGATTAAGAGGCCATCTTTATGTTAGTAGAAAAACAACAGTTAATTCTGTTTAATCTGTTTAATTGCTTCAAT